>NC_083856.1:9435000-10060000 GCF_029169275.1 Apis cerana
TTTTTTTAGATAACCAAGTTAATTTTTATCAATTTCAAACTATAATTGAAAGTTAAAATTTTTTATTTCTATTTATTCTATCTATTTTTTTTCTATTCAATTATTCCAATATCTATTTTTTTATATGGTTTTTTTTTATATGTATTTTTATTGTAATACATATAAAATTTTTATAATATATATTATATTTTATTATAATGTATATTATATATATAAATATTATAAATTAAAATCATATATATATAATATATTTTTACATAATATTTTACTTGTAATTTTTGCATTTAAAAAAAATGTATGTATTAATATTATATATTTTTTTTTAGGTTGTGAGATCTTTATATAGTCAAGGTAAGAAATAAAAATGATGATATAGTAAAGAAGTGGTGAGCTATGTTGAAAATCTAAACATTATCTTTATAGAGAGGCATATCAACGTTGGGGATAACCATGAACATAAACTATTAATTGTATCAAATCATTTTTGTAGGGCACATTCTATTTATCCACACCCAACATGTGGTCAGCAAGAATTCCCGATTGTAAGTTAAAAAATATATTTCAAAAATTAAATATTTTTAAATATATATTTTTTAACATATTTAATAAATTATTATAAATTATTTTTAATAAAAATAACTGTTTTTTAAAAAATTTTAATTTGCATATCTCTAGATGTACAAAATATAAGAAATTTCATTGTTGGATAGACCAAACAAGATATATTCATTCAACATCTACTTTATGTAAGTAAACTTTGAATAAAAAAATATAGATATATTCAAAATTGATCTCATAAAATTTATGTATATTTGAACATAATATAGGGGAAATGAAGGAAGTTGTAGTACCACCATTTGCAGAAAGTGTAAGTGAAGGAGATGTTAGGTGGGATAAAAAAATTGGTGATCTGGTTAAAGAAGATGATGTTTTATGTGAAATTGAAACAGATAAGGTAAAATAAATAAAAAAAAAATTTTAAAATTAATATACATATTATATAAATGATTTATAATGATCTATTTTTTAAATAGACTTCAGTTCCTGTACCAGCACCAGGTTCTGGTATAATAAAAGAGATTTTTGCCAAAGATGGTCAAACAGTAAAATCAGGGCAGAAGCTATGTGTCATTGACATTGGTGCTACTGATGGAGCACCAGCAGCACCTAAAGTTGAAAAAGTTCCAAGTCCTCCACCTAGCATAACAGCAGCACCACCACCATCACCATCACCACCACCACCTCCACCACCACCACCACCACCACCACCACCACCACCACCACCATCATCACCACTATCACCATCACTATCACCACTACCCACAACATCATCATTACCATCAACACCTTCTTCTGCGATTGTACCACCTCCAGCAGCTCGACCACCATCTCCGCAAGGACCTGCAGTATCTATACCAGTTACTACAATTAAACCTGCTCAAGTATGTAAAATTACTTAATGTAAATTTATTTATTATTTTTTTTTATTAATTATTTATATATATTATTTATATATTAATTATTTATATATTAATTATTATAATTATTTATAAATGCAATTGAAAATTTTTAGGCATTAGAAGCTGCAAAAGTACAATTACCTCCTGATGATTATACACGTGAAATAACTGGTACCAGAACAGAACAACGAGTAAAAATGAACAGAATGCGAATGCGTATTGCAGAACGATTAAAAGAAGCTCAAAATACGAATGCTATGTTAACAACATTTAATGAAATTGATATGAGGTTGTTAAATATTTATTATAATTATTATTGTTAATATTTTTTTGTTTTTCAATTATTGATTTTTTTTTATCTTTTATAGTCGTATTATGGAATTCCGCAAATTACATCAAGAAAACTTTACAAAAAAATATGGCTTGAAATTAGGATTTATGAGTCCATTTATTGCAGCAAGTGCCTATGCTTTAAAAGACCAACCAGTAGTAAATGCTGTAATAGATGGCGCTGAAATAGTTTATAGAGATTATGTTGATATTAGTGTTGCAGTTGCAACACCAAAAGGACTTGTTGTCCCAGTTCTTCGTAGCGTAGAAAATAAAAATTTTGCAGAAATTGAAATTGCTTTGGCAGCTTTAAGCGATAAAGCAAGAAAAGGTAAAATAACTGTCGAAGATATGGATGGTGGTACATTTACAATAAGTAACGGCGGTGTTTTTGGTTCTCTGATGGGAACGCCTATTATTAATCCACCACAAAGCTCAATTCTTGGAATGCACGGAGTATTTGATAGACCCATTGCAATAAAGGGCGAGGTAAACATTGAAAATTTTTTTTAATATAAATAGTTATTAAAAATATTTTAATAATTTCTAGATCGTAATTCGTCCAATGATGTATGTGGCTTTAACATATGATCATCGATTAATTGATGGACGTGAGGCTGTGATGTTTTTAAGAAAGATCAAGGCTGCTGTAGAAGATCCCAGAATTATATTAGCTGGACTTTGAGCATCGTAAATATTTTTATTAAATCGCTTCAAACACGCCTCTCATCATATCTAAAACATTTTGTACACGTTGTATTATATTGTGTTCATCCAAACAACATATTCTTAAATACTTATTAATCATTGTGATAAATGAAAGTAAAAAGAGAAAAATATTATACGCGAAATAACACGATGTATTTCTCTTTTACAAACTTTGTTTTATTAACAAAGTATTATTAAACTCACTCGTATTACATTCAACAATATAAATTAATTTTTCTGTAACATATGATACGGAAATTATCATATAAGATTTTTAAATCTAAACAAGAATAATATAAAAAAATCTTCATTGGTATAAAAAAAATGTATATTTTAAACTTTTTGTGACTTAAACTTAAAATACGTTACATAGTAATTTGAACAAAAAAGCAAATTAATGATAATATGAAGGTTTTTACTTAAAAACATACATATATACAATATATAATAGATATTTATTTTTATTGGTTGAATATTATTAAATTTAAAATTTTCATTATATTCTTTAAAAACTTTTTATATTCTTATTTAATTATATATGATGTAAAAATTGTAAACAAATCATTATATTTTTAAAACAAGCACATGTAACAATTGTTTTACTATTTTTAATCATTTAATTATTTTTGAATGATTTTGAATGAGACGTTATAAAGAAGCGATAATTGAAAAGATAGAAGAAGATACTTTATTGCAAAAATAAATGTATCTAAATATTAAAATAAAATTTCACAAATCTATATGTTGTCAATATTAATATTCATATAAATTATTTGTCATATAAAATTCTCTTCAAGAAAAAAATTATTTACATAATTTTTCATCATTTATATTATTTTTGTATATATGAGATTAAACAAAAATTTTTATATTTTTTTTAAAAAGATATTTAATTTTACTTTGCATTTACCAATAAGTATTGTTACATATGTAAGCTATTGTTCAGAAATAAAAAAATAAGCTTATTAAATATTATTACTATATTATATTATATTGCTTTCAAAAATTTCAATAATATAATTTATTATAAAATTGAAATTAAAAATTACTTTTTTTTATTATTGATTTTCGTTTTCTAGTTTACAATCTTTTAATTAGTATATTTATCGAATTAATATGTATATCGAATTATTTCGATATATTACAAAGATCTCGAAATTGTAATCGATTGTATTTATATAACGGAAATGACTTCGCTGTTTCGATTCGTATGATCAAAAAGTAAAATGGTAAATTTTTAAGATTTCTTTAATTATATACAAATTAATACCTTTTAAATAATATATAAAATAAAATATTTAATAAGATTTAAATTAATTATATATTAATTATTACCCATATTTATATTTAAATAATTATACTTTTATTATTTGATATTATAGGTTATCTTATATTAATTTGCTTATTCTAACTAACTAAACTGAAAATTAAACTTTCGCATATATTAATTATTTATTTCAATAATATATAAATTTTTCTATTTTCTTTCAATTTTAAAATTTTTTTTCAATTCTTAAAATCATATTGAAAATGTTAAATATTAAAAATTGAATTTATCTTCAAATATAATAATTATTATAATAGGGACAAAATCAATCTGGTACTGGTGGTACTGGAGGTGACAAAAAGGATGATAAGGATAAAAAAAAGAAATATGAACCACCTATTCCAACAAGAGTGGGTAAAAAGAAAAGACGTACAAAAGGACCAGATGCTGCTTTAAAATTACCACAAGTTACACCACATACACGTTGCAGATTAAAACTTTTAAAGTTAGAACGTATAAAAGATTATTTATTAATGGAAGAGGAATTTATTAGAAATCAAGAAAGATTAAAACCACAAGAAGAGAAAAATGAAGAAGAAAGATCTAAAGTTGATGATTTACGTGGAACTCCAATGTCTGTCGGGACATTAGAAGAAATAATTGATGATAATCATGCAATAGTATCTACATCTGTTGGTTCTGAACATTATGTATCAATTTTATCATTTGTGGATAAGGATCAGTTAGAACCTGGATGTTCAGTTTTATTAAATCATAAAGTTCATGCTGTTGTTGGAGTTTTAGGAGATGATACAGATCCTATGGTTACAGTAATGAAGTTGGAGAAAGCTCCACAAGAAACTTATGCAGATATTGGTGGTATGGAATATTATATTTTCATTAAAAATTTTCATAATATTATATATTCAAAATATTTTATTATTTAGGACTTGATACACAAATTCAAGAAATTAAGGAATCTGTAGAATTACCTTTAACACATCCAGAATATTATGAAGAAATGGGTATTAAACCTCCAAAAGGAGTTATACTTTACGGTCCTCCAGGAACTGGAAAAACATTGTTGGCAAAAGCTGTTGCTAATCAAACTTCAGCAACTTTTTTAAGAGTTGTTGGTTCTGAACTTATACAAAAATATTTAGGAGATGGTCCTAAACTTGTTAGAGAACTATTTAGAGTTGCAGAAGAACATGCTCCTTCAATTGTATTTATAGATGAAATAGATGCTGTAGGTACCAAACGATATGATAGCAATAGTGGAGGTGAACGTGAAATTCAAAGAACTATGTTAGAACTTCTCAATCAACTTGATGGTATGAAATATATTTTAAATTGAATTATAATAATATATAATTATATTATAATATATAATTTGTATAATATATATAATTGTTATATACATATAATAAAAAAATATATCCTTTTATTTTTATTTAGGTTTTGATAGTCGAGGAGACGTTAAAGTGGTAATGGCTACAAATAGAATTGAAACTTTAGATCCAGCATTAATTAGACCAGGTCGAATTGATAGAAAAATAGAATTTCCATTGCCCGATGAAAAAACAAAACGAAGAATATTCAGCATTCATACTAGTAGAATGACTTTAGCACCTGATGTAAATTTAGCAGAATTAATTATGGCTAAAGATGATCTTTCAGGTGCAGATATAAAGGTAAAATATTATTTAAATGAAGTTTGAATGAAAAAAAATTAAATAAATAATATTTAGATATTTCCTAATTTTAATTTATTAAAAATATTTTTTTTGTTTTACAGGCTATATGTACTGAAGCTGGTTTAATGGCATTACGTGAACGCCGTATGAAAGTTACTAGCGATGATTTTAAAAAATCTAAAGAAAGTGTTTTGTATCGGAAAAAGGAAGGATCTCCTGAAGGATTATATTTATAAAAATATTATAATTAATGTTTTTTATTTATGATTTAAACTTGATGCTTTACATGCTAATAAAAAATACAAATAACTTTATATTAGTATATTAATTATATAGTAAATTAATTATTTTTTAATTCTGGAAAATTTTGGATTTTTAATATATCTGATTCATTAATATTTAATTGTTTTACATATGGTTGAAAATATTGATACAATGTTTGAAGAACTTTCAATGAATATGATCTCTGTTCATTAATAATTTCGGAAAAAATTTTTTGATCATTTATATTTTGAAATTCTGTTACACATATATGACATATACCTCTTTTAATTTTATCAAGAATTTCATTTATATTTTGTGGATGTTCAACATCTCGTGAAATAATGTTTAATAAACTTTTAAATTTTCCTAGAATGAAAGCTATTTGAAAACCTTCTTTGTATCCGTTATTAAAACTTTCTTGGAAAACAGAATTTGATCCATCTTCTATTCCTTCTCTATAACCATCCTTTAAAAATATATTTAAAAATTTCATGCATTATAATAAAAATTTTGTATCAATGAAATATGCATACCTTTGTAGCAGCATTAATAATTCGATTCCATTCTTTAGAAGCAATTTTCAAAGAATCTTCGATATCCAATTCATTTATAGAGTTTTCCATATTTTTAAAATAATATTTAAATTGATATAATAAATTTCATTATTATAGAATAAACAATGTATACATGAAAATATAACCTAATAAATATAAAAAATAATCAAGTAAATCATACGAATAAAAAATAAAAAAAAATTAAATGGAGAACGAACCTAGTACATCAAAGGAACAAGAAGCAAGTAGTGTAGATATAAATTCATATGAATCAATTGAACAAAAGTAAATTTTAATTTTTTTTACTAAAAGTTACTAAAAAACTTTTTATACACTTATTTAATAGGTTATGATTATAATTTATGTATAATAAAATTATATTATTATATAATACAAAAATATTATATTTTATTATTGTATAAATGAAATTTATGGATGAAAAATATTAAAATATGTAAATATGATGTTTTAAATTGCAGAATTATTGCATTAGCACAAGCAAGACCAAAAGGAATATCCGATAAAGACTTAACTATAGAAATGCCAGATTTACAACCTGCTCAAAGAGCTCAAATTATAAATAAACTTTTATCTCAAGGTCATTTTGATTTATTTAAACAAGGTGGTTCATTGTTATATCGTTTGAAAGATCCTTCAAAAGCAAAAATAGCTAAAGGTGCAGATAATGAAGAAAAGATTGTATATACTATTATTGAAGAAGCAGGCAATAAGGGAATTTGGATTCGTGATATAAGATTTAAATCTAATTTAATGCCAACTCAATTAAATAAAATTTTGAAAAGCTTAGAAACTAAAAAATTTATCAAAGCTGTTAAGTCTGTTGCAGCAAGTAAGAAAAAAGTATATATGTTATACAATTTAGAACCAGATACATCTGTAACTGGTGGTGCTTGGTATCAAGATCAAGATTTTGAAGCAGAATTTGTTGATGTCCTTAATCAACAATGTTATAGATTTTTAGAAAAAAAAAAAGAGCAAATGAATTCTTGTGGCGGAGGACCAATAATGGCTAGAAATGTTACATTTGCTTCATCAAAAGAAGTATGGAAATTTATTTCTGATTTAGGAATAAGCAAGGTTTGAATCATTATTGTAATTTTTTAAATTATATATTTGAATATTAAAAATATATATTAATAATTTTTATAGGTAAAATTATCAGTTGAAGATTTGGAAATGATATTAAATACTTTAGTTTATGATGGAAAAGTAGAACGTACTCTTTCAGGTGATGGAAATACTTTATATAGAGCAGTAGAATCTTTATTAAATCCACCTGGATTAATTAAATCTACTTGTGGTGTTTGTCCTGTAAGCTACTTTATTTATTTATTTATTTTTTTGTTTATTGAATGATATACTTTTATATATTAATAATTAAACATTTAAAAACAGGTAAGAAAAAATTGTTGTGATGTTGGTGATGTTACACCTACAAAATGCCAATATATTACAGAATGGTTAGAATAATTTTTCATAAAAATATTTAAAATAATTATTTATATTATATTATGTTATACATGCATATTATAATAAGAATAAATATATAAATTATATAATTATATATATGTATATATGTGTATTATATATGTGTATAAACATTTATTATGTATAATTAATTATTATTATAATTTATTATACAATTTTACATATAAAAATAAGTTAAACAGATTTTTTTTATTATTTTATGATAATAAAATATTAAATTCAATCAAATTGATTCATAATTATATAAATAAAATATAAATAATATATAATTATTTTTATTTATATTTGATTACTTGATAAAAATAATTCGCGCCAAATTTAATAAATTTAATATTTAGATCGGATACTATTTACCAACTTTAAAACATAATGTAAAATATTTTTTATATTTTCTATAATAATTGTATCAAAATGAAATAATTTTTCAATAAATTATATCAACAATAAAAAGATAATAAAAGATTTATTGAATTGAATTTTTTCAAATATATTAAAATATTAAAATATTATTACATGTTTATTTTTATTTCCCGCGCTAATGAATTATAAATTTAGATTGGTAACGCTATTCTTTTCATTAGTTTCCGGTTTTAAGGTGCCAGATGTGAATGCGCGCTTCTACAAGCACCGTTAAATCATGCTTTGTCATGAGATTCGAAATGTTTCGTGAAATGGTATCAAAGTTTTATGTTCAACACGTATAAATAGACAAAATTTCAAAGGAAATAAATTACAAAAATTTTAACAGGAATTTGATAACATTTGAAACTTAAAGCGATTTTGTGAAAGTTAGAGGTGCATGTGCCTGGCGGTTCCGGAAAAGTATAGCACTGACGCAGAATTGATTTGTAATTTGTTAAAAACGTGAACGAAAACTACATTGATATATTAATAGATTGATATGCCGCTACTTCGTAAACAGCCATTTCAACGTCTTCACGTTTCTTCAGATTTTAAAGACGATGATGAAGTTTTTCACTGTGAGGTTACGAATGAAATTTTCAAGGACTATAAGTAAGACCATGACAGCTGAGATCACTTTGAAATATGTTTTGCAATTTTGTCAATGCGATTTTTTAATCATAACTACTTTGTATTTTTTTAATTTATCCTGCTTATTCATTTCTATTCTCATAATATACGTATATCGATATATCAACATTCTGTTTTTATATAGTTTTGCTTTGTGCTAAATAAATTGAAAAATAGAAAATTGAAAAATACGTTATAAAAAATCTTTAAATTATTTATATTTAGTATCATTGTTTAAATTATTTGAAAGATTGTATTAAATTATCTTGTTTAATTTTATATTATCAATTTATTATATATTTGAATTTATATTTTTTAAGCATTTTATTTTTAATTTTTAACTTTAAGATATAAATAGATATTATTAATTTTATTAAAATATTAATTGTTATTAATTATTATCAATAATAACAATTACATTAAATTAAATTTAAAATATGTTTTATGATTACAGTGAATTTTGTGAGAGAATTATTTTATGTAATTCACTTATATGGTCATGTAGTATAACTGGCAGAACAAATATGACCTATGAAGAAGCTTTACAATGTGAAGAAAATGCAAAAAGGAGCCTTAAAGAATTTCCAATGGAGGTATGATATAAATTTGAATTATAGATTTAAAAATATACATTATAATTCTAGATTCATTGAATATATAATTCATATTATGTTTTATATTATAGTTACGTATTCCTATATTATATCTTGCCAGTAAAACAAATAGATCATCTTTTAAAGAAATGATAGAGGATGTATATCAATTTGCAAGAGATCGTTACTTTGTTGGTGAAATGGTAGAAGCAAGTTTTACAGAAGATTCTTGGTGTGATTGTCATGTTCTTCAAGTTATTGCACCTACAGAACAACAAATTAAACAATATACTAAAGAAAACAACAGGTAGAGATCTCTTTATCATCTATAGATATAAAATGCATTCATATTATTGTAATTTATCTATGTAAGTTTATTACATAGAAATCCACAAGATCAACAATACCATCCACCTGCAAAATTATTTCGTTATGAAGTAGAACAATTAGACTCTGGAGATTCTGATGTTAGTCAACTTATGATAGTGGAAGCAACTCAAGTGAGAAGAAGAAAGCAACATTACAGTAAAGAGCGTAACAAAATTTTTTTACGTCAATTATGTGAACAAAATGAAACTGGAATATGGACTATCAAAGTTAGTATACTTACAATTCTTAGTACTTACTTAGTATAGTTACTTAGTATCATTTATAATGATTATAAATTAAAAAATAGTTTAAATATATTGATGAAAAAAATATTTTGTATATTTATAGGATAGTGTTTTACAAAAATATGGAATTAATAAAGTACGATTTGACACTATATTTGCTGGTCCTCCTCCAGATTTTACATCACGTATTAAGAAACTTATTAAACATAAACAAGAATCAATAGATAAATTTCTTACTATGGATGTAGCAAAACAAAAAACAGTAGATAAACCAGATCCTTTCAAAAAAGTAAATCAAGGAGGAGTAGATATAAAAAAATTTCGAAAACCAAGGTAGAATAATGTATGACAAATTAAAAATAGTTTGTAATTTCTAATTATATATTAAATTTGTTACATTTATAAACAGAATGAATGGAAAATTTAAAGAAGATCTTAAAGCAAAGGCTCTAGAAGAAAAAGCAAAACGTAAAGAAGAAAGAGTCTTGAAAAGTGAACGTAAAAAAGAAGAGAAGCAAAAATTAGCAGCTTTGACTGCATATATAAGACAATGGAATAAACCAAGAGAGGATCTTGAATGTGAAGATCTTTCTCCTATTCCACAAGCTACACCAGTTAAGAATAGTATACCTAATGAAAAATTCGGTGACAGCGTAATGATTCTAGAATTTTTAGAATTTTTTAATGAAGAATTGGAAGTTGGTGCATATTTTCCAAATGGTTTTACTTTTGATTTATTAGAAAAAGCATTGTTATTAAGAGAAACATCTGGACCTTGGAGTGATCTTTTACAATTATTATTAGTAAACATTTTTAAATATCAATCAGATGAAGAAAATGAAATTCATGCTCAAGCATCAGATGTAGTAAATGATGTTAATATGAACGAAGGAGTGTCATCAATGACAAAAGCAGTAAAACTTTCTACTATAGCTTCTAGCTGGTGTCAGATGTATCAAGGTTGTAAATTATCTGAATTGACGTTAGATCATGTAACTTTAAGTGAGATTTTAAGACAACATTTATTGTCGTCCGGAGGACGAATTGGTGACGTTGCTACTAAATGGAGATATTCTCAAAGAGGTATATAATTTTATTAAATGGAAAAATTAAATATAATATATTCATTTTTAATTTTGTCAGGTGGTTATACGAATCAAGATGATCCTGCATTGTTGATGAGAATAAATGAGGCATATATTTTAAGATTATTAGGTCATCGTAGTGTACATGAATTTGAACTCAATGAAAAGTTAAAAGTAGCTACATGTTTAATAAATCAGTTGCTCACTTTTGCTTCAATACGAGATATAATAGAAGAAAAACATGAAAAACTTCATCAAGCAAAAAAAGAATTGAAATCTTTCTTAATAGCTGAACAAAGGAAAGAAAAAGAAGAAAAAGAAAAAATGAGAGAACGAGAAAAAGATAATGAAAGTAAAATACCAAAGAAAGTCACACGTGGTAATTGTGAAGAGGAAAAAAAGAAAGAAGAATATGAAAATAAATTAAAAGAACTTCAACAAGCATCTAGAGATAATAAAATGATGGTTTATTTAGGTTCTGATAGAGCTTATCGTAGATATTGGAGATTTTTATCAATACCAGGTAACATTTTTTTATATTCAAGTTTAATAAAAAAAAATTTGAAGTTTATAATAAAAAAATATAAAGTTAATTTTTTCTTTTTTATTCTTATAGGAATATTTGTAGAAAATGATGAATGGTGGCCGGGTAATTGTATTTCTGATGGTACACCTTATCAACCAGAATTACAAGATGGAGAATCTACATATGCATATTTAAAAAATAAATTTGAAGATGAGTTTAGCGATAAAGAAAATAGTTTTAAAAAAGCAAAAAAATCTCCTAAGAAAGTTTCATTTTCTGACAAAAATATATTTAAATCTCCAAGAAAAGATGTATCTCGAAAAGAATTTAAACAAGAATTGTTTGATATTAGAAAAAATTTAATGGCTTGTACAGGAGATAAAGAATGTCCAGTACATTGGAAGAGATCAGAATTAAAATGGAGCTTTTTTGGAAAACAAGAAGATATAGAAGCTTTAGTAAATTCTTTAAGTAAACGAGGAATTAGAGAAGGCGAACTTAGAAATAATATTATACAAGAGATGACAAGTTTAATATCTGTGATTGAAGAATGTCCTAGACATAAACTTAATTCTGAAATTGTAAGTATTTTATAGTATTTTTAAAATTTTTTAAGACTTAGAGTTACATAAATTTTGAGAATATACATATTTTTTTCATAATTAGTTTACAGAACCTATTAAAGGACATTCTAATAAAATTTCAAAAAAGAATAGGTATGAAAATGCGAACTTAAACTTCCCGTCAGAAATGGCAGTTGATAATGTTTTAGAATTGACATTGAGAGATTATATTCTAGATTTTGAAGATAGAATAAAAGGAGGGGGCTTAGGAAATTTAAAAGTTAATGATCGTGAAATGTGGAGGCATGCAATAAATGACGGAAAATATGATAAACAATGCGATAAATTACTATATGGTATAAGTGAAATTGAAGCAGATAGTGGATTAGATAAAATTAAAAATGAAACTAAGTATAGTAGACCAGGAACTCCAGATTCAGAAATTGGAAGTATTAATATAAAAACTTATAAAGATTCAGGAAAATATTTAGGTTCACCAAGTGAACATGAAATACTCCCAGATCCTAAACAACAGTTAGCCATTAAACAAATGGCTTGTGCTATTTTACAATTATCTCATGCTATTGAACAGAAGTACTTACAGAAACCGTTAGGTGCCAATGAAAAAGATAAGAAATGGTCTGGTGAAGAAATCAAAGAAAGATGGGAACAATCGCTTATTGCATCAACAAGTTGGGCTCAATTATTTGTACATTTAAGTACTTTAGAAAATAGTGTTGCATGGAGTAGAAGTGCATTAAATGCTCAATGTCGAATATGTAGGAGGCGTCGAGATGGTGACAAAATGTTATTATGTGATGGATGCAATAAAGGCCATCATTTATATTGTTTACAACCAAAACTAAATGTAAATTTTTTTTTAATCTTTTCTTTAATTTTAGATACATTTAGAATATTTAATGTTATATATTTATTTTTAGTGTGTTCCAGATGGAGATTGGTATTGTAAAGTATGTAAGCCATCAACAAAACCAAAAGAAAAAATTAAAAAAAGAAAAAAATTTGAAGATGAATTAGAAGAAGACGTGATATTAACCAAAGAAACTCGACATAATCGTGCAAAACGTATTCTTGAAAGTGAAGAAGAAGATAATTCAGAAGATGAAGAACTAGAAGAAGATAGTGATGATAATATGTAAATATTACATATTTTAGAAAACAACATTTTTTAATTATAAGTTAACATCTTTTAATAATCTTTTAATAATTAATTAATATACATTTTTTAGAAGTAATCAACAAATAAATGTATGTTCAGCATGTAAAAGTGGTGGAAAATTAATCAGTTGTGATATGTGTCCAAACTTTTATCACATAGAATGTATAGAACCACCTATAACAAGAGCACCTCGTGGAAGATGGATTTGTTCAGATTGTAAAGATAGGAGAGATAGAAAGATGAATATAAAATATGGTAAATGTTACAATATATTTGTAATTCGATAGTAACAGAAAATACTGATGATAAACTTCATATTTTATTATCCTGTTAACATTTTAGTAAATTTTACTTTAAATACTTATGTAATAAAGCAGTTCCTTAGTTTTAATTGTGTTGTTAGTGAGGGGGCGTGAAAGGGAAAGGGACAAGGAGAGACTGTGCGCTGCAGCAGCACGCTCTCGCATCCATGGCTTTGCCAAGAGCCTCCTCACTACAGAATCTACAGACTGGGACGGTCTGTATTGTAATTCTATTTTCTTTTATGTAGTATGAATATATAATTTTTTTTTTACAAATATAATAATATTTGACATAATCACACAATATATTGCTTTATACATTTGTTTGTTATTAGTATAATTGCATAGATCAGACTTTATTGCATGTATATATTTGATAGCTATTATCTTATTATCTTATTAAAGAAAAACATTTAAAATTTATATTAAATCTTATATTTTGCTTTTTAAATTATATATATTTGTTTCTGTATAATATAATTTGTTTAACACTTTGCATTATTTATTAATTAATTTAAATATATGTAGATTTTAAAATTATTTAATTATATATAAATATTTTAATATACAGATAGTAGTACTTCAGAGGATACAGAACCAAGACAAACTAGAAGAGCTGCAAAGAGAGCTGCTGAAATCGAACAAGAAGAAGATAAAGGAACAATTAAAGGAAGTTTAGGAAGATTACAAGAATTACTTTCTGATATTAAACAACATAGAGATTCATGGCCTTTCTTATCACCTGTTACAAAAGACGAAGTTCCAGATTATCATGATATTATTTCCAATCCTATGGATTTTGGTACAATTAAATACAAACTTAACAATAATGAATATGAAACATTAGAACATTTCTTCAGTGATTGTCATTTAGTATTTGAAAATTGTCAAGCTTATAACGAAGAACACAGTTCTGTTTACAAGTGAGTATAATTATATTACAATATATTTATTCATAAGTTCGGACGCCAGAGATTGCGAGATTAATTAATAATATTGATTAATGTGCTATATTTTCATATTGCAAGTTTAAATAATTAAATTTATTTACTATTTTATTTTATTTTCTAATCATAATAAAATATTCTACATCATATTTATTTATTATATTTACTATTTATATTTACTTTTACTAAATAAATAATAAATAACATAAAAATAAAAAATAAATAATATGCATTTATAACTAATATATATTTAAATTAAAATATTTTACGAATATTTATGCAATAATATTTTGCAGTAATTTAAATACATATTTTGAAATTAAGAAAAATAAATAAAATTATTGCAATAATAAATAGAACAATAATCATTTAAAATCAAAATCTTTGGCTTCCGAACATTTAAAATATTACAAATTTTGAAAGTTATTATATCTTTTTAAAAATAGTTACGTGTACAGAGCAGGTATGAGATTGTTAAAATATTATGAAAAACGATGCAAAGAACTAAGATTGACACATGGTGAAGAATTACTGCGACCTCCAGATGTAAAGAAATCAAAACTTGAAGAAAATGGTCTTGCAATTAGCGAAGATGAAGATACAGAAGATATTCAAAAATCAAGATAGAGATAAAGTGCTTTCTCGATTCGTTATATTTATTGAATATCAATTTTTATTCCTGATACGTAAATTAAATGTATCTTAAAATTAAATTTGTACACATCGATGTCAAATTGTGTACAAATTCATAATTCAACTAAAAAAGTTCTGTAAAGTATATATTACTAAAAAAAAAGACTTGGATTATTCAAAATTAAAAATTGCTGCATAGAATTTATAAAATTTATCTATTGAGACGGATGATAAAATGCAAGCTTAAAAATGTTTAAAATATTTTCTTCTATGTTAATTATCAAATAATATACTAATTAACTTTTTTTTCTTAGGCTTGCTATAATAAAAGGCATATACAGTATTATTTCTAGAATTTTACGCATGGTACAATTGCTCTTGCATATCGTTTTGTAGAAATTACTGTTTAACGTAGAACATTTTATAAACAAATAAACATGCGCATAAGCAATGAATTCTTTTCATATGCTTGAGCCAGTACAAGAATAGTTTTTTGAATTAGTATTATTATAAACAAATTTTTTGTTAATGAACAAATTTTTTTACAATGTATTAATAATTATTTATTATTTTAACATTATTTTAATATTGTTCTTACATTTAAGTAATATTAAATTTTGAGGGTTACCTAAATATAATTCTAAACTTTGAAACCTTAGATTTATAAAACATTAGATACAAAATTCATAAAATGTTATATATTATCTGTCTTTTACAATTTATCTGTCTACCGAAGTGCTATCACTGATATAACTGATATAACTGATGATTTACATATGTAATAAAAATAGCTTTTTTTTATTGTAAATTCAAAAAGTTTGTACTAAAATAATTATGCATTGACGCAAATTTTTATTTGTTTCTATATAAAATAGATTTTATTAGGATTTTCAAATATGTTGTTTCTGCATAAAATTATTGAGATTTAAGGATTTTATTAATTATTTCTGTTTTAGCTTTTCAAATCATTAAAATATTAAAATATTAATAGTACTTATTTATACATACATATTTTTTTGTTTTGAAAGAATCAGCCTATGTTAAAAAAATTAGAAATTTTAGGCTGGCCCTACACAAAATCTACGGTACAAAATATCATTAATCTCTATATTGTACAGTAGTAGAAACAGTTCTTTGTAATCATGTATGTTTTATACGATTAATTTGGTAATAAACTTTTAAAATAGATTTACAATTGAAATTTGTTTATAATATACTATGCAAGAAAAAAATTAAAAATTAGAAATAGAATTTTCATTAACTAATTTAGTATTGTATATTTTCATTTCATTTCATATTACTACAATATTTTCAAATATAATTTAATGACGCATTTCTCCAGAAAATTGATGTTTATGGATCTCATCCCATTTTTTAACATTTTCTGGATTATGACCTAAAAAAAAAAATAAAAAAAAAAGATTATTTATTATATATATAAGCATTAAAATAATTTTAAATAATTTGAAAATATTCCACTTACTTAATTGTTGAAATTTATACCATAGAGGTGCACAAATAAGTATACTAATTGCCCAATACCGGAATACCCAACCTGTTTCACTTTTAATGAAGTAATGATGAAACGGAAAACGAGTTATTTTTGCAGCAATTGTATATGGAAATTTCATTGGTCTTCCAGACATGACTGAAAATAAAAATTTAATATCAATTTTTATTGTTATAATATATTATTAAATAATTTTATGAAAAACTTAATTTGCAAAGTCAATCATTCTATTTTATATTTAACATAATAAAAAAAAACATTTTTTTAATCTTTAGAAATCTTGAAAAACTATGCGACATAAATTATATTTATCATATTTATTTTACAATTATATGATAAATAATATATTGAAAGTAAATATAAAGCTTATAAATTATAAATTATAAATTATAAAAATTGTATAACTTTCTTTCAGTTTATATTTAATAATTAATTATTGATTTTTGAAATATTAACAAAATGATATGAAATTAATACCTTTTATTAATTTTTATCAAGATAATTTTCACGAATTAAGTCAGGAAAATTAGGTTACAAGTATTCACCATCGAATGATATTATATAATGAATAACTACTGAAATATATCGAAAAATATCGAAATCTAAAGTTTGATATCTTATTGGTTAAGAATTGGACAAAATTAAAAAAAAAAATAAAAATTGTATTAAAAAAATATTTTATTTAATGAAACTTTATTATTATTATTAATATTTTTAAAAAAAGTTTAATTAGACATTTAAAGATTATAATTATATATATATATATTTCAATATAAAATTTTGATTAAACTTTAAAAAAGAAAAAAATAAAAATAAATAAATTGACCTTTTTATATGCATTTTTATAGAACTTAATAATGATAATTGTTAATGTTGGAATTAGTAATTCGAAAATTTTTTTATATATTTTGAATTGAATAATTGAATTTTTATTTTAATTTTTATTTAATATATTCACATGATAAAAGCAATTTTTCAAATAAAAATCTTAAATTGTATAATAATCTAGATCCAATTCAAATTTGATCATGTATTAATGTCTTATTCAATTTAAAATCAATAAGAATGTGATTGGATATAAAAAAGAAAATAATATATCATGATAATAATTTTGTGCATTTTTATGATATATATATATATATATATATATATATATATATATATATATATACAAATGTAAATAATATATAATATTATATTATAATTTAAAATTATAGAATATATTTTTAAGTTAATAATTTGAATTTAATACTTTTATTCTTCAAGATTGAATAAAAATTATAATATAATGTATTTCATAAAAATTCCTAAAAATAAGAAATGAACTCTGAATATGAATAAACTATTAAATTTTGACTATTGTCATAAATCAAAACTATTATTTTTAATTTAAAATTTATGAAATCATATAATAAAAATTTAAAAATTTTAGTTACATATTTCTAAAATTTAGTCTTATAGGAATATTAAATAAATTAATATTAAAAAATAAAGATTAAATAATTATGAAAATATGAATATTAAATAATTTAAAATATTTTTAATAATTCTAAGCATAATTTTAATTCAATTTTAATTAAGCACAATTTTAATTTAAGAATAAAATAATTTTTATTAATATTATGATTTATTTTCATGAAGCTATTTTATTATATCATAATATATAATCATAAATAGAAATTGACTATTGATGGAAACTTATCAAGTAATCTTAAATATTTATAAAACTTAAAAATATATTTAAAAGTAGTTACATGGAAATACACTTTATATTACAATAAGATTAATTAAAATTTTTATAACGGTTTTGTATTTTTATATCTATAATCTAAACGAGCGCGGAAGATAAAAAAATTTATCAAATACGATTGCATATTATTAATAAATGTGAAATTGTGTATTTTTGCCATGAGTTCTATAGAGGTTGTAAATGCTTGTCATTTTTAAACTTAAGCGATAGATTAAAAAAATATTTTTAATTTCATATGTGATATATATTAAAGTTAAAAATAATATTGATTTGACAAAAACAATTATTGAATTTAAAATTTTTACATTTTTGTTATTATATTAATCTTTTATGTTAATAATTAATATTAATAATTATCTTTTTGTTTATCGGATATTATTAGGAAAAATGTTTTGAGGATAAAGAAATTGAATTATTTAATTCAAGTATATTGGAACATTTATCTTTATCACACATTGAAGGTTTATTAATTAGACCTTTAAAATCTAAAGATTATGATAGAGGTAAAATATTGATTTTAGAGAACTACTATTAATAATAATATAATATAATAGCTTATTTATTAATCTTATGATATTTATTTAAAAGATTTTCTTCAACTTTTGACTCAATTGACTGAAGTTGGAAATATCAGTAGAGAACAATTTTTAAGTAAGTTTTTTTTTTTAAATTAACTTTTAAGATAAATATGAATTATAATAAATGCATTTGGTCTTTTACAAATGCATAGACCGTTTTCATATGATGAAAGATACTGGTAGCTATTATACTATTGTAATAGAAGATGTAACCATTGGAAAAATAGTAGCAAGTGCAACATTAGTTGTAGAGCAAAAATTCATTCATAATTGTGCATTGGTATGTTTTTTTTTTTTTTAAGATTTTATTTTTCATAAAATAAATTTTATACAATAAAAATAAAAAATTTGTTACAGAGAGGACGTTTAGAAGATGTGGTAGTAAATAATAAGTACCGTGGTAAACATTTAGGAAAACTGGTAGTTAAAATCATACTGCAATTATCAAATTATTTACAATGTTATAAATTATCATTGGATTGTAAAGATCATCTTATACCATTCTATGAAAGTTTGGGTTTTAAACGTGAACCTAATAATGCTAATTATCTGAATATGAGATTTTCTATTGAAAATACTGCAAAAATATTGCATTTATGACAATAAAAAAAAAAGAGTATTTAAAATTTCTCATAAAGAAAAATTGTAAGTTATATCTTAAATCTATGTACATTATGCACATTTCAGATTCAAACAGTGATTTTTATTATCTTGTTTTATATAAAAAAAAAAAAAGGAAAGAAGCAGACAATTATTTTCTTTTTAATTTTTTAATCAATAGATTATCTTAACATGAATTAATAAATTAAATGTAGGTTTAAAAAGTAATGATATGTGAGTATATTTTGTTGAATGTTATATAATATTTTGTATTTTATAAGAATATATAATAATGCAATAAACAATATTAGAAAAAGAATTAAAAATCGATTTTTAACAAATCAACTAGATATTGATAGAAAAAATACTTATTTAACATTCATCATATTTTAATTCTTTTTTTTTATTAATTACATGAATGCAATTATTAAATTATGTAATATTTAAATTAGAGTTTCTTAGCAGCAACATTGTTCCGTAATTTTATTGCCCTTTTTGCTTCCATTTGTTTTTGCCTTGCTAATTTTCCCTCTTCACGTTTTCTTCTGGCTTCTTTTAATTTAGTACTAATTGTATTGGTACTTTCAATGTTTTCTTAGATTAAAAAAAATTAATTTAAAATTATTGCAAAAATATTTTTATTTTAATTTGATAATTGTAAAAATATAAATACCTGTTTGTGTGTGTTCTAATGGTTGAAAATCTTCTAAAGGCTGAAATTCAGAATCCTCCCAGCCTATGTCAGAAGATTCATTTTTATCTTCAACATTCTGTGCTGCTTCTTCCTCCTAAAAATATTTGAGTTTTTCTTCAATTTTAGAATATTATAAAAAATCACTTTATAAAGATTATATATTAATATGTTTAAAATAATGTCCATATAAAATTTCAAAAAATACAAACTGGTTTTTCTTCCAGACTAATCCATTGATCATTCGGTTTAGGAGAATGAGAAGATGGAGAAATATTACTTGATCCATGTTCTAATACAGTAGAAGGTTGTTGTTCCATATCACCCCAATTATCAGCATCCCAATCCCAATCACAATCTGAATTTGCATTTGTAGCATTCTGTAAATCATGTTCATGATCATGATCCAATGATGTCATACTTGTAGCGCTGCTTGTTGTGGCAGTTGTACTAGCACTACTTTGTGAACTACTAGCTTGCTCTGTAATTTTATTACATATTTTTATAGAAAATGCCTCAGTGATAGAATAAAAAAAACATATATAAGTTAGATACCTAAAGAGGCAGGTTTGTTTAATAAAATTCTAGATGTATTATGAGCATTTGATGATTTAGGTGTATCTGATTGACTGCGATAAAATTTAGCAGTAACAGCTGTTACAGCCCAACCAGCCCATGTAGCAGCTGCATTACTAAGACTTGGTGTAGCTGTATTTACATCAGCCTCTGAAAATATTATATGTTGTATATTTATATCAATTTATTTTAATTGTTTTTTTATAGATAAACTTTTTGAATTGTTTTAATACCCATAGATTCACGTAATCCAGGATCTTCTGATACTCTTTCAAGCTTGGATAAAAATCCACGAATAGTTCGAAATGCATTATCTCTAACTCCTTTATCTACATCTGTAGTAAGTGGACATAATGCTGGTAAAATACGGTTTGCAACTTCTTGTAATAAAAAATATTGCTGTGTAGCAGCTAATGCTAAAATACTCGCTGCTCTAGCTGGTGGAAATGGATCTCGTGTACCTCGAATAAATGCTCCAATTAATACCTGCGATAATGTTCTTTATTATTATATATCATTTTATAAATCTTATATTTGAATTAAAATTACTTTTTGTCTAATCTGAGGATGAAGGTGCTGAGCAATTTTTCCTAAACAAACTGTAGTATTAGTACGTATGCCACCATGTTCATCTTTTGATTGAAGTTTTGCAAAATACCTTAATGTTTCCACATTAAGATTATTATAATCTAATTTTGGTGCTAAATGTACAACAGATTTTATTGTTTGTTCTCTAATTGCAGCATTTGTATCTAAAAAACCTTTGGCTACCTATTAATGTAAAAAATATTTTGAGCTTTTTGTATTTTTGTATTTTTGTACAATAAAAGAAATTAATATTTGTAATAACCTGTGGGAAGATGGCTTCATTAACTGTTGCTGGTTGTAAATGATCGACAAACCGATCTAACTGTTGTAATAATCGTAATCTAGTTGCTCTATCATTTGAAGTAAATAACTTTACAACACATGGTACAACTCTTCGTTGATATTCAGCATCAGGCAATTGGCAGCCAAGTTGTAATAAAGGAGGTAATACTGCACTTCCAGCATCACCAAATTCAAAAGCAGCCAATAATTGTGGTAAAATTTTATATCTACCAACGCCATCTGGAAATGATTCTAATTGACCAGCAAGTTGTGAAAAAAATCGACCTTTTTCTCCTCTTTCTTTCATTTGAATTTCCTCTAAGAATAAAAGTGCATCTACAAGTTCATTTTTAAAAAATCCTCCATTACTACGACAACGCGCTATCACATCAGCAGGATTTGGTCTTCCTTCTGCATTGTTACTAGTCAATTCTCGATATATCACTTGTAATTGTTTTGGAATCTAGATAAAAAACAGAAAGATATAATATTTCAATTTAAAAATAAATATACATCTTATATAAATAAAAAACATACTTTATCAATAACTTTAAGTTGCAAATTTGAATTTAATGGACCATTATATGTCTCCCAGATTAGGCATCCAAGTCCCCACATGTCAACTGAGCTGTTTTTTTATTTATTCATCAATTTCATAGCGTAAACAATAAACCTAAATGTTTACATATAGAAAAGCTAGTATTGTAGTGTAACTTTAAAAATAAGATAATTATTTTCTATTATTTACCAAATAAGAAAATTACATTGTCAATGTTTTATACACTAAATGAGTAGTAGCTATGAACAAAAATGATTAAATTATTTTCTTACATATTAAAGTATAATTTTTTAAATATATTTCCAATAAGAATAATATAAAATTAATAATAATATAATTATAGACATATGAAAATTTTTTATTCCTACTATAAATCTTTTTTACCATTTTGTAGCTGGTTTTACATTTTCTTTAACATCAGGAGGATAATAAGCTTGAAATGTTGATGGTAATATATTATAAATAATATCTACTGCAGTCATATATTCAACTCCACCAAGTTTCCATTCCCCACTTTCTTCATTAACAAATACAGTCCATAAATTAACATTATTATGACGTAAATTAGCATCATTATTTAAAAAATTCAATGCTCTCTATTAAAATATATATATGCAATAATGTATCACAAATAATATATTATTATATATAATTTTTATACATACAGTAATCTGGAATATTCCCCAAGAAAAATATAATTCCTTTTTAAATTCATCATCATTATCAGATTTTCTTGTCAATCGACTATACAAAGATTCTACACGTTCAGTTGCTAAATAAATTACTTTATTAGTCTGTAATTGTAAAAAATATTAGTATTCATATTATTGACATAATTTTTTAATATTGTAAGACACCCATATCCGCAGTAAATTATATTATGTAATTATAAAAATTAAATATTATGTAAATACACATTGATTGCATAATATAATTCATTTCATTTTATTATATACATTATATCATATTATTATCAGATAACATTAATTATTATAGTTTTATCATTTTATTAATTAAATTATATTACTTTATGTTATTTGTTATTATCATAAATATATATAATATGCATATAATCTTCTCTATTTAATTCTATTATTTTCAGTTTCATCTGCTGAGAATCTTGAAATATATTATCCTTGCAGATGAGGGAGTCTTACTATACATCATTACTATACCTCAAAACTGTCCAAATATGCAAGTATGCTTGGATGTCTAAGTGTCTTTAATCTTTTTACTGCTGATCGAGCTATATTTAAAAGATGTTCATTACCACTTTTGCATTCAAACACAAATACTGAAACATCTTCACCTCCTGCAGATCCCTATAAAAAGATTTTTTAGGTAATAAAAATAAAACTTTTAAACAGAGAATAAAATTTGGATCAATACCTAAAAATAGAAAATATTTTTTAAAATTTTACAGCGCCAGGTTATGATACCTTTTTTTTAGCTCTATGTAACGTCCAGATGCTCCTATCGTCTGAACTAGAAATAGGTTCACCGATTTCATATGAAAAGTCTTTGGCAGGATCTCTTGAAAAGAAAGACCACATATTTAAGATTTAATTATTTTATCTTCGTATAAATTAATTCATTCCTTGATTCAAAACCATATCATGGCACTGACAGCTACGCATCAATATATCTTCAACCGCGCTGCTACTTCGCGACGATTACGTATTTAATATTGAACTTACATTACCCAAGTAATCAGTGTGAGATTTAAGTATACAAATGCATTGATTAAACTTTTTACTATATTTAAAAAAATTATTTTTGTCAGATTATTCGAAAACTTTTTGTGTCAAATATTCGTTATTACGTTAATGTCTATCACTAAGTATGAACGAAGTTGGTCCGTCTTTGGTGACGACTTATACTTTTAAAAATGGCAAAGAATACATCGTAAAAATTAAAGTTACTACTTTTAAGGGATGTCAGCGTAATTTGGAGCTTACTATTAGCGACAAATATACTGCTGAAAATTGGCGGTCTTTCTACGATGCTGCATGTTTGTCTTCTATTTTTTCATCTTTAATAATTAACGCATTATTTTAAGGTTATTCTAAGAATTTCTAAATTCTGTTTGTATGCTAGAACTTTCATCTCGTATAAATATCATTTGCTTTTTATAATTAATTATACATTTCTTATTTTTAAGATATTGAAAATTTGACGCACAAAACAGGAAATTATAAGCATTTTGATGTATTTGTAGCTATGCTGCAATCTGGATTGTTAAAAGTAAAATTTGAATTTAAATTTTTTAATCAAATAAAATCAAAAGAATTTAAATTACAGACAAGCGAATCTATTACTTTGGATCTTCTTACATTTGAAGACTTAGAATTATTACGCGCACGCAAATTTGAACGTAGTTCATGTTCAAATTTAGGTAATACATCAAATAATCGACGATATCTTATATTAACATACACAGTAGAATTTGATAGGTAAGTGTATTTTAAAAAATCCTTAAATTTTCTTAAAATAAATCAAATATTTGCCAATTTCATTAAGAATCCATTATCCATTACCTCTGGAATATTGTGGTTTACCCAATCCAATAATATTACAAGCTACTATTAGGAAATTACAAATTGAACTTGAAAGATTACAATCTACAGGAATAAATAGAGATCTCCAAAAACGTATTGAACAACTTACAATTGCCAATCAAAAACTTGTACAAGAAAATCTTAAACTTACAAATGGAGGTAAAAATAAATATTTTTACATTTTATAGATTAATTTTTTAAGTATATTATTATTCAGGAAGAAGTTTAAAACATTTATTAGCATCGATTAAATCATTAGAAAAAAACATTATTAAAGAACGTGCATCTTTCTGTATGCAAATTCAAAAACTTAAAACTGAAAATACAGCTTTGTTATTGAAAGTACAACAACTTAGTACATCTGCTAATAAAAAATCTGAAGATGGTTGTTCAGGATTAAAACGTCGTAATCGTACATCTTCTACACTTAGAAGCAGAAGTCGATCGTCCTCAATCTCAAGTCGTAATAAAACAACTTCTAGTTTATCATCAGGTGTATATTAAAATTAAAATCTTACTATTAATATTAGAATTTTATTCATATATATGTATATTTTTTTTTAAAATGATTATTAAGATAATATATAATTAATTAATATATAATTAACATGATAATTAAGATAGCATATATCTTAATAATAGGTAGTTCATTAGATTCAATTAAAATTCAACGATCTCCTTGTCGAAATGTGAAAATACATAATAAAACAAAAAATTCAAGTTAGTATTAAAATATATAATTAAATATATTATATTATCTTTGATATATATATTATATAACAGATATCAAAATATATATTTTTTATTGTAGAAGTCGAGTTTGAAAATTTGGAAGCAAGAATTCATACATTACAGAAAATGTTGAAAGAAGGAATAAATCTAAATTATTAAATAAATTTTTTTATGAATAATTAGTGAATATATATACACAGATATATTTCTTTTTTTAACATTATTATTAACATACTTTTCATATAACATATAATACAATTTAATTAAATATAAATAGACATAGTGTTTTACTATCTAAAATAATATGATTTGAAACTTTATAAAAGTAAAATTTTCCTGTTTTTAAAAATTATTAATGAAAAAATTAAAATATAAAACTACATGTATAAGTATAAATACAAAATATTAAATATTTTGAATAATAATGTACAAAATATTAATGTACAAAGTGTTATATATAATTTTAATTCTACATAAAGTCATGTACATATTGTGGAAAGTATTTTTTATATACACTATAAGATTATAAAGATGTATTTTAGTATCATTAATATTATAAGTACATTATCAAAATCATTAATAAAATTTAAAATAAAATTTCAGTTAACTAAGATTGTCTGTTTTTACATTATTTTCATAATATAATATAGCACGTTCAATTATTGATGATTTTTTATTGTTTGAATTCACATTTGTATTTTGATTTCTATCATTAAATTGTTGCACTTCTTTATTTGGTTCTTTTGTTTTTGATTTTATAATCAATTCATATTTTGTATGTTTTGCTAATTCTTTAATTACTTCTTGCAAATATTCTATTTCACTTTCTTGTTGAGATGTAATTTGATTTAAATTTTTAATATCATTTGTAAATGTTTGTATTTGTTGAAGACGTGCTTCTTCTTTTTTTGATTCCTTTGTTACTTGACGATTATATTCTAATATTAAACAAGCACCAGCAACACTAAAAATAATAACCTCACCCATTAAATTGGCTCCTAATTCAATAGCCATAGTTTCATTCAACTTTGCAACTTTTGTTGGTTTACCAAGATTCATTAAATACATTTTTGCTTTTACTTCTGCCCAATGATAAACTGGAATTAAATGATAAAAATATGAAATAATTATGTATAATATATAAATATGCATGACAAATGTCTTTATAATTATATTAATAATGATAGTAATGATTACATCACAAATAAATTTCTTCTAATTCAATGAAACTTTAAATATTTTAATTCAATACTCACATTGAGCAGGTGGTATGATAAAATATGTCCTAAATACAGGATGATTTTTAGCTTGATTAACAAGGAACTTTGCTAAAGGTTTACTAATTTGTTTAACAAATAAGACTCCCAATTTGAGAGCTGGAAAAACACCCACTACCATTTTTTTTATTTGTATAATTAGAATTAGATAATCACACGTTATATGTAATTAAAACCTAAAAATTATATATATAAATAAATATTAAAAAAAACTTAAAATGTATTAATATATATATATATATATATATATTTTTTCAAATAAATATATTTATTATTAATATTATATATTGTATACATATTGAAATATTATATAAAATATAATAACAAAACAATGTCACAACAAAATTGATGAATTTCGCATTATATTCACGATCATTACCTCACTTCTGAAATTATTTCAGAGTATACAAGACAGCCATAGTGATATGATGTGATATGTTATCTGATATATATGTGAATTACATTTTCAATTATTTATAAATTAAAGATTGATAAATATATTTCTAATTTTATATTATAATTTATAAATATATATTTATATTGATGATATATTATATTATTTTCTACGTACGTTGGATATATATATATATATATGTGTATGTGTGTGTGTGTATATGTATATAAATCTTTTCTGTTAAAATCGATTGTATAATAATTTTTTTGTTAGATTAATTTAACTAAAAAAATATTTTTGTTTTTTTAAATATAAATGAATATATTTTAGTAATTACATATATATGTTCTAAATAATTAATTTATTAAAATTATTAGTACATAATACATAACTTCCAAAACTTCAAACTTTAATCTGTAAAATTTGTTTAAATATGAATAAAAATTTTACAATAAATTTAAAAAATATGTTATATAATTTTTTTCATGATGAGTATAATAAAATTAATATTAAATAACATATTTACATATAACATAGTTAAAATATTAATTTTATAGGTTAAATGTTTTCTCAAAAAAGTGCATATTTAAAAAATTTGTATTACATTATTGTTGAAATTAATTAAAAAAAATGTATAATAAGAAGTTTAATATAATAAACAATAATTATTTATTTATAATATGGGGTTTGACAATGCATTTAATATTTTTATGGGGTACACTCGATATTAATTTTCATTCTCCCATTATTCAAGAATTACCAAATGTATCAATTTTAAAGAATCCACCAGCAAAAAGATTAGTTTTATTTATAGCAGATGGTTTAAGATTTAGAACATTCATTGAAACACCACCAAAATTTCTGAAGTAAGTAGAATTTATTTTTTATATAAAAATTTATTTTAAATTAAGAATTTTAGTATATTTAAATTAAAATATGTAATAACAATATATAAATAAAATTTTGATCTAGACATGTAATGACAAATAAAGGTGCTTGGGGTATATCTCATACACGAGTACCAACAGAATCTAGACCAGGTATTGTTGCAATTTGTGCAGGATTATATGAAGATCCCAGTGCTATATTTAAAGGATGGAAAGAAAATCCTGTTGATTTTGATTCTATTTTTAACCAAAGCTATCTTTCATGGGCATGGGGTAGTCCTGATATTATATCTATATTTACAAAAGGTATTATAAATACATATATATTTAAAATAAAATTTCATGTAAAATAAATTTATTATATTAAAAAAAAGCATAAAAGAAAGTAATATTACTTCAATAGGTATAAAAGGAAATATATATGGTGATAGTTATCCCTCTGAATGGCAAAATTTTGATATTATACATGGTAAAATTTGGCGTTTAGACTCCTGGGTATTTGATAAATATATTGAATGGTTAAGAGAAGATGCTTACAAAATTAAAAATGCTGAACGTATTATTTTATTTCTTCATCTTCTTGGTTGTGATACTACAGGACATGCAGTAAAACCTTACTCAAAGTACTAAAAATAAGTTATTTTATAGTTTTGATAATATGAATGATATATTTAATAAAATTATAATTTCATTAGCTCTATATTATATTTGAACATAGAGAATATATTGCTAACATGAATTATGTTGATCGGAAAATAAAGGAAGTGGTACAATTAACAGAAAATTTTTTTGGAGATAATAGTACTGCATATATTTTTACATCTGATCATGGAATGACTGATTGGGGATCACATGGAAGTGGTTCTACAGATGAAACAGAGACACCATTTATTGTTTGGGGTGCAGGAATTAATACATTTAATTTTCGTCAAAATATAGAACAAATTGATATTACACCTTTAATTTCTACTTTAATTGGTGCTCCGATTCCAATTAACAATGAAGTATGTATAAGAATAATATCAATTTTATTATTTTTTATTTTTTTAAATATTTACAGGAATATAATTTTTCAGGGTGTATTACCTTGGCAGTATTTAAATGTTACTGATCTTAAATACATAAATTATGCACTGCTAAATAATTTGAAACAATTAACATATCAAGTAAAAGCAAATCATAAAATGAATTGTGAAGATAATGAATATGCAGATTGGAGAGAAATAGAATTAGATAATAAAATTATTACTTTAGATAAAGATCTTGAAACAGCAGATTTAAATGAAAGACTAAAAGAAATTATTAACTCAATTAAGCTAGCTAAAAAGTCTTTGTTATATTTTCGACAATATCAAAGAACACGATTTTTATTATATTTGTCTATAATGTGGCTAGGATGGATAATATCATTATTTTTTAAAATAACTGGAGTTAATCGACCTGTTATACATTCCTTTATTTTATTAATCACAAATATTGTATTTTTAATTTCAATAATTACAATATTTATTATGTACAAAGGTATGTTATATATAATATATAATTTAACTGTTTGTAAGAAAAAAATTATTAGTTTTTATTTTAAATAAAATATTTTCAGATTGTAATAATTGGAGATTATCTTATTATACATTTTTAGCTATAGTTTCTCTCTGGTTAGTTATTCGAAATGCAATTATATATACAATAAAATTAAAAATTTGTAATAATAAATATTATTGGACACTAATTGCAGAAATAATTTTTTTATTAGTAATAATGTTCATTGGCTTAACATATAGGTCTGTTCTTAGTATAGGAATGTTAAGCATTATTTTAACTCAAAAAATAGTATTAAAAAATACTAAAAATTTATTTTTCTGGACAGCTTTATCTTTAGCTGTTTTTCCATTGCTGCCTGTTGTAGAACCATATCCTCGGATTTATATCGTGTAAGTTTAAAATTGTAATATTAAATTAAATTTTTTTTTTAATTAAAATTTTTTTTTCAGAATTCTTAGTATGTGCATTGTAACCATAATAATTATATTAAAGATACAATCGAAATATAGAAAAGCAATCGAAATTTTTCGATTAACAATTACAGGATTAATATATTTGGAATTTATAGATGGTCGAAATTGGATATCATGGACAATTTTATTAACAACACCATTATATATTTGCATTTATCCTATACAATCAAAAGAAAGAATGCAAGGAATTATGTTGGGATTTTTTTGTCCATTTATTTTATTATCTACATCTTATGAACCTTGTTTCTTTATAATTCTTGCATTACATTTATCTTGTTGGTTACAATCTAATTCTTTTATTCAATATCATCAAAATACTAAAAATGCTTTGACAATGGAAGAATTGCTTAAAGCAGCAATCTTTGTATCCTTTATTAATATGATTGATATATTCAAATTGAACTCTTAAATTAATAATATCCTGAACAATTTATCATAGATGTTATACACATTGCTATGTTTTTTTGGAACTGGAAATATGGCAAGTATCAGTTCATTTAATCCTTCTTGGACTCGTCATTTTGTGACAGTTTTTTCTCCATTTACAATGTTTCTATTAATACTTTTAAAAATATGCATACCTTTAATATTAATTGGATGTACAAGTCATATATTTGGAGAGTCTTCAAGCATCTTTTTTGGAGTACTTTTATTGGGAGATTGTTTATCGTTACCACTCATGTTTTATGTTACTCCTCAAGGAAGTTGGCTAGATATTGGTAGTGCTATAAGTAGATTTACAATTGCGATTTCTCTTCCATGTCTTATATTATTATTACATTATCTTTCATATCCTTTAATAATGTTTTCTCCAAATAAATTTAAATTTTATATTAATTTAAAAAAAAAACATATTGTATAAAAAATATAAACTATGTAAACAAAATTCATGATTTATTTATAATAAAGTGATCAAGTAAATATAGTTATGTTTATTTGATTTAATAAAAAAGTATTACATTGTTTACTTTTCAGAAAAAAATTAACGTATTTCTATATTTTATTTAAGAATTTCAATCTATAATTATTTTTTCTAAAAAATAAAATATAAAATTTGATACTTTACTAGTACTAATATCAAATCTTATAATGTTTTAATAACAATAATCTAATATTTAAGAATTTCTGGATGAGATATATAATATTAATATCATAATATAATTTATATATTCATTAAATAATTTTTTTTTTATTTAATTAAATCTAGAATTTGAATTCTTTGTATTTCTTAGAGGCTTTTGAATCTTGACTTTGTTGTCGTTTGCGTTTACTCTGTAAAAATAATCAAAATGAATTTAATATATATTTATTAATTTTTTAATTAATTTTTTAAATATTTAAAAATATGCTTACTTTTTGTCGTTGCACATGATCTTGAAGCATATCTGATAGATCTTCCCTTCTTAAATGAGCTTGTCGCGACCTCATTGTTTCTTCATATCGTGATGCCATTGCTTCTGAATCTAAATCTAATTCACTTGGATCTAATGCTAATTCAACAGCTCCATCTTTTTCTGTTCTTCCATCTGATGTTGTTCCACTTACTCCACGTCGTGCAGCAATTACAGATGGTGGTGCTTGACCACCTGCTGCACCAGTCATATCATAAACATGTGTACTACCCATCATGCTTGCTCCAAGACCTTCTGTTCTTCTTTCTTGTAAAACTGTATATAAAGCAGGAGTATCACCTCCTTCCATTTCACTTTCAATTTTCTTCTTTCTTAATTCTATTGTTTCTGGAGTTTCTAATCCTGCAGGAATTGATGTTATTCCACTAGGTGTTATTAAACCTTCTGCACCAGGTGTAACTAAACCACTTGCATCTCCATCTCCATCCTTTCCTTCTCCTTCACCTTCTCCACCTTCTTCTGCATCTTCATCTTCATCTTCATCTCCAGAAGATTCTGATTCAGGTTCACCCCACATACCTCTATCAATTTCTTCATCCATATTATCTCCTCCTGGAGTACGTGATATACCAAATACATCTCCATACAAAGGTCTTCCTGTTTCATCTACAGGAGGTTTCCCCCAACCACCAGCATGATAGCCAAATGCACATCCTTCTGGAATTGGTGCATTTAAACCAGGTATTTTTAAATTGGGATAACTTGGTGGTGGACCATATCGTTGCATAGCAATTAACCATGGAGGTGGTACTTTATGACAATTAGGTCCTACTGGCATACCAAGAGCAGTACGTAGTTCATCAGATAATTCTCCAGGTTTCTTCTCTTTTAATCGCGTTTCGAATTCTTTACCCTCATAATATAAATCACCGTGAATAGTCATACGAGGCTTTGTTTGCCATTTGAAGAATGCATCATGTAACTTTTGATAGTCAATATCTATTTTGCCAAGCTTGGGTCTTGCTCTTTCTCGCATTTTAGCTTTCAATGTACGTGTATCATCTCGTTCTTGAAGACTTGCTCTCATTTCTGTAATACCAGTTCGTTTTATGAAATCTGGTAAATCAAAAGGAGGCTTCTCTATACCTCGTTTTCCTTGTAAATATTTTCTTTTGAAACACCAGTGTCTTGGTACTGGTACTGTATTACGGTGAGCTTTTAATTGTACAAGAAGTTTTGGATCTCTAGCAGTAACATCATGCATTTCTACAACATCTGGACGCCCAACAAGTTGTTTTAATTCTGCAACACTTAAGCGCGTTAATCTTTTTAGTTTTCTTTTAGAAAGACGTGGAGCGCCATTTTCTCCACTTCCTTGTTGTTGTTGCTGCTGATTTGCCTCATCATCAAAATCATCTAATGGTGGTACTTTACTAGGTACAGTTCCTGTTGCTTGTAATGTTGTCACAGGTGGATATTGTCCTATTGGTTCTCCTTTTTCTGTTTCTGCAGATTTTGGTTCAGGTTCAGTTAATTTAAATGCTTCAAATATTCTAGCAAATTGACGATACATTGGTTCCAAGTCATTAACACTTGGAATTTCTTGAACATATTCAATCTCTGGTAAATCTTCTTTTGGTTTGGCATTTTCCACATTGTCTTTTTTATTCTCTATTTCTTTTCCTACATTGTGTTTCTTTCTCTTTTTCTTTTTTTTCTTTTTAGTTTTAGTTGTTTTCACATCAATTTTTTCTGTTGTTGTTTCAGGTTCAAGTATAACATCATCTAAATGAGATATATCTTCTCCTAGAGTTTCATGATTAGGTGATTTTCCTAAAGAAACTATGTCATTTGGATCTCCTCCTACTTCTTTAGCTCTTTCTGTTTTAAAAGCTAGAGCTTGTTCTAAAGCTGCTGGTAATTTCACAGAATCGCTGTCTGTATCTCTTCCAGCATCATCTGATGAAGTCTGACTTTGTAATTCACTTGGAGGACTTACTTTTAAACTTAATAAACTTGGTAATGCTTTTGGAGGATCCATTCCTGCTACTCCATGATTCATTAAAGATGGTATTTGATGTGTCATTTGTTGAGTCTATTTTAAAAATTTATAAATGAAAATTAATAAGAAAACTGCATATGTGCAATTAATTTTATAATTTATAAATATATACTAGTCATTATGTAATTAAATATAATAAAATATTATATAAAATTTTAATACATATATGTATTAGTTAATATATAAATAACATTTTTTTTCTTGTAATGAAAACAAAACTAACCTCATTTCCTACTATATTCTCCATGTTAGTGTTTCGTTCTGCTCATATGTGATATGTAAGAATATTTACCATATTAAAGTTATTTACAGTCTAAAATCAATTCTTTAATAAAAAAAAATTAATCTACACCTATTAATATTATATTGTATAATAAAATACATAGTATAATAAAGATAATACCTTACCATAAGTATTGAAAAAAAACATAGAATAAATAAAGACTAGAGAACGCTTCCTACTGTTGAAAACAATGCTATTATTTTATTGGTTAATTCAATAATACTGATTAAATAAGAAATTTCACTTTTTATTTAAAAATTTAATTAGAAAATATATTAAATATTAAAATCATAATACATAATTAAAATCATTTTATTTATAAATAAATAATGTGATTTTTATAAAAATACAAAAAACAAAATAAATGTGATTTTTTTTTACTAATTATCATTCAAATTATTATATATTTTTATATTTAAAAAATTAAAAGAATAAATACTTTCTAAAAATATAAAATACTTAAAAGATAAAATACTTTCTTAAAAGAATATATTTCATATTATATTTTAAATTATAAAAATAGATGTTCAACATTATTATATTTAAAGAAAAAATTATAAAAATAAAATACATATATTTATTTAGCAAATATTAAAATTTAATTATAAAAATTATTTTATTCAAATAATATAAATATTTCAAAATACGTTATGAAAGGAAATTGGATAAAGAAAACGAAAAAAAGAACTAATATATTTTTCCATTTATGCTTATGTTTATTTATTAATTGTTGCGACGGAAGTCATCAAACTTGAAAATTTAATAAAAATATTCACAATGAGCACATTCTTTCTTTCTCACGTACATTTTTATGCTTTCTCTCTCTCGCTTTCTCTCTCTCTCTTTCTCTCCCTTTCTCTCATACTTGTCTCTGTTACGCGCATGACCGTAACATTCATCGTGAGCTAATGCGCGTATGGGCCAATTTAACCAATGTAGAACTTATGTCCACCATTCGTTGGACACTTGTGTTTTCTGGTTATGTATGCATGAATGTGGTATGATGTATATGTACATTCAATTATTAATAATTATTATTAATAACAACAATAACTAATTAATACGAATAGAAAATCATGTTTCATGATGAATGACTCGATTTCTTATTTTCATTTTTTCTCTTAAGATTTGATGAATGTCTGTCCAGAGTTGTTGCATTTTATCCATACATGTGAAGTACATATCAGCAATGTCAGTGCAACATGCAAATTCGGCAAAACGAGGCCTTCAATTTTGGCGAATTGCTGTTTCGAAAATTATTAAAAAAATTCCAAACAGCGATTAGTTCTTGTTCATCAGAGCTGCCAATGACAATATATAAAGCTGGAATATCTTCACTGTGCTGATTCTGGCATTAAAATTACAATAACAGCATGATTCCTTTTTCAGTGGCAAACTGATATATCAGTTCACCTGATTGTATTATTGATTCAGTCTAGGATGACAACCATGTCATCACCACGTACTGCTCTCTGTGGATGAGGAGGATGTAATGGAGTTGGTAATCTACGCCATGGCTTACGAGCTGCTCTTCGAAGTTCAACTGATGAAAGAGTTCTTCTAAGTCTTCTGTAAATTGATAATAATATTATTTTAATATATTATGTAATGTATTTTTCTGTCCATCATTTTCGTTTTTTTCTTTATTCTTAATTTTTATCTTTATTAATAAGTATATTATAAAATATTAATATTATATTGATATTAATATTATAGAATATAATATAATAATGCTAACTTAGTTTGATCAGAAGCACGAAAATAAACGTCATCAGGTGCATCCATCCATGAAATTACTTGTTTACGTGCATTACTTCTAGATAATGGTGGACCATGCGGTAAATGAGGATGAGCAGCTCTTCCATTTAAAGGCGGTGCTAGAGGAAGAACTGCAGGCGTAGCATGCTCCAAAGTATGTTTTGGATGAAGTTGCTGAGAATGATGAGCCCTTTTAGCAGGTGGTCCACCAGGGAGCCCTGCACTTAGGGCAATACCTATTGAAAGTGTTAAATTTATATAATATTCAAAATACATGAAATTTTAAAATAATATAAAACTATTAAACCGATGATGTGTATTCCTTTGGAAAAAATGTTAAACTGCTTAATTTAATAATTTTGATTATTTGTCTCATTTATTGAATATTTAAACTTTTAAATACTTAATTATTTTACCTTCATCCCAATCCACATCAGAGTAGAAGCCAGTAAACAAAAACCATATTCAATACTAGGAACTAAATTTCATAATATACATGAATAAATTTCTAAAATTTTAAAACTTACCATCTGATCCGTTGATTTCATCAAATGGAGGTCTTGTGCGTTTCAATATCGTTTGTTGACTCTGCATACTAGGTTGTGGCTGAGGTGGAGTTATCGTCAGTCTATCTACTTCAGATTTATTTGGTACTCTTTCATACAGAAGACTTCCATCTATAATATAATAAATAAAATTAAAATATTAAATATATTGTATATTAATAAAAATAATATTTTTATTAAATAATTTATTTACCTGGTGCTTTTGGTGGTCTTGGAAAAGAAACTCGATCTGGTTGTTTTCGTTGTGCCGGCGCTGTAAGAGCTAACCAATCCCAATCTCCAGGTTGTCGTGGTGCAGGATGATCACCTAAACGTGTTGCTATATCAGTTACTCGAGGACGAGGTCGAGGTCGTACAGCACGAGCCAAAATACGTAATTCCGCAGGGCTTTTTGATGTTAATTGAGGAGAAGCACAGAGATGTCGTAATGGTGCTGCATTTACAGGCTGATGAGGTGCTCGAGCTGCATGACGTGTACGTAATTGTGCTGCACATAATCGTCGTGCAGCTCGCGCTAATGCTGAAGTACGTAAATAAAATGCTGATCGAGTTTTCATCACAGGTCTTGGTGATCCACTTCCACCACCTCCACTTGCTCCACTTCCACGTAGATCAACACCATGAGCACTTGCGTAATGACGACTTAAATGTGCTTTGAGCTTAAATTCTTTACCACAAGAAGGAATGCTACAACGATGAGGTCTATGAGCACCGCCAATTCCTTTACTTTCTTCATCAGAACCAGTGCCACCTCTCTTTCTTTCTAAATCAACATCATCCATACGTGATGGAACCTAAGTAAAAAATTTTTAATATATAAAAATAAATTTTTATTATTTAGATACTTATATTTAATGAAATATACCTTTAGACCACCATATTTCTTCCAATATGTCCAGCAAGATTGACAAAGACGACACTGCATATGCGAAGGGCCCCAAGCATACCACTGTGGACTTTGCATTACTTGACAACTTTCACATGGTTTTCCACTAACTCCAACCATTAATATTCCGCTATTATCAGTTGTCATATTACCATTGCTATTACCATTGAGAACATTAGTTGGTTTCCCATTACTGTTACTATTATTATTACCAAGAGGTACAATTGTTGCTGCAGAAGGAGCAGTTGTAGGTGGAGTTGTTTTATTATAATTAGGTATATAAACTTGTTTCAATTTACTCTCAGCTTCTACAGCTTTTACCCTTTTTTGTTGTACATATCTATCAGTTGTCTTCCACATATAATAATATTCGATAACATTTTTTAATGTCTTCCATGGTAACTGAAACATATATATTCATATATATTATGAAATAATACAATCCAAAACTAATCTTTAATAATTTTTCTACTTACAAAATCTTGACGTATATCGGAAAAATCTTTTCCATATTTATCAAGAGCTTCTTCAAAAAGATTTGCTTCAGATGCACTCCATTCTTCCATTTCGTCCCTGCATAATACTGGACCAGTACTAGGTACTAAAGATGACATAGCTTTTGCGACATCATAATTATGTCGGTGTAATGTATCCATTGCGTGAAACTTTAAATAGTAATAAAATAATATAAAAAAAATTTAAAAAAAAAATATAACTTACGTAATTACACATATAATAATAATGAAAATGATATTTACAAGTGTAATATCTCTAGATGCAGCTGCAGCCGACATATGTAAAGATGGTTGTTTAACCGAAGACGAACAATCTAAAGCTCTTGCAAATGTGCCTACTGATCTACTGACAACAAGGAATTGATCAATTTGACGATCTGTGAGTGAATGTCGTGGTGTCCAGACCAATGTTTCTAAATCTTGCAACCTACGAGGATCTGATTCTCTTTCAGCAGATGTCAGTGGAACTGATGCTATTCCATCAGCTTGATATCTACTACCTACTCTAATTTCACCTGAAATTTTATTAAAATAATTTTAAAAATTAAAATTTGAATATATAGAGAAAAATTATAATTATTATTTATTATATTATATTATATATATATAATTATATAATATATTATATATATAATTATATATTTAATAATTTTTAAAATTAATAAACACCTTTATCAGCAAGCAAAGTACGTTGAGCAGGATCAAATACCAAGCAATAGAAGAAAGAATCTTCTTTATTTAAATAGCTTAATAAAGATTCTGTTTCATTTAATAAAGTTACACAGCATTTGCCTCTTATATGCGTTGCAGGCATTGTTTCTACCTGACGTGATAAAAACAGTTCTCTATGCTTCATTTGATGACGTTGCTTAGAACTTAATTCTGTAACTCCTCCAGCACCAACTACATTTTCTTCCATCCCTGTATGTAAAAAAAATTATAATTAAAATTATGTTTTATTATTTTAATTATATAAATAAATATTGTAAGTATAAGAAGCTAAAATAACAAAATATTTCATTAAGATAAAAAAAAAAATAAGAAAGATTATAAAGATATAATATTAAAAGAACTTTGAATAATTTTATTCCCTTTTTATTTATATAATGCTAATAAAAACTTAATTTAAAATAAAATTATGTGTATCTTCAATTTCAATATTAACATTAATTAAATAACATATTAAATTTCTTATCATATTTGAAAATATTTCTTAAATTTATTTAATTTTGGTCTTTCATTGTTATTATTTTTTTTATAAATAAATGAAATGTAAATGAAACGCAGGAATGTGGCAGAATCAATCAAAACTTATAATAATAAACTAAAAATATTAGCATGAGCGGGTAACAAAAAAATGAAAATTAAAGCAACATTAAGTGATACATTATTTATTATAATAGAAATGAAATTAATTTTCAAAGGAATATAAATTGTTTAAAGAAGCCTCAGATTACTAAAGAATTATCATTTTGTACGGCGGGATTTTCTTCTAAATATTTAGAAGAAGATTTATTTATACTATTATAACAATTTTTCCAGAGAACAAATCTAGTATTTATATATTGAATTAAATTATTCATTATAATGATTTAAAAAAAAAAACGAAAATTATAGAAGATGATAAATAATTGAGTAATTATAACTATATATTACTATATAATGTATGGGTTTATTAAATTTTATATTTAATGATTGAATTATGACCTCTTCCTATATAACTTGAAGGAAGAGGTCATAATTAAACCCAATTTGTTATCTCTTTGGCCTTACAGTGAAATAGCTAAAACTTATAACATTCACCAAGATTACAAAGAATTTTATAAATCCCGCCGCTATATCATTAGCCTTATATCATCACTGGCTTCTATATGAGACTAACAAGACAACTAAAAGGTGCATATTATATAATACTTACTGATGAATTAATTAATATTTAATTTTTACTGTTTCAGGATTCACATATTTGATGAAAATCATTTATTTGCTATTTTCTTTTAATTATAAATTTTCAAATTAATATATTTTTTTATAATTTTATAGAAAAATAATGAAAAAATAAAATGAAATTCATCTGTAAGGAGCACCTTTTAATTGACTGCTCACTCACCATGAGGCTCTTGAGCCTCTGATAGGGGGGCCTTCAGCCAGCCCCCCTTCCCGCCCCCTTTGTTCATCACTTTGGGCCCGATCCCATCTTTATTAGTCATTTCCTTAGTAGTATCTGGATTCTCGAGTTTCTGATTCTGCGTGTTTGCAGGAGATTCTGACCTTTGCTGCTCTGCACTTGCCACTGTAATTTGTATCACAGAACCCACTCTACTATTTCTCATTTTATATTCTTTCATTTATAAAATTTTAACATGCTTATAAATTTGTAATCCTAAAAATCTCAAAGACTAAAGACATACAATTCTTCAATTTCATTACTCTTAATTTTTATTTAATATAATATCTGATTAGTAATTTAATTGATTAATATATACATGATATATAAATGTATAACTTTGATTCTGTCAACCAATTCCAATCGCGTTTCTATTTACAATTATAACTGTATTTTTATAAATAAACTATTTTTTTATTAATTAAATAATTAATTTTTATAAAAAAATCTTTATTTAAAATTCTAGCATATATATGTCTAGCAAGTTATAATAGTATAAGTATATAGTTAGACTTTAAGAATATTTCTCAAAAATAATATATACTAATACATTATTACGATTATTACGAAAATTACATTTTATGCAAGATTATATTGGAGTAATAAAAATATCATGAAAAACGTCAAATCTAAACAACAAAAAATTTAATAAATATGTAAAATTTAAAAAATTTTATTTTCAAAGATTATTAAGAAAAATCTAACAAAAGAAGGGAGAGGGAGGAGAGAGAGAGAGAGAGAGAGAGAGAGAGAGAGAGAGAGAGCGAGAGAGAGAGAGAGAGAGAGAGAGAGAGAGAGAGAGAGAGAGAGAATTTATTTAGAAGTATGTATATTATATTCTTGAATTATTTTATATGATATCATATAAAAAAATATAGATTTTAGGACATATAATATTTATATAATTTATAACATTTTCTTTTTTGAAATTTAAAAAATTGAAAATTATAAAAAATCAAAAATATAGAAATAATAGAAAAAAAAAAAAAAAAAAGAAAGTAGAAAAAAGAGAGAAGTGAAAATCTGATTCGGTACAAATACCGGCAGACAGAGCTATAGTAAAGAGGGAGAGAATATGGGAAAATATACATTCGTGTATACACACACAAATACGTTCATAGAAAAGAAGAGAAGGGGAGAAAAGAGAAGCGGGGGAGTAAATGCTTAAAACGAAGATGGCTAGTGGGGCCCACCATTTTCGTCGGGACACATATACGTTTGCTTGTTAACGTGTATGTGTTCCTGTTTCTCTCTCTGCTAGTTATTCGTACATGCCTATGTGCCCAGTTATCGTATACGTTTATTGGTGTCTTATAAGTCTGTGTCTGAGTACACGTAACACATACCCAACCAACCCCTGCGTCAGTCATTCATTTAGTTCAGGATGGCGGGAGGCAGGATGGTATGAGAGACTCGGGTGAGAGGTAGAAAGAGGGAGGTGGGTTGGGAGGCGCACCACCCCCAACTCACCCCCAGCAGATCGATACAACCCCCATTTCACCTCTCTGCCACCCCCCAACTTTACTTATTATACATTCCCATCCCCAAATCCCCGCGTCTCATTATCTCTGCTATTGCAAAGGAAAAATCGAGAAAACTTTAGATTAATATATATATATATATATATATATTATATATATATATATATATATATATATATATATATTATATATAATTATATAATTATATATATATATATATATAATTCATAAAATCAAATAATATTTTCTATTCATGAAATTATATTATCTTTTTTTACGACAGAAAATATATACTAAAATATTCGAATTCACGAATTCACAAATTTTGAATATTGCAATAGTAATGGCAACGATTGAATTTTCTCGATTTTTAATAGAATATAATATAAAATAAAATTACATTTTTAACATATTTTAGCATGAATGAATAATAGAATCAAGCAACTTTATACTTTCATCTTAAATTGATGAATAATAATTCGTACTTATATAGAATTTTGTAAACTAATATAGTAAATATATTTAATGAATAGCATCAATGATTTCTCAAAATATTAATTATAAAATTATTAAATAATAAAGAAAATTTACTTTTTAAAAAATAATAATTTTTATAATTAATATAAAAATATATTTTAATTTTTTTAATTTCCGGATATTTAATGATTTGTATTGTTCCACAAAATAAAATATATAATATTATTCTTCTAATTTCAATATATTAATATTAGTATTTAATCATCTAAATATAAAAAAAAATACTAATTTTTATTAATTATTTATTTAAAAATAATACTAATTGAATAAAAATAGCAATATAATATGTTTATATTTATATAACAATCTTAAAATAAAAGTTTTTTATTCAAATGTTATATAAGATCAGTATCTTAAAATACAATACAATAAATATTTTGATAATAAAATAAATTTTACTTACACTGATGTTTATCTGCAAGCATGATTAATGTAGATGGCAAATCCCTCCGCCTAAAGAAACACATGACTTTTGCTTCAACATTTCCACTTGCTGTCTAGAATAATAAGATAAATATATATTAAAATAAGAAAATGTACTAATAATAAATATTTTTGAATTTTTATTTATATTAGTTATAATAAAAATATTATAATCAATTTTAATTCTTACCTTATTCAATTCTTCTATCCTTCTTATCTGGTAAGGAGATGTGGAAGATGTTTCAAAATATACATAATCTATAAATTAAATAAAAGATTTAATATTAGATTATTAAGATTTAATTTTTTTTCTTTTTTTATGAAAAAGTATTAAATAATAATAAGAAACAAATGAATAAAATTAATTATACATATATTATAATATATTAATAATTTTAATTTATAAATATTTATATATATAGTATATTTATACATATACATTGAAAAACAATTATTATAAGTAAAATTAAATATTACATATATATTCACGAAATATTTATGTACTATTTTATGAAATATAAATATTGATATTACTATCCAAGAATATATAAGTAGAGATATAAGAATAAGAGTAAAAAATATGATAATTTTCCGCATATTATGATTATTAAAAAAAAAAAAAATATTTAATATTAAAAATAAATACATAAAAAATAGATAGAATAAGATATAAAAATTTTAAATTTATAATATTTAAATATATGTTTTATACATACATCTAGATCTTGATATTCATTTTTTATTATATTGTATTGATATATATAATTATTATTGCATATATATAATTAAAAAAAACAAAAAAATAATTTTGTATAAATTATTTTAATTTCTTAAATCTTTGATACAAAAATATTCTAGTGGACATATTACGAAATAATTCGAATAGTAGAAAACAAAAGAAAAAACAAAAGAAATTTTCAAATATTGAATTTTAATCATCCGAATCATCATGCAAGAAATTAGTATGACCTGAACGAAGGGCGAGAGTGGGGAAAGAGGGAGCAGAAGGAAAGCAGCATACATACGGATACCAGAAAAGAGCGGGGAGAAAGACATTAGAGGAAAGATGAAAAGTTAAGAGGCTGTGTAGATAAAAAAAAATATATATGAAAAATGTTATTCTGATATTAATTGTAAATATAAATTTTTTGGGTTTATTAAAGATACATAGCTCAAAATTCGACGCGTGGCCTCATCAGCCGGCGAAATGTGTGTATGGTTATTTTACCTCCCACCCGGTACATATTGGCCGTCATGTTGCTGGCGTCCTGTGTGGCCCCGAGAGCGAAATTGGCGTTCTCGTGGTTACCGTGGTTCTCGTGGTATTCGGCCGGCATCGGCATGAAGGCTTTTCGTCCTCCAACTACGCGAATCTATTAGCCGACACTTCCCACTTGTCCACGGAGTTAACACTTCACGGTGTCACTCCATCGTGTTTGTTTGTCCCTAATCGTGGAAAGAATTTCGCGCTACCTTTTTTTATTTACATTGACTTGTTTTCCAATATTGATATAACACTATGATATTTATAAATGTACACAAGATATATAAAAATTTCACACTGAATTCGGTTCACGTGTTCGTTACCGTAACGAGCATCATCAGTGGCCGTTGCTCCGTTCATGCAGGAACACCGCCATTTTCATTTTACCAAGCGGGCTACATATACGAAAAGGCAATACTGCCTGCTCCCCACTACTAGAGTTGGATTCACTTGCTTTCTTTAAAACCGCGTGCATTCAAAAGTCCATTAAAATATATGATCACGATCTCTACACGTTATTCATTCGTTCCGCTTCATTATGAAATTCTATTTTTACGAATTTTTGATAGAAAACACGTAATCAGACCGATACAACCCGGTCAACGAATACCACAAAACAAGGCCACGAATCGGATACTACCAAGATCCGACGATTGCGCGGTCTCGAGAGCGTCTGTGTTACTCAAGAGTGGGGATAGTTAGATGATAGAATGCCAATTTGTCGGCGCACTTTTCAATAACCGCGAAATTTAAATTCTTTTATGATATAAGGTATTTATTTAGGAAGGATTAATTATTTTTATTAAATAAATATAAACTTACTTTAGATTTATAAATATATTTACAATAAAAGATATTTTATAAAACCGAATAAACACAAAAACATATAACGTGACAATAAATGAAAAGCTTTCATATAGTATATGAAATATTTATATATTTACGAAATTAGTCTTTCTATACAATTGCTTACGCGCAGTCACATTTTATCTGTTTTAATAAAAAAATGTATGTAAATGAATTAAAATTACTCACTAGTTTGTAGAGCCTGTGTGAGCTTGCCTTTCACGTAAAACGTTTGGTAATGCATCTGACTAACAATAAATAGTAACGAATAATCGATTTGAGGCGGATACGTAAGGCAAAATTATATTTATATGTACACAATAGTAATAGTAGTAATAATAATACATATTCATTATATGAATGTGTTTATAATTTAGTTTTTTGCAATTTAGGTAATCTTAAGGCACACCCCACGGTCTTTACCAAGCAATTTCATTTTTTGTTCATTAATATCATATAAATAAATGTATACTGTTGCGGATTTCATTAATCTAAATTTATTATCATATTACTATTTGTAGGAATATTTATACTAAATATAGAGAATAATCTGTTCTGTACATAATTCTATGTCTTTCTTATGATTTTTTTAAAATGGATAGTCATTGATTAATGATAATAATGACAGAAATATTAATAAGAATAACAAGATAATGCATAAATGAGATGTAAAATAAGAGCATGCTCTTTTTTCTCTTCATTTTAATATTTATATCATGAGTAGTAAAAATAATAAAAATCAAATTTTACAATGTGAACACATTCATGGATTCCATATAATGAAAAAACCATATTAAAATATTTTACCAATAATTAATAAAAAAAATGAACATAATATATAAGATCAATTATAATTAAAATAATATAATACTACTCATGTGTGTGATTTAATTTAAGATTAATATAAAATATCTATGCCAATTTCTATACTTTATGCATTTATATGTACAAGAATAGCATCCAGTTTTTGTCTTTCTAGATGCATATTTCTACTTACTATGATACTACTGTTTACGGATAAAAAAATACTAATATATCGCATTGTCGTTGCACGGGCAGTGTTTGCGCAATTTTATCCATTGATAAGGCACCAACTTTTAGGATCCTGAGATTCAACCCGCATGCTTCGACAGATTTAGAGGCATATCTAAATGAGATATAAATAAAATGAATTTTCTGATAAATTTAATAGATATCGAAAGATATATTTTTAAACATTTACCTGAAGGAGGTGTAAGAGTCTGTTCCCTGTAATCTTTGTAGTGATGAACTGGAGGAGATGGTGGATGAGGTGGTGGTGGCGCATATAATGGCATAGGAGGTGGATAATGGACGGGTGATGGATAATGCATCCATAAAGGAGCTCTATACGGTCCAGGAGGTAACATCGGTACACCATAAAGTGGATGCTGAAGAGGTGTATTAGCTGTACCAATGTATGGATCCATTCGTACTCTTGGATATGAGTTACTTGATGAGTATTTCACAGTTTGCCTTTCATCTGGTTTTAATAAATTTCTCAAAAAACCTTGCTCATGACTTGGTTTATCTTCTCCCAAAATACTCGTTATACTATATGAAGATAATTGTTTTGGTGACGGAATAGGAGCTGTTGTACAAACTGGCTGTGGTGTTGCACGTCTTTTCGATGCTTGATCTTCTAATGAGACTCTTTCTAATTCGCGCAAAATACGTTTACGAGGTGAAACGACATTAGGATCTAGAAGACGTGCCAATTTGTCGATAATTAGGTTCAAAACTTTTCCAGTTGATGTACCATTTGCTTTACGAATTGGTTTAGTATAATTTGTTACTGATTCTGGAATGAGTAACAAAGAAGAAGGATCTAATGGACGTCTACGCTTTCTTGCGATTAAGCGAGGATGCGCATACAGACGATTTTTTGGATTTCTATAATAATAAAAACTAAATTCTGTAGATATTCTACGTCTTGGATTTGCTTGCTTCCAACAATGATCTCTTTGCCAAGGACTTGATTGTACTGATGAATTATCATCAGAAACTGAAAAATATAAGTATAATATTAAATTTAATTAATTTTATTAAAAATATTATAAAAATTTAACTTACCACTAAGAGAAGTAGAACTCTCTTGTCTATTTGGAGTTGTACTAGCTGGTGGCCAAAAGGTTTTCTTTGGAACTGGAAACCATGTAGTTCTTTCTCCATCCCTACGATGGGATAATTCCAAAATAAACTTTCCGTCTTTAAAAAATTTTAATCGTCCACCAGGAGTTGGAAGTAAATTATTATCAATACGTGCTTCTGAATGATGTGTTGATTGGGGATTTGAATTTTTACCATTTGCCTTGGTAAGAGTTGAGTGTAATGTAGGAGGATCACGTGAGCACATTTCTGTTGTGCCCCTCACGTGACCTGCGTGAGCATGACATTCTGCTGACTTCTCACGCATGCTGATACTTTATCGATATCCATTTTTCTCCGCTTGACCTTTCATACTTTAGCCTCTTAATATCAAATTAATAAAAGAGACAGGACTTTAAATAAGTCCTTCTCTTAAAGCTATGAATTATAATTTTAAAGAAACTTGCTAATGTATTTTTGTTTCACAGTTTAAGGAGAGCATTTTTTATAAGAACACTTGATGAAACTTATTAAATACAATAAAAAAAAATTCCTTATGCAAGAAAGAATTATTTAACAACAATGTTAATAGTAGCAAAATATTTAAGTTTCTTTCAAAATTAACAAAGTTAATAACAACAAAGAGATAGATTCATATTGATTTTATATTTTTAAAACTGTCAAATTGACATTGGTCAAAAATTGACAGTAAGAGCAACGTTACTCTGAAATTTAACTGATATATTTTTTATTATGCCCAAAAACATTTGTCTGGATATTGTGCCAATTAATATATATCGATAGAATAGAATATTATCGAATAAAAAAGCACTTTATCATTGATCCAAGAATAACATTTTGTGCAAAATTCCAAAAGGAATTTTCTATACATAAGTGGTAATCGCTAGACACCCACCCACCCACGCACTGCCGCCTTCTATAATGAATTCTATTTCATTTCGAAAATGCGAATCGTCACATTCATAAATTTATTCAAAAGCAAGCACGTTAATATTTCGCAAATTATTATAACCAGCGTACAAATTGGTTTTTCAAACGGAAGATTTTCACGGATCAAACACGGGACGGACACTCTATAGTAGAAAACACGGTTTGACCGACACATGTGTTTCACTTCACCCACGAATGGTTTACGTGTCTACGGCAATTGAGTTTATTCGTTCGATGACCCTTTAGAATATACATCTACCATCATTTTCCTCGTGATTTTCGATGTTCGGATGTAAAAAAAAAAAAACAAGAATTTCTCGCCTTCGTGTATCCTTCTCGTCGACAACACTGTGGCGGTTCGCAGTCCGCGCGTTCCTCCGTTTCTTGGTCCAACTCCCACGATCAATCTGCAACACTTCCTTCAAATTATGAAGTTATATCGAATCTACTATATTTGATATTCATAGAAAATCTAAGTTAGATGTCATTTTCAATTAGTATTAAATATATTAATAGATTTATACTATTTAATTTTAGCAACAATATGTATTCTTATTCAATTTTAATTATTTATTAATTTTTATATGAAATTACAATTTATACTATATTGTAAAGTGATTTTCCAATTCTTTGAATTTGTTTATTTTATTATCATTTGAATTTTGTTTGTTTTGATAGACCAATCAGATTCATGTTTTTTGATATGGTTGAAGTTTGGCGCGCAATCATATTAATTACCGGTATGATAAGGAATAATTGTAAATTATAATTTATATTCTTATTTATGTAGGAATTCTCGATGCAATGTTTAGAAGAATATCAAGAACTTATTGAACGTGATGCGATTGAAATTTCTTGGTTGTGGAAATATCTACAAATGTTTCTATACTTATTATGCACAATTAGCGGATATACCTGTAGCGTTTTGTTCTACATATTATGGGTATAACTAATAATAATTTTTATTTATTTTTTTATAATATTTTAAATTGTAATTCAATTATTTTATTATAAAATATAAAGAAAGAAATTTTCGGAGATAAGTGTCCACTTTGGGCAACATCTGTTCTAATATCAAAAGAGAAATTGGAATTAGATGATATTCGAGATATATGTAAAAATCATTTATTAGATTGGTGGAAATATATTTTTACTGATTATATACATGAAAATACATGTGAAATGTATTTAATAACATGTTTTTCATCTTGTATATTTGGAGTTGTTTGGTTTACTTTATTTCTTATGTGTGGTAAAGGAGGACAAGATATACCAATGCAAGTCAATTTATTTTTCAATTATATACATTATTTATTACTATGAATACAATAAGTACGATAAATACAATTATATTTATATACAGATATGAAAGTCCTTGGAGGATTGTATTTCCTGCAATATACTTTAATTTTATATTTGCCATTATATCAATGTATGCATATTATAATTTACAACAAGGATATAAGTCATTTAATGATGGTATCATAAATATTTCTTATGAAATATATAGTATTTGCAAAGTGCCTATGAATATAAGGTATCAAATTTAAATTTTAGTTTAGATTTTAAATTTATATAATTCATCATAAAAATTTATTTACAGTGACCGTGAAATAATAAATATATATATGAAAATGCATAATTTTTATATATATGATGTGTATTATATAATTTCATATCTTCAGGTAATATTCTGTATATAAAGTTTTAATTTTTAATATTATTTTAAAATTTATTTCTATATAATATATATTCTTCTAAGATATTTACAGTCATAATGATGTGTAGTTGGTCAGGTGGATTGATAATATTAATTTTAAGGATGATATTAGTCATTGATTTTAAAATTTTAAAAATTAGAATATATGAAGTAAAGGAAGAATAATATTCAATATATTATTATATAAGAAAATTTTTTATTCTTTGCGTAAACTTTACATACATTATGTAAATTTGTATATAAGAATAAAAATATAAAAAATATTTGTAATTGTTTTCACATGATATATTATTTTATTTATAATCAAACATAATTTCAATATATAAATCAATAAATTTTAACACTTTATTTTAAAAAATTCTAAGATATAATCTACATAATATTTGCAATTATTTATATTTTTGAAATCACATTTTCATAATAAAATTTTTTTTTTATTTATTTTTTTATTGATTTTTAAAAATAAATCTATTATATAATATTAATTAAAAATTTGCTATTTTAATTTCCTGAATATTGATTTTATTAATAATCTATAGTCATCTTAAAAATTTAAATCCTTTGATTACTTCTTTGGATTGATACCATTGATAAGATACATGTGTGGTATTAATTCTTGAATTATTTAAAAATTCAATATCTTTGTTTTTAGACTCAATATTAGATTCGGATACTTCATTATAAATTTTCACTATATTTATGCAATTACAATTTAGTTTTTTTTGATCATTATATTGTAATTTAATTATAAAATAGTTTGAAGTTTCTATAGGAGGTATATATTGTGGTTTAAGTAAAAAAAAATCTGATACTGTATTACTATCACTTTTTTGTATTAACACAAAGGTATTTGTAGGATTCAATGGTAAAGTCAGTGCATCTTGAAATTCTGAACATTCTAGCATTGATCTGCAATGTTAAAAATTTTATGTTATAATATTTCAATAAAAGATAATAAAATGTTATGTAAGATTTTTTCACTAACCTCATTAAATTTAAGAGAGGTTTTTTGGAAGCATGTTTACATTCAAAATGTTCTTGACTATTAAGAATATCAGATGGAAATATAATCCTAACATGTAATTTCGGTGATATTATTGTAGCACCAATAAGTATAGCAATTTCTTTGATTTTACAATTTTTGAGATGAAATTGCGAATTTAACTGCTCTGATGTGCTTTTTAGAGTATTTAATAATGTTTTTATAGAAGACAAATTTCTATCAGTTGATTTCATTTGTAATTGAGATAATGAATCGTAAGTAAAAGGTATTTGTTGTTTTTGATATAAAATATATTTTAGGAGTTCAATTACAAGTTTCACACAATTATTACTTGTTAAAGGTTCATCTAAAGTTACATTAATATTCATTTTAACTTTTGCTTTTTGACACTTTAAATACGTTAAAATTTAACCTAATTGACAGATTCGTATTTTGTATATATATTTTTGTAAAAATATATCTTTATTTATGAACACATTACTTATATGTCAAAATATTTACATAATATAATTAAATATTTATCAACTAATGAAATTTATTAATTATTCACGATTATAAAATATCTTCAGAATGTATTTATCTCTATTAATCGTGAATATAGCAACTAAGTGAACATAGTAATTATGTTAAAGTTATATTCATTATTGTCTTTTATTGAAAATTTTGTTAAAAATAGCTCCATTGTTAGAAATTTTATTTATATATTAATTTTTTTTTATTACATATAAAATAAATAAAATTTTATTTTTAATAATTTATAAAATTTTTTTTATATATTTAATTTATCTATTCGATTTGAACTCTTACTATCTTCAAATCATTCATGTTTGCTTCATATATTACAAAAATGGCGGAAATAAAATCACGTCGTGTCGCGCAAACAGAAGATTTATCAAATGTTGAGTTTGAAACTAGTGAAGATGTGGAAGTTATTCCAACATTCGATAATATGGGACTCAGAGATGAGCTATTACGTGGAATTTATGCTTATGGTATTATTAAAATCTTTTTGTTAACTTAACATAACCTTATACTTTACTTCATATCTATTATTTTAGAATGTTTAATATTATTTTTTATATTTATAAAATTATATTTATAATATTCTAATTATAGGTTTTGAGAAACCTTCTGCGATTCAACAACGATCTATTAAACCAATCATGAAAGGACGAGATGTAATTGCACAAGCTCAATCTGGTACAGGCAAAACAGCAACGTTTTCAATTGCTATATTGCAATCTTTGGATACACAAGTTCGAGAAACACAAGTATTGGTCTTGTCGCCTACGAGAGAATTGGCAACTCAAATACAAAAAGTTATTCTGGCTTTAGGAGACTTTATGAATGTTCAATGTCATGCTTGTATAGGTGGTACAAATCTTGGAGAAGATATTAGAAAATTAGATTATGGACAGCATGTTGTATCAGGCACACCTGGAAGAGTATTTGGTAATTTGAATGTATAAAAAATTTTTTATTAATTTAATTATTTTTTTCAATTTCTCTAAATATAAAAGATAATAATAATAATATTATATTCTTTTGATACAAAAGTAAAAACATTTTTATTATAAAAAAGAATATTATAACAACAAGGATTATAGATTTGTTATTTTAATTTTTAATTTTTTTAATGATTTTTAGATATGATAAAAAGAAGAGTTCTTAGAACAAGAGCTATAAAAATGTTAGTTCTTGATGAATCTGATGAAATGTTAAATAAAGGTTTCAAAGAACAGATTTATGATGTATATAGATATTTGCCACCTGCAACACAAGTTGTATTAGTATCTGCAACATTACCACATGAAATTCTTGAAATGACAAGTAAATTTATGACAGATCCCATTCGTATTCTTGTAAAACGGTAAGCTCAAATTATTTAAAATTGAAAAAAATTATTTGTTTTATTAAAATTATAAAAATAATTCATTATTATTAGTGATGAATTGACATTAGAAGGAATAAAACAATTTTTTGTGGCTGTTGAAAGAGAAGAATGGAAATTTGATACGTTATGTGATTTGTATGATACATTGACAATAACACAGGCAGTAATTTTCTGTAATACTAAACGTAAAGTAGATTGGCTGACAGAAAAAATGAGAGAAGCTAATTTCACAGTTTGTTCTATGCATGGTGATATGCCTCAGAAAGAAAGGGATAACATAATGAAAGAATTTCGATCTGGACAAAGGTAATATATATATATATATATATAAAATAAATATTATAAATAAAATTTATAATATTTATATTATTGTATTATTTTCTAGTCGTGTTTTAATTACGACTGATGTATGGGCAAGAGGAATAGATGTTCAGCAAGTATCTCTTGTGATCAACTATGATTTACCTAACAATCGTGAATTATATATTCATAGAATAGGAAGATCAGGACGTTTTGGAAGAAAAGGTGTTTCCATTAATTTTGTAAAAACTGATGATATAAGAATTCTCCGAGATATTGAACAATATTATTCAACACAAATTGATGAAATGCCTATGAATGTAGCAGATTTAATATAATGTTAAACTTTAAATTTTTATTAAATAAGAATTATTATGCAAAAAACGAAATTATTTTTATTCAGATATTTTGAAAATTACATTTTTAAAATCTTTTTTTGACTGAAAATAGTTACTAAAATAGCAATATTTTTTTGAAAATACAAGACTCTTTATAAAATAATAATCCATTTCTGTTATATAAAATGTAACATTCAAAATAATAAAAATTAAATAATTTTATAAAACACAATAAACTTTTGACACAAATATAAAATTAATATTAGTTTGTCTTTATTATAATAGATAATAAAATATATCAAAATATATCAAGATATACTTTAACTTAATTTTATTTTTTAGTTTATTTATATTTTTCTATTATTTTTTAACATTTATAAACGTTATTTGTAGTGAGATATATAGTTCTTTTTTTGAGAAACGAAAATAATCAATAATCTGCTTCTTAGTTTAGATGGCAGCAGAGCAGTATTTTGGTTGAGTATATTCAAGGTATATTAATTAAAACTTGCTATAGTTTTATTTATTGTGATTAAGAAAAAAATTACTGGATATTAATTTTATTTTTTAATTTAGTAAATTCATATTAACAATTTATGTTTTATAACTTATTTAATTTATGTTTTATTATTATTATTATTATTATAACTTATTATTAGATAATAATTATTATCTAATAATCTCTTGAAGATATGATAATAATAAATATTGAAGAATGCTTAATATTAATATTTACATAAAAATAAAAATATGAATAGAAATATATATCTCATATATAATTAAACAAAAATTTAAAAGTATGGAAACTCAAGAAGATTGTACAATCAGAAGAGGACAATCTATTCGACGTTATCAAAATGATTTTAAATCTGATGGACACACTTCAACTTGTAAGTAATAACATTTTTATATAAACATTTAATTGTTAACAATATTTTTTTATGATTTTTCATTTAGCAATGATAATAAATCAATCACAATACATAAATATTGGAAGATCTATTGTAAGAATAGCTATATATTTAACAACTGGAATTTTTCTAACAATGGACATTGAATCTAATTCTACTGCACATCAAATCCTTGCAATGATACAATCCGAAGGAGAGTTAGGATTAACAAGAACTCCTTCATTCACTGGTCAAACAGTTTTTGCTTTATGGCTTTGTTCTTCAAAATTAGAAGTTCAATTACGTCCGAATCATAAACCTATAGAATTGGCTGCAAAATGGAATCGTTTAATAAAAAAATATAGTTCTCAAAGAGAACAAACAGATGAAGAACCTTTGCTATGTCTTAGACGAAACGTGTTTCTTTCTCAATCAGATGAGGAGCAAATAAAAGAAACTAAAGTATTAGAATTATTATATGCAGAAGCCAGAAATAATGTATTGCAAGGTAATAAATTATTTACTTATTTCATTATTCTATATAACATTTGTTTGTGTTTTAGGACGTTATCCATGCGAAGGACAGGCACGATATGCAAGTTTGGGAGCTTTGCAAGCACGTATTGAACTAGGTCCATATAATCCTCAAAATCATACATTAGCATTTTTTAGAAGATATCGTGGTCGATTTTTGCCTCATCATTATACATCTCCTAGTCTCTTATTAGGATTAGGTGTTGGTTTAGGCCTAGTTGGTGGAAAAGGAGCACCTGAAGCTCGCCTACTTGAACAGTATAAACGAATACCTAATCACACAGGAACTAATACGAATTCGAGGAAACTAATTAGAAAATACTTAGAGTTTTGTTGGAATTTACCATGTTATGGTGCGGCTTTTTTTCAAGGACAAATTGAACGTCCTGTAAGAGGTCTTGCATCTTGGATTACAAATCGTGATATGTATATACTCATTGCTATTAATTCATCAGGAGTATATATCGTGGACGATATTCAATGTGTAAGAAATAAAAATATTATATATTAATTATTATTCATATAATACATTACAAATAACTTTTTTACAGAGTTTATTATTGGGTCTAAGATATTCAGAGTTAAGTTGGGAAATGGCGAAACCTTCAGATGAAAATAATCCGGATTGTCTACCATGTTTATTTCTACAGTTTCCTGTGCGAGAAAATGGAACACAAGTTTATAAAATTCTACAAGTATTCTCAAGACAAGTATGACTTATTCCTAGAAAAGTTAACTTTAATAATTTAAATTACTAAAATTTATTTTATTATAAGGCAATAATGATGGATATTTTGATTTCTGGCTTTGCTGAAGAACATCGTCGTCATAGAAATAATAGTGATATTGCGAATAGTGATCGTTTAACAGACCATATGATTGGTTCCAATACTGGAAGTTTTACTAATAAACTTAGTAAATTTACATTAGCCACTTTTGATGATGAAGGTAAATAACATGTAAAAATTTGTTAAAAATTTAAGATTTTTATAATATAAAATTATTTTATATTAGGTCGATGTATTGGACAAATGGGTTCTTGGTCTTTTCAATAAAATAAATTGTTTATACTATATATCTGCTTTTTTTCAAAAATACATTAAACTTTCTTTAATTATCGCAAGATGTGGATTTTGTTGTAAATTATTCATCAACATTTTGTATTTTATAGGAACCAAATCTCTATGACGATTTAATCTGTTTTCTAAAGTTTGTAAATAAAAACTTATTTCATTTATTTTTTCTAATATTTTTTCTTCTTCTTCGCGAGTTAAATCTTCTTCCTGTAGAAAGATATTTCTATCTTATATTTTACATATATCAAATAAATATATGATAAAAAATAAAATTTTACCTGTAATATCAATGCTTGCGTTTTCACTAATTCTTGCGAATATTTCTCAAATTCATGTAAGATTTTATTCGCCCTACGTATAAGTAATTGTTTATAATCACGAATACATGCATATTGTATTAAGTATGCTTCAGCTTCTGATAGCTCCGATGGATTTCCTAAACGAGCCAAATATGGCTTCAAATAATTTATTTCTTCCGTGATATCTTTTAGACTTTGTTTCTTCTGTATTTATAATGTATACGTTTAATTAATTAATTAAAAAAAATTATATTATTATTGTTTTTTATACTACCAATGCTTCTATTAGAGATTCCGATTCCCTAAGTTTATCATATATAGATATCAACAGTTTTGGCGTTAAATATTCACTTTTTCTTATCTCGAGAAAAGAAAACATTTCTTTTTCCGCCGCTCTAACTTGAGATATAGATATATCCTCTTCTTTTAATTGTGCATCTAGTTCGTATAATAAATCTAAAGCCTTATCAGGTTCATTTAGAGGCTACAAATAAGATAATAAAATTATCTTTTAATAAATTTTTTGATATAAATACTCACATTATATCCATGTGTCATTGCTGGATTAAGATCCAATCGTTCTCCCCTTTCTGCTAATGGTGGTTTTATATATGTTCGCAAAGCTCTAGTAAAATTGCCTGGATAATAATGATAAGTAAGATGTATTTCATTATCATCAATAGCAAATTCACGGATTGCTATATTTTTACTTGCTTTTATTCGTTCATCTCTATTAAATTTTTCGACAATCTTCTGAAAATTTATTTAGATATTTTAAACTAATCTTCAAATAATTTTCATGTGAAACATCATTTAAAATATTTTAAAAATTATAAACAAAGTATTTATTAAGATTTTATTAAACTTTATATTATACGAAGTAATCATAAAATAAAAATATCAATTATAAAAAAAATGTCATTTAATTAAATATTTTATTCTTTGATGAGTAATTAAAAATTATTTATTTTAATACAAATAATATAAAAATACATTTTATCTATATCTATATCTATATTATATTTTATCTATTTAAAAATTTTATAAAATTCTATCTTACCGAAATATGTCGATAATGAATATCTTGAGTTTCACCTTTTTTGTCTTGTAAAAATTCTACATGCCTGTTCTCAAGTTGATCGAAACTCTGGTTATAATATTATATTTCATTTTTAATAATTTATATCTTAATTATTTATTCACGAGTTATCGCTTACCGATAATATAGAAAATCATCACGATCGACAAAGTGTTGCGTTAAATAAGTTGGATGCATTTCGAATTTAGATAATCCATCGAAACGAGCAACGTAATAAAAATCTAAAATTCGCTCACTATCTACATTGATATTATTCAATAAAAAATATCGATGTTCTGTAAAATTTATTTTATTAATGAAAAATTAAATATATTGCATTATTAAAGTATTTTGCATTATTAATATAATGTGGAAAATAATTATGTTCATAAATTATACACCTTTACACTGATCAACTCGACCTCTTGTATAATAATCTATGACAGTACCGTCAACCATATTTCTTCGTGATTCTATGAGATTATCAGATCTATTTCTATAATTTTCATATATATCGATAGGATTCATGTCATTATCGTATGTAGTAATTCGTTGTATCAATCCATCTGTTTGAATATATGGTGCGTAAAATTCAACTTTTGTTTTTTTATACAATACTATTTTCATACCATTTGGGAATCGTTTCTCAAATTCTAAAAGATAAAATAAAAATGTATTCAAAAAATATAAACGAAACATAAAAAAATATATTTAAAAATTGAACTTATATTTTATAATTGAAAATTTTTTATACCTTCTTCGCTAATATTTATTTGATTAACGTATGATAATGGCATATCCAAATGTTTTTCTTGACGCATAGCAGATTCTTCATCAATTTCTCCTGCATGTGTTGTCCATGGTTCTCCGGGAAGCAAATGTTCCCATAATTCTACTTTCATTAAATCCCATTCTATGTTTACGCACGATTGTACAGATACCTGCATATTTACCCAATAATTTTGATCGTTCCATATACTTTCTACACCGAGGTATAATTGAGCTGTATCGTCGTCTGTAACTTCGTAAGATACACCAGTGGTAGGCTCAATAAATAATGGACAAGGAATTTCTTCATCCCTCAATCCACCTAATTCTGGTAATATCGCTACCCAAGCATGTATTCTATGTCCCCAATATTCATCTATTGGAAGTTGCTCTAATTCCTAAATTCAAACATAATTTCTTTTTTTTTAAAGTAAAATTATGAAAAACATTTAGTAGAATTTAAAAAAAAGTTACTTCAATTAAATTTTGTTGCTCCTTTTCAGCTATTAATAATTTTTCTTGTAATTTTCTAGCTTTTTCTTCTTCCGATTCTGATAAAAATTGATTTTTATATTCTACATTGAGATTAAGTTTGTATTTGGTAATTTCGGGACGTATCGTATCTTCTTGAAATTTTTTTTCCGGTTGTGGTATATAAGGGCATGATCGTCTTGTCAAATCACAAAGTGCTTGTTCTCTAGATGCATAACCACTTACTACAAATGCATTATACCCTTGACCTAGTAACAAGCTAGTAAGAAATGTTGCACATTCAAAGCAATTGCCTTTTCGAAACTTCTGCACCCATGTAGGTGAACGCACTTGCTTTGGCTGTAAATAGAAATAGTATCATAAATGTGATATTATAAATGAAAATTTATAAAATACAAGCACATATAAGCACAGATGAGATATAGATTAACATTTATAAACTTAATATTTGTAAAAAATTTATATACATGTAATATATGTAATAGAATCCCTTGTATTTGTAAATTCAATATCTACAGTTTTACTTATTCGTAATATTAAAAATTTACATTCAAATACATGATTTATTTTGTTTTATTTTGTTTATTTATTGTTAATTTTAATTCCAATATAACCATTTTCTATATTGAACGTCGCATCTAAAATGAAAATATAAAAAATTTTTAAAAAACATAAAAAAGCATTTGTCACATTTATCTTGTCTGTATTTTAATAAAACGAATAAAACGATGAATGTTTTGAGAAAAGCGAATAGAAGTTTTAAAATATTTTATCAAAAAAACTATTTAATTTATTAAAGCGCTATTTTTTTTTTCGTTTATCTAATATTGATAATTGAAACTATCATTCCATTTATTTATTTCATAATAATTTAAATAAATATAATCATCCAAAAAATATAGTTCTTCATATAGGATACCAAATATGTAAAATATTTGATAATAAAACATTTATTTTTATTTGTAATTTTACATTGAAATTTAATTTTATTTTCAATCATTATTAATGTTATGATCTTATTCTAAGTCGAATCGATAATGTTGATATTAAAATGATAAAAAGAATCTTACTGGTCCGGAGGCATGAAATAAAAAATATTAAATATATTTAAATATATTCTGTTTGTAATATAAAAACACTTGTTGCTTTAAATCGATTTTCCCATTATAAGATAATTTAATAAATTGTAAATTAATGATCGATAAAATAATTTATTAACAAAATCTGCCATACCGACTGTCAATAATATAAACACATTTACCATTGGTTTCATGTGAAAACACAGAAGTAATAATAATAATACTAAAGAGTAAATATGTATATCCCACACATAGTTACTAATCGTCCAAGAAGAGTACCCATTCAAATGCGCTGCTGAGCACGTGGCAACTCGTGCGTATTCTCGGTCCCTGACCTACAGAACTATATTATGATCTACGCGTAGAATTACAACGGGAGTAACCATATGTTATAAAAAGACAAACACAGCAATTAAGAAAAAAACAATCAGTAAAACGCGAAAATTTTTCGCAAAATGTAGAATAAAAAAAATTATAATCTTTACTTATTTCATAACAATAATTCTTAAGATATTACGATTTCTGAAGATCTTATTTTTATTTATAAGAAAGATTAAATTAAACTGAAATTTAAATCGAAATGGTTCTCATCCTTTCGTAAAAGAAAGAAAAAGCAATCTTTTTTGTAAGAGCGCTTAGAGTCTAGGTAAGATAGAGATGGTCAGTGGGTGGTACTACTATCCCTCGATCCCTTCACCCACTTCCGCCCCTTCTGTCCACCTAACCTAACTTTACCATATCCACTTTGCCCCTCCGACCATCCCTCGAACACTCTCGGTCTTGCTTTCTCGCCCATTGGCGTTGTTCACCCCTCCGTTCCTCGCTTGCCCCCGCGCGTCACCAGTTCCGCGCGACCCCTTCGACCGGCACCCACGTGGGACGCAAGACGAGGGTGTGAGGTAGCAGACAACGCGGAGATACCGCCGCCGTGGCAGCTGCGCTCAGTGTTTCTCAACCATGAACTTACATCAGTCACAATAATAATTTACAGTTTAAATGAAAATTAAATTACAATAGAAATTAAATATTTATAGATATGCGCCACAAATGATAAAAAAAAAAGAAAAAGAAAGATATATAAATACTTAATAAAATTTAAAATGACAATTTATAAATATATATATATATATATATATATATATATATTTTTTTTTTCTTTTGTTCATATATATATATATATATATATATGATACTGATCTTCAGAAACTTAACATATAACATATTTTTCTAAGAATAAACTTGTTAATAAAGAACTAAGAATAAATTTGTTATAAAAAAAAGACTGAATATTTTTCTAAGCTATGAAATAATTTAAAACAGATTATAAAATAAATGTATTGATTAAATTTTGTATCTTTTATTATTTTAATTAACTTTTAATTAATCAAAATTTAGAAATAGAGAACATCCGTATAATTATCACGTAATTAATCATTAAATAAAAAAAGACGTTTACGTTTATTCTGAATGGAAGAAAGGTACGTTCAGTGATTGTGACAATTTAAAAGGACAAAAATCCCTTAATTCCACGACGCGCACGCTATCGATAATTCCCCTTCTGATCTACGTTCGCGGAAGTGGACGAGAGAGAACGTGATTTACGCCGAGACGATGCTCGTGGGTATCAGTCGTAGGGTACATGATCAAAGCGCGACGGTCGAAAGCGTGGATCGAAGCGGTGATTGGTCGGCTTCGAGCGGGGTGCCGCGAGATAGCGCTTTTCGGGACGCCTCGATGTCGTGCTCGGCGCTGGTCGCCGTATCGAGGACGTTATCCGTGGACGCGACCAGAGTGCTATGTGTAGCCATGTACGTATACGGATCACTACATACATGAGCCATGAATGTGTTGGCGCGTGTTGGGAGATGGAACGACCGAGGGCGAAGAAAAGGAGGGATGAAGAGCGATAGAGAGAGCGATAGAGAGAGAGAGAGAGAGAGAGAGAGAGAGAGAGAGAGAGAGAGAGAGAGCTACAGAGTTACAGAAGTGGAACAGAGAGGGATGGTAGAGAAAGAGAGAGAGATACGAGGAACGAGGCCTAAATCAGGGGCGATCGCACCGAGCGACGTCGCTATCTCTCTGAATATGCGAACCACTATTTGGCGTCCGCGGCGCGTACGTACCTAGTACCCGGTATTACTAGATACTAGATAGTACCTAGTCCCTGCCTACCTATATACCTTGGCTAGATGTTCCATTCGCTCTATGTGTACGCGCATCTCTATACGCCGAGGCGAAGAGCGCCCTACACGACACACAATCTCTAGGTTTACACCTACATACCTTGCAAACTGTGTCGCGATATATATCGAACAAATCGCGATGTGGACGTGTAGGATGCGACTGTTCGAAAAACTATGAAATGAACTCGTAGTCGTATCATCGAAAAAAAGATATTTCGAGATGCAACTGAGGTGTATAATTATAAATAAGCTTTAATTATATCTATATTTATTGCCAATGAAAAAAAACTCGGTTTAATCGAGAAATAGTTGATAGTAAATATTCTATATGCAAGCGTAATGATGGTGAAAAAAAATCACTAATAACATCTAGTATCGATATTTTATGCAAATTATCGAATTATTAAATAATGAGTGTTAAGTTAAATCGTTAATATATATATATATATACACAAAAGGCATGATGATTAAAGCGCATTTTTATTTACTTCTTAATGCTATTTTATAATTTACTGTATATAATCTATATCAATTCTTTATAGTGCGTCAATTCAACGTTAAACAATTAATCGAGAGAAATGAAGAAGAAAATAAAGAAGTATTAATAACGAAAATATTAATTTATATCGATAAAATTCTGATCTTTGCGTTAATCGTGATTATTTATGCAACAGCTGTTCCTAATATTTTCCACTTGTAAAACATGAATAAAGAAGAACAAGTTCGTAACTTTGTAATTTCGGCCTGAACGAATTATATCGTTGATTGTAGTACGGGAAATGGAAATAAGTACCAGGACACAAGCCTAATTTGAAATTTCAACATCGCCTATCCGTTTTCGTAACGATAAATGAACTCAACGGTAAAAACTTCGTATATCTTACGAACTCACTGTGTAATATCCGACGATTAAACTGAAAATTAATAATTTAAACCATCGCAACAAAAAAAAAGATTTCTTGTCTCAAATCCATCGAATTTAATTTAACTGATGACCGATTATCGAAATACTTGATCGCAACGCTCAATCAAAAAAACAAAATACAAGCGTCATATTATCGATAGAGAAAAATTAACGGCGGGATATTTACGCGTTTAAATATAAATTTGAAAAAGAATGTCGTTCGAAGAAAGTCGGGCTATCTCTATTGACGGCCAATCGTTACAAATACCTGTGATACATAAGTGGGTGGCAAAACGGAGCCTCACTGTGCTCTAACGAGCCGTACACGTGTTTCTGACATCGGCACTATAAAGTAAGTACGTATACGGACACGCGTGTCTCCGCCGAATGTATGTGTATGGGATGTGTATTAACACGCGCCAAAGAGAGAGGAGGCATCCATATACGTGCAAACTCGGCACACTGTAAGCCCTAGAGCCGGTTTTCAATGAGCGAGTGGCAGGAAGAAGAGGGAGAAACGGCAACAGCCAGAACCGGCGTAATGCCGGAGGAGGAGAGGTATGGTGAAAAGTGACGACGGAGAAACAAACGAGTGAAGAGAGGAGAAAGAGGAAGAGCAAGTGGCAGGAAGAGAGGGGAGGAGGAGGAGGAGGAGGAGGATGAAGGAGAGGAAGGGAGGCAAGAATGGACGAGAGCGGGAGGAATATAAACCCTTATCGAAATCGTGATTCACCCCACATTCTCTGGAAACCCCCTAACCTATTAACATCCATATCGCAATAACAGATACACGTGTATAACCGTGTTTCCACACAGCCATTCGTCCTTGCACCTTACCTTCGTAATTACTTAGCGATTACTCGGTCACGAGAAAAGCCATGCTAAATTTCTTAATACCACTTAACGATATTTATCTATTTTCGGTCACGCAATGATAGGCAGAATTATGCAAATTTTTTCGAAACATAAAAAAATGGAGAAGAATTTAAACGAATCGTTATAATTTCTATTCTCTTTTCTTACTCGACTATTTTTTTCTTTTTATTCGTCTCTGTACAACCGTACGAACTAGTGGCAATTAATTAAGACGTTAAATTTCCAATTCAATCGTGAAGAGGATGGTTCGAACATCATTGTTCCACGATATCCTTATCGGTAACAATTTTTCGAGATTCTTTCTCTAATCTGCACAGCCGACTCGATAGTTACTTTGGTTTTTCGCTGTTCGTTTATGGACCAAGTTTCTCCGTTAAAAAGAACTTTAAGCACTTTTCAGAGACTGACGTTAAATAGAGGACCGTTAAAAATCGTCAAGTCTGACCTTATGAAGTTCCGTGAATACTTATGAATGAAATCAACGTTGTCCCCTTGAAAATGAAAAGAATGTATTCGAAAATGACAAGGGATTTAGAAACGAGAGCGAAAGGGAACGAAATACAGCCGATAATATTTTAAAGAGATTAATGTTGATTAAAAAATTAACGTTAATTTTCGCGCGGCAATCAGTTTCCCGAGAAATATTCGGAAGAGAAAATTTGATGCGATGACCTTTCCATCAAACTTTTTTTCCTCAAATGTTATACATATATCAAGGCTTTATGTTCCATCCGAAATTACCGAGATATCTCGAACCACTATCGCCATTAAGGATCTAGCTCGAAACGATCCCATCACGAGTCTCGCGGTGGATCGTCACCGTCAAATTCGTATGAGCAGAAAGACAAAGAGGAAGATAGAAAGAGGAAAAGGGAAAAAGAGCGAGAGTGAGGGATATATGAAGGAGAATTAGCAAGAGAGGGAGGAGAAATGGAAGGTGGTTTTCAAGCGGACACCCAGTGCATCGAGATAGATAGGTAGATAGACGTCCGGATAGATGCATGCCACGGCAGCCGGAGCAAGGGATGTCGAGGGGTAGTGCAAAGCGGACAGAAGCAAGGGGGGGGAGGGTGGCGGTAGATGGTCGCGGTGAGACGCGAGACGAAAGAGGGATGAGGAGGAAGAGCAAGAGAGGATGAGATGGATGAGGAGGTGGAGCAGAAAGGGGTCGATGGTGGGTGGGTTGGCTGAGGAGAGTGGGTGGTGGTTCTCTCGCTGATTACGTCGCAGGATGGCCAGGAGAGAGAAACGCCGGAGAGGATGCCGCTACGCCGTGCGCGGAGGAGGCCCGTTTGCTGGATAGAGGCGAATATATCCGCAATGTCCTACCACCAACCCTATACCCGGCTACCTATCTTCGTCCTCTCCTATTTTCCCTCTCTCTCTATCCCCTATCTCTCTCTCCTCCTCTATTCCTATCTTCGTTTATCAACCTGCTCTCTCTCCGTCTCACCCTTCTCACACGCTATCCAACTCTCCTTGTCTCATCTATGCTTGTCTTTGTCCGTTACCGTTATATCCCTTTCTCTCCAATGCCAGCAGCCTCCCGGGTGGCAGGGCCCTAAGCTAAACTAAGCTACGCCAGGATAGGATAGCATCAGGAGGATAGGATGGGATAGGATGGCTGGATGGTGCCCACCTACCCTCGCACACACAACGACGACGACGACGAGGAGGAGGACGACGAGGACGACGACGACGACGACGACGACGACGACGACGGCAACGGGAACGGCGACAGCGACGACGACGACGACGCCGACGACGACGACGATCTCTCGTGCAGAAGTAACTCACCCTCCTAGTGTTTTCTCCGTCTCGATTCTCTCTATATCCATCCGGCTATCTTTCTCTTCGTCACACTTCCTTTCTCGCCAATCCTATCTCTCGCACCAACGTTCCTCGCGTCTCGTTCTTTCGTCCCTCGGTCGTCTCGCTCTCTACCAGCCAGTAACACCCACGGACCCCGGGGGGTTAGTTAGGGGTGGTATATTGACGGCCGGCGTCGCGAGGACGCCTATACTTAGTGTGCCGGCGAACCGACGCGTTTCCAGCTAGGCGTCCATTCCACCCTTCCTTCTCTCTTCGCTCTCCCGCGTCCGCCACCATCGGCCACCCTTCACGACCACCACCGCCACCCCCACCCCGTCCCCCTTCTACACCCTCCTCCACCGGCGACCCATTCTACACCCTCTACTGCCACCTTTCTCGAACCCCTTCCCTCCTCCGGCCCGCCCGACTCTCCCACGGTCCATCCTTCGTCCACCACTCCTCAAACTACCGTTCGCAACCCCCTATCTCGACCTTCTTCCACCACACGACCCCACGATAAGTAGGGTCTTCGAGTTTAGGTGCAAAAGAAGCGACTGGAAACCAGTATTCTCCAAACTCATACGCCTTGATTACGGCGAAGAAAGAAGAGCCATTGGCAACCTGTTTCGAAATTACTTCCTCGCGAACCGAGCACGAGATCCATCGAGCGACTGCCGGGTTACATGGTGGACGACAAAATCGATGCCTGTGGGCACTATGAAACCTTTATGACGCACCTGATGTGAGAAAACGAGGGGCGGCAAAGAGAACGAAGACGAAGACGGCGAGGACGACGACGAGGACGACGACGACGACGACGACGAAGGGAAACCGGGTGCAAACTGGGGCCAGATGGGAGGGAAAAAGGGGAAAAGACAGAGAAGGAGAAGGAGAGACAGGTCTCGATTAGGGAGCGACCGAACGAAATTATGTATACCACGTCGAAGATGATGGCGACGATGCACGCGATGGGTTCCCCAGGCGCGCAAGGTCTGTTCATCGAGGGGGGATGTGGCTAGGAAACGGTTTCTTTGTCGGTAGTTTCTCCAGCGAACGGATCGGTTTCTTGAGGGTCCTTAAAAGCACCGAGAACCCCGTCGGAAACTCGTGCTCTCGATCGTCGTTAATTATCATTATTTGCCGTGGCCACGATACAATTTACTTTATTGGTCGCCGAGACGGCCACGCTAACTTCCGAGGCCGCGTAATTACCACCGCTGATACGTCGCGTGTAGTTACACCTGTATAGCCCGTGCTTGCATAATTTTCGCATAAATACCACGGCTAACTTATCCCGAAGATAACTTATGAAAAGAGAATTCGTTTGCAATACGTACGATATAGGTTAAAAACCGATATCTCTATTTTTCTTCTCTATAATAACGATTCACGATCAAAATTCGGATATACACACGTGTATATGTAGCAACACCGGAAACAAAGAAGTTTATTGTAAGTTTATTGTTATCAGAGGCGTGGAATGCTTCCCTTGGTGCACTTACCTGTAATTGATGGCGTCCGTTCGATTTGGTACATAGAAAGGCAGTTAACGTAGGTGGGGGGTACGAAAAGCAAGAGTGACCGAGAAGAGCAACGAAGGAAGCGAGTGTTCATGGGATCGACGAGTAATCGAATTAAGGGCGCTCGAGATAACTACAACTCTCGAGAACATTAAGAAAGAAATGGATGTCCGTTGAAAACGATTTTTATGAATTGTTGTATATATTCTTTATGTTACAAAACAAAAATGATTCGAATAACGCTTTTCGAACTATCATTACGAAAATAGAAATTGTTTAAAATGGTTTATTTATTTTAAATTATTAACCAATATCGTTTATCCTTTATCGTTGAAGTAAATGAAGCAATTTATACAAATTTCTGAATTTATATAAATTTCTCTTCAATTCTATTTGAACAAATTAAAAAATTCGAAAGGAATTCGACGCAGTTTACAGGGATGATCGGTGGATAGCCAAGCGCTGAGGTTTATGAGAGCGTCACCAACATCTCATTAAACGTAGTGCCGTGACGTCACATGTAACACCCTCTGCACGATACGTAAGCAATGTAAGCAATGTAAGCAATCACTACGAATAAACACGTCAATAAACTTTATATCAATAATTCAGTTTTTGATGTGTCTTGCTAGCGTTCTATCGATCACCCAAGCGTCTTTGTTTGGTTATCGATCGCAAGTACGAACTTTTCATCTTTTATGGAATCGCGAATATTTTTTGTACATTATTTTACCGATAAATGTGTAAACATATATAATAAAAATTGATCGGCTATAAAATATTAATATTATCTAAAAAGAAAATCATATGCAAGCAAATAAATTAATATATTTTATTATTATTTTTGAACAATTTATTATTGACAGCAAGTAGTCGTCTCTCATATGTCGATCTTTTTATTATATGATAAAATATTTTCCAAACCGTAATATTTTCGACCTTTTCTGCCTCCAACTTTACAACGATTTTTTTGTCGACAACGGAGCAAAACAAATTATCGCAGTTATAGATTGCGAACGAGAGGGGTGGAACGCAGAACGTGGAGTAACAGCAGAGATGGAGGAAGAGGCTATAGATAAAAATGCGTGAAAAGTATTCGAGGGCAGATAACGAAGTATCGTTGCGAAGAAATAGAAGATTTACGCGAAATGTGATTTTATGATATGCATTATTATTATAATATATTTTTAAATTAATATCTTTTTTTCTTTCTTAAAGAATTAATTTCTTTAAACAAATTTTCTACAACAAATTTTATTAAAATCTTAAAAATACTCGAAAATTGTTAGGTTAGATTGCTATATTTTTAAATTAAGATTATTTTCTAATAACATTATCATTAATTTGATTCAAAATACTATTAAAAAGACAGAAATATTTTATGATTTCATCATACTTAATCCACGATCGTCAATACTATTCGCATACACACGTATGAAATTCAATGCGTGCAAAAGCGTTAATGCAATTACGCAATAACGGGACAAGATTATCGTATCGTCGTATCGCAGCGAACGTCGATCCAATCGCGTAACAAGGTTATGTTCTCGTTAAGCGTCTCTACAGTGCAACTTTTACGAAATTCGAGAGATCCGAGCGACTCGATTCGCTTTTCCCCCTTAACGTGCGTAAGGTTATCGCAGATTACATGTATATGCATTTACAGTGAAAAATAAAGGGAAAGAAATCGACAATTCCTTCGAAGGCAAGTCATTAAATTTCAAGAACGCACTTTGACTGCGTGCGCATAATTACTAGTCGATATTTGTTACCACGATGATATTAACCATGTTATTTTCTCGCCTGTTGAAATGATTTTATATTAATATAAGGAGATAACTATATGGAGAAAAGAAGAAAAGAAATTATAATTATTAATAAATATTGAAATAAAGGTTATCGTTAATTATTTAGTATCAAGAGATTGATATATCTTTTGCTAGTCAAGCGATCGTTCAAAAGAATGGGTGTCACAGCGTTCGATTTAAAGCGGACATTTGAACGGATGGTCGATTACTTTTCGTGCATTCACAATTACTTATCGCCGCGACGGTAAATAACGGCTTTGTGGATACGCGATGCGATTATTCTTTTTCGACGTCTTTTGTTCCCTATTTTTACCATTTATATTTCTTTTAATTTTTCTCCTTTCTTTTTTCGTTTTGATTTTCGTAACGAAGAAAGATCAAATCAAATCGATCAAACTCAATATTACAAAATCAATCGATTAAATCATAATATCCATATAAATTGAGGTTCGCTCGCAAAAAAATAATGCGAATAAATCAGTCGTGATTTTTATTATATTAATGTATTCAAAATGACAGCTGAAAATGATCAAATGTGTAAAAAAAGGTACGAAAGAACATTTCAGATCTCACGTTTGCGGATCGTTCTTCGAAATAACGTTTTTTTCCTATCGTATTTACCCGGATAACCAAGCAATCCCAGTTCACCGTCGTTCGCCAACTTTGTGCCGCGTCGTGAACAGACGTCGAGTTTGCGGCGGCTCGAATTATCGGTCGGCGACAGTGCTGGCGAGTTTGTCGAAAAGCAGGGCCGTACGAAGCATACGCCGTTACTCGCTCGTAAGGAATCATAATGAATTTTCACGCATGTAAAAAAAATGACTGAAAAATTATATAAACTTATTCGAGTATGTTATAATTTGAGATTAGCGAACTAGTTTCGTAATTTTCTCTCGGATAACAATACCTGTCGCGCTGAGGTGCCTAGGTGCGTCTCCGTCGTAAATTTATAAATATCTCTCGTGGAAAATAAACGACGGACATTGATTTATCGTTAAGAAATTATTTATGGAATAAATTTTACTTTACGATCCTAGGAATTGGAAAGAACGCGTGAATTGAATCTAATTTCAATGATCGTACTTCAATGATGTTAAATGCACTTTATTTTTAACTGTCACCAATTATTCGAACAAACATGAAATCTTAAATCAACACAGCAGTGATTTTCTATGAATATTGTAATGGGGAAAATTTAAGCTAGAGATGGAGAGAGAAAGAGAGAGGGAGAGGGAGAGGGAAACGGAGAGAGAGAGAGAGAGAGGGAAACGGAGAAAGAGAGAGAGAGAGAGAGAGAGAAAAGAGGAAGAGAAAAGAAAGAGAAAGGATCGTTTGTACCTACAAACTTTGTGAAAACTCTGCTTTACTCGTTCAAGGTTGCCATAATCCCCGTTTAACATCCATTTTTTTATCGTCGCGCTACTACCTTTTTCTTTCTCTAGTCCGTGACCTCGTTCGTTCTCCGACGTAAATTCGTCACAGAGACGCGATGTCCGCGCTTCGTTTGGGGACACCTTTCTTTTCCCTCCTCTTTCTCTCTCTCTCTTTCTCTTTCTCTCTCTCTCTCTTCCACGCTCTATCACGCCATCGCCATCGTCGTCGCCGCTGTCGTCGTCGTCGTCGTCATTCTCTTCCCCCTCAACCGTTTACTCTTTTCCCCGTGTCCCTCTCGCGAGAGTGCGTTCGATCGACCTGAATTTTTTTCCTCGTTCGAATCGGGAGTCCTGAGAGCAATTTCTCGACTCGTCGCGGGGTGGTCGTCGCCGAGGAAAACCTCGAGGAAAATCGTCCGATCGATCTGCCTTCGGTCTTCAGGTCCGAAACGAACCAATAGGAGCGAGTGAGACGTACATATATCGCGAAACGGTGTGAGAGAGAGAGGCAGAGGTGCCAACAGAGAGAATTCGCGAGATAGGGGGAAAGAGAGAGAGAGAGAGAGAGAGAGAGAGAGAGAGAGAGAGAGAGAGAGAGAGAGAGAGAGCGAGGGAGAGTGATCACTGGTACTTGCCGGGGGTCGGTGGGAGGGGTTTGAGGAAGCGTGGCCGAGGGTCGAGAGGAGGAGGTGGAGGGTCGAGGGAGGCAAACACAAGTAGGTGCAATGCGAGTTGCACATATATAGCGGTGTCTATCTATGTGATGGTGCGCGGGTGGGCAACTGTGGCCTTAAGCCGCGTTCACATCATGTCGGTTAACGAAATACCGCGGACGTTTCGGAAATTGCGTTGTAGCGTCTGTGGCAATAAATATCGAAAATATAGGAGCGAAGCAATATCGAAAGTCAGATCGAATTGAGAAACGAACGTTTTTCGGTTATAAAGAAATTAGATCTAAAAAATATTCGATAATTTTTAACAACGATTTTAGATTAAGTTAAAGTACGTAAAATTTCTTGTTAATTTTTTTTTATATGAATCATAAATGGATTAAATAATAAACATTTAAAATTATGAAATTTATTTCATTGGAACCGTGTATTTATCTAACGATTTTTTAAATGAATTAAAGATAAGAATCACGATTCGTATAATTTTCAATGGATTTCAAGAAAAAAAACAAAGGAAGTTTCGGTGTGAAGGAACCTTTAAGCTAGTAGGGTGGACAGGATGAGGTACACGTACCACTACACCGAAATCTTACGAGCCTGCCTCTGCTAACTACCTCCTATCTGCCCTGCCCGAGGCCCTGAAAACGTTCTACGTTACGCCTCGCGGGGACCCATTTCGCGCGAGCTTCGTGCACAGGAACGTACGTTCATTTTCCAGCACCTAACTGTTCGTATAAATTTTTAAACAATTTTTATTTCCCTCAAGTTTAGCAGCAACGAGATGTCTATAAAAAAAATTAATTAAGAACAAAAAAATTCAATCTCTTTAAAAATTTCGTAACAAATATAAAATAAATTATCAACTAAAAATCGATCAACAACTCATTTATTAATTAATTCGTTTTAATTATTTCAGCAATACGTGAAATCTCTCCTTTTTATATAGAAAAAAAGAAGGAGGGGAAAAAAAACGAAAACAGGTATAAAATCATTTCGAACGAAGAAAAAAGAGCAATCATTTTCTAACCTACTATCCAGCTGATTTCGAAAACGGTGCGTTTCAAGATGCCGCAATGCAGCAGTAAGAGAGAAAAGAACATGCTAACCGGCCGCCTCTCTCGCAATGTTGAAAGAATTTCCTGCGCGCGGCCAAAGCCACCGTTTCGGGAGGATAGCAGGGCCGAAGCGATTCTTTCCACGACCCCGATCACCGCACTTTTCTCCATTTCACGCGGAACGGACGTTCTCGACGGACCGAGCGCACCGACGTGTCTCATTTCCTCTCACTCCACCTCTCCACCTCCCCATCCGTCCCCTTTCTCGTGCCTTGCCCCTCATTTCGGGATCCCTCGCCGTTGCTAACGGACCGATGGCCGAGAAAACAGTCGCGGCGATCAGAATGAGAAATGTGCGCCTCGAAAACAAGCCGCGTCGTTCACCACGATGGTGGATCATCGGTTCGTTTTAAAGGGACACTTTCGTTTCACCTTATAGATTCGTAACTCTGAGACTGAATGCTTCGTAAAGGAATATTTTTGGAACGTTTATACGTATGTTTATTCATTGTTATTATTGCTCGATCGAAGATGAAAAAAAAGATATTTAAACCCACTTAAAAATAGAAACTAAACCAATAATAAAACTGTATTTTATTCTTTATTGAGTATTAAGAGATTAAAGCTAAATAAATATGTCTTTGAAATTACAGTGTTCACAAATGATTGATCTTGATACCGAGAATGAATTGTTTAAAAGATCGAAAAGATATAAAACGAACGCAAGAGGGAGAATAATTGGAAGAAAGCAAATGTAAAGGGAAAAATAAGATTGAGATATCGTGGCGATATGAACGCGTGATTCAGCTCAGTTATTGTTAAGCATAACATGGCTTATTAAATCGCACGTGGATCGCGGCTGCTTTTCTTCCTCTCGATCGAGTCGATTGTCGAGTGGATCGTACAATATGGGCCGTATATGATCGAAAACACACACAGCGGGCAACGTGCCATATCGGCAACTGTGTCAAAGGTGTCACGCCCGTGACGTTTTGCGGGGATTTATATCGAAATCGATTTGCATTCTTCTTTAATCACAGCCATCTTACTTTTCCGATCGTTCGTCTTAGAATGGAAAAGCATTTCTATTATAACTTTTGTATATATTCTATTATAAACTAAATATCAAATCCAATAGATTTCAAGTATCGTAATAGATATACTTATAGTAAAAATGGCGTATTTGAAATGGAAATTATATTTTTAAATAATGATAGATGATGATTCAATACAATTTCACGATAAAAATTCTAATATAACGGTATTTTATCGATCATTTCAAATTCTTTAAAAGATATATTTTACACGATGCAAAAATTAAAAAACTTCATCTTTATTCCGAAGAATCTTCCGAAGACTAAATATTTAAAATTACGAACTATCGAAAAAACGAGGGAGGAAAGAAAAAAGATGAAAATTTTTGAGCTTGGGGGATTAAAATAAAGTTTGACGAGGACGAAACGAGATTTTTTTATTTTCAAATTTTACTCGGCGGAGCCAAGACGAAGGAGGTGATGGTGGAAGGAACGACGGACCTGGTACACATTCGGGAATTGCGATTCCAGGGAAACGCCGAGGGCGACGTGATTTCTCGTTGAACTCGGCCGGAGTCTTTCCTTTATCCGATCCGTGCGCGCGGCCGAAAAGCGTGCGAACGATTTCTGAAACCTTTTAGCTCTGGAGCGCGAACGACGCCCAAAGAGACTGCGGCAGAGCTCGAGGAAAGAGTGGAACGGACAGAGGAAAGCGTGGATTTTGGGTCTTTGCTCCGCCTCTGTAAAGCACGCTTTTTAACCATGCCGATCGTGAAACGCGGGAACCTAAAGGATTTTCCTTCACGATCTTAGGAATGAAACCGGAATTTTCAAAGTTCGATCGCGTACACAATATTTTATTTATTTCGAAATGATTAGATTTCGCGAGAATTTTATTTACACAAGGTTTATCGTCGTTATTATCACTATCTGCAACTCGTATCGAGTATGCGATAAATGTAAATAGAAAAATTAACGAATCGATCATTCGTGTGATTCATCGTATCTTATTCGATGAGTGAGGAATTTTAAGTGAATGTTGATCCATATTAAAAAAAGAAGAGAGAAAAAACAAAAAAAAAGGAAGAGTTCCAGTAACAACGTCATTAGTAACTGGAGAAAAGAGCCGGAGGGGCCAATTAATCTCGAATCTAAGCTCGTGAAAAAATAAAGCGTTATATCCAGCTTAGCCTTTGAACGTCAAACGCGAAGGAAACGAACATGCAGACCATCAACCTAGGCACCGTAATTCCGCGTCAGCGAAGGAAAATCTTCCGCTGCGATCGCTCCCGATTCTCGGCAACCGGACCAATTATTCCAACCAGGGGATTAGCGTAATAGCGATAGGAGTGTCTAAATTAAACCTCGAATCGAGTGATTTCGAAAATCCATATATACCTGGAGTATAAAGATTAAGAACAATTACGTCCATCTAATCATCTTTTTTTAAACTTATTTATTAAATTCAAAAAATTACAATACCTTGTATCAAAATTCATTCAACATTACGAATATTGCGAATAATAATATAAAATTTAACTGAAAAAGAACGTGGATAGCGTTAAACCACATGAAAATCTTGGAAAGATTCGAAATCTCGATGATGATTTCCGAAGATAGAAATCAAATTTCAACCGCGAACGGATGGAATTTCTTCGTTTGAGGGAAAGAGAATCGAAGGACGAAGGGGGGAAGAGAGAGAGAGAGAGGGAGGGAGGGAGGGAGACGTTCGACGATTACAATAAACGCTGCGTCCATCACGGTCCGCCGGCGAAAATCAATGAACGTCCCGGTCGCGAAACAATGAAAACCGAATTTCAGTGGCTGGAGAAGAGCCGTGGAGGCCCGCGTCGTAGCCAAGAGAGAAGAGTCCTCTTTTCTTCTCCTCTCTCCACTTTTTCGAAGGTTGGGACGTGGGTTTCCGCGAAACATCGGCTCGAAGCCGGAGCAGTTGCGAGAGCGGGCAAGGTATTGATGAAAGGTGAGGCGATCGATCCGATACGCTACTGGGTGTCCCGGTTTGATTTACGGCCGAGTTCCGGCCGAGCATTGCGTTAATTTGCGAGTTGATTGTAGAATGAAGTGGCCCAAAGTGGAAAGGATGCTTTAACAAAGCTATTCGGAATGTGTTATTGTTCGCCTATGGAAACTAGACTGTAGTTTTCGCCTCGATTCGGGAAACAACGTTTCGGATGCTTGAGAAGTTAATAATGGTGTAATGAATTTAATCGTGTAATTAAGTATTACAGGAGTATGGGTGCTTTGCGTTTTAAATACGTGAAATAAAAATTCACCCGAGTTCGATGAGTATTTATTATGTAATACAAACGACTTTAAATTGGGACTGAGTAAAGAGATTAGTTTCAAAGTTAAGTTAAATTGGAACAGTGTTTAAACTACTAATGAGATATACGTGTCCCATGAAGCAGACAGCTACGTCATTTTCGCTGCTTTTTACCTTTTTTTCACGTATCCTGCCATTTTCTTAATACAGTTTCTATTCTATTTCTTCAATTGTAACAATTCTATACACCCAATTTTAAAAGTTTCGTATTTTCCTCCTATACAAATGTATCATCGATACGAGACAAAACATAAATTTTTCGCAAAATATATCGACTTACGTGATACGTTTCTTATATTAAATGTCAAACAAAATTATAAATCGTATAGAAAAATTCTATATATAGTTCTATATATAGTTTAACGTAAATAAATGAAACGTAGGATTAATACAAATCAGAGGAATGATAAAAATATTGTTGGAAATATTCGTGATACGCTTTGTGTAAGTTTATTTTAGGAAGGTTGCAATTTTTAATATTCTATCGAAATTATATTTTCGGAATACGTGTTCTCGTGTATCAGAAGGCTTAATTTAATATTATCGATCCTAGGAGAATCCTTTATTATTATTTTTCTTATTTACAATTCTCATAACGTGTATATACATATATATTTACTTATTTATCTTCTCTTGGATCACTGTTCCGCGAGTTAAACTCGAACACCCGGTACAATTTCCATCGCGTTTAATTGTTCCCTCTCCGGCCCGCTTATCCGTAACGCCGTGGGCGAGCGAAAAACGCGCGACCGATTCTCGGAAGGAGGCTCTCTCGCCGAGGGAACGGCGACGGCGACGGCGACGACGACGACGACGACGGTGGAAGAAACAACAGGGGAGAGAAAGGTGGAGGAGGGAGGGTGGCAGCGGGAAGAGGGGCAGGAAGGAAGCCAGAAAATGTGGGGGCGTAGATTCGACCGTCCTTAGGGGTTTTCGAGCAGCCGCGGGCCTTCCAAGGGCCAGGCCGAATTTCTACCAGAAACGCGCCCTTCTTTTTCCCTTCGCACGGATCGTCCAAGAGAGATCCTTGGGATTTTTTTCCGAAATTCTCTTTCGAACGAGCGCGCTCGCCTTCGCTCTTGGGAATTTCTAATCTGGTTACGGATGAATCTTTAATGAAATATCAAGCGAGAATAAGAAATATATCTGTTTCTAAGGTTTCTTTTTTTTTTTCCGTTTCAAATTTGGAAAAATTTTAACGATATTAATAAAGTATTCTTCGATGTTGCAACGCGAGAGAAATTAGGAAACATAGGAAAATATTTAGAAAATGTCGAACGAAGAGAATTATTTTTATTTTGCGCATAAATATCGCACGTTAATTGTGATAAAAACAGATCTCGATGGAAATCTTTCCAAGATCAAAACATTGAACTTCGAAGCGTCTAAGAAACTAGAAGATTTCGGCAAACAATTTTTGAAGGAAAACGAAAGAAAACAGGGAGCTGAAGAAGTTTTGCTTCTAAACGGTCAACCATGCCAGTCTTCTTAACCCTTAGCAACTGCGCTCCTTGTACACGATCGCTTAACGATTCCTATCGTTACCTTCCCTCCGAAAACAAAACCAGCTTACGTTTTACGATGCTTCTACGAGTCTCAAAAGAACAGTATCATAAAAGGATACCGTTGGATGACCACTGCTATCTTCGAACCACGATCACGTGAACCACCAAGATTTTTTTTTTAAAAAAAGAATATTTCTAAGTATTCAAGAAATCTTGCGACCAGATTTACTTTCCTATGCACTCAAACATATCGCTTCGAAAAATATTCATCATCTCCATTCTATCTCCTCCCTTTATTTAAAATGTTCTCCAGAATTTGGAAATCGATTTTTACGCAATCCTTGTTTCGCGCAAAATTATCTCTGAAGTGTTTACGTATTAAAATTGCTTATATCTCGAAAAAAAAAAAAGAGTATCGAGAGTAGAATTGTTACAAGAGCTGTGATAGGAAGGATAATAATATCCCTTAAGAATAAAATTTCACGATCCATCATTTACCTCGGCCAATCGTGATCGTCTATCGAACGAGGCGAATGGACAAGAGGAATTGGCATGGCAGCCAAAGAGAAAACGGGCGAACTCGAAATAATCCGAAAATTACCGTGCACGTCACGCGGCACGTCAGGACGACGACGCGCCTCGTTCACGAGGGTTGAAGTTCTCTCTCTCTCTCTCTCTGTCTCGATCTCTGTCTGTCTGTCTTTCCCTCTCTCTCTCTCTCTCTCTCTCTCTCCCGCGTCCTTCGAATCCCGTCGTCGGAGAGGAATCCAGGAATGAGGGGTCGTTTCGCGGCAGCCGCGAGGTATTTTCGTTCCACGTTCGCTTGTGTCGGGTAAGAAGGGTGGAGAGGAGAAGGGAGGACAACCCTCGAAGAAAGGAAGGCGGTCACGTAGCGTGGAAAAAAACATGGGTTTAATTCTGAAGCGTGTGGTTGCGCGAGCATGGCCGCGGGAAAACGCGATAAAACGTTAACGCGAGGATCGATGAATTATAGAAAATCGTAGGACAGTGAATGATTTTTACAAATTTCTGGACGATATTTATATACTTTTTAATATTTTACTTCATCTTCTCCTATATGTCGCATTATGGAAGATAATACGGAAGTTTTTATATCTTGCTTTTATTAAGTTCGAGATAAATAAATAATATGCTGTTGTACAATTGTTGACTCGTTGAATTAGATAGTTTTATATTTATAATTATTATACTGCACGCGTTATACGAACGTGATTAAATTCTTAAAGTGGAGCTATCTGTAGAGAATAGATCGATGAGAGAAGAAAACAGAGAATTAAGACTCGTATTCGATGTCTTTAGATACTGTAGGACAACACTGTAAGACAAAGACACCTTTACAATACCTTCGAAACACTACACTTTTATTATATCTAATAAAATAAAATTTATCGGTGTTTCGAATTCTTTGTTTTTATTATTAAAAGATTATGTAGGGAAGAGTTTTTTAACAAAAATTTTAATCTTTTATTTTTTTTACTTAGAATAATTTAAAAAAAAAACTAAACTGACACGTCCCCAAAGAGATTAATAAAATTAAAACGAGATTTTTGGCGATGAATTTTAAATTGAAAACACGATAGTATTTAGATCTTAGAATGTAGATTTAGTCAGGAGATCGTTGCATGTCGCGAAAATCTTTCGTGAACCTGACCGATGGGATCGTTAACGTATCCATGCTTATTATTCAAATTAAACCGCGCCGTTTACACCGACCGACCAAGCCGTTTAAACGCACGATACACGGCAGACGATTTCTCGTTTACAGCCACTTCGTTCATCCGACTCTTCCTTTGCGCCTGATGTTCAAGCGTTTGTATACGCGTTTATACACGCGTTCGTAATAAAGTTTCAGGACACAAGTACGGTCTCGTGACGAACGATCGCGAGCCAGATAAAGTTACGCGTAATAAGCGGTGTACGGCTGTTGTTTGCGTCGGACAAACTGCTTGTTCAAGGCCACCAAAGAACCCGTGTACCAACGCTTAAATAACCTATAATTGTGTTTCTTTTCTTTAACTATTTAAAAACTACTAAACCTAACCTAAAATTAGCTACCGAAATCGAAGTTAATCAAGATATATTTATATATTTAGAAATTAGAAGAAAAAAACTTGAACTGAGAAAATTGTTGTATTACAATCCATTGTTTCAGAATAACCCTATATAAGTATATTCATCAGTATTAAAGAAATATATGACAACAGATATGAAAAGTAAAATCCAAACAACCTGTAGCATGTGCAAGATTACGTGAAACGAAATATTTACCTTTTCACTTAATATGTAACATTTTAAAAATATATTTGAAATGAACACATTTTTTCTTTTTTTAGTATTTTTTTGTGTTTTTCCATGACGCACATTATATTATTATATTAAGAAATACTTTAAGATGCGAATGATGTCGAAATGTTCGAAGATGAGAATGCGGAACGTGTCAATAACTTGCTAATATTCTTAGATTTACACGGTGTAAATACCGTACTTTTTTTAACGCATGTCACCTATGACCGTTTGAAACCGCGCATATTCATAGCATACACTAGTGAAGTTAAGAGAGTCCAATTACCATATCGTTTTATGCATGTATTGCAATAGCTTTACGAACAAATCAAAAAAATATAATGTTACATAAGTAGTAATATCCTAACGTGATATGTGCAATGTTATCATTTATCTACATAATTAAGTATGTAGAAGATATATTATTCTGCGGAACATAAGCTTTAGTCTAAGATTCGATTGATACTAAAAATTGATACTAATTAAAAATTATTATTACGTTAAAATAATACAATGAAAAGCATAAATATAAATTACGAACAAAATTTAAATTCGAAAAATATCGAATCTAAAATTAGTGATCAAATTAAAAAATATCAATATTTAAAAAAAAAAATTTAAAAGTACATTTAAAAGCATAAAAAGAAAAGTAAAAAAGATAAACTGAATCAAATAAAAAAGAGAATAAGGAAAACAATGGTCGTTAAATTTGTACAAATGATTGAACAGTATTCATGTATAAATGTATGAAAAAGTACGAAGGTTAATTTACCAGAACGAGGGAAAACATTTAGCCAGTTTCGTGGACAGGAATAATCGTGTTTCGAATTCGGGTTTCGCAGACGGTCCTGCTATTACCATTATTATAAGTTGATGTGACGTGACGTAATGGGAGTTAGAGCCGTATGAATGGGCATAGAGCAACAAGTTGCCACTAAAAACTGGGAGTGAGTTCGTGAGTTGAGTTCTGCTCGTTACACCTCTATATGTAGTTCTTCCTTCCCTATACTATACGCCGTGCTATATACCCCAGCCCGTTATAAACCCTCCGGCTTTTAAAGTATTCTTTTTAAAGCGGAACTGTCCTAACAGACGTCACTGAATCGTAATATTCCGCACGAGTAGAACGATGTGATGACGGATCTTTCTCGTAAATTTTTCATTCTTTTCTTTACTCTTTCTTCTTTTTATTTTGCAACTTATCGGTTTAATACACTTAATACGGTTTTTTTATTATTAACTATTTTAAATAAATTGCGCGAATAATCGTAGTATCCCCCCTCTGACGAACCGTGAAGTCTGGAATTATGAGAGAGAGAGAGAGAGAGAGAGAGAGAGCAAAAAGAGAAAGAGAGAAAGATGAAAACTTTCCGAGTGTTTACCTTTAAATCTTTCTCCAACCGGTAGAAAGAGAGAGTAGAACCGAGAGGGAAGCAATAATGGGATAAAATAGCGGACAAACGTGACAAATGTATCCTGACAGGCCAGAAAGATATATTTCCCTTGTCGTTCGCCTCTTTTTGCCGGCATTTAATACACGATTCCACTGTTGCTTACTGCGCTCGGGACGACTCTCGACAGATTCTTATCGTTCTATTCTCTTTATCGACTGCCAGTTTATTATTCTTTTTTTCTACTGTTTGTTTTCTTTTTGCTCCTCTATGTTTATTTCTCTTTTTACTCGTGTTATTCGTGCGAGATACTGATTGCGAGTCGCACGACGAAGTAGGGATAATTGACAAGATGTTGAAGAAACATTGAACGACAAAGTGCTTTTTGTAATAAATTTTTTTAAATAAGCATTTTCGAGCGTGTATTGATTGAAATTTTTTTTTGTAAAATTAAGTGCTTTACAATACCATCTTTTTTTTTCTTCCTTTTTATTTCATAAATTGTTTTTTCCGTTTGATGTTAACACGATGTTCGGATATTAGGTCTGAAGTATCGACGAAAGAGGGAAACTGGGCAATACGCACACAGTAGCAACGCGTTACACTTTCTCGAACCCTTCACTTTGTCCCTACGACAAATCCTCAATGACGTCAGCTCCCAGCAGCTTTGAAGTTTAACAAACATCGATAGCAGCTGGCCAACGACGTTTCTCTGTTATCCTCAGCTTTCTAAGCAAATACGCGAGCGATGTCTTTGATGTCGTTTTAAATGCTCGCGTCTACAATAGATACTAAACTTTTTCGCGATTTCCATTTTATCCGATATTTTAAAATTAATTAATCATAAGTAAGTCGTGTGAAAAATTTAAATTATAACTTGTAAACGAAGAAGTGTACGAGATTTGTAAAATTAAAATTTATACAATTATAATTATTAAATTGCTAAAAATATAAAATCGATAAGAAGAAAAAGAAGAAAGAATGATTTCAAACTTTAACGATTTGGAAAAGAATTTGTCAAGGTCACGAGAAAGTAGAAGTTACATAGTGTGAATGAAAGCGAAGACATCTATTTCTACGAACTTTATTTACTGGGCGTTTTCAAAGTTTGCATTTCTCATCCGTTAGCTTCCGCTTTCCTATGACCTTGGCACATTTCAAAGATCATCGAAGTTCTCTGATCTCCATCTTTTTTTTAACAACCATTTTAACTAATACAGCAGTCAATTCGTAATTCAACAAAATTGATAAGATTATTAGGAACATGAAATAATTTAAAAAATTTCATCAATATTCTAAATATTTTTCTCTTGTCTTGTATACTATACTTAGTTCCTACAAAATCAATGAACGATCGTTTTCACGACACTGTGAAAATGTTGAGCTTTTTTTCCCTCACTATCGTTTACGATGATCCATCACAATAGTATTACTATATTGGGCTCGTTGTGCCATACATTTACCCATCATCAAGTTATCGCGGTTCGTCACGATGATAGACCACGTCCAGCTGACCGATCCGATCCCATGTAATTTGTCAACGGAGACGAAGTTCGCTCGGGGCCTACTTCAGGCCGCTTCTGTGACGCATGCGCGCACATCACCGCGAAAAACCGTACAATCACTCTCGATCGGAATTCCACACCGCCTTCTTACAGAAATTCCTTTATCATCGTCGGTTGCCACGGATGAATGTCGGATCTATAAAGTTTATTCCATGTTCTGATTGACTGATGATTTTTACCCGTGTATATTCATACGTAGCATAAAGATTTATAGAAATTAGCCATTATTTTTCTTATGATAAATTCCTTTTTAAAATTCTCTGGTGAATTTAAGAAAATTTATGAGAAAAGTGATTTAAGAACAATCTAATATTTCGAATATATATATTGTACAACTTTATTTTTATTTGTTAATCGCAACAATTTGTCTCCAAACTTCTTTCAAAATCCGTTCATAACAAATCCGAATTTTTTCTAAAGGAGCGCGAGCCTAGGGAAAACAATTGGAGAGACTAGTGAATTTTTCGTGTTCCGTCGAATTGACGCGACCGAGAAGCACCTCGCAGCGTGGAACGCGGAACGAGTATCGCATCGACGCGTAACAGAAGCAGTGAATTGAACGAGGAAGCAAGATAGCGATGTACGTGAGGGGTACAGAGTGTTAGCGAAAGAGAGAGAAAGAGAGAGAGAGAGAGAGGGAGTTGAAAAGAGAGGAGAGTGTCGGACGCGTATAACCGTCGAGGCGATAAAACGCCCACACGTATACCACCTTGGTAACTGTCGCCGGGGCAATTGAATTAATGCCAGCCTACAAATTGAAGCCGGTGTGGGATCCACGCCGAGAGAGGCTCCGTTGCTTCGATAATTGCTGGAAAGTGGCGCGGTTCGCGGGATCCTGGCCACTACGCGACACGACGCAACACGTCGATCCGGAATTCGAAATTTCCAAGCAGCTGTCTCCTTAATTTCGAGATTTCGAATGAAATCTCATTTAATTTTTCCAATATTATTTTCGAAGATTTAATCAATGATTGCTTTTAGAAATAAAAATTGCGTTAATTAAAATAATATATATAATTAACGAAAGAGAATAAAGATGATGATTTGTGTATCGCGCGAAAGCGAACGAAAAACGAAATTGAAGCGGGTTATCTCGCGAATCGAACGAGTCGTATCGAAATAGAATGTTTGCTCGACCGCTAGGTTGGGCTTTAAGACGCCATTTCCGTCACAATCGAAAAAAGTTATTGGACCTCTGATAGGTTAAGTCAGAGATTCCACATTTCTCTAAATATTTTAAGTTTTTCTTGCACGTTCCTTGCCATATGGTTCACGAGTATTGCATTATAATTATAATAATCGAATGGAAACTTTTCATTGTACAAAAAGAGAGAAGTTCTCCAATTTTTTTAAATTTTTTTAAAACATTCAGAATCGTTTTTCTTCTCTGAAATCATGACTATGCTATGTTATATAGCACACGATAGCATATGTACGAAGTTATTTATACAGAATGGCAGGAATGCACCTGATGTATAAAATATCGTCGCAAACGTGTTAATTATCTAGTAAGTGATGCATAAGAATTCCAAGATTCCAGATGATCTGTTTTTAAGGCTGGAATAACTGCTAGCAGACTCTAATCGATTTGATATCCATCGGCAAGCACACGGAGCCGCGTGATGAATGAGCGAGCGGCTCATGCAAGCAAGGGTGAGCGAATTCGAGTGCACGTTACACCGACTGTTATGTAAATGAAGCGAATGACAGGCTGAATACCGTGCGAACAGTGACACGGTGATTGTCTGAAGCGTGAAAGGAAGCTTCTGATGCACGTGCTAAAAACAAAGACGAAAGAACCAACATCAAACTGTGAGCCAAATGAAAAATCTATCATTACGTATTATTGAGTTGATGAATATAAAATGTTTCTTTGCGTTTTGGTTTAACATATCGATACTGCCCATTAAATTTCATCTCATTCACAGTTATCGATTACATTAATGAAAATCTTGATGAAACGATCAAATTATATCGTTTATTTCTCGAGTTAAATATTTATCAATTGCATGATCTATTTAAAAGATACATATTATTTCTCAATTTTATGTTTTTTCAATTTTTACCTAAAAATAAATGAAACGTTATATGTATATGTACGAAGAAAGAAAAAAAAGAGAAAAGAAAAAGTAGAAAAAAAAAAAAATTGAAACCGAGCAGTGTTCGTGTTCGATGAAAACTGAATTCCGCGAGGTGAAAGGGACCGGTGTCGTTCGACCGCCGCGACGACAACAACCACGACGATCGGCGACGACGCGAGATCCATTTTCACCGAACCACGGTCGCTTACCGAGCGAGACACCGGTTCGAAACACCAAGAGAGAGCGTCATTGGTCAGTGGGACTAAGATGGATAGGCGAGAAGAGGAGGAGAGAAAAGAAGACGGAGAAAAAGAGGAAGGAGGGAGAGGGGGAAAAGAAGAAAAAAGGCGTGGAGATTATCGAAATTCAAGCTTCCTGTTTCGCAACCTCGTCACGAGAAAGAACGCGGACCGCGGCTACGACGACGAAATTCCACCGAGCCGCGGGAACCTCTTGCGAAACACGTGTCTTGGTGTGGAACGGGGATCGTGGCCGTAGCCAAGTTCAAAATCCGTGCGCGTCCACGAGCCAAGGCCTCGGATTCGGCGTAACCTTCGCGGGTATATTCGTGTCAACGAGCGATTTCATGAGTTTTAGATGGATGTATGTCCTAGAGAATCGACAGGGCGAGAATCACGATCAATCTCATGATTTTTGTGGCGTTCGAATGATACGATATTTATTTATTATATGCTCGGCCAATATAACGAATATTCTCGCGAATATATCACATGTCGGCAGTTATCCCCACTACTAGGCGAATTCCTCTTGAATCCAGTGAAGCGAATAATTTCACATAAAGAGATAAAGATCACAAATTTTTTTAAATGCTTGAGTTCTCGATTCGTTTTCGTCACAAATTGTCGTTTTCTACTATCAGCGTTATCTACAAAAACGAAATAAGAATGGAATTTTATGCTGTTTACAAATAAATGTTCAAACTATAAGATTACGATGAATAAATATGTAATAGTTCCGAATTTATTTTAACTACAAATCCCACGTTCTGTGAAATACTTTGGAAGACTGAAGACTAAAAAATAAAGAATAAATGAAATTTTAGATAATTTAGATATTACGCCGTTTTGGCTAATTCTAAACATGATTTTCTATCATTAGATAATTTCTTAATATTTTGACAGTAATTTCTTAATATTTTATCACGTATGCGTGATATCAGGAGGTAATTATTGAGTTATTATTGGCAATATGATTTCAGACATTTTCTTTAAATTTTAAGATTATATAGATGATTAAAATAATCGTGTTGCAATAACGTTAGAGAAAAATATGAAAGGAATTATTATATATAAATTATTACTTGTTAATTTTTCCTTACAATTTTAATTCCTCCTTTTTTTATTTTTCTCTTATAAAGAAATTTTATTAAGTTTTTTTCCTTTAAAACTATTATTGATTAATTTTTTCCCAAAAAAGAGAAAACTAGATAAATAGTTTTCGTGTTCGTTATCCGTACCGCCACAAATCTATGAAACGAGCTCTCGATAGTCGTCTTTCCGGCTCGAAGCAGGCGGAGGAGTAGGCGGCGAAATGAAATCAGCCTTAATGAAAATTCCGTGGCGCGCGTCGCGCTCGTGAATCGCGCGGATCTCCGTGAGCGTCGCCGCGAAATTTATGCGTCTTACGAATCCTAGTCAAGGTACGACATACCTATGCAAAGCAGCTTCGAGTACCCTGCTTTTCTTCCGCCCTCTATAACCGCCTTTCCCGCCATTTTATCGTCGCTACTTATTAAATATTCTCGCCTTTTACACTCATTTTTTTCATTTTGAGTTTTTTCATTAAAACATTGCTATCTCGTTTTCTCCCTCTTTTTCCACCTATAATTTCTAATTTTACTTAGAAGTTTAATTATTTTGATTTTATCTCGATTCTTTTAGAAGATCGAAAAATAAACCTCTTAGTCATTACCTAATCAAATTAATTTATATATATAAATGAAATTAAACTGTAATAAACTTACAAAATAACAATTACTTGATTAATTTAAAATCTTATTTTAAGATTTAAAAAAATATAAGACGAAGAATGGATTTTGTTGTTTTGAGACAGGTTTCGCCCGATTAGATTAACGCTGTTCTATGGTAAAAAATATTCATTCGTTGAATTATTCAAGCTCGTTTAGTCGCATATTCTCGGAATTCGAAAGCGCGATCAAAATCGATTTAATGAGCGCGGATAAGGAATCGAAGGAAGATGTCTCTTTTTCGCCGCGGTTTTCGAAAATTTTCGAAAATATGGCTCATCGAGCCTGAGTATTGTGTAAATTAATTTTATATTTATTTCTAAAATATTGAAAAATAAAATTCGAAAATTTTTTCAGAGATTATAATTACAAAATTGGAATATCCATTGAATATATCTTGAAAAGTTTCCAGGGAAAACAAAAGCACAGTGAAATGGTGATGTAAGTTATGTAGCGCGGAACGAAACTCGTAAAGCGTTTTCCAAATCGTATACCGTTCATAAACCGTAATAATCGTTAGCGTAAAGCCGAATGTTTTCAACCATGGAACCGAAGGGGTGAGAACTTATCGAAAGATTGCAGATTCAATTGGAGTTTCGAAGCCGAGAGGTGAATTGAGTGGCCGGACGGGGGTAATCGCGGAATACGAGTTCTTGAAGTTGGAATTCCACGAGAAATTGGAACAGCCTGTGACGAGGGCAAACCGTAAGTCAATCATTCCACTATATGTCAGAGAGTACAATCCATTCGTAAAGATTTTATTTTCCATTGATCTCGTTACTTTATTTTTTATTTTTATTTCTTTATTTTTTTTTTTTGTTAAGAGATTATTTGTAAAAGAGAAGATTTATAAGAAATATCTTTGTTATATGTATTAATATTATAAAATATTTCCAATATGATGATTCGTTAAAACAAAAGTAAGAAAATAAATTATTATTATCGATAGTTTATACAATGAATTGACTCCTTTTTCATGGTTAACAGGTTAATACGAGAGAAATAATCTATATGAAATATATATATCTCTGAATTGGTTAAGAAATTTATTGACGTTTAAATAAATTTATAAAAATAGAAGAGGAACTATAAAAGATTACGATTCTAAATAAATACATAATTGAGAAATAAAGGAATAATTATCTTCTTCCAACACGATACGATTATTCGATCGCTATTTCGAACGAAAAATGTGCCAAAATTGAACCAAAAATTTGAATTCATCTTTATTACTTTAATCGATTCTTGATCCTGTCCACAGTATCAATCTCTCTAAAAGAGCATCACGATTGATTTTGATATTCGTCGAAGGTTATCGGTGTATTTCTGATAAGCGCGGTTCAAAATCGGCGTGGAAACCGGGCAACTGCACAATGACGTATGCCAGTAACTGCCGGCTACTGGTTTATTAGGCATGACTCTACCGCAGCACGATCATGTCTTATACGCGTCCTCTATAATGGTTGGCCCGGCTGCATGCGCTCGGTACACGCGTTTCACTGCGGACAAAATGTCGACGGGGATTGCTCTGGGATCGATCGTTTCCTCCGCCTCTATCCGCACTCGAGAATCGATGTTTCGAAACCGAACTTAACGAAAATCCCCGATTACGTATTTATTCCTTTTACGCTCGAGCTCTTCTCGCAGATACGTGCTCGAACGTCATCCCCACCACTAATAGGAAATCCCCTCTTGAAAAGCCTAGTAACGTCACACCAAAACACAAGGCATCTTAAATTTCTTCAAATGCTCGACCTCTAGATCTTTCTTCACTTTTTGCGCGTTGTTTTGTTTACATTTTTGTCGTCGTAGGCAAAGATAAAACGAGGATAGAGTTTCACGTCCTTTCCAGATATTGTTTGTATTCGTCTTGTTTATACGTCTTATTGACGTCTTATACGTATAAATTCATATCTTTGGTATCGTTCGCGTACTTTTTTAGTTCGTTCGATCGATAGACGAGGATCGTGGGAATCGGTTGAATCGGTTGACACGGAAACGCGTTCACGATTGGTGACGAGAAGTCGCGAGAATGGACGAATAAACGAGGGTTAAACAGTGCGTGGAGATCGTTAAGCGTTGGGTAATGACTCGACTCGAGAAAAGTGGACGGTGAAATTATTCTCTATCGTGCGAATTTGTCGATAGATTTAAGAATTGTTTGGATTCTGATTTGATTCTGAGGATGGTTTTCAAGGTAATTGTAGGGGATTTCGATGTTTGCATATCTGATTGTACTTACATTTAAGATTGTATTTGAATTTGAATTGGGAGTTGAACAAATTTGAATTCGAATTTCGAAGTTAACATTAGAATCGACTCGTAATATCATCTTAAATATAAATAACTGATATAATATAAATAAATAAGAAAAATAATTGTTTTTCATATCTTGAAAAAATCAGTATTAATTTTACCAAAAAGTTCCTCTGCTTTTTTTTAATATTAAAAAAATATTAAAAATTAATATTAAAAAAAATATGAATTCAAATTCAAACAAAAATTTAATTTCAATTTGAACTTTTTCAAATTTATATAATTATAATTTCAAATTTCGAGAGTTTCAAATTGAATCCGATATAAAAATTTCAAAATAAGACATCTAAGAAATCAATTCAATTCAAACCAAATTAGTTCAATAATTCGACAGTCAAAAACAAATATCCGATGACATCGCGTAGAAAATTGAAATTTTTACACATGGTTCTAATTAGTAGGGGCTGTGAAACAAGCTGACTAGTCGATAAGGCAGGTTGACGCAAACTAGAGAACAGCTCGCAACTCATCTTCGATGTCCGATGCGATCCTTTCCAATTAGAAAATCGAGCACACGACGGGTAACACCCCAGATCGATTCTTGTTCGGCCATCCGGGTGGACAGTCTCTGGCTCGCACGGTTGGCACACAGAGTCGTTCCGCGCGACGTATTTGTCAAAGGAACGGGCAGCGAAGCGTGGCTCGGTTTTTGCCCGCGGACCGCTCGAGGTGTGGCCGACTTCTTTTCCCCCGTGGCCGGCCTCTCTCTCCGTACCGCTGACGATCCAGGATGAAGATACCGACTGGCCAGGGCACACGGCTACGGTTCGCGTACCCGCCATTACCTTCTTCTTCTTCGCACGCGGCTCTTCTCGCGCACCAACATGGCAAACCATCTTCGGTCGATGTGCTCAAAAGACTTGGATCTTTAGATTCTTCATTCTTTAAGTTGTGAAATCTAAGCTATAGTTGAGGTTAGGAAGAGTTATTTTTTTTCGTAGGATTTGTACGATTTGATGTAAATTCCATCATGCGATAATAGCAATCGTAATCTTGAGAGTTGAAAAATTTAATCCAATATTGTTTATTTATAAAAAAAACAGAAAATTAATTTTTTTTAAGAATATTATAAATATATTTTAACTTGGTATCTATTTTGTACATTTCATGTTTTCTACTTCTTTTTATATTGTTCTGAAAAACACAATGATAAATCCGATTCGAGATGGTACATTCGAGACTGTTCCTTTGGACTAGTGGTGCTTGACGAAGAAACAACAGCTAGGAACAGAAGCGTTCTCCTCGCATCGTTAGACTCTGTTCTAATCGCGGAACTAACTCGCGTAGATGCAGTATGCGGTCGTGGACATGACGGGATAAATGAAGTATGGTCCGTGAATAAAACGAGCAGAAACGGTATATACGATATATCGAGCGTAATGAGCGGCTCGGCGATGATTTCGGAGAAAGTGGACACGCGGCACTGCTCGGTACCGTTGTTGGAAATCGCCTCGAAAAGGGCTAATAACTCTGACTTGTTTCTTACACACAGCCCATGAGAGGCTCGAACGATTGTCGCCTTACGAAACTGGTTCGCGATTTTCTGAAAGTAGAAAGTAATCGCGTCGATTCTGGATCGTTAAATTTTAATCGCTTTAAATTTTATAATTCGAAAATAAAATTTGTAATTGCATATTCTCTCTTATATTTTTTCTAATTATAATTTCATTTGTCTTTGAGTTGTTTAAATTTTTCAGAAGGAAGTAACAAAGAAAAAATATGTTTGCGATAGAGTGGAGAAAATAAGATGATAAAAGATAGAGATTTGAACGATTACAGTAGGTGGAGACGTTTCGAGGAGAATGGTTACAAAAGTTAGAATCGGGAAGACGTAACAATTGAATTTCGAATTAAATCTCAGGAAATTCTGAGGAAAGAAGATGATTTGAAATTCGCACGATAGATATAAAATTTCTAAATAATTTCAATATTCTATTTTACAAAATATATGTAATATGAAATATATGAAATCGAAAATGAATAAAACTATAAATTTTAAGAAACTTCTTTTTTCACGAAACTCTTAATTTCCACATTCGGAATATTAATAATAAAATCACACGTAAGAGTTTTCTTATCGTTTTTTTATTCGATCCTTAACACTTAAAATTCCTCAATTGAACACTTGCAATTGAAAACTTTTTTCGTCGCGATCAGTGGACGATATCTACGAGGAACAAAGGAAGTGAGAAGGAAGAAAATAGAAAAGGAGAAAAAGAAAGAAAGATAATAGAAAGAGAGAGAATTGGAGGGCGGAGGGCTTCGCGGAATTGAGATGCTTCCTAGCAGCGGCTCGATTTCGAAATATCCCTCGCGTGACCCTGTTTCGAGAAGGGTCAGCGGGGATCGATTCTACGGGGCGGCCTCGCGGCCAATGGTCGCCAGAGCCAGACCCGCCTGTGTCGGTCCCGATCGTCGTCCGCCTTAATCGATTATAAAAAGATCGATTACGCGCCGCTCGCGTGAGCGAATCCGCCTTCGAACCGTCGAGCCTGAGCTGCTGCTTTTTAATTAACTCTATAATCTTCGTGTCACTTGGAACTTACATAATCGTGCGTCTCTATCTTTTGAAATTTTACTTTAAATGTAGAAAAGTATTTATTTATTATCCGCGTTTTTCCCATAAACAGATAAACGTTCATTTTCAAAAAATAAAAAGAACATATTGATATTTATTAGTATTTTTTTCTATTTATTTTCTTTATATTTATAAAATATGATGAAAATACGTAATATATATATTATTTATTAATGTATTAATATATTATATTATTTATAGTATAATGAAAATTTATGTTTTCCTCTCTCTTTCTCTCTGGAATTTCATTCACAATTTCAATTGAATAAATATTTCATTGAGTCCTGTCTAAAAAAATATTTATTATCCTCTATCCAATACAAGATACATCTTTTCACGAACGAACTTGTCAGAACAAGGATCTCATATAATTCCCGTTAATTCAAATTACATTGACGAGCGCACTTATCGTAAACAATATTCAACCTACGTTTACGCGTTATACCGTAACTACACACTCGATAGTTAAAAGACCCATCATTGAAAAAATTCAAGATCCCTTCCCATGAATCTTCAGTGAAAAAGCACGCGTCTCATAAACCATTTTGCAAGTCGATAAAGAAAAAAAAATGCCAACGTTCTACTCTTCCTTCTCTCGAAACTGATCCCTTCAGAAACGAGACAGCAGCTCAGGCATTCTCGGCTCGATAATCGATCGAGCGAAGAGGAACGCGGCGATCGTCGCGGCTCGTGGCACAGAGCGACGACCGGTTTCCTCTTTAATCCGTCCACGAGACGAGAAAGGCGGTCGCTCGGTTCACGGACCAAATTTTCAAGAGGATTCTTGTTACTCCCCTTTTCCGTGAAACGCGACGACCAGACACACTACTCGGTCCGAAGAGAAACGAAGCCCACCCGTTCCAGAGTCGCGGCTGGTCGGTCGTGCGTTTTCGCACGGAATCGCGTTCGTCGAAAGGAACGTGAGCCCGAGAAACGACGAGCTGACCAACCAACCCGAGCTAGCCAGTCACCAAACGAAACGACGACACGCTGAGCAAAACGGAAGAGGGAACGACAGAGAGAGAGAGAGAGAGAGAGAGAGAGAGAGAGAGAGAGAGAGAGAGAGAGAGAGAGAGAGAAGTAAAGGCTGCTTCCTCAGTGAGCGTGGTTCGCTCCTCGTGACCGGAAGCGCGGCGGGTCGAGCCCGGAACACGCCGATCTCGCCGATTCCCTCTTAACGGTATATATCGCTGCGATCGATCGTGGGGATCGATCCTGCCGCGTATACGTTCTCGCCAGACCTCTCGTCCCCTCCTTTCCACCATTCCCTTCTACATTCCCTTCTCTCTCCTCTCACCCTTCTCTACCGTGCATTCGATCTTTCCTCTTCTCATTCGTGCACAGCGAACCTTATACCCTGCCCGAGTCTCTTTCTTTCGTTCGCGATCCGCAACGATGGCCAGAGACCCAGATGCATTCGGACGCGCTATCTTTACGCGTGTCGCGCTACGAACACGGTCACGGAGAGAAACAAGAGCCAGAAGGGAGAAAGGAGGGAGGAGGACGCGAGATTGAATGTAAGCATGGACGAAAAAGAAGAATTCGAAAGAACGGAAGATTCGTAATAAATGGTAAGTGCGGAGTGGGGAAAGAAAGGAAGGAAGGAAGGAAGGAAGGAAAAGGAGGTAAAGGGAAAGGGGAGGGATAGTTCGACGGTGGCGCTTGGCACGCACACACCGATACGGATTTACGAGCGGTTTCGGGCAATCGCGAATAGAGATTAGGCCGGTAATTAACTATGGATCTGGTCTGCAGGCGAGTTCGCGAGGCAGCAGGAGTAGTAGCACAGAGCCGTGGAGACTCGCCTCTCCTATATACATAAGTGACCCCGGTTCGCGGAAGCCCGTAGCGTGCTCACTCACACGCGAGCGCGCGACCGACCGAGACGAGAACGGTGAGACAAAGACAGACTCGCAGGTAGCAAACGCGTGTCGGACAAGGAGGACCAACGGCTTCGCGGTCCTACCCCCCTAGCGTTACATGGGGCCAACGCTATATGTACACAGGCTGAACCAACGGACCGACCGACGACGAACGAGCGACCGACCGACCAACCAACCGACCCAATGATCGACCGACGGACGGACGGACTGAGACGACCGCTCGTGTGTTCCACACCGTCGCTACATAAAGCCGCATGGCTCCGCGCCCCACTGCTTCCTCCCACCATCGTTTCGCTTCGACTCTCTTCTTCCCTGCTATTCGCTCTCTGTCGCTCCCCTTTATATAACCACGCGGCGCGGCACAGTTGCCCGCTACGTATATATATGTATATATACGTCACACACTCCTAGTCCGCTATGTACTCCACGACACTGGTCGGTTTAGGTAGCTCTCGCGCGTCCGACAGCGCGCTACATAAACGTTCTCGCGTGTACGCGGCTATGTGCCGATCCCCGCGGATCTATAGGTGCACACGGCACACACTGGTACGGTGGGTCGGTGTTGGACACACGAATACGAAGATATACGTGGCGCGCCACGGGGGAAACGCGTCCAGGAACGCGCGCACACCCACGAGGTTGAACGCGAACGAATCGAGGGGTGTGCGCGACGGACTTAGAAGTGTGTAGTAGACCGTTCTCGGCGGATCTATATGCATGTATATAGATGTGTACATATGTATAAACGTTGGTCCGCTATGTGCGCGTACATAGAGGATGAGGAAGGAGGGGAAGGGGGGAAACGAAGGAGGCGGAGGAGGCGCCCCAAAAGGCAGACGTGCCTGGCATCGACGAGGCCAGAGGCGCACCACCGCTGCCTCGATCTCCGTATCTCGGTAGATCGACGCCTAATGCCGCGGACACGGCATACGGTTGGGGAAAGAGGGTGGAAGGGTGGGAGAGAAATAGACAGCCGGTGGGATGCCGAGGAGGGTTCGGGAAGGGAGGAGGGCTTATATGGGGCCAGCCGCGGGAATATCCTTCGTCGTTCTGCGAATTAATCGCGCGACCCTCCGCCTCGACCGCCTCCTCCTTCATCCCCTCACCCCTCCAAACCCCTCCGAGCCCCTATATCCACGACATCGTGTGCTCCGGCTCGCTCGACCTTTCCATCAACCTTCTATCCTCTTTGTGCGCCGCGCCACGAATACCGACAAGCGATCCGTGATTCGTCCTTATACCCCCGCCCATGAGGAGGATGTTGCCATCTTCGGGTGGAAGTCCAACGGAAGACGTGTCATGCGAACCCTGCGTATAAGCTACGAGGAATTTATATGAAGAAAAGTTTAACGGGAGTATCGAGGATTATCTCTCTTTTTCCGTTCCTTCTTTCTTCTTTTCTTTGGAGTAGGAGAAAATTTTAACATTGCGTGAGATATATCATAACATCGTGTCGTATTCGGGACATGGACTGTGGTTCGGTAGTGACGGGGGCGGGTTGCATTCGTTGTTGGGTTTTGTCTCCACTAGAATTTTAGTCGTGATTTTTGGGACGGCGAATTGACAAATGTCAGTCGTGGGCGATGCTTTGATGTTGGGGACAGAGCGTTGGAACGAATGCTCGATTTCAATATACGTGGGTAAAAAGTCGCGGAATGAGAGGTTAACGTGTCGAGAATGAAACATTTCAAAGAATTATGAATGGGAAGAATGTGAAAACCCTATAAATTTGAATAACGTTTTTTTCTTTTTTTACTATACATAATAAAATTAGTAAATCCGTTCAAAAATCCACAATAATAATTTATATATATGCGAACCAAATGCCCCTCCTTAAACCCGATCCGACCAATCCGACCGAAAATACTTTCGACCGCTTGACCTCGACCTAACACCAAGAATAACCTCCTCCGTAAATTCAACCGGTTACGAAACAAAATAGGTTCAGCCGGAAGTCGTACGCGATAAATAATTTGCCGAATGGTTGCTACGTTCCGTGAATCGCGCGAACGTTTCAATTTTTTCCAATGCATACGTATGTATGTACGTGTGCGCAGTCGCTATTACCAGCAAGTTTCAGCCCTTGAAAGTTTGAAAACGGTCGCGCGACCGTTCCCGTTGTCGCGCTAAGAAATGGATCCCCGGTACATGTTGTTTCGAGCACGCTGGAAACTTGCCGCGTACTCGTTCATTCATGAGCTCTCCACCTCCTCCTCCTCTCACTCCCGTTCCCTCTCTCTCTTTCTCTGTTGTTTCGTACGTGGCTGCGGATTCGCAGAAACTTTGCCGGAAGTTTCAACGGATGCCGGATTATCCGGACGATTGATCCTCTTTGAATAAACGCGCCGCATTTATGTAATCTCGCGAGGAAATTCAAGGCTGGAAGTTTTGTCCAGTACATCGGTCTCGACCATCCTCTTCTCGTCGATTAATCAGTTCGAGTAAAGAGACTCATTCGATATATTTTGATCGAAATCAGAATTTTTCAAAATTTCTCAGTTTGAAAATTTTGTTTTATGAAATTTTATGGCTTTTTGGTTTTAATAATTTTTTTTAGCTTTAAATTTTCATTTTGAGAGAAAATTTGGGTTATTAGTTTTTTTATGAGTGATAGGATAATTAAACGTGACATGTTGAATAGATACATTTTTATTATTATATAAGAAGTTAGGATACGTTTATCTTTGTAAAAACGAAAGAGCGAGAATCTTCAACTTTTCGAGATGTTGCGACGCGAGTCACAATCGAAAAGTTTCACGGGTGACTGTGAGTGGTACAAGGTTGCAGAGAAAACGTTGGCGGGAGCTTAGTCGTTTAACTGTAACTTCTTTTTGAAGTTCCACTTGTTGAAGGAACATAGAATGATATAAACGCGGTCATAGAATTGGTACGATGGCTTGCTCGTAGAGAAAGGTTTAAATCTGCCATCCCCTTTAGCGAGCCGGGCCGACTTTAATAAAGATCGCCTCATACAGCGTGTTTCAAACGCGTGCCTCGAATTTTTAAGTTAATACTAAATCGCTTATCAGATTCTTTCTACGGCTAAGGAAATTTCTTTTTTCCTTCTTTTTTATTCTTTAAATTTTGTATTTGATATAAAATTACTTAATTATGCGACACAGTAAAGAAATATACGAGAATAAAATTGTAAACGAATTAAAAATTCTTCTTTATGTTATAATTTTTTTTTTAATTTTTTACAAAAACGAAAAAAATTACCCAATTTTTTAAAGCGTCAATTTTGCAAATAAACTTTTAATGCCATGTTTTGTTTTTACGAAAACATAAAAAAGAAATAAAACGAGAAACTTCTGCAACGAGTATCAAATCATCCTTATATTAATTGGTGATTAATTAATCGCGAATAGAAATACACAAAAAAATATGAAAAAAAAATGATGGAAAAATGCAAATTTCGAAAAGCGATTCCTGACATCGTACCGACCCAATTTTTTTGCATATCTATAGTTCAAGATCTAAGTCGTTGGATATCCGGCATGATTTGTTATAAATTCAAAAATTTGTAATAAATTGAATTTCTTTTTATCCTCTTATCTTTATAACAAATTTTTAATCGTCGATGGACTATTATAAATATCTTAATCCTTACATAGCTTCAAAATAAAATAAAATACTTTAATCGTTAATCGTTGATTGGCAATTTAAAATTCAATTGTAATCGTTAATCGTTTTATCCAACATTGCATTCAACGTACAAGAAACCAACCCCATCGACTATTCAATCTTAATGAAAGAATCACCGACTTTGTTCAACTTTTCCGCTTAAGATTAATATCCATCGTTAAACGAGGAGCAGGAGGGGGGGAAGAGGGTAGACGATGGTCGATCGTGGTATACGCCGTTCGATCGGACACGCGCTCACTCGCGGCTAGTCGCGGCTGTTCGACAGCTCCGAGCAACAATTTAATCAACGTACCAATTTCATCAACCCTACGGCGATATCGCGGCCGAGGACTTCAGGAATGCCACATACGTCGACGAGGGTGAAAATGGGACCCGAGTATGAGGAGTATGGGATGGTGTGTGCAGAGGATGGGTGAATCGGTGACGCCACAACAATTTCGTTAATGCTCGTCTATGCCCCTCTCCACCACCCATCGAACGATTCTTTATCGCGTATGTAACCAACGAATGTGTAGTACTCTCTATCTCCTCGAATATGGCAGGAAGCCTTTCGGAACGCGGTGTATGTCGCGTCGACATCGCGGATATACACTATCGATCAAAAGTTTCGAATCGCTGTAAGTTAATACGATTTTGAGATTGGAAGAAAAAAGTTAGGTTAGAAAGAAATTGATAAAAATGAATTTGTTTAATTTCGATAGAAAAATTCATAATTGTAATTTTATTACCTATTACGATGGAATTTCGAAAATTTATTACAGCAAGAAAAATTATTGCTTGATAAAATTCGAATGGTAAATTCTTATACTGGAATGTAACACTAAAATAAAAAATGGATATGATATATTTAAGAAAATGATATAAAAAGAGAAAAGAGTTGTAATCGTTATGATAATTTCTCATTTACAACTTACTATAATTTTACTAATAATAGTGCAAAGATAGCATGGATATCTTTATGATATCCATAATACATTTTTATATTATCTAAGTAATATTCGTAGAATTAATTTCGAATGATTATGAAAATTTATATAAAATTTTGTATAGGTACAGTCGAGAAAATAATTTCAAATTTTTGGTCGGTAATGTACATGCACACGTCAAGGAAAGAGTGTATAGATATATGTGGGTGTGCATAAGTGTGCGTGGGTTTGCGACGTATACAAGCATCGCGTGTATACACCCTCTGTTCGTTCCGCCCTAATACCGATACTCGATGCCACACACATATACGTATGTACTTATACAGGATGTACAACGACGACGTCACCGGCCGATAGGAAGTTTCGAAAGACGCTGCGCGCGCCCATTATCATCGCTCCCGTGCCCATTATGCGATCGCCAGCCCCCGCGACCAATCCGGATTTTCGTGACAGTCGAGGCCGATATCGAGCAACGTTTATTTTCTTTCTTTTTCTTTCTTTTTCATGAGGGTCACGAGAATAAAAACAAAAATGAAGAGAACAGTCGAAGAATGGAAGAAAAATTATTTATCTCAAAAATTAGAATTCCATGACTAATGATTATTTTCTTTGTATTTTTTCTTTTTACTGTAGTATCATAGTTAGAAATAGATAGAAAAATAATTTAATAAATAATAGAAAATTAGATTTCTCGGATCGGTAGAATCTTAAAAGTTAAATAATAATATAAAATATGATTTTCTTTCGATATTTATCGATTTTTAATTATTAAATTTATTTAATTATTTATCAAACCGATGAATTTAAAAAACAATCATTGATCACACGATTACACGATTATTATATTTTCAATAACATTATTAATATGCAAAATGTATTATCACACTATAAGTACGATCATCGGCCGCAGAAAGCGAAAGTGATAAAAGAAGTTGCTGCAAATGTACATGCTATGACCTTGTTCCCGAGTTGCAGAGAGTAGCGTGATATATGGGTTCATCGTACAAGGACGTTCAAGGTTACGAGCATAATAAAACCAGAAGTTATGTACCGTATGAATTCAAACACTTACCGACATCCGAGCAATTCCCAGCCTAAACAAACATCTAATCAAACCTCGAACATAACCACTTCATGAATTGAACGCTCTATATCTCCGTTATTCTCACCTACAAATTGCAATATCTAGAGACATATTCAAAGAACAATATTATTAAATTTATAAACAGAAAAAAAAAGAACAAGTAAAAATCTAAAATACGAAATATATTTATTTAAATAAATGAAATTATTATTATATTTTTATTATATTATTATATTATATATTAACTTTTATAACTTATGATTGATTTAAATGAATCTTTTGATGTTGGAAATAAAATACCTATGTTAAACTTAATAATTCAAATAATATTTTCAAATATTTCAAAATAAAAGATAAAAAATCTTAAAAATCGATATAATAAAGTTTTGTTAAATTATATAAAAAAATACATACATATTTTTCATATGGCATGTGTTGAATCGAGATGAAATTTGATTCTTCGTGTTATGAAGAGTGAGGTTAAGTTTGAAGTCAAAATCTTAGCATCCATAATTCATAGGTTCGAGAAGTACAATTTCTGATATTAAATATAATAGAATCGAAGAAGGAATAACGAATATAAGATACTGAATTAATTCTAACAAGATTATGCGAAACGATACAAAATCAATGATAACGATTCGAGATTAATTGCGCGTAACTCGTGATACCCGTTTCGATGTTATAGCGCAATTGCGCACGCGCATATCGGAAACACCACCCAACAGAGTTTTATAATAATAACAGGTGTGAAGTGGCCGGAGCCGTGACGCGATCGTGCCATGGAAATTCATATGACTCGCGTCCTAAGGTATATACATATTACGATGAACGAACGACGGAGAAAGCGTGGAGAATATGAAAGAGTAGGAGAAACCCTCTTTGTAGGTTTGCTCGGTAAACAAATTATCATTCTCAGAGTTCGATCATAAATCACATTTCCAAGGCGGAACTATTTCTCTATTCAAGCATTAAAAAGTTTAACATTTGTGATACGATTTTTATTTTTGAAAAAATATAAATTCTTTCATTGTTATTACTATTGTCATATTTATTTTTTCTTTTACTACAATATCAAATTATCGTATCAAATATGTAAAAATAATATATATATATATATGTGTGTATGTATATGTATAAAAACTCTCTATGAAAATCAAAACATTTGCAGCTATTCTAATATCCAAATCCCTATGGCATGAAAGTGTTGATTTTTGGAAAGATAAAATTGTAAGAATCTTAATAGATATCGATATTTATTAATATTTAAAAGAAAAGAGAAAAACAAATATATATATATATATATATTTTCGGATTAAATTTTCAATTTTTTAATTATTTTGAATTTTATGATATCAAATACTTCATAAATTTTGTTTTTATTTCGCGAAATTTTAATATTTATTTTATATAAATTAACAAAAATTTTTATTCAAAATTGGTGATTTTCAACAGTTATTATATATTTTTTAATTAAAATTAACCAAATTAATTGTCCAAATTAACCAAAATTGTCTAATATTCAAATTCTTTTACCTATTATTCCAATTTATTACGCAACTTACTAATATACATGTACTTACTAATATACATACCAATGTTCGAAATATAAAAGGATGGAACTCGGAGATACCAGAGTGGAGTTTCCAACGACTCTCCGAGTCCATTCTTTCCCAGTCTAGGAGAGCGTTCCATCGAGGCGGAATCGCCGAAATACCGTGACCTAAAATAGTTGGCCCCGCGGAAATTTTGAATGACGATCGACCAGCTAGGGATCGTTCTAGAAATACTTTGAGCCGATTTCCTGATTCGAATCAACCGATCACTGATAAGAATGACGAGTTGTGTGTGTTGAGAAATATTCGAAGAAATATTGATCTAGAAAAAAGATGGATCGATATTGATCGCCAGCTGACGCATGAACGTTTCTAACTCTGGAGAAAAATCTCACGGACGGACAAAAGTGATAAACCAAATTGAAAAAACAGGTAATGAAAAGAGAGGAACAAGCGTCCGCTTGCGTCCTCATCGAAAATACACACATTAGCAAAGGCTTGAGGGCGAATGCGAATTGTCGATGAAAGTATTCGTACAGGTATATATATAGCTGCATCGGTATATGTAATGCGGATACACTCTTACACTCATTACAACTCTCGAAGAAGAGGAAGCTTTGCCGCCAAAAACCACACCCACGCGCTCGTTCCCTTTGGTTGGAAGATTTTCACAGGTATCCTATGGCAGCGTGGAAGAACATCATTGCCTTCACAGTGTTCACCGTAGTATGGGTCGCTCCTGAAAAATTTCGTAGTCTTCCCCCTTTACCACCTTCCGTCCTTCCTTCCTTCCTACCCTCCGTTTCGTTCCGTCGTCGTCGACATCGTCGTCCCTCGATAACCCGGGTTAAAGTCATTTCCCAGCTAGTGCTTGCCCAGCGCCCGTGGTCTCATATACGCTATATCCCGGCACAGAGAAGCGCGGTTCTCTCTCTGGGACATACCGGGTTACGAAGCAGAGTCAGGCTACTAGCAGGCAGCCAGGCAAAGACAGGCAAAGGCAGGCAGGCAGGCAAGTAGGCAGGCAGGCAGGCAGGCAGGCAAGTAGGCAGGCAGGCAGACAGGCAAGTAGGCAGACAGGCAGGCAGGCAGGCAGGCAGCCAGGCAGAAGCAGGCAGCAGGCAGGCAACACGGGACTTTTGGGACGCGTTGTACATGGGTCGCGTCACATCGTAGGTTCGCGATGGGTTGGATACATAAGGGGGAGGATAGGGGGAGCCTCTTTATGTAGCACATAGACGTTGCCTGGCGTTCGTTCGTTGCCGCTCGCTCGCTCGCTCGGCGTGTGACGCTCAAATTACCTCCGTCCTCCCTGCTACGTCTCCCCTCCGCGTCACCCTACCGCGCACACCAACCACCTCCTCCGCCCCTTTCGTCCCCAACGGTTCACCAGTCCGCGTCGCGCCACTCCTCTCGCTCCTGCTCTCTACACTCTCGCAGAGCCGCAGTCGCCCGCTGCTGCGGCTCACCCTCTTTTACCTACCGTCCTCTCCTCGCTCTCCTCTACTCCTCTTCTACTACCTCATCCTCCTCCTCCTCCTCCTCCACCACCTCGTCAAAGTTTCTCCCTCGCGCCAACCTCTCTCTGCCTTTCTTTCTCCACAACCTCTACACCCTATCCACCTTCTCCTTTGCTGTTTTATCCTCTTTTCTCTCTATCTCTCTTTCTCTTTCTCTCTTTTCCAACGGGTTCCTCGTTCATGCTTCTTTCTCCCAATCGCGAGCGCTCTTCTCTGCTCTCTACCTCACGGCGGCGCGACGTGCCAACGAAGCAGAGCAGAGCCAAGCGGAGAATTGCGATTGTCTCGCGTCGTTCGCCCTTCTCGGTCACCGAGTCGCATCGTTCTCGATAGCTCTGCATACTTCGAACCGCACTGTGATCGGATGGAGCGAACTATCACTAATTTTTCCTATTTCTTTGTTCTCTTCTGTTCTAGTTCCTCGTCCCGTTTTTCAACTCGTTCCGTATTCGTGTTCCGTTGTACAACCCTGGAACACGCGCGTCCCGTGACTGAAACTCGCTATGGACGAGAATTCGAAGGAAAATAGATAGAGATACAAAAACAGACGGAGAAAGGGAGATAGAGAAGCAACGGTGCTATAACGCGGCATGCTAGAAGGAGAGCTCTGCGGGTCTGAAACGCGGCCAGCACGACAGACAGGCACCGCGGGTCACCGCCTTCCCTCGTCGTCCACCTTCTCCTTCTCTTCCCTCCAATCCTAAACCATCACCCCCTGTATATTCCCTATCCTCTTTGTACACTAACTATATGTCTCACTCGTCTCTCACTATTCTTTCTCTTTCTACCTATCTTTGTCCTTGTCGATGCCGTTGTTCCGCTTGTCTTAACAAGAAACGAGCACCAAAGGAACGGATGAACGAATGAAGAAAGAAAGAAAGACAGGAAGGAAGAACGAGAACGGAAACTGAAAGAGGAAGAAAGAGACCATCAATGTTTCCTGCTTTGTCGGTCCTTATCTACTAACTGTAAAGTCGCATAGGCTCTCTGATCGAATCGTCCAAACGGGAGGCGCTTTCCCCTTCCCTCCTCGCATACCAATTTTTATTATTAATCGTGTATTTCATCCTAAATTCAGTCGACCTACAAACAGACAAATTTCGCGAGGATTGCCAACGTTGTACGCTGGGCTGAAGTGTAGGGACGCAAGGAGAGCTTGAAATGAAATGGTATAGGTAGAAGAGGGGGGAGCAGTATAGTCGAGAGACTCGAAGCAAGAGGGTAGCGCGTGTCCTTCCCTTGGTTTTCTTATTTTTCCTTTTTCCCGTCGCCTCGCTGCGTTGCCGGTAATTTACCGGTGTCTTGGGGTGCGTTCGTTACGTAATTACGTGCCGCCTCGTCCGCTCGTAAATGGTTTATAAGGGAGAGCCGAGCGAGGATCGCGAACCATCCGAATGGACGGATGTTCGGCGTGGGGAGAGTTTTGACCGAAGAGAGGTTACGTGTGTTATCGTACGTGTATACAGGTTAGGTTATTGTTAAATTCAAGATTGGGATCAAGTTAATCCTTTCGATGATACGAACTCGTATACGTGTATTCCGAGGAAATTGTTTCATTCATGTATCTGTATACGATCATTTGTTATTCGTTCGATATTATCTTTCATCTTGCAACTAGAGATGGAAATAAAATAGCGTAATAAATTGGTTTTGTATTTCATGTTTGAGAAATAAAATGTTGCTTCTCCCGTGTAAATACAATGCAAAGCAATACTATTATAATATTATCCATCTAATATTCTTTGTCGCAAAATGTTTTATTATAAAAAAATCTTCGTCAAACACGTCATTTCTAATATCGTATAACACTAAATAAAATCTACTCGATTCCCGATGCTAAATAAATCCTTCAATTCCAACGGTTCTTCTCGTAAGTACAGAAACAGGAAGAGGAAGAAGAGGAGAAGCAATACGTCGCGACATCGCGAAATCCACGCGAAGATCCTCAAAGGAAAGGAAGAAAGGAAGCAAAAGCGAGAACAATAAAACGCGAAGAAGGTGAGCTACGGTATTCTCCCTTTTTTTTTTTCTCCTCTCTCCCCACTCCGTTTCCTCCCTTTCCGTCCGTTCCCTACCGCCGTTGTGCTCGTTCGCCCCGGCACACCGGTTCGTCGTCGTGGTCGCCTGCTACATGCGTTTCACGGCTGTGTTCGTCGTATAATTGCGCTCGCGGTGCATATTCGCGCGCGCGGCTCGCACGGACGAGCGAGTCTTTTTTTGTTCCCCCCTCGTGTCGGCTTTTGTGCAGCGAGAAAGCAGCGACGGCGGCGGCGGCATCGGTGAGGGAAGGACAGGAAGACAGAAGGGAGTCGAGAAAGTAAATCGAGCGGATATATCGCGGCGTTAGACCGTCTCTTTCTCTCTTTTTCTTTCTCCCGTCAGCGTTACTATTTTCTTCGACGAAGAACGCGAGAACCTCGCCGATTGATCGTTTTGCGAACAGCAAGCTGGCCGCTGCACCGATGTGATCCATTGTCGTCCATCGTGTTCTCAACTTCCGTTGTTCGATGATACTCCTCTTCTCTCTCTCTCTCTCTCTCTCTTCAAGATGGTTCTTATATTTTAGTCGTTAGATGGCAGGTCTTCTTTGGTTTATTATTTATGGGTTATAGCGGTTCGCGATGAGTTGTGAAACTGATTGTGCATTGTTCCGAATCTTTAACCGAGATTTAATGAATTTTGTTATTACAGAAAATGAATTATGTCAATAATTTTTATTATCCTAATATTTTTTATATAAGATTTAGAAATTTTTTTCTCCTGGAAGCATTTTAAAATTGAAAATAAATAGAAATTCATACAAAATTAAAAAAAAATGAAGCCGTACATTATCAATAAGCTAAATATATCTTATTCAAATTTAACAAATATTCAATTATATATAAATGATGGTGACACAAACATATTCGTAATTTGCTGGAGGATAAAAAATAAAGAAGGATATAAATAAATAATGAAAAAGGGAAGAAAAGGAAGGAAAAAGAAAACGGTAAATTGGTGGAACATTTTCATCATTAGTGGCGATAATTTTCCCATAGCCACGCGGATGGTAATTAAGCGTTGCGCCGCCACGGCCCGCCGTTCTTTTAATACCTCGACCATTACGAAATAATTTCAAGGGGATATATTGGCGCGTTAGGGTGCCTTTCTCCTCTCGTGGGAAGTCTCGGACCACGAGGCACGAAGGAATCGATCGATCGATTCCGTTGCCGGCTGCTATCCCGGATAATAGCAGCGGCGCACCGCTCCACGGTCGACAAGCGAAAAGCGGAACAACCTAAATACCACGAAACGCGCCCAAGTATATATACGGTCCAACAAAAATGTTCCCGCTTCATTGTCCTCTCGTAGCGTGATGAATCGTGCACATGATGTTCGATTTTTGATGAAAAAATTTTTCATTTATAATTTCATTGAAAAATTGTAAATATTATTCATATTTTAAATCAAATTTAAATCGATGTACCATTTATTAAATTAACAAGATTAAATTAAATAAAATGAAGTTAGTTAAAAAATAGTTCAAATCAATTAAAAATTTTAAGAAGTATTAAAATATCACTTCACAATTAATTATAATAATTTCATTTTTTTCTTTAATATACAAGGACTCAAATTAAGTTATCTGAAAGGTGGATAAAGTTCAATAATAATGACTCTAAATACAAGAAAAATTTTCTAAACACAGGAAAAACAATCTCCGTTAAAATTTAATGACAATTCGATTATAACAAATTCCTCGACGATGGAAATGCTTCATGTGAACTATTTGTCTGATCGAATAGTAATGCTTAGCAGCTGTAGTAAAGTTGAGCTGGGATCATTGTTTATCTCGTTACGAATATGTTGGATCCGCGAAGAAACATCATTATCTACAGGACAATAAATTGCCTATGCGTATCGATACAACTTCGTCCTCACCCTCTGTCTCTTGTCCCCACCCTTTACATGCCTTTCCTTCTTCGTTTAAGTTTCTCTATCTCTCTTTTTCTCTTTTGCTCTCACCATTCCAGTTATGTATTACCTAATGCGAGACGCTCGGCGAAACAAGTTTATCGTTCACCGCCGCGTGACATCCAACGGAATCCTGAATATGCTTCCGATCGACAGATTCGGCCTGTAGAAATTTAAACAACGATCAAACCGGTCTCTGACATTCGTTTATTGCCACGTGTATTCAAAAAGAAAGGGATGACGAACTTGATACATTGATCCATAATTTGTTTTCAAGCCAGTAAGACATTTAATATTATAAAGAAGTGATTTAATTTTCTGGAATATTTTTTATATAATTATTGGATCGTTTGTTGTAGATATTCGAGTAAATTGCTTATTAATTTCTTTATCCTGTTGTCCGAGAATTTTTAAATCGAATAATTTATATAACTACTCTTAAGATTTATATTTTGAAAAGGTAAAATCGATTAAAATTGTTTCTTCGTTAGTTTCAATTTTTAATTCCTTATCGAATAAAGTTTTAGATTCGATTAATATTTTAAATATTATTGTTAAGAATGAAAAATGAAGAGATACTGTCGAATTGAGAACGAATCAAATAGAATATATTAATACATTCATTTTAGCATTGTTTTACGATTATCAAAACTCGATATTTCCCCTCTCATTTTAATTAGATTCAGAAAGTATCACTGAGCGATGATTTCAACATGATGAAATATACTAATAATTCCGATCATATCAAGAATTCATACGATGCACATATACATTATTCCAATATAAGATAATAAAAATGAAACAAGATATGTATCTATAATTTATAGATGGTGAAAAAAAAATCAATTTTTCCGAATCCCAACGTTATATTGTCCTTGAGAGATTCGTTTGACTCACCTGATACGAATAGATCGATCGCATGCTCGACTCGCGGCGAGACCCTTTCCATCGTGTCGTGTACCGCGTCGATTTCTATCTGTCACGTCACAGACAAAGACAAAGGAAGAAGAAAGGAAAATCGAGCGTCGAAAGATCGAAAAAGAAAGAGGTATTTGTTGAAAAGAAAGAAATAGAAAAAAGAAGAAAAAAGAAAAGAGAGAAAAGTGTGGAGCGTATACTCGGTCGCCGCAATAAATTCCATTTCCCAGCTCGGTGTACTGATTTCAGCTCTGTGTCCGTCGAGAGTCCACCGACTTCCGTTCCATCCTTCAGACCCGTTGGTCGACGGACACTGAAAATCGAGAACCGCACCAGCTCCTTGGCCGAGTCTCGTCCCTGGACCCTTTCTCGACAACGGAAAAGAAAGAGAGCTGGCTGCCTCGTAGCAAAAGGGTTCGAAAAAGGTCGAAAAGAAGGCGGTTCGGGATAGCGGACGAGAAGGGAGTAGGAGGAAGAGGGAGAAGGAAAGAGATATCCCCGCGGAACAGGGGCGAGCCGAGATGTCGTGGAAGCGGCGAAGGGACAGGGAGGAGGAAGGGGAACGGTTCGTCCGTGGACGAGGAGGCTCGATGCCGGATTTTTCCAGCAGGGCCACGGTAGAATGGATGTGGGTATAATGGAGGCGAGCACCGTGCCTTCGTTGCCCGATAAAAACTGCCGATGGAAAGAGGACGACGATGAGGGGGACGAAGGCCGGATCAGCAGGAGGGAGGAGGGGGAAAGAAGAGCAGAGACGCAAGTGGAAAAAGGAAGGCAAAGCGGAGGGAGATAGAGCGAATGGGAAAAAGAGAGAAGGAGAGAGAAAGCAACGGCGCGGCTGAGATCGTTGGAAAGACTCGACGCGAGACGAAGAGTTTCGATACGCGTTATCGAGCACGGTTGGTCGAATTAAAATTTCTTCTCGACGGTGGCGGCGGTACACCGTCCTCGAGCCGCTTCCTTTCTGCGCTTGAGAGAAACGAGAACGCCCACTGAGTACAGCCACGACACCGCGTTCACAAAATTCACTGACCGAGACCTGTATTGGCAAGTTGGTTTTCGCAGTTTTACTGGGAAATATTAGCGGAAAGTTTATATTGGATACGAAAACAATAGAGATCAAATTTCAATTTCAAGAAATTTAAGTATTGTGTATAATTATCTTGGATCATCAAGATATAATATGAAAAGAATGACTATTATTTAATAAATTATACAAAAAACAATCTCAATATTATTTATACAAAAATCAATCACTCAAAGTTAAATAATGATGTTAGGAACGATGAAACTTAATGAAAATAAAGTTTAACACATGTACTCTACTGATTACTGATCAGTATTGTAACAAAAATACAATTATAAAATATAACGTAAAACACAAATATAATAATTTCACCTTAAATTCGATTTTTTAGAATTATTTTAGATTTGAAATCTAATAATCAGTTCCAAAAAAATTAAAATACAAGATAGAGAAAAATAAGAAAAGAGATCCGGGAACATGCGATCGAAGCAACGAGCTAATCTTCGATTCCGTTCGAATATCAGTCCGGTCTGTTAGGTTTAATTTCGTTAATCAGGACGCGTCTCGATCGAACGAGCTTCGTGAGTGGAGCCGAAAGGAGAAAGGCATTCTCCGTCGTCCGTGGCCGCTGCATCCGCGCCAAAACTCACAAAACGCCGCGGCGCGGTGGCGACGGTGGCGATAGGTAAAAGATAGAATAAGAGAGAAAGGGAGAGAAAGAGAGGGAAAGAAAGAACGGCAGAAGCAACCCGGCCTGGTCTCGTATATAGCGCGGCGAGGTGGGAAACTAGACCGTGACGAATCACGGTCGGCGACTGCGCCGCTCTGACGTCACGTCGCGAAGGGCGAACCGTCGCAAGTGTTCGTGATTGGGCATCTTTTATCCTCGTCCTGCGCCCGTGCTCCCAGCCGCCGCGATAGCGCAACGGGGACGAATCGAATTAATACGATTGCCACTTCCGAACACCGTGACTACCACGGTCCGGCATCGCTTCAATGGATTCACGAGCTTCGTGACCTCGAACGATCTCGATTTCTTTCGCGAATAGTTTCAAGTTAACTTCAGTTAGCTCAAATATTATTGAATTCTATATGTGATACGATCGCATGTGGTGGAAGAATATTAAAGATCGTAATTTTACAAACAGTTCAATTATAGACGATCTACTATAGAATTTTCTACTATAATATAGTCACACAGTAAAAATAATAATCTAATTGCGTGTAACATTTTACATGTACTTCTCATCAATGAGAACTTATAAGTTTCGAGTACGATTCAATTTAACGTAATGTTATGACCTTAATATGTTTCTTTCATCGGCTATAAAATGAAAATATAGACTATTAAATCGTTGATGTTTTTATAGATTAGGCAATGCAACAAGTTTCATCGATGTAAATTTATTATCTAAATAAAAAGATGGAAATATTTTTAAGGATTTATGAATAATTTCCAAGAGATCGTGTTATGGTGGCACGACAGGGTTAGTGACCCTAATAGCAGGTACGAATCATTGCTCAGAGATTACGTCATATAGTAGCGCCATATAATACACTACATCGTGCAATACGTAAAACTTATCTATCTATTCAATTTAAACAAGAATACGCATAAATCAATCCCTATTTTATTTCTTCCAAACAATATTCTAACCCTGATTAAAAAGATTCATATCTACACAAAATCTCAAAATATACACGTACATATGCATATTCTTCCTAATAACGCGTAACAAAACATAAGCATTAAAAAAACAATAAAGCTAAAAACAAAGAAAATCCTTTATTATAGCTCGATTCTCGTACGATCTAAATCAGTAGAGGCGCGCTTTAGGAACGTTTGGCGCGGTCGAGCAAGAGCGTCGGGAGTTCGATCCTAAAAGCGGTGGCGAGCAAGTGGGCTGGCAAGCGAGAGCGGGGTGCTTGGCCCTGGCAGCGAGATTGTGGCACAGAAACGCGTTCGCCTCGAAGGAACGCTGTCGTTCGTTACGTGTGAGTGTGAATATGTATGTGTATATATATGTGTTCACGTATACCGCGCGCGCGCACACCACATCGCGATCCATCCGGCGATTTCGTCGTTTCGAGCTGCTTCCGGCGCTGATACGGGGATTTTCGAGGAGAAACCGTGCCTCGTGTGCGACTGGCGGAGCATTGGTATATGTTCATTCGAGCGGTCGCGCGCGCAATTACGTCAGCCGCGTAACGCCGTGCAAACCGATCGCGGCGCGCTTTTAGCGCGCGTTTCGTAAGCGCGAAAGATCGCAGCGTCATGGCACGGCCTTAGACGTTTGTTCACGTATCAGGCCAGCGAGCGTGTCCTTATAGAACGGCAAAGGACGCGAGTTTCTCGCATGGCCGGTGTTCGAGGCCGATCGAATACCTATCCTACTCATTAATAATCGATTCGTTCGTTCTGAAGATATTCTTTATCGATGTTTATAATTGTTATTATTGTTGTTATTGTTAGAGTTTTTATTAAAGCCAGATGACAGGGTGTTTAGATAGTTAAAGAGCAACGATAATAGGCAAAGGCGGGATACAGCCAAGGGCTGCTTTGTAACCCAACCTCATGTTTACGTAAGTGGAGAATTTAACGTTGCATAACGTACTCGTCGAAGTAGTATTCGGTATGACAAATATTGAGATTTCGTGCAAGGTATCGCAAGACTTTTAACAGAAGAAAATGATAAATACGTGGGCATAATTGGCATATAAAAGCTACTTAAACGATACATCGATAATATAAAAATAACTAAAAATAAAGTGACCACAGCTGCGGAATGTTTTCTCAGTCACGCTACGATAATTATTTATAAACTTTGCGATTGATGAAAAATGGAAAAGCATAATAGCGATTATCATAAAAAAGAAGTCGATATATTTTTTTTTAATTTTAACACTTGAATAACACATCTTCTTAAAATTTTGATTTATATACGCGTATATATCGGTACGATTTTTACTTTGTCAATTTTTAATCAATAAGGGAAAATTCGACGATTATTAATGATGAAAGATTCAGTAAACTCAATTTGTTCTAATGTTTAACGATCTTAATTCCGCATTAATGTTCCGCGGTACGGAATTAGCCGCGTGCTTGTTCGGTTACTCAGCGAGTTAAGCAGCTTACCGGCCAGAATTTTAGTTGAATACAACGGACAACGGTTCCTGGGTGAATAGGAATATCGTAAAAGGGTAGAAAAAGAAAAGAGAAGTGCATAGCGTAAATCATCCCATAAATTGGAAAGTAATAACAGTCAAGAGTATTTGAAGCAGCATGGAATTGAAAAACAAGGTTTCCAGAGGTGGCTCACGCGACGTCGCGTCGGAAACGCGCCGATAAAGATAGCCGCACGCTATTAATGTCCTCCTGCTCTTAATTAACGTTAATTAATACGTTCAGACTGAATCTATTTGTCGGCCTCTAATAAAGCCTGTTACGGCCAATTTTAATCGGTATAATACCAGACTGGACTTTTTCCTGCCTCTTGATTCCGGCCTAAGAAGAATCATGAATAAGATCGAGTTTCCTCTTCAATGATTTTCCAATCCAATTCAACAAAGAAAAGAAATAAAGCTAAACGAAAAATAACGTATCGATTGATAATTTAATAATTTGATAAATTTCCACCAGCAATGCATAACAAAGTATTTGTTAAACGCATTAAAAATTTCACCGGATATACGTTGTATCGCGGCGCGCCACCAATTACTAATTAGCAATTACGTAAAGCGAGCCGTTCCACCGCAAATTCAGTAGAGGCATCAGAGCCATACCGGTCCACCCTAAAGTCGGTCCTTGGTCATTAGACCCGGTGAGCGCATTAACCTCGAACCCATTCCTGGCCCATCGCCTCGTGCGCGTCGCCTCTATGCCCGTATATACTCATACTAGAGACGGCTGAACGCGCCTACGATATAGGTGGAGTAGGCTAAGCGACTCTGTCGGACGCATAACGAGCCACGACTTTACGGTAGTCTCCTTCGTCGCACGACTCGCTAATTCTTCGCTCGGACGCGGTTAGCGGCGGGGACTACCCCCTCCGATCGCACGCATGCATACAATCAACGCACACATACGCGCGAGGATAAGCGGGCATGTACGACTGGACGGACGTGTGTACGCATATACACGTAATTGTGCATAGACGCAAACATAGGTGAATCTCTAGATGACATGAGCAGTTGCATCGAGCAATAATGTAAGGGCAACTATGTACAGGTCGATTTGTCGCTGAAATCGATTGATGGGTAGATCGCTCAGATGCAATAAAGTGACAATGGATTTAACGATATATATATGATATATATATATATAGTACAGATATATATAGTTGCGACGTACATTCGACATACACTATATATATATATATACACATAGTCGTACATTCGACGCAGCGTATCTTTTTCTCACGCGAGCCCGGCGCGGTCCACCTCGTGTACACAGAGAAATATGCACACACAAGCGAGCGCGAGCACGAACGCGAGAGAGTGTGAAATAACGCGAGGTGATGGTAGAGGACAAAGGCTCCGCGCGACGCGAGTACTAGGGACTAGGCAGGAACCAGAGCCGTGTGCTGAACGAGCGAGAGACACGGGGCCGTGCGACCCACAGGGGGAAAAAGAGGGGGCAGGAGAAAGGGGAACAGAGTCGAGGGGGCTTCTTCTCCCTCGCCGCCACTTCGAGGGAAAAGGAGGGTGACCGAAACGAAGGGGGAGATCGGTAGGATGGATCGAGAAACCGAGGGGGAAAGAGAGAGATAAATAGAGAGGGAACAAAACGGTACGAAATGGGCGGGAGAGAGAGAGATCCGAGGTAAGCGAAGGAAAGAGAAGGACGGAGATAGAGCGCGAACGCGAACCCGCGGGTTCTATGCCATTCGGTCGGTTCGGTGAGTCACGCATCGCGAGCTTCCTGCTGCCAGGCCTCTGCTTTCCCCTCGCGTCCCACCCTTTGAACCGCGCCGGACCCCTTGGTTCGCGTCTCGCGCCACTGTTATCCTCCCCCGTCCCCAATCCTCCCGGGCTCCCGGCCGATCCCTTTTGTCTGACGTTCGTTCGTCCGACCGACCGACCGACCGTTCGACCGTCACCCGCAGGGTTAAGGGTCTTCTAAAGAGGATGCTTCTCTCGTCTCTCTCTTTCTCCTTTTCCCTCCCCGGTGTCTTGTCAGCGTCTCTGCTCGTTCTCTTTGTCTATCCAACTTCTCGATCCGTCTCTTGCTTTCTCTTTTTCTCTCTCTCTCCAAGTTGCCAACACTGTGCGCCTCCGGTAGGTGAGTTGGCGATGGTGGTAGTCGGTTGCCTGCTGAAAGATTCGAAAGAGATCCAGACTTCGCGTTTCAAAAGAACGTCGCGTATTTTCGGCGGATTGAAAACGCGCCGGTGTGCAACGCGGCATCTGCTGCCCTCGGGATGGGAGAGAGAACCGGAGCACGAAAGAATGATGGTATATAGTAGCACGCAGCTAGGGTTGTACAATGGCTGAAACGCTTAAACGCGGCGACACGAACGTCAAGACCCACTCTCCGGAAATCTATAGCGTCATCGTATCGATCGCCCCGCGAACTAGTTTTCCTTTAAGCGCGACTAATGTCTGGCGTAATCGACCAGAGATGTGGTTAATTACATAGAAATGAGAATTTTATACCGAGTTATGGATTCTTCTAGATAGTTAACTGCGCGATGGACACGGATTACGGCTATCCAGATGCGAATCGAACTCTTTTCTCTTAGTTGTATCGTCGTTGAAAAAGTTGGTCGACCGTATCCCTATTTATCATCAGCCGCGGCGACGCCTCCCGTACACCGATGCGTTCTGCCGGCCTCTCGAATGTATAATGAGCACTGGGTGGCTCGAATTCGATAAGAGTCGGTTAGGCGGTGCTTCGGAATGACGTATCACCGCGCGAGATTAATAGTAGCCATGTATACGTACACAGACATGGCCACACGCGATCGCGCGTAGTCTCTGACCGACCTGGCTCAACTTCGACAAGCAAATTCTTTCACGCGAATCTCTAGTTAAGCCGTCGTCTTTCTTTCGTCGAACGCATAATCGATGCGAAATCTAGTCGTCTTGACATTTACGCGAATCAAGATGCGTTTCACACATCTTCAGATACCTTATGAAATATGACAAGATTAATCAAGTATACATACGAAATATATACATACGAAAAGTAGCGTGGATTATCTATTCAGAAAATTTATACAATTTATACAATAAATTTATACAGTACAAGCTAAAGAAATTTCATAAATGTTTCCAATTTCTTTATTCGACGCGAGGTGTTCGGGTGATGATCATTGACAAATACGTTTGTTTCAATACTTTCGAACGTTTCAGACTTCTCCCCTTGTGATAATCGTAAATCCTCTACCTCAAAGTGAGCGGTCCGTAATACACAGGATTTTTTGCGCCGCTTAGTCACTGCGCGCCGCGACCGATGACGGTTATGTTCGAGCGACGAGTAAGTTTGTGTGTATGCGCGAGATGCGCACACACAGTGGCGTGCGACCACGCGTTTGTCGGCAAAACTTCGCGTGGTAAACGCGGTTCTTTGTGGCAATGACGTGGTAGAAGAAACCTGCATCTATATATCCTGCATCAAAGTTTATCAATCACTAATCAAAACATCACAAATCAAATTTTTCTTATATTGATTTTATCTATATCAACCAAATTGATGATTATATCCTGAGAAGACCGATGAGTGGAATGAAACGACAAGATTAGTTTTCCACTTACACGAAGATGTGTCGTAGTATCATTGCATATAACCGAAACGCGGGCACACACAGAGTTAAATAGAATACAATACTGTAAACTTAATGACGATTCATGTCATAAAAATTTATCGGATCATTTCATAATGCTTAGACCATTTCAATTCGAGGTTCACAAGACAAATAAAAAATTTTATCAAATTTTATATGATTAAGACGATAGAAAAAGAAAAAAAGGAACAGACAGACAGACAGAAATAGCGAACGCAACAAAGAAATTGTTGACGAGATCGGAAGAACCGGGTATATCCGGTCAAACCGGGCAGCTTCGTTCGGAGAACGTAGTAAATTCTTGTCGCGTCGTTTCGCCGCGATAGGACGAGCATTGAGAGCAGTCGAACGTCGTTCGGACGCGAACGGGCAAGCCGCGAGCGACATATCCGGATCGTGCGAGGCAAACGAAACACCGCGAGTCACATTTGTACATACATACATATACGCGCGCGCGCGCGCATAGCATACACACAAATGTGATGGGTTATTTTATATATATATATATATAAGTTATACATAAGTTGGCTTGACAGTCAATGAAGGTTAGTCTTCTATACGCGTCGTGAGAGCGGCGTGATGTAGCTTTTACGGGCCCCTCGGGCCACACGATCGTCGATCGCTGTGGCATGCGGGTCCCGCGAGGAGAGCACAAGAGGTGGAAGTGTCGCACGCAGCGGCGACCAGCTGCTCTCCTCACGATGTGCCACAGGGCGTCGTCGCTCGTCGTGTCGCGTCCTTTTCTTTCTTCTCTCTTCTCATCTTATCCTTCTTTTTCCTTCCTTTCTATATCCTTTCTGGACATTCCCGTTCCCCCTAACGCGTGCTGTGCGTGCGTGCGTGCGTGAACTCAAGTTCGCACAAAGGGGATATGAGTATATAACGCGAACAGAGGCCTTCCATGTAGTGGTCAATATACAACTACGCGGCAACGTCGCGCCACGACGCGTTGCTTTCCTGGTATACGTTATCGCCGCAGTCGCTTCACGAGAGACTCCATGTGCACACATAAACACGTATACATGTACTTACAGAACGCATCGTACATACTAGTATGTATTTTATATACAGACAGGCGGATACACATAGGGATATATAGGTGTATGTACCTGGGCCTGCCTGTCGATCCCTCGGGGTTCGCTTCTCCTCGCACGTACACGCGAAGTCGAGGCAATGCCAGAACGGCGAACGAGCGAGCAAGCGAACGAGCCAGCCAGCCGCGGCGGCACGGATGCGCCCTGCTTACGTATACACCGGTCCTTCTCTCTGTCTTGCTTTCACCAACCGGTCCTTCCTCTTCCTACGACCGAGGCCTGGCAATATAAGCCGAGTAATATTACCGCGGGAAGAGCGGTAAGGTAACAGAGAGCCGCTGCTACGGACCGTTCCTTTCGAGAATTTACGAGCACCACGGTCCGGGTGCCCGGAGACCGACCCTTCTCTTCTCTCTCGCTCTCTTATGCTATCTCGCTCTATATACCCTCGTCTCGCGTGTATAACGTAGCTGCGAAACGGCACCGCACGGACCGTCAGCGTTTCCGTGCTATGCTTGGAACTTGCGCTCGCTATGCATCTCGAATCTACGCTTCCATGCGGTACGCGTTCACGATTGCCAGACGATGGACATCCTTATTAGCAGCGAGAAGTTAGTGATAGTAAAAGCGAGTTGCTTTGCTTCATAAAGATATATACATATATATAATTGGACTGTTTACACGTAAAAGCGTTTCGAATTAACCATTGCACGAATACAAACGAATCATTTATGCGAAGGGTAACAGTATTCTCCATTGATTATATGTATGTGTATATCATATATATAATACTTGTTGGATGTTTCTATATGGAATCGAACCGCACTTCATACCATTCATGTTTCTGTGTCGATAGATCAATGACGATGTTCCGTCGTGAAACGCTCGCGGTTTTCCCTTCGCATATCGATAACGAACATCTGTATTTGAGATAAAGATAGGAAAAAAATGGTGTGAAAATACAATATTGATAGCAATATCAATTTGTCTTTGGCAATTTGACGTAACTTCTATGTAAAAACTGAACATCGAATCAAATGATACATATATCGATTTTAATCTTGATACGATTTCATATGGAAGTTGTTTGGACAGTTGTATATTTTTCTCTTCTGTTAATCTTGCATGGTATTGTTTGAGATTGATTTTCAACCATGAAAGATCATTGAATTTGCTAGTTCGCGAAGGGAAGAGTCGCAGATTTCTTTTGGCTGGCCGGTCGTGCTAAACCGGCTCTCTTTTAAAATATCCAAAATGTTTCATACTGCGCAAACTTGCGCGCATCTTGCACGCGTGCTTCTATTTGCTCGCATTTGATCGCGCGCATGTATGTGCCACGCAGACGAAAAAAACGTAATGGGTGATGAGATAAGAAGGGGAGAGATGAAGACAAAGATGGACACAAGAAAGTACGCAACCAAAAAAAAAAAAGATAAGAAAAAGACGTGCGAGCGATCGAGCATAACAACACCAACGATGGCGAGGACGGCGATGAATTCGATTTAAACCAGTTTTTACAAGATCGATTACTAGGTATGAGACGATCGACATGTGGAAATTAACGTTTCGTTGCGCGGTATAATAATCTATGACATTTTAAAAGTTAAGGTAGTATTTAGAGCTGGTCAACACAGTTTGTCCGTCTCAGTTTCCCCAGATTAACCGGCTTCTATTTAAATTTCAGCTCGTCTTGTGCGTCCCTTGCGTTATTACACGTACATAGAAGGTAGAAAATGTTGTCCAGACGGAATATATCTACGATGAAAAAAAAGAAAAAGAACAAGAAATGCGTACGCGGTAAACGTACGTAACAACGACCACGATGAGAATGATGAAATCCAGTGGCGGGAGAACGAAGAATACTACAACGACAAGGATGACAACGACGACCACGATGACGACAACGCAACGACAACGATGAGGACGGTCGCAATGGCGGTGGCGGTGACGGCGAAACGCGACGCGGCCCGGACTCGCGGACCCTCACATCCTGTCTATGACAGGATGGCTGATGGCTGGTTGGCTGGCTGGCCAGTCTGTCGGTCGGCTTGGCAGGGCCCTACCCACGGTACATGTGCCAGTGCCCTGTTCGTGCCGCCGCGTATACGCACCCTCCTCGCTTCGCCTCTGTCTCTCGTGCTCCCTTTACGCTTATTCCTGCACGTCTCACGGAGGCCTGTTACTCTTTCTCTCGGTAAAGTCGAAGAACCTCGATCAGAGGCATTTTTTCTTTACTGGCACAGCCGGCCACCGTCGCAGTCACCGCCACCATTGCCGACGCCACGCCACGGTATCGAATCGTCTCGCCACGGGGTACGTATGGACGGAGAACGCGAAACGGAGAAAAAAAAAGATAAAAAGAACGAGCGGTGAAACGACTAGAAGCGGGACGAAGATCGCGAGACATGCGGGGAATCGAGTTAAAGGGAGTAAGAGAGAAAGAGTAAGAGAGGGAGTGAAGTGGAGAGAGCGAAAGAGAGAGAAGGGTAGAATAAGGTGGGGCGGCGCTTTCCAATCGCGAAGCGAGGCTCCTCGCGTTCCGACGACGATCGAAAAAGGTGAGACGTGCCGAAGGGGATATAGGCGCGGACAATGAAGCGGATGAGAGCGACGCAGACCGAGCCACTAAAGTCTGACGGAGCATGAGCTAATGGGAAAAAGAAAGATGAATAGAGCGCGACCGACCAGAGTGTCAGAGGCAGAAGGAAACACTAGGGCGGGAAAGAGAGGGAACAAGGCGAGAACGTGACGAGACGACGGAGGGAATCGAGGGGATCGCGGACGGTCGAGCGACGACGATTTGGCAACGGCTTTTATGGCTTTCGTTGCGATCGGCTGGAAACGACACTGCACACTACGCTGCTGGCGGACGTTGATGCCTCTCTTCGTGTCGATAGTACGCGTCTGGTGTACGTATTTCGGAAATGAGGCCGGTGCGTATTCTGAAAACGAAGAAAACGCCGCATACGATAGACGGAGAGGGGATGCAAACGCTCTTTTGGCCGCGCGACGTTATACCAGTCGCTAATGTCGGTATTAGGGTCAATAGTACTAGCAGACACAAATTAAGTCCTGCTCGCGACAGCGTCGCCGAACGTTTATCGCGACTGTTTGACTAAGAATAATGATTTGATTACGTAAATCATGTTAACGTAATCCATTGATATATTTCTTTTTTGTCTTAATTTCTTTTTAACAAAATATTTTTCGATTCGTCGTATTTAATTTTCACGTTTTCGCGTGAATTCTTATTTCATGTATTTATAGCGATATCAGAATTCGAGGAAAGAAATTGCGAGAAAGCTATGTTAGAAAAATATGTTATTCTTTTTTTAACACAGAATGGGTGACGTAAGAGAAAAATCGAAAGAATCGGCAGCATGATGTCGAACGAGAGAGCGGAGAACACATCCGGTTGTCTCGGATTGACCGGGATCGGTCGCGGTAAAGGAAATCTGAACCCTTGAGAACGAAGACGAGAGCGAGAGCGCTGTGAGGGCCTATATTCACAGACGTACCTGCGGGAAACTGTAACTACCGGCAGACTGGAAGTATTATGAGAGAAGGGTGGGAAGGTGGGGAGAAGCTGGAGTGCAAGAGAGAAAGTGGGAGGCAGAGAGAGAAAGAGGAAGCAGGACGGGAGGAGGGAGAGAGAATAAACTGGGTCAGTGTCGCGGAACTTGAAAACTTCGCTTCCGTAATGTGAGAGCGGCGCTGACTGCCGCCTGGAAGTCGCTTAAACTGCGTTTACGAGTCGGCGGTAGGTAAAACAGAAACACCTCGAGAACTCAAGTCGAGTTATACCTAGTTATGTATATAGTTGTCTATATGAAAGCAGTATACGTATCTGCTACGTGGTGTGTGTGTGTATATATATATATATATGCATGTATGTATGTATGTATGTATGTGTATATATATATATATATATACCGTGTACGAAACCAGGAAAGAGACAGAGCGAGAAAGCGAATCAGAGAAAGAGGAAAAAGGAGAGAATCGAGTCAGTGGAAGACATGTACGAATGTACAAACTAAAACCCGCCTTTCCCCGCGCACAATCGAGGAGTCTCGTTTGTTATACCGGCATTTCCACTGGCGTGCTTCATTGTACACAAGTTTTCTCCCCACGTGCGCGCTGTATTATATCGCGAACGTTTCCCGCCACGATTCAATGTCAACCGCTACGCGACTATACGTCGAACGCAAGGAACTGGCGGAAGGTCTGACAAGGTCACTATTCCACGCGTTCATTTGACGCGCCGAAGGAGAAAGTTCGCTCATGAATAACGCGTCGATTGCGTTAAAAAAAATTAGTCGCGATGTCATTATTTCGAACTTGAAATTTTTTTCGCTCAATCGCAAACAATCGAGGGTTATCATTAGTGCTTTCACTGAACATTTACATTTTGCATTTAATAACCGAGATGTTCTATTCCTGCGAAAAACCGACGAGGGAAAATGTTCGAGAGAACGGGAAGGGACACGAACACACGATAGGATGGATAAGAGGGAAGGGAAATGCGCGCCCACGTATAAACGCGTATATCGTGCACGTAAGCCTGAAAACACGGTGGCGTTAGCGCTTGTTGACGCAGATAAACCGTCGGCGTAATGTTATATTTATAGTCTTTTCTTGTTCGCGGCTCGCTTTTTTTTTCTTTATTTCTTTCGATTTTCAGAATGAATTTTTCGAAACTTTTATGATCTTTGTCAAGTTATACTTGAAAAACGATGAGAAATACGTTTAAGATAAGAAAAATCCGGAATTGAGAAATCTATTCAGATATGGCATTTTCGTTGTTATCGCAGTATAGTCGATAATCGTTAATTACTGGCGTGCTTTATTTTCAATTTTCAACATTCTATGCGTATTCGGTAGAACTAAGGCGTCCAATGGGAATAACGAAAATAAGAATAAAGTTGGTGTGTTCGATAAACCGCCATCTTTCACTGGTGGAGGCCGTTTTACACGCGAACGTGATCGCAAGACTAAAAATTAGGGAGCGCGAAAGCGTGGGTTAAAAAAGGGGCGATGAGATCACGGTAGCTCGAGCTCGGTTCGCGTCGCAACCTTACTTCGCAAGCGGGTGCCGTTAAGCACGTCTGGGTCTAAATAACCTCTGGTATATCGAACCGTGCCAGAGAATCCGCGAGCGGAGGACCCGCGAGTGACCGTGCGCGTCGCCAGCCACGAAGGTCTCGCTCACAATTGCGATCTCGTTTTCTTGTTTAATAACTAAATCAGGAGGCAGGGAGACGAAACGCAGGAAAAAGAGAAAAAGCGATGAAAGTTGCAAAAGAAAAGAGAAAAAAAAAATGTTAAGAAAATATGATTGATAGGACATATCTTTATACATACGGTATAAAGATATTATATATAAAATATATAAAATACTTATATCTATATATATGCATACAAGGGCGATTGTGACAAATACACGTGCGAACTCTCCTAAAAGTCGAAGCGAGTTAAAAATAGGAACGTAGAGCGTAAAAATAAGAAAGAAAATGACAGAGAATCGCGGATAGGAAGTCGCACTTACGTCGACGTAATGCGTACATAAGCTTGAAAACATGATGGGTAGAGGTGTGGAACGTTTCCTCCCCTTCTCCTACGTACCCCTCGACGTACCGATCTAGCATCCCCCCGACATCCTCACCGACCCTCTCATCACCGAGGTGCGAGGTTGAGCGTAGATCGAGGGAGTCTAACCAGCGGGTGGCCGATAGGGGGTTGGGGGAGGGAGGTCGAAGAAGAGGGTGGACGACGAGGCTCTCGTCGCTGGGGTGAGGTGCGGCACGACGGTGGCGCGGCCGGCGGGTGGGTGAAGAGAAAGGGGATTCGACCGGGGGAGACTAGTGGGAGGAGAAGGAGGATAGGGCAGGCCGTTATTTAGCCGGCCGCGCGCGCGTCCCTTCGCGACCGACCCAACTCAGCCGCGCCGCCCTTCACTCGCCCTCGAGCGCCGCTGTGTTCTGCCGCCCCCTCATCGCTCACGCCCGACTCGACCACCTCTGCACCCTCCTTCCGCTCTCACCCTACTATCCGACAGCCACCTCTAGCTCCCACACCCTTCGCGCGTTCGCCCTTTTCTCCCTAGCCATCAACCTTCCCTCTTTGTTCCACCCGATCCGTCCCTTCCTTTCTCCTACACAACTTCTTTTCTCCTTTTTTCCCCTTTTTTCTTTCTTTTCACTCTCTTTCCTTTTTTCCCCTCTTTTTTCTTCTAGCCATCCCTACTTCTATCTTCGTCGTTCTCGCTCGCTAGCGTCCATCTATTCGTCTCCGTTCCTATTGCCCTCGTCTCTTCGGGACACGCGGTGGCGGCGGTACCGGCTCACGCGGCGGTTCTTCACGGTACCCTGACTCGCTATCTCCGTTTATCCAACTCAGACCCTCTTTGTCAGCTCCGTCGTCCTCGATCGGTTGTCTCGCTCAATCGCGGCCACTTTTTCTCGCTCGGTCTCTATCTGTTCATGGTGAGCGCGCCACGGTTCTACTACGGAAAACCTCGAGACTCGTTCGTCCACGGCGTGGCTCCGACGTTGGCCGTCCGTCGTTCGCCGAAATCCCGTGCTAATTAAAGCCCGCCTCGATGCCCGTCGCCGACCGGGACGAGAGAGGCGTCGTCTCTCTCTCTCTCTCTCTCTTCCTCTATTTCCTTTCATTCTAACTGCTGTTCACCGCGTCTCCATCTGTCCCAATCTCTCTCTCCATCTTCGTCCAACGCATTCTATCGGTGTTTTCATCTCTCTCCGTCGACTTTTGCCGGCGTTCCCTCATTCCGCTCAGCTCGATCCGGCTGCCCCGCGCCACGCCGCCCGGCCTCTGCCTGTACTCGTCGCGCCGCGCTACGACCGCGCGCGCACCAAGGAGAAAATTAAGAAGACTTCGGAGCCGGCTCCTTCAGTCCATTGTGCCGCGTATACACGACGAGGAGAGCCCGTCGTCCCCGCGTGTAACGGTACTCGCGCGGCAGACGACGACTCGATGCCTCTTCTCTTTCCTTTTTTTCTTCTTTCCTCGGCTGCCGCTTCACTCTCCCCCTCGTCACCCTAACCGGCCCCTTCCCCGTTCTCCTGCGCTTCGCTCAGCTGTCTCTTTGTGTGTTGGACGCGGGTATCGCGTGCACACACGGCCGAACGGCTGCTGTCTCGATACGACGCGATCGCTCGCGTACAAACACTAACCCAAATGGTTTCACACGTATAGACACGATCGAGTGTCAGATGGATATACAGAGTGGAATAAAAATAACGCAACTCTTTTAGATCAAAAATAATAGCAATAATCACTGAATGAATTGTAACTATGTTGCGCTTGCGATCAATCATATATATATATCTCTTTTAATAATTGCCATCAATCGACACTTACATAATTGGCTGTAATCAATAAGTCACACGTTTTTTCCTATCAAATTGAATTTTGCACGGTCCTTGAAAAACAAATATACTTGTGACTTTACTACAATTTGAATACAAATATATACAAGTATTTCTATCATTCCCTATCAGAGATGCATATCTTTTCCTTTGAAAAAAAATTCTCTTTTCTCATCACAGGAGGGAAACATTGATTCTCAGGATATATAAAATCTTTCCTTACTTCTCGTCTCACCCTATAGACACGTAGAAGAACACAACTAAGCGCGAGGCGCCCGCCGAGATAAACTCGTGCTCTGCCTTTTATCTAGATACATTCCTCGCGCCTCCTCTCGCGAGACCGCGCTCTCCACTCTCCTCTCCACCTCCCTCCCCTCATACCGAGCGGGCGTCGTCGTCGTCGTCGCCGGTTGTCGCGGTATCGCGACCCGTACCCGGGAGGGGATGTTCTCGATGCGTATATCCCGGCAGCGGCACTCTGTCGCCGGACGAACGATACGGAACAACCGGCAACGTCAACGACGACGGCAACGACGACGATGACGACGATGACGGGGACGACGACGACGACGATGTGGATGGATCGACGATAGGAATTGTAGATACGCGGTCAGCGTTTGCCTCGTCCGCCAGAGTTTATCTGCGACGCACGAGCTTTCTTCCTGTTAGCCGGCTACGATTCGATTAAACGCGGCCTTCGTGGGTTTTTCCGCTGAGCTAGGCCTCTTTAATTCGCGTGTGCCCGCGCGCTATAACTGGTCACGCTTTCGCACCATCGATGACGCACCGATGTTTCTTCTCGATTACGATTACATACATTTCATGCTAATAATTTTATTGTTCCAATCGAAAAAGTCGATATTACGGAGAGATTTAGATCATATGTCGTATTGTATTAAATAGGAGGATAATTTTTATTTTTCGAAAATTAAGAAATATTAAGTATATGTATTATTGATAACGTAATATTGATGTTTGAATTGACGTAATACGATTTGAAAGATGTATTAATATAGTGTTGAATTGTTTGTATATATGTTTTATAGTTTTGCTAATACTCGAATGATCGAGTACTATTGATTAATTTTGGTGGATAAGGATAACGAGGTTGAGTAAAGTGATATCGGTGCTCGTGAAGGAATGCCGTTGAACGCGTGCGCTAATTAAATATAAGTATACTATTTGCCCGCGAAAGTGTTAACTCTCTAATAATTATCGTGTCATTTTATTTGGCTCTTATATTATTAAATATTATATATGTATCAGACTATTAAAGTCAAATGATCTTTTTAGCAATTATTACATCTCATATTTCAAATTAAACCGAAATACTGGCTATAAATTATATTTTTATCGTAAGTAAACAAATATCAATCTCAATGTATACACTCCTCTCGTAATATCGTTTGTTCAGATAGGATGCGAATCTGTACAAGAATAAAACTTTCGAAACGCAGTTTTAAGAATTAGACTCTTAACATCCATTGATGATTAATTATCATCGAAAGCAAGAATCTTACTCTCAAATATATATTCATATTTTTACAATTGCATTCGAATCGATAGAAGTACAAGAAACATGGGACGAATGCGCGGAATTTATCTTTCATTTCCTTCTTTCTATATCTTCCCTCCTTTACCTCATTTCACCAAAAATTTCCATCACGATTTCTCCTTTGCCTCCGTGTCCCTGTATGCAGAGGTATTCCGCCGAAAAAGCGGCGTGGCGCATTCGTCGGCCACTCTTTCGAGCGTTCTTTCTCTCACTTAACCGTGCACACTCCCCTCGGCCGGTATTAAACGGGGCTCGACCGTGGAATCGCGTACGAGGCCACTCGTCTTGTTTGCCGCGCTTTATACCTGCCTTTGGTCGCCGTGCCGTCCTCCTTTTTCCCCTCCACCCTCCGCGGAATCGAACCCACCATAATTACTCGGCATCATTTTTGTTCGGATTATTTACGCTGTTTAGCGAACCGTCACGGGAATCGTAGTCGAATCGAAAGCGTTGGATCGGTTAGAAAAGACGACAGAGGTAAAAAGATTCGATTTGGAAGGGAATGGGGAGAAGAGGGTTGGGCTTGACGACGTTTCCGCTTCCGTGTTGGACACGCGAGGGAAGCGAAGAAACTCGTTTCGATTTCGTATTTCGATGCGATAAAACTTGCTACTTTTCTGTCGAGTTTTCTGATAAATTGATGTCGTTAATAGTTTTATATATATATTATTCTCATATATAGATATCGTAAAGTGTGTATAAAACGGAAGATATATGTATGTATAACATTAGAATTAAAATGATTGCTTAATTAATGGCAATTAATTTTAAAATCGATCAATTTTTACAAAATATTTTTTTCGTTAATTCTTATTTATTTTTAAAATGTTATATACAAAGTTTGTCACGAGTGTATATCTATCTACTTAAAACATGTATACACGTGAAAGCACAAATTTAAGGATCGTATTCTATCCAATGTCATATAAACACACGTCCGGAAGTGGTTTCCAAGATACAAACAGTGTTCGTTTACTTGCCAAGTTGAAGGAATTACCAAAAGTGATTTTCTGCTGTGTACGTTGACTACAGTTGAGTCATCTGATCATAAATATTGAGAGTATTTACTACTAGTCCGAAAAACGTTGCGGTTTTAAATCTTTAAATTTCAAACTCTGTAAATATAAGTGTTCAAAAGAAAGAAAGAAAAAGAGAGTAAAAGAGAATATATGATAAAAATAAATTTATATTTGCTTAATAATAAAAAAAAAAAGATAAGATAATTTTTAAAAGCTAAGAAATTGAAAGAATCGTACAACCAGAATCGCTCGTTCGTCCGCGACCTTGCGACTTTACGACCGTTTCCACGCGGATCGACCTTCCTCTCTCGCCAGCTCGGAAGCCCCGACCATTCTGGAATTCCAATTAATCTCGCGTCGTTACGCGTTAAGTACGCGACCACCGAACTACGTTATCGGCACGGGAATAAAAACCACGGCCGGTGTAAATTAACCGAACGATTCGCCAAGAGACCCTCATCCGTCGAATAATTGGCGAATGCGATTAGATGGAAGAGAAGGGAGGGAGGAAGGGAGAGTATGGATCAGTTGGACTCGATGCAGACGAAGGACACGATGTCCTTGCGATTCTGCGACTTGGTAAACCTTAGTTTAGATTTATTTTCCACGGCATAGATTTATTTTCGTTATATTGGTTATACGAAGTGCTTAAACTTTCGTGCGCGTATTAATAAAAATTGTTTTGCTTTACATAGGAAATAAACTCGTACGTCGTTTATATCCTTACGCTTAGGGGATTGACTATCAGGGGGAGACTATCCCCAGGATGTGAAATTTCGATTTAATTTCGGGGGTGCACTCGATGTACGAAAAGATTGAATCGAGTGTTTATTGGCGATAAATGTTTGCTCTTCAGAGGATATCGTATATCGGTTATAATCTTTCGAAATTAACCGCGTTTTGTAATGGAATTATTTCTGATTCCCAAACTCGATCCATCCCCATTTTTCAATAAAGTTGAGCTATCTTTTTTAAACATATTTCATCTGTAAAATTTTTATCGAGACAATTTTTTCAGATAACTTCGATCAAACTTTTTCCAAAATCTCTAATTTCGTTTTGAATACGCTAGTGATTTCAAAGTTACGGCAGATGGTGTAACGCAGATAAAGGAGCGTGGCCCTAAAGGCGAGCGGGTACGTCGTTGCCCGTTTCTCTCGCGTGAAATTTAAAGGCGGTCGCCTCTCCTCTCGGCCGTGGCGTTCGCGAGAAGGGACTGGGGGCCCTCGATCGATCGGTGCCCGCATAGTCGCGAGCGTGTAGAGGCGGTTGTTTGTCGGCTGGACGGCCACCGTTGCCCGCCATCGACGTCGTCTGGTGAAACCTCACCACCGACCTCGCCTACTATACCGTTCCCTTTGGACAAACTTTTTATTGCCGGATTTTCCCTGTAATCTCGAATAATTAACGACGAACCCCCTTGTACAACTATGGGTTTACCGAGGTCGGTGGAAGACTCGACCTATGAGAAGAGTAAGAACAAGAAGAAGAAGAAGAAAGAGAGAGAAAAAAAAGAGGAGAGGTATCCACGTAGGTCGTGGCAGTCTTTGGGTATAGCGGTAAGACGACGTCCGACCACGCCACAGAAGAGACTTCCCTTGTCCCTCATTCGACTTCCAACCCTCCCTCCCTCTTTTTTTCCCCTCTCTTTTTCTTTCTCCTCTATGACCGTCCTGTTCGATCCTTCCGAGAAAACAGCTCTCCGCGCGCTTCGCCTACTACCTACACCCGTTTTCCTCCTGGCCGTCGACTTAACGGCCGCACCTGCTACCACCTCGCCTCGTTTCGACGAGCGCCGCGCGAATTTCTTCCCTTCGACGTGCCCTCCCAAGCCGGAGGAGACCGTATTTCCGCTCGGCGAGCGCGCTTCCCTTTTAGACAAACTGGAAATCCTTTGCTGCGACCCGGCTCTGGGGATGCCCGCTTTTAACATCGATGAACACCGGGATCGTAATCGTAAGAAAAGTAAAATTTTCTCTTTTCACCGTTCCCATCGATATGCGATCGCTTGCTAGATGTTTAACTCGTTTTTCTAGATTTTATATCGTAATAAAATTACTTTTACTTTTCTTTGGGAAAAAGAAACAAATACATAGGCATATATCTCGTCGTGAGATATTTCGTTCGTGTACGTGTAACGTAACGCTTGCCTTTAAATTCTGTTATAATGTATTTGGCATAACCTAAATGCCAGGTGACTTGACTTAAAATTCTATGGTATCGAAGTAAAGCTGGAAAATGGCTGATGATTAAGAAAGTTCAATGGTTGGATGAGTAATAGGGGAAAGTAATAGAAAGACAAGGATGAATCAGAGAGATGAGCTTTACATTTGGCTATCGCAAGTAGCTTTACATTTTCGGTATATTCCCCATAGAAATGGCGTTTCGTAGAGAGATATTAATCTATTACAAGAGTATTTTGAAGATTAAGTATCGGAAATCTCTTCCGGGTAAAGCATCGTGTTTGTTTCCACTTCGAGGCAATCTTTAAAGAGATAGATCGCCAGTTGAAGAGATTATCGGTTCCAGTGCTCGATCAAAGATCAAGTTCGGGAACGAGGCTGTAAATAACTTTCTACCTCTGAGACATTGACGCTTCGTGAATTCTTGGCAAATTTTCTCTTACGATTTTAATCCACCCCTAATTCGTATCACAATCGAGCCAGAACCGTCTCCGAATCTCATCTAAAGACAGATTTCCCGGAATAATATTCCAATTCTAACTAAATTTCCCAATCTTTTCGCGATAATGTAAAACAGGAATGGAATTAATTTAATATTAATTATGATAGGATTTCACGATCGTTGAAAAGTAATAATAAAAAAACATTTTTCCACATTTTCTAAAATAAAATTGCAATTTCAGAAGACAGATCTTTATTTTTCGTCGTGTAAAATTAAATTCCGCGTGAAAATCGGATATTCCAAAAATAATACCAACACGTTCACGATAGCTACTGCCTCCACAGCGCAATCTAAACGCAATGGAAACTCGAAGAAGAGGAAGAAGAGGAGCAAGAAGAAGAAGAAGAAGAAGAGGAATAGTGATCGAGTGGCTCGAGGAAGGACGCACCCCGATATAAATCGAGAAGGACACCGGTTGGCGTTACGTAATCGACGATGGCGAAGGCGGCTCGCGTTCTCTTTATCCTTTTCCTCCAACCGAGGCTGGCCGCCTTCGTCGCGCTCTCTCTCGCTCTTTCTCTACTCCCTTCTCGAGTACAGATCGCATTTTCAAGTTACGCCGAATGCTTGCGCGTCTACGCCGCCGTCGTTGTTCCTTTTTCCTCGTGAATAAGCGGATATATTGCATAAGGTTGGCGAGCAACTACCTGTCGTACGCTCCAGAGATGTTATATTTAACCATGCGGACCCATCACCACGACCTCTCTCTACGGTCGTACTTTTTCCCTTAACCGCCTCGCGAGACCGTTCGCCTTCTAATTTTAGAGGTTTTCGATTATGTAATGCGCGTGTCGTTACCGAACTAGAAGAGGGGTATCGTGTGTACAGGCAACCATCCGTGGAATTGCAATCGAGCATCCGTTCGATTTTCTACCGTTGTATCCCGGCCTTTGTTTAACCTTTTAAATTAGAATTCGTAATTCAAAAGTAGAATTCGAATTCAATAAACGTTTATTGAAATTTTTGCTACCGATTGATCGCTCTTTTTCTTTCTCCTTCAAAAATGTATATTAAATTTTTTTTCGGATATGTAATATAGTAAAAATTTCACCCTTTCGGGATCAAAATCATTAAATTTATACAAATATTTTTCCATAAACTTCTGTTAATTATTATAAAATGGGGATTCGTGTCGATTAATGGATTCAAAGTCAACAAATGTCTATATAACATCAGTTAAAAGATCCATCGACTATGTTTATTAAACGAATCATTAAGTCACGCAATAGAAGCAACTTAATCCACCATATTCGTCTGTCCCTTTATGTTTGCACATAGGGTGCGTCACACAGAGAGAACGATCGCAATATACCTTCAGGCAATAATCACACCTTGGCTACCCTCGAATCTCTAACTTTGTATTTATGATCAATCTCGTTAAAGAAGATAGGAAACATTGCTCTTCTTAATTAATATATTCTACCTTTTTATTTTTTTATAAAAATAAAATATACAGAAGTATTTTAATTTCTAATTTATTTCTTTTTTTTTTAATAAGCAACATTTCGAAAAAAAAAAATAATGTAAAGTTCGATTCGAAATTCTAAATAAATCTTTTTTTGATTAAAAAATGCGAAATGCCTTTATTAACAACACCCTTTCCACCCCTGCTCAAACTCGATCGTCTGACGAACGAGAATATATATGCAATCTATTTTCGCGAATTCACGTCAGCGCGACGCTGAAACTGCGTCACTACGGGATTTCCTGACATTAAGACTCGATCCCTGGCTTCCCAGGAACTGGTCAAGCGATGCAAACGCCATCACGTTTGCGAAAAATTAATAAACCCCGCAGATTCGCGAAATCTCTAGAGAATAATATCCGAAGGATTCGAAGAGAGAGAAAAAAAGAACGAAGAGAGAGATGGAAAATTCGGACAGAAAATTTTTATCGAAAAACGCTAGATGTACGACGTTGACGAAAACGATAGCGAATCGTGTCGTTTATGATACCATCGCGAATACATTCACGTGTGTACAACATTAATCTTCTAGCGAATAGAGTAGAAAGCGAAATGACATGTGTAAGAAATTAAAGAGATATTATTAGATGAAAATATTTTAATTGTAATATATGAACTTATTTGTAAATATTTATCGAAATATTTAATCTTTGTTGTTGTTATACGATATAAATTAATGAGAATACTTGGATATATACGAAGTGACCTAGAAATCGATTAAATTTCACTGAAAAAGGATTGAAAAGAAATTGAAATGATGTGTATATTATATAGATGTATTAATAAACAAGTTCTTAGATCATGTTGCAAATTATCTTATACAAATATATATTATATTATATTAAATATTCTGATCGTAAATCTTCTAAATTTTGAGAAATATACATGATCGAAATATTTAGACATTACCATTGTCAAGATATCGATTATCTCATTCGAAACTTGTCGACATATTTTCGCCTAATAGATTATAAAATTGTAAAAACGATCGCGACGATCAATCGTCTCGCAACGAAATATGAGGTGTTCTCTTTGAACGATTCGTATAATTCGCGAAGAGCCAAAGAAGGCGGTGGATAGTCAAGTCAGCCACCGCCTCCTGTCGAATTCTTTTTCTCCAAACCGAGTGACCTTTACATTCCTAATCGTGACCACGCGAATTCTTGCTACGTCCTTTCGGCGTACCTGCGGAAGACGAGAGCGGCGTGTGGCCGCGCCATTTCCAGCGCGCATGCCTTCTGGCCATCTCAGTGGGCTCCTCTCTCTCTCACTCCCTCTCGCTCTTTCTCTCTCACTCTCCCTATTCGTCGTCGCGCGTTCGTGTCCGTGGTTCGTGTTCGTGAGAGAGGCTGCAGCAGCCTCTGACGGGAAGGGCACGATCGGAAAATTAACGACCCCTCGAGCGTTAACTCCCGACTCCGAGGTCGGTTCTCGGTCCGCTCGTTCGTTAAGTCCCTCCTCGAGTTCTCGCGACTCACGCCGCGTTTTCAGCTATCGCCGTTCCTCTCTTCACCCCGGGTACCCTTCCACCCATGGCTCTCTGCCCGCTACACCCCCCTCCGTTCCCTCGGCTGCCCGTTTCACGTCCTCCCCGTCCCCAAACCCCGCCACGGTCGTCTGTGTCGGGTTCCTCTTGGCGTTCTCCGCTTACTGCCACCACCACTATCTCCCTCTCTCTCATTCTCACGCGGACACACGATCTCTCCGTCTTTCTCGCTCTTGCTCTTTCATTTTACGCCTCTCTCTCTCTCTCACTCGCGTTCTCGTTCGCTCGGTTAGTCCCTTCTCGGTCTCACTCACATCGTTCCTTTCCCCTAACCATCGCTAACGGGTCTACCCCCCGAGCTACGAATCGGAGATTGGCGGAGAGACCGGTCGATTATCTATAATCGATAGGAACTACCGGTATATTGGTGTATACGCGGTGCGTGGCGCGCCGTGGATGCCACGCAGAGCGACTGGCTTAAATACGCGAGCTGGACACACACCGCGAAACTCTACGCCCGCGAACTATGACGAGCGAGGGTTTAATTAGGGGAATATCGCGTGACGATCGTTGGGAAGATTACTTCGTATAAGAAGTGGAGCGAGAGTAATGCAACTCTGAGCTTAGATGATTGAAATAAACCTATCCGACAAGGGTGGATGAATTGTGAGATGTATTGAGGTAACTGGGCTTCGCGATTAATTAACTGAACCAATGCATATAACTACTCGGTATATTTTTTTTTCTATAACATTAAGAAATTTGAAAGAACCGTGAAAAAATCTTAAGTTTATAAAGTTATTTTGAAGATTTGTTTTAATTCGTGTAAATTATTTATCATTTAACAACATAAATGCATCAATCGACATTCCGATAAATTCGAAAATCCAATCCAATTTGAATTTAACGATATGTTTACATATCAATGAAATCATCTAGAATGTATATCATCGTTCGAAATTATTCAACGTCAACATCGGAAAATTTGAATTCAAGATCGAGTGTAACGTGAAAATTTGAAACGTTAGGCGACAGCAGCGCGCAACGAATTAGCAACGTTCGTTTTTATCCGGGTATATCGCAGTTGCCTCGTGGCCTGGGGCCGAGCAGGTGGTTCGTGCCACGAGTTATTGCGGTAAACGATATGCGCTTCCTCGAAGGAATTAGCTACTACAATGGCCCGATTAAATTTCGTAACAGTTCCCTCACCATATCTCACATTCGAATAACAATTTTGAACATTTCAAAGAAACCACGCTCGAAACTTTTCATAGAATTTAGTCTGAAATAACCTTCGACTGGCTCGCGGCCGATCGTTATTCCGGTTCACGGATCCGCTCGACGATATCGCGAGGCGACCGCGCGTATCCTCGACGACGAAGAAGAGGAAAAAGAGGGAAAACGGGAAAGCCTGGCGTTCTCAATTTCCGCGTATCGGCATCGATCGACATCTTTCGCTTTTCGCGATCCTCCGGTTTTCATTTACCCATCCGACCTCGGTGACTCGTGTGTTTTCGTGAAAATCTCCGGGGCTTTCCCATCGATTTTCGTCGGGACCCCGGAGCTACCTGGTCGCGGAGGAAATTGGAGGGCGGCGAGCGACGAATTAAAACGGAGGAGCAACGAACCGAACGAGCCAGAGCCCGATCCGTGCGACCCGTAGCCGGGAAACTACCCGATTCCTGGTTCCTCCCCTTTTTTCCACCCGTCAAAATAAACGAACTCTACAGGATCGCCTTTGGTGTTACAGTATACGTATAACAAATCGAGTAAACTCGATGTCGTTATATCGGAATCGTGTTAAAGTATCTACAAATTTAATTCTTTGTGATGATGCATTAAATCGATTCATTTTCAAATTTATTTCGTAAAATTCTATCAATATATGCATTTTATAGGTTACGGAAATATGAAAAGTATAGACGTATGTATGATGTAATATATGACATATAAATAAAAAATAATAGTTATTAATATAAGATTTAAGATTAGATATATAATTTATAAGTTATATAATATACAAGTTTCATATAGTATATAATGTAGTACTTTTTATTGATAAATGAAATAAATCATTAAGATTAGGTTAGGATACTGTATTGCATTTGGCGATATACTTAAATATATATAGATAATTATAATTAATATTAATAATATTATTATGATGTGTATTACTAACTTGTTTTTGTAGGTAATCTCTACGTTAGATTTGGCTTTCCAAACAGTGTAAATGGATGAGCTGTGATGAGTGGTGACGTGTATAGGATTTTCTTGAGGATATAAGGATAATGTATTACCATGTGTTTTTCGTTATAATCTTCAAAAGTTTCTTTTTCAATTTATTTCAACAAAATACACTCCGCGATAATGTGTAAATAATAGAAGTTAAAATATTTTAATATTTTAATAATATACGTTTTAATCACAAAGTCGACACTAAATGAAATGACGCCATATTTGAAACTCGATGCCGAAAATTAAACTTACTATTACACGTTTTCACTTATGATCATTAAAATTCATTTTTTTGATTTACAGGCAAAAAAAGTGTTATATTTCTTATTCTTTCTTAGATTTTCAAGTGACACAAATTTAAATATTATGAATAATATTATATACACTATCACAAATCCGTTACGAATGACATGGCGTCGCAATTACGATCGAAAACTTATTTCGATCCGTTAATACAGTTTTACGTCTTTTAGAAACATGTCATCATCGATCGAACGTAGCATTACGTTATCCGCAATAAGTTTAGCGTACACGAGGAGTCAAAGGTCGAGACAAAGAACAAACATACATGACACAATCGCGTTTAAAATTTCATCGTATAGCGGAAAAAGTCGTCGAAACCGTTCCGATTCCGTTCCGTTTCGATTCCCTGGATCCGACACATCACGCGCATGCGCGTTCCTGCGTGGTCGCAATCTTTTCACGAAGCCTAATTTCCAGGCATTAAAACACACCGATAACCTCCTCACGCTCGCTGAAGCCTGATATTCATATATGCGCGGCGCACGGCTATCCACGGCTTTTTACGCAACAAAGCGCACACGATCCGTTCTACGATTATTACACACGAACCGGCCGGCTTCCGGAAACTATCCTTCGCATCCTCTTCATTCATAAACTCTTTTCTCTGCGCGTAATGGAATAGCCTGGGCTCCGGCGGCGCATAAACGTCGAACGCGCCCGCTTCTCTACACCCGTGCCCCGCAAAGTACATACGGGCGAAACTAAATCAGACGGTAAATACACACGCTCCGGTTCGAGCCGCCGCCGGTCAGCCTCTGGCCTCTTTCTTTTTCCTTCTATCTCTCTCTTACTCGATTACTCTCGTTCCTTTTCATACACGATCCTTCGAAAACGCTTTCCCTTCCGAAAACCTTCACCGTTGACTCGATTATCGTCTATCCGTCCGGCGAGTTTGCGGCAACGACGACTGCGATACCAGGAGAGCAGCAGTTGCACGGAGCTCAATGTTCTGCTTCGTTCCCTACGAGCCTCTCGCTTGGTGTGTCGAGAACTGGGCGTGTGTATATATAGCTACACATATATGCATATATGCATGCAGGCGGCTATTTATGTAAGTGGTGTCGCGTACCGCGCACACCAGCGCGTAAACGTCTACGCGCGACACTACTTACATAAATAGTGCGAGAAGGAGAGAAAGAGGGAACATCGCGAGGCAAGAGAAAGAAGAAGAAGAACTAAAAGAAGGAGAAGGCGAGGAACGAGTCGGTATTGGAACGACGGAGTAAGACGGAATAGAGGAACGCGAATAGAGGAACGAACACATAACAAAGAGGGAAATAGTAGAGTGAGAGAAGGAAAATACGAGACAGGGGATAAAGAAGCGACCGTGTATACGTGTTTAGAGGAGAGAAACGCGAGCGGAGCGACGTGTGACCACATTGGCCATCGTCACTGGCGGCTTCTACGGTGGATTCTCGAAAGGGCAGAGGTGAAGCTTCACCGAGCTGTATACAAAACCGCTTCTCGTTGCAAAAGCGCGAGATTGGATGTCCATGAATATATAGAATATCATGTAACCGATGTATAATTGGGGCGAGGGTGATTCTTGCTAAAATAATAAATGAAGGATGTATAATAAAATTTGTTCATTCGTTGATTTCAAATTGAAATCAATCTAAGCGTCTACTATGGTATTCTTTAGTTTTTCATTTTTCTATCGATATTTACGATTGAAATATATTATAGAAATATCAAAAAAATATAAAAAAAAATTTAATAATTAATGCGTGTCTCTCGCGAGCAACTATTGCTTATTGATTGTATTGCAAATTATATTTCATTTATAAAGTTTCATTTTGAGGCCCGGAATTTCGAAGAGATACATTCTTTTTGTTTACTTTAAACCACTCCTTTCCGGTTCTACCAGTAGACATAAGCCACCCTATATACACATGGTTATCGTCTTGGTCTAAAGCTTCTTGCGTCTGCGACTGTGCCTTTCAAAGGGCCTTTCGATGTCGTTCGAACGACGTGCCTGGATTTTGCCTGATCGAACATTCGATATTCGTTGATTTGAATAGCGCGCGAGAAACCGTTGGTTCGACTAGTGGGCGGGGAGGGAGAGAGAGACTAGGGCGAATTAAAGACGTCGAGCAGTGTAGGTAGTGGGTAGTAGCCTGGAGGCCAATCAGGATGAATTAATAGAGCGCAAAATAAGGAAAGGGAGGAGTTCACCTATCGTCGTAATAAATTTGAAAGGAATCTTTTACTTCAGCTTTAGCAGGCGCAAGGGATTATCCTGTTTTTCTTTGATGACAACACGGTAAAAAAAAAGCATTGCGAGTAAAAAGTTGATTAATTATTATAAAAAAACAACTGTTTGGGACATACGAAGAGAACGAACTATAAGAGAACTAATAACAAATAGACATTTTATACTATTTTTATTTAATCTTTTCGCATTCAAGATATCTCGTTACGTAATATCGTTGGTAAGAAGTTTCGAATGAAATATCTCGCGTGTTTGTTTATTTATGATTGAGAATATCTTGTATATCTCATCTTCGAATTTTTGTAACTAATAATTTACACATCGATACATTTTTTGCTGTATCAATTAATATCAAGTTTGGCTTTTTAATGAAAATGCACGCTACATAATTCGTATATACCAAAGCATCGCATGAACGACACCGCGTTGCGGATGTCTCGTCTATAAATCTTAAAGGGTTAAGAGTAGTCACACGTCAAACGTTGTCAACAGAGATCTTTCTTAAATACTCTTCTTAAATATTCAACACTTAATTCTCCCGATATCTTCTCGGAATTCATCACAAGTCGAACCGTGATGCGATTTAGATATATCATATCTTTTCTCAAAACAATCTCGCATTACTTTCCTAATAATCGATCTACGATGGAACAAATAAAACCATCGCGAAAGAATCAAAGAACAAAATACGAGCACGGAAAAAAAATGCTTATAAGCTACACGTATAGTTAGGAACACGAAATTTTAATCTCACTTTATCTTTGGCTCACAGAGTACGACAGTTAGCGAAAGACGAAGAGGGATTGAGAGGCGAAGCAATAGAAGAAATTTATGACGTATTGTTTTGGTGTGAAATTACTCGTTTCACCGTGAACAACGAGGGTTCTCCTCCAATGGTAGGGACGAGATACCCAAGATACACCAGCGTGTATCCGCGTAGAAGAGTTCGAGCGTAATAACGAATAAATACCGTAGGGAGGAAGGAAGGTAGGGCGGGTAATGTCGTCTATATAACGTTCGGTTATCGAGCGAGAATGGCTGTGGTGCCTCCTCAGAAAATGCAGCGTTGTTCTGACCGCGATTCTGATCGCGAGCGGAGCGAAGCGGCGTTAATGCGGCTTTGGGCGTCTCGCGGTCCTCCCCCTTGCCCCCTCCTTTTCCCCTTGCTTCCCCTCAACCGTCACCGCCATCTCCTCCTTCTCCTCTTCCCCATCCACCGCCACTCGGTTCCTTCGACCCACGTTTTTTTTCTTTTCTCTCTCTCTTTTGCATGCGCCTCGCGCGGCCTTCGAAAGATCTCTCCTCCACGGGCAACGGAACAAGACGGACAGGGGGGAGGGGAGGGGTCCGCGCGCCAGTGAAACGCGGTGGAAGAAAGATGGAATGATCGTGAGAACGTGGAGCGACGAGGGAGATGGATGTAAATCGGAGGGATCGGAGAGAAAAAGAGGCCGGAGAGCCCCTGAGCTTCTGGCCTGGACGGTGAGCGAGGTAAAAATCGCGAGAGCCGTCAATTAGGAACGCCGCTTCGAGTCCGTTCTCTCTCCCTTCCCGAACAAAGGCCGACTCTCTCTCTCTCTCTCTCTCTCTCGCGAGACGATCTCCTCTCGCAACCTATCGAGAACGATATTTCTTTCTCATCCTTGGAGGAAAATGATCATATCGATGGGGATTACTATTGGGATGTATCGAGAAACCTCGATTTTTACATTTTAGAGATGTTTATTTAGAAATATCATTGAACCGTTAATTTGGTTAAATTTGATACAAATGTTATTAAAGATTAAAAATAGTTGGTACGAACGAAAATTTGATCGATTACGATTTCTCGATTCGATGGAAAGCTCGTGAACGTTTGATTTCTTTGATGCACGTGAATATATTTCTTCGATATAAGAATATCGGTAATATGTTAATGATATTTTTTGTTTCACGATTATCAAAAAGATGAAAATGTGTTTGAGAAAATATAATTACGTATATCTATCTATCTACTTATTTTCGTATTACGTAAAATAAATACTTAGATACCAGAGATCGGAAATCGTAGCGTTAATGGAATTTCATATATCAAATTATAAATTCACTTGCATTTCAAGTAACAGACTTGGCAATACATAACACATAAATATACTTCTGTCCGTACGTTATTACAACTTTGTTATCCTTTCATCGTTACTGTCGCAGCTTCTCTTCTACGATAAAGATATCGGAATTGGAATTAAACGGTTAATCCATTCGCGGATAAATTATATCGATATACCGATTATAACTACTCATCCTTTAACGCGTGCCAGCTTATGACCGATCACGAGATGATAGAGAGTTTCAATCGCGGAATGAAACATACTCGACTCGAGTCGAATTCATTGTTTGTCAGTTACGCCGTCGATGGCGTAATGAACGCGGCAGGATATCGGTTTCTATGGCTTGTTCCTATCGGGCATCATAAATATTCCACGGCCTCCGGGAAGAAAGATATTCGTCGTTCGTCGTTTTAACAGCTTTCTCGCAACGAAAAATGTCGATCAACGGCCGAGCAAAAATCGCTTCACGATTTTTTCTTTTTTTCACGAATTATCTGTTTGCGTCCATACATATATATATATGACATAATAATAATCATATAATTAGGAACTTGCATATAAAAGTAATCGAACAAAATTTCGAAGCCTGGTTTTCGATTATTGTGACATACTCATAATAACTTTTATTCGAAACGAATAATATTTGGAGAGTATAGCGATAATCGGGAATATATCGAGCGTAATGTATCGGCGGTTTTACATTATCATGAATAATGAATTACATAGAAACGCATGTACCTGGACGATGATTAATTTTAATGCGTGACTAATTAATACGCGATACGGTAAATCAACGGGACGCGAGTTTATTCGTTAGTTTGTTACGCTAAATCGAACCCCGGGCGTACCGTCGACCGATTTTTCCCTGAAAGTTAATTAGTTTCCCCTCCCCCGATAGATCGAACGATGTTCCCAACATCGATGTCTTGCTCGAACGAGGGAGAAAGAAGAAACACGCAAAAAAGCTATAAAAAAAGAAGAAGAAGAAAAGAGGAAAAGAAGGTAAGAGGAAATAAAACGAGGGGAGAGAGAGAGAGAGAGAGAGAGAGAAAATTATTCGCGACGAGGAAATGGGTCGAGCACCGAGCGGAAACGCTTCGAAACGAGGATCTCGACGGAACCGCGAGATATCCCGCGATGGCTCGCTTTTACCTTGCGACTCGACGAAAATCAACGAGGCGAAGTTCCATCGAATTCCACCTTTTTCCTCGAGAATCGCGTGTCGCCGGGCCAGTAGCGGGCACGATTCGCTAAAAGGCATTCCGACCGGAAATCTTCGAGCTGCTCTGACGAGGGGACGAGGGTACGAGCTCGCCTGTGTGTCCAGAGGACCCGCACTTCCGGAATAACCGGATGTCCTTGTGTCTCGCCGCACGGGATGCAGCTTGCAGCTCTTTGTTTCCCAACCGAATCGACGTAGTTTACCAACCGAGGCGCATAAGAGGGCCTCGCTCTAAGAGGGCCTCCTTTCTCCTTTTTTTCCCCCAAAATGCAACGTAATCAAAGATAATCGGTCGTTGAGGAAAGAGAGAGAGAGAGAGGAAAAAAAGAAAAAAAAATGCGAGAAAGCGAAAGATAGAGATTGGAGGGGAAAAATGGGGCAATTAAAATCGATCTTTAAGGCAATATCCGATGTTTCCGTTGCGCAGAGTCGTAGCGGTTTGTTCTTTTCGAAAGTTTCGGTTCTTACGGAACCGAAAGTACGGCAGGCTCCGTTTATTTGAACCTCTCGAGGGCAGGCAAACAGTTCATGTAACTGAAGTTTATGTAACAGGAGTTGAGCGATTCTCCCCACTACGAATTTCCATTCGAATAATAGTTTCAGCTACATGTACTCTGATACAATTAGCAGGAGTTCGTTTAATCAAGCGGTAACCGAAACTTCGTCACTTGGCGTAAAAATCGCCAAAACTACCATTCACACATTGAAAATTGAATGAACGGGATACATCTCGGCCGAGGATCATCATGTAATCCTCCTCCTCTCCGCTTAACTTTTATCATTCGAACGAAAACGCTACGATATTCCCTTCTTTACATCTGCGCTCGTTGCTGAAAGTACTTAAACGTAACAAGCTTCGATAACATATATATATCTTCGAAAAGAATTAATATTCCCACAAACATATCTCCTCTCACGGATGCATGTTGGATGAAAAGTTTGATCGACGAACGGCCGTCGTGTTATCCGGCCACTACCAACCACGGCCGCAGCACGGGATACGAAAAGCGTATAAAAATCCGCTTTTAAGATAGCGGCGGCGACAGGTTTTTCTCGATATAAGGTTGGTCGCGCGCGGCCGTAACGGGTAACCCGATAATTTATAGCGGCGCATGGAGGGCACCTGGTATAAAGTTCCTCCTCCCAGCACGCACGTATCGCCGCACACACGTGCACACGCGCGTCCGAGGGAGGCGCACATGCGTGCACCCGAGCCGCTTGTGCTCCCCATATGCCCACGTAATGACGAACGCGCGTCCAGACGGAAGACCGCTCAAATTTCCCGCGTGAACGAAGCGCGTCGAGATGCCTCGGGACCTCCACCACCGTGAGACTCGCCTCTTCTTTTTTTTCCCCCCCTTTCTTTTTGCTCTTTTCGTGCCCTGGTTCTTCTTCGCTTCTCCCTCTTTTTTGCTCGCGCTCTCTCTTCTTTCTCTCCTTTATGCCCGAACTTATCATATTGGGGATATTGGAAGGATGGATGGAAGGAGATTTTGGAAATTAAATTCTATATTCCAAGGATTAATATGATAGGAAAAAGAAAAAGTCAGCGACAATTCGGTAAACTCGTCTAAAAGTTTCGAATCGCTGAATTTCTGAAATTAGGTTTAGAATTAAATACCGAACGTTTCGATCGAAGAAATTCTACGATCGTATTTTCGAACGAAGGTCGGCGGCAATGCGCCTTCTGCCGATTCCGCGAAGCGTATGGGAGAGGAGAAATTACGGCGTAAAAATTCGTGGAGTGTCGGATGGGAAAGGCTGGGAAGACCGGATTGGAAAAACGTTGCAACGGTATGAAAAGTTGATGGAGGGCAAACTTTCGATGGAGAGCGTGGTGGATCGATTAGGTTGTAACTAGCGGTGTTTGTTCGCGCGTTGACCGGTGTGTAACCAGCGAATGAAAAATTTAATCGGGAATGCGCCGCGGAGATTTATTACTCTCGGATTTTGGAATAACGATTTTTTCCTTTTCCCTTTCTTTCTTCCTTTTTTTTTTTTTACGAAGAATCCGAAACGGGGCAAAAATGTTTTTAAAGCCGTTAAGGAACCGTGGAACGATATACGCGTCGATATACGATCTTTGATTGAAACGTAAGCCGCTGTAAATGGCGTCCCAACACTTGGCCCATTTCGCCATAAAGGAAATACGGATATATCGCGAATTTATCAAATTCTACGATTTTTTTTTCAATTTGCTGCTCTTTCAATTGTCAGAAATCTCTGAAAATTGTAGCTTTCTAATAACGAAATTATATCACGTGAGATATAATTTCGCGAAAGTCGCAAGAATATAGATATCATCGCGTGTCAATTCCGTTTTCCCATTTTTTCGTATATATCCTTAAAAAAAAAAAGAGAGAGAGAGCCCGATGAATTTATCTCGCAGCCTCGATTTCGCTCGTCTTTTCTCTCTCAACTTCTCCGAGGAGCCGCGGGAGATAAGATCTAATATCGGGATCCAAAGAGCAGGCGGCGGTTGCATAAGATTTATCTTGGAGGTTGGCGGAGGACACGTGTATTACTTCACGCGAATCGCGTCTTAAATGGGCGCTCGTTAGCGGAAAGGCACGTGGAGCAGTTAGACGTACCGTGTCCGACGTTATTAAGAAGGCGTTTCTAACAATCCGTATCCTTCATCCTTCTCTCCGCTCTTTGGGTTACGTGCGCATGCTACACGTGCACACGCGTGGATGGGACGCGAAAGGAAAGGGAAAAAATTCTATCGTCCAATTATCGCATTACGGCTTTGTTTATAAAATAACCGTTTCCAGGCCGTGACAGTCCCGTTCAAAAGTGCGTTCTCGGGTGACATGTCGATCTCGAGCCGACATTCGCTCGAGAAAAGAAGCTTATTGTAAAACAAGGTATAAACTATACGTCTACAAGATCGTTTTTAAATATTCTTCGACGAATCGCACGATCATCTATAGATGGTCTCCATAGTTCTAAAGGGAGAAAATTCTTCGGACAAACCCGTTCGCTCTAATTAAGAATTATTTCAAATTCGTAATTTTCCAAAACAAATTTTCCAAGATAATCACCGAACCACCGAAACCGTCATCGAACGAGAAAACACGCGAAGGAAAAGAAATCGAACGAAATAACGACGAGAATTGGACGAAGGGGATCGGTATAAGGGTTGCGATCCGCGGTGATTGGCAGCTTCTTATTCTCCGTCCCCTCCCTTTTCTCCCTCCCCCTCCCCGATATAAATTCCGCCTCCATTCGCCTCCATCCGGAGGATTCCTTCCCTCCTCCGTCGTCCGCTGTTTATCCGGAGCGAGCGTTCGCTCATCGCGTTGGCCTCTTTCGGATTCGCAGCAGGCGGCCTTAAAAGCGAGCCCGTAATCTCGGCCGCCTCGCACCGGGGCCGAGCAACGTCCACGCGCGCGCACGCACACACGAAAAAGCGGGGGAGAGGGGGGAGAGGATGGGCTGCTCGCGGGGTGAGCGAGTTCCGGGGGAACATGGCGGACCGTAGGCATCCGCCATATGGTGAGAAACTTCATCCGGCTCCGCCGGTGGATTTATAACGCGCGTGGTCCGCCCGGGAACTGTCGCGAGTCCCCCCCTCCTTGCGATATTTCCCCTCCTCCGTGGATTGGGAAAACTTCTTTTGAAATTAAAAGAAGGGAGGATTAACTCTTCGTTCCGCTGAGGATAGGAATGTTATTAGGAATGTAATGTAACGTTTGCGTGAGTTGCTGAGTTCGAAAGATTTTAGAGGAAAGAAGTTGTGAAATTTCAGATCGAGTATGACACGGTTTCCTTTTTTCCCTCTTCTCCCTCTACGTGTGAAATTTTTATTATCGGTCGAAAACGCGGGGGTTAAAGTTGGGCCGGGTTGTATTATTAATAAAGGGCGGGTCGAAGGAGTACAAAGGAGGAATATAAAAGATCGCGTTGGTTGACAAAAGGAATGGGAAGAGCGTTGGTGAGTGAAAAAAAATGAAAGGTTCGCGGATAGAAGGCCTTGGCCCACCGTATATGTTAATGCTCGACTAGACTGCAACTCCACCCAATTCTGGCGGCTTCGACTCTCTCTTCTTCTTGCTCTCTCTCTCTCTTTCTCTAGAGTTTGGACAAAATCAGCCAGACTCTATTTTCTTTCTGCGTGTTCTTCGTTATCTCGCCCACCGAGAGTTTCTCAATGATTCATTTTTACGAGTGAGTCACTCGGGCGGCTTCCATTGTCCTATTTGATCCTTAATTGATCCAAAATTTGTGCCAGCGCAATTACGACTTTCCACGTTCGTTTCGATTATTCTTCTTTCTCCCCTCGATCGAACAGAATCGAAGGATCATCGAGAGAATGACAAAGAAAAAAATTCGATTATTAAGTATAGAAATATAAATATATTCAGATCGTGCAATCTCTTTAAAATATTTTAAAATCATCGAGTTTACCGAGTCACATCAAATAGATTAAATCGCGTAAACCATAACAACTAACACGATTCAAAATCACATTCTTCCCTAAAATGACAAAATCATCATTGTCCAAACACTCCTTTCGGTTTCGAAAAACCCGAGGAATCCAAGAATCACCCCCAAAATATAATAACAACCGACACGATTCTTAACCAAATTAGTTGGAACCTCTCCATTCTCGAGATGGACCCATCGAAATCGCGTCACCTCCTGACGCGAAATAGATTATTTTCTCGATCGAAAACAAAAAAAGACTAAAAAAAGCAAAGGAATCGGTGAAGGAAGAACGGAGCGCAGTTTGGGATTCGCAGTTGCATCCAATTAAACCGCGAGTGGAGCACAAGTCGAAGGGGTGGGGGGAGGATCCACTAATTGCCGGGGGAATTTTCGAACGGCCAGGTAATCCCTTAGTCGGCACGCATCATTGCCTCGCAACGTACTGTTAAGCCGTTACAACAACCGTGGAAGGGAAACGGCTGCCGTCGGTAACTTTTAATTCAATTCCGTTACCGCGACCCCCTCCGCCGCCTACACCACCACCACCCACGCTTCGAGGGCGCCGATATACATTTATATATATATACGCGCAGGGAACAGAGGGCAATGCATGTGGGATAACCGACACCAGCGGGACCACGGACGAGAAAATCGCGGCGATTACACACCGTGACCGTTAACCATTATACCGTCGACGAATGCCATTTATTAAAGCGGCGCAGGCCCGGTGCCCGGGCCCGCCGGCTGGATTAAGCGAATTGCCAAGTGTTAAGGCGCATTATATGCTCGGCCAATTATATCTGAAATTCTGATCCGTTCGGTTTGGGGGTGGGAAGAAAGAAGGAGCACGCTTTCCGTCCTGGAATCGTGGACAGACGCGTTTCTTCCTTTCGATACGTACACGATCATTCAATATAATCGTACGTCGCAGCGGAGATAGGTAAGGTGGATGAATTATTTTTCTGGACAACTTAAAATTTGATACAAAGGTGATAATTGTATCGTAATGACTCGTCGTACAACTTTTCTCGTATTTCTCTTTCGTCAAATTTTAAACTGTCCAGAAAATATATAAGATATATATATATATAAATATGTATATATGAGGCTATTTTAATTTTGTTTAATTCGTGATTCGAAGGGGGATGGAACGAGAGAAGGTATATATATATTACGTATGGAGCCGCCATGTATGAATCGAGCTGTAAGTAGTCCGTTTCTTGCCGTTTGGCTCGTTCGAGGCGCTTGGACCCCGCTCGTTTGTATCGCCGCGCCTCGGGAATTTTATAACTTCATCGAGAGGAAGGGGGTTGGCGTGCCACGCATAGCGTCTCGACGTGGAACGATTAAGAGGGATAATCATCGGCGATTATTCTCGCGGAACGAACTGATGAATCGCGCGGAAAGGAGGATATGTTCTTTACTTTGCGGACGGTTTGGTCTCGAAAGGAGGAGTTCGAGCCGGATCGATACGATCCGTACGAATTGAAACCGTTATTATCGACGAATTTGCGCGATGGATGGGAATACAATGGCAAGAAACTTACGCACACCGTTTGGTAAACAACGTAACGGTGTCTCTATCTGGATGATTCGATCGGGAAAACCGATATCGTTTACGGAGCTTCAAAACTCTAATCCTAAAGTCAATTATCTCGTTACTTTCGCAAATACGGTATTGAAACCGCGTCCATCTTTTCCAAGTTATTCTCCATCCACGTCAAGCGTTCTTTAAAAGAGAGAGAGAGGGAGGGAGAGAAAATTGGCACAACGCGAACGAAAAAAGGAGAACACCAGGAAATACACGTTACCACATATTTCGAGAAACGTCTCATCGAATCCAGGGACGCGTCGAACGGCGAGCAGACCGGAATAAACCAGCACCCGTTTTAGCCCCGTGGATTCGAGGGTACCCGTAAAATATCTCGAGGGGACGGGGGTTCGCGCGAAGCGGGGCTCGAGGTCGAAAATCCAAGCACCGTTGCCGCCATTTCCGTGAACGAGCCCGTAATAATCGGCGCGAGATCGTTCGTGCAAACAGACGACGAGGGGGAGGGGTGGAACAGGGGGAGAAGGGTGGAAGAGGGTGGCCTTTAGCCTCGACGCGTATCCGTTAGCCTTTTCGCGCGTATATATACGCGGGAGAGACGTGCTACGTACCCTCTCGTGCGCGAAGGGGGTGAAAAGGGAGGAAGGGAGGGAGGGACAGAGAGAGAGAGAGAGGGGGGAGGGGCGAGGCGAGGAGACGAGAGAGAGAGGGAGAGAGCGACAGAGGCCGAGCGAAACGGATGGTCGGGCAGAAGCGGGTGGAGACGAGGGGAGGGCGCAGGGGGACGACGGGTTTTGCCTCCATCGGTTTTCCCGTTACTTCGACCGAAGTCGTAGCTAACTTATCTGCGCTTAAAGCCGCCCCTTCGCCGTCCCTTCGGGGCCGCCTGCTGCGAGCACGAAAATGACGTCGCCGTGTCGCGACGGGATCATCGACGACTGTGGAGAGAGAGAGAGAGAGAGAAAGAGAGGGAAAAAGAGAGAGGGAGCGCGTCCCCTCTCCCCCTTCTCCCCCCCTCTGCTATCCGCCGCCTTTCACGTTCCACCGTTTCGTTCTCGGAAAATCCGAGCCGATGGTTCTCCTTCCAAATTTTGCTTCGAAACTATACACTTTTCGCGTTATTTTTGGCCATTTTTCTTCTTTTCGCAGTTATTTCACGCGTCGTAATCGTGTATCGGTATGGTTTTAAAGAAAAGGAAATTCACGTTGCACGGTTTCGTTCTCGAAAAGTTTAAATCGATCGTTCTCCTTCCAAATTTTGTTTCGAAATATACATTTTTTCCAAATATTTCGCGATATTTTGGGTAATTTTTTTTTTTTCGACATTATTTTGCGCGTCATAATCGTTTTAAAGAAGAGAAAATTCACGTTCCACGGTTTCGTTCTCGGAAAATTCGAATCGATGGTTCAAATTTTGCTTCGAAATATACATTTTTTCCAAATATTTCGCGATATTTTGGGTAATTTTTTTTTTTTCGACATTATTTTGCGCGTCATAATCGTAGCGTATCGATACCGTTTCGAAAAAAAAAAAAAAAGAGAAATTCGATCAATGAGAAATTTAAATCGAAACAGTCGACGAAATTTAAGTTTTCGAATTACGAATTTCGTTTATGCATTATGTTTCTAGCTTCTTTCAAGAAAAACTTTATATCAACATCTTTAAGATTTAAATTTTTCATTATTATCTTTATCGTTTCTGTTCCAGTCGCAACTTTTGGAGGTTATGTTGCGGTGATCGATGGTTTTCGAGAGGCGAGAGTTACGATTCGACGAAGATAAGGTTAGGTTCTTAAGTGGAATTTTTGCGAGATACGTACGATTTTGTAGTACGGATTCGAAGTAATAGAGATCTAGAGTTAGACTCGTTCGTAAGATATACGCCCAGGGAGAGGGAATTAATATAGGGAAGGGGAATACGGAATATCAGGCAGTCGCGTTTCGACGCTCGTACGAATAAGATGGAATTACGCGTCCATTACGAATTATTGAATTTATATTTCGACGATGGATAACGACGCATATATGCGTTTGAGCAGTATCTTCGCCCCTTTGAACCTAATTAATAATTTATCCAAAGACTCACCTGTTGGCGAGAAACAACACGGTTAACAGGTTAATAAATTTGTTCGTAAAGAGGTTATCGTATTTTGCCTCGTTTATTCCGAGGCCACTTCGTCAAGTTTAAGTCTAAATAAGAGCGGCAAATCCGATCCCGCTTTTTCTCTCGCTCTTCGCATCCTTTATATCGTCGTTTTGTCACGATATTTTTCACGGATCCTTTCGAATAATTATCCTCACTTAAATCGGACGATTAATAATAAGAACGCGATCGACAAAATTACGCCCGACATCTTATTTTCCTTATCCCCATTCGCTCTATCGACCAACATCGTTATAAACCATAATTATTTATTTCTAATTTTCACGAAAGCTTGCAAATTACCATAATCCTCCCGATTATCCATCGTTTTTCGTAAATCATTCCCTGATATATCCCTTTACCTGAGTACATGTCTACACTATGTTAACACAATGTGTCATAACGGGCGTAGTAAACAGGAGAAATTTGAACAAACATTCGGACCCTTTCCGTATCCCAATTCTATGACTAAAGCGATAATACACCCTCGGCCACCACGAATAACAATGAAACTGTCTACTATCGCCGTATTAGCATACCCTATCATTAACGGGACTGTCGGATTGAATCATCCTTCTCGAGAAAACCCATAAACACTCGTTAAGCCTTGGAACAATGGACGAACAGGCCAATTAACGGTACTCGATGCCCGGTTCGAAGGGAAGTAAACGCGAAAAATTCATTAAATCTTCTTCTTCTTCTAAACAGCCCACCTTTCCCCTTTCCCCTTTTCTTCCACGATTTTCTCTAAATACGAAGGCTAAAAGGGGGGAGGGGGGAAGACAGAAGAGGAGAGACAGAGAAGCAAAGAGAGAGAGAAATTTAGGCAGGTAGTCGAAGGACGGAAAAATAAAAAGAGGAGGGAGATATAGGAAAAAAGGAAGCGAGAAAGGGGAAGAGAGAGAGAGAGAGAAGGAGGAAGAAGCACGGCACGTACATGGACACAATGGCGGGGGTCTCTGCAGGAGAGGACGTCGCCGATAACACGTACCGTCATTTCCTCGGCGCAGGTATCCGGATAATTTAGAATAAGAGAGCGGGTCCGACATAGCGCGGCGTGGTTGCCTCTGTCCTTCCCCTCCCCCCTCCTTCCTACCCTCGGCTGCAACGCGTCCGACGTTTTCCCTCCTCAACCCCCGTTTTCTCCATACCCTCGACTCGCCTCTCTGTACCACCCTCCTCCTGCTCTTTCTGCTCCTTCTTCTTCCTCCTCCTCCTCCTCCCTTTCCACCCTCGTCCCATCCTTTCCTCCACTGCACACGGCTCCTTTCGGAGCCCTCCGCCTCGGCCTCCGAGTAGCTCGAGCCGAAGCGTCCTCGTTGGGGCGTGCCTTTAATAATGACGTAAAAAAAGAAGAGGAGACGCGGCAATAAAGGAGAGACCTAGGCGAGGGTGTATCCCCGGCACAGCTGTCTCGCAGATTAACCCAACGACTCGCGGAGAAAGAGCGAGAGAGAGAGAGAGGACGTGGTGTGTGGGGGGGAGGTGTGTGGAGCGCGGCGTGTGAAACGCGATGGAAGACGGAGAGAGGGAGATATAAGACGGGGGTGGGCGGAATAGGGAGATGGAGAGAGAGAGGAGAGTTGCGAGGAAGCACGTTGCAGCGATATCCGAACCAACGTTGGAGGATATCGTGGAAGGAGAGGAGGAGAGAGATAAGAAGGAGAGAAAGAAAGGGAAGAGAAACAAGAGGGGGGAGGGACGGTGAAAGTTTGTCGAGGCGGGCGATATCCGAACCGGCAGCGGGGGAGGAGGTGGGGGAGTTGAGGGGGAGAAGCATCGTGGAAAGAAAGAGGAAAGAAAGTTCTTAGAGGGGCATTAGATGACAGGAAGAAAAGAGGAGAAGGAACTGAGAGAGAGATGTGTATATATGTGTGTGTGTGTTACACGGGTAAAGAGGAGAGGAAAGAAAGGAAGGAAGGAAGGAAGGAAGGAAGGAACCGAAGGCGAGGGTAAAAAGAAGCGGCAAGGCCGAGATCCTCCGACTACCTAGAAACGGTCGGTGCTTCCACGACCGTGGCCTGGGCCAAGATATATAACCGCCATATACCAGCGCGAAATCGCCTTCCTCAGGTACAGAAGCCACCGCTCGCGTTGTCATGCCCTTTTCCCTTCTTCTTCGCCGCTTGTCCCTCGCCGTTCCTTCTTTTTACGCTGACCAGCCTAAAACCCACTTCCCCCTTCTCCCTACCTCCCCCACCTTCCTTCTCACCCTTGAAAACCAACTCGGGCGCAACTTTCCATCCGTGACTTTTCCGTGACGCTCTCTTTTGTCTCGTGCTACGTACAGAAGCTACTTTCTAGAGACACCGCAGGGACAGGACGCCCCAACGACCACCTTTCGACAGGATCGAGCCTCGAAACGAGACGGAAACGTGGCTGGAAAATCGATCTCTACCACGAAACGCGGGGATTAAACGGATAAAAAAAAAGTAGTTCTATTTCTCAAGGTTACAAGCGCTTTTATATAAACGCATTAGCGGCGAGAGAGAGAGAAGAAAAGAAGTGACAAGGATGAAGAGCGACGCAATCGTTGGCAGAGGTCGAACCGCTCGACGTATGTCCAATATTTTATAGACACCGTGTATAGGAGAGTTGGCCAACACTTGGCCGAGGCGTTCCGAGGCTAAAAGCGGGCAACCGTTTTCGGTGAGCGGGCGTGGAGAGGGCGGAGGAAAAATCGGTCCGCGGTGCCCGGAACCGCGCTCTTTCGCCCCCGCCGCCTTGCTTTCTGCGAAACGGTCACGTAGGTTTCGCGGGGCCGCCACCGGATCCGGGAAACGGAAGTGCGAACACCTGAGCCGAGGGGTGGCCGCCATTTTCTCCTGGCGATTAATCGCGTGCACGCGGCGCGCCCGACAACTGCTCGATCGATGCTATCGATTATCAGGCCGAGGAATTAAGGATAGCATCTCGTTCGTTGTTTAGATGTTGAAACGAAACCAGCGAATACTTTCGTTCGGGGAACGGTAGGGGAGAGGGGAATATTAAAATTTTCGGATCGAGCGATTAATCGATGATACGTGTAAAGGGAGTATTTCAGTTCTATTTTCGAATTTTTGCCAATCCAACTTCAAATAGATCTGAATGCGGTACGAAAGGGAAGATTAATTTCCAGAACGAACTAGTTTTTTTCCGTTCATTACGATGCATCAATCTACTTTACATTTAATATGTAAAAGTTTCTTAATGAATTTTTTATTTCTACGAGTAATTTACAAGTATTCTACGATTTTATATTGTCCAATGTAATCATTTTAAGATTAATCTCGGTTGTATATAAAGCGTATATACTTTCAATCCTGAAATTCAATCATAAGTCGGTAAGCTAAATTAAATAGTCGAAGAAACATTTCATCCATAAATATAAAAGTAATAGTAAAAAATATTCCAAAGATTAGAAAGAGAAAAACAAAGGATATTCCCTCCGCTTTTTCATCGTTCGAAAAACCTAATATCTCTATGATAAATCTAACATACTTAAACACTCTTAACAATCCAATTCAATTTAACTACAAATCAACGTGTAAAAAAATTCCACTTGTTAAAAACAATAATAAGGAAATTTCCAAGGATCGAGAATAGAAATAGAAAAACAAAGGATATTCCCTCCGCTTATTTTTCCCTCGATTCGAAAATTTCGCTCGACCAAAAAAGCTAAATAACCGTCGACACTGTTCACCAATCCAATCCAATTCAACTACAAATCGTAACAAATTGATCAACGCGTAAAAAAATTGGACTTCTTAAAAACAATAATAAGAAAATTTGCAGGGATCGTGATCGAGGAGGAGAGAGGAAAAAGTAAATAAATAAGAATAGAAGAAGGAGAGAAAACAAAGGATATTCCTTCCGCTTATTTTTCCCTCGACTAAAAATTTCACCCGGCAAGCGTTTCGTTCGACGAACGAAAAAGCGTGGCAAGGGAGGAACGGTGGAAAAACAAGGACGAGGCGTCGTCGTCGTCGTGCGGAGAGCGGCACGAACAATGCTGAATAATCCGTGCGTCGGGGCATGCGGATAACTCTGTTTCGCCGTGATGTAATAACGATCTAATAAGAGCAACAGGCAGCACCGCTGAATGCGGATGCTGCCGCGATTCGATTTGTTCTACTTGGTTTCACTGTGGACAGATAACACAGGTACTCTCCGCGCCTCGTTCACCAGTCTCTCTCTCTCTCTCCCTCTCTATCTGCCTCTTCCTTTTACATCAAAACGATATCCTCTTATTTCTTCCTCCCTTTCTTTCTTCCCTCTTTCTTCTTTTCTTCTCCCCTCCCCCTTTCTCTTTACACGAATATCCGTGTATCGTCCATGAGAATTCTAAAGGGATTACGTAAGGTAAAAATCGACGCGTGGTTGAAACTTTATTCGGTAGCTGAATTTTGTTCCCTTTCCAACGGGATCTTGCGTTCGATATATACGCTAGCAGGGGAAACTAAAGTTGACATAGCGAAATATGTATCTCGGAGGTTGTTTTTCGTGATTCGTGGTTTCGACCGACTTTTTCCACTTGTTGCGCGTCAAATTTAATATATTCCACGTGGAGGGAGAGGAGGCGAGAGAGTTTTAATGGGATATTTCAGCAGTCGTTACGAGTTGCCATGTAATTCGACTATATATATACGATTTTCACGTACAATTTCCTTTCTTTCATTGTGTAATTCAATTACAATTAATCGATAAATCCCTCGAAAGAATAACAATGTTGGTAAGAGGATCGTTATTATTTTCGATTCGCACCTCTCCCTTTCACCTCTCTCTATTCAAAAACACGTGTTCAAAATAAGACAAGGGTCGTAAATTCACGTGGAAAATCGCCTACCCGACCGGGCCTAAACATTTGCCAAAAATTGTAAGAACAATGTGGAGATTAACGGAAAGATGGATTTACAGCCAAGGGCGAAGGCCGCGAGTTATAATTTTTTCGGTACGCTCGTAAAGCCTGCTGTCTCCTTGTAAATCCTCGCAGAACCTGCGAGCCAGACGCTTGCCAACGTCAAAAGGTTAATCCTATCGTATCCTTCAAAGGCATGGCAAAGAGAAGAGAAACCGTTTTGCGGGGTTTTTCGAGGTCCTTTTTGCCGGCGATCCGCGTCATTGTTGTTGCCGTCGATCGTCGTCCCATTTCGAATGACCGTCCTCTGCCTTTCCGTGGCCTGCCACGGTCGGGGACCCAGGTATTCGCCAAGAGAATCGCGGCACGGACGTTGTGTCGCGAACAAGAGAAGGAAAGAAGGACCCCCATCGATTTGTCAAACGCTGTCACGGGAACCTTCCGTTTCGCGCGTCCGTCACCGTTTTAATTAGCGTGGAGGAGGACGATCGTTGATTATTTTCCAATCCTGCGACCTTTCGCTCCTTTTCTTTCTCTCTCGGTTCTGTTTCTGGCAGAGGAGTGTGAGCTCGCTACGTGACACGCATTTCAGGGCGCATCGTGGGGGGATGGGTCGGATGGGGCCGGCTTTAAACAGGGTATATACAGGGTGAGGCGTTTGAAATAGGACACTCGGATAGCTATTTTTGTTTTTGGAAGACAAAGGCTGGTTGGTGGAAACCTTCTTCCACGTAAAATTTTGGCTGGTACAGGAAATTTAAGAGACGAGTCGAACGATTCTAAGAACGTTGCTTCAAAAATTCGTTTCGATAACTTGGAATTCCAAATTTGGAATTTCTTGAACCAGCAAATGTTCGATTCAATACTTTTTACTCACTCTATGTGTTAAAAAATGAAAGGATGGAGATTAGGGAACGTGGCGTGGGATTAACAAGAAGGATACTTTTGGATAATTTTTTATTCCTGTGTGCGAATAAATAAATAAAAGGAAACGGATGGTAGAAATTAGGAATTTTTACGAGTTTCGAGGATACTTTTGGGTATTTTTGGATACTTTTTACTCGCTCTATGTGCGTATAAAAAATGAAAAGAAGCGAAGGATAGAGATTAGGGAACATTAGTTCAAAAATTCGCTTAAGTCGTTTCCAACAAGTATTATTCAATACTGGATACTTTTTGCTCGCCATGTATGCGTATAAAAAAATAAATAAATAAATAAAAGAAAACAAAGGCTAGAAATTAAAAATTTTAGTAAGTTACGATGATACTTTTGGATACTTTTTACTCTATGTGAGTATAAAAAAATGAAAGGGAACGAAGGACAAAAATTAGGGAACAAGTATTATTCAATACTGGATACTTTTGGACACTTTTTACTCGCCCTGTATGCATGTTAAAAAATAAATAAATAAAAGAAAACGAAGGCTAGAAATTAAAAATTTTAGTAAGTTACGACGATACTTTTGGATACTTTTTACTCTATGTGAGTATAAAAAAATGAAAGGGAACGAAGGACAAAAATTAGGGAACAAGTATTATTCAATACTTTTGGATACTTTTTGCTCGCCCTGTATGCATATAAAAAAAAAAGTAAATAAATAAATAAAAGGAAGCGAAGGGTAGAAATTAGGGATCTTTACGTGGCACGGGTTAACAAGAAGGTTGAAAAGGAAAGAGAAGGAAAAAGAAAAGAGAAAAAGATATACCGGCGCGGGTAATCTGATCGGAGGTATGTAAATGGCGGATATTCTCGTTAAGGTGAAGCGTATCCGAATACTAGTTCGATATCGAGGAGGGTAGTGGGTGGTGGGTACAAAGAAGAAAAAGTAGCTGGACCGGATAGACGAACGAGCCACCCGACCGACCCGGTTGACTTTCGTTCGTTCGTTGAAATTTAAATATACGCAGAAGGAGAGAGAGACAACGCCATAGGGGTTGGTAGATTGGTAACGTTGATGGAAGAGCGTGTAGGGGAGAGAGAGGAGAGATTTCAATTAAAACATTCGGGAGGTCCTCTTTCTCTCTTTCTTTCTTTCTCTCTTTCTCTCTCTCTCTGTTTAGAGAGACGACGAGGGTGAGAAACGAGACCTTAAATCGCCACGGACTTTAAATACAATTGTCGAGAGAATTCGTGGAATAGAGAGGAACGAGGCGGAGGGGGGAGGGGGAGGGAGGGAGGAAACGATTTTTGCGGGAGAAGACCGATAAGTTTCCCTCGTGACCTACCACGATAATAATACCGTTCTCTGCTTTAAGCTTCCTTTTGAATAACCTGTAGGTCACCGTATAAAAAGGAAACTTGTTGCGTTTACTGATTGTATACGTGTGTGTGTATATATATATGTATATATATATACACATACACACACACACGTATATATATATATAGCGAAAGAGAAAAAGGGGAGAGAAAGAGAGAAAGCGAAAGATAGATACACACACGCGCGCGCGCATAAGCGCGTGCACATAACCATACGCGGAGTCGTACATAAACAGAGAGAGAGATGCACGGTACGTTCGTACGCGTGCGATTCACGTACGTACGTAGATACGTAGATACGTGTACGGGATGGAAAGAGAAAACGTTTCGCGACGATACGTCATAAAAACGACGTTACGCTCGATAGTACGGGAAGGAGGAGGAGGGGAGGGGGTAATAAAAGTGGAAGAACGGGGGGAAAGGTGGAAATAAAGAGGAGAGCGACGTTGCCCGTTCCTCGTTGGTCGCGCGATCTAATTAAAATTACTGGGCGATAGTTAGCCACGATAGCATCGCTCTATTTAGCGAGTTAACTCGATAATTTGTGTTTTCGGCTGAGTGCCGATCGTTAAAGCATCTGGTTGGGAAACTGTTTCGACGATGAATGGAATTGAGCCGGAGCAGACTGAATCTCAATGTAGCGCTCCATCGTCTCGCACTTGTTGCAACGCGCGTCGCGCACCCCAAGCAGAAAGATAGGATCGACCCACTTCTATAACTCGGCTTTCTGATATACGGCTATACACTCGAGCTCCAAACATCCGTGAGGGATTTATGATAAAGGACCGAGAGGATGGATGATAGGGGAAGGAGGGGTGGAGAGAATAGAGATCGCAGCTATTAAACGACGGTGAATCTTTGATCGAGCAGTCTCGTCGTAGTCTTTGTATCCACGTTCCCGCTGGATAATCGTTTCTCGATTATTTTATATATATATATACATGGAGACAATTCCTTCGACAAAAGTCTCCTTGCTTCTTTCTCCATCCCGGATCGATTTACCTTGATTAAGATAATTAGCGATAATTGTTAAAAGACGATCTAGCTTTTATTCCGCTTCTTTTTTCTTTTTCTTTTCTTTTCCTCGTCGAATAACAAAATTTTACCGATCTCGATAAACGATCCACGATTATTCTTTTTCACGATGAAAATCCCCGAGCTTGAAACCCCCTTGGAGCTTTTTATCGAGAAACCTTCGGGAAAGCCCCCTTTTTCCGGGGTATCGTTCGCGATACGCTAACGTATAGGTATGCCTGATAGCCGCGTAAATTGCAGCCCGCGTATCACGCTGCCGTACGTTCGTTCGACGGTCTACTTTACGCTCGACGGGCGAACAGAAATCGATTTCTCGCCCACGAACCTTCTATCCGTGGCGTAGCTCGGGATAGAACAGGTCCGAAACTCGGGTTACCGTATCGGGAGGAAAACGCGTCCTCGTGACTCTTACGATCTCGCTCTATCTCCCGGCCAAACCTTCCAATCTCTCCTTCTCCTCCTCCTCCTCCTCCTCCTCTTCCTCCTCCCCTCCTCTCTCGTTTTCTCCTTTCTTCCACCCGACCTTCTTTTTTTCTTTTCTTTTTTCCTCTTTTTTTTTATTTTCCTTCACGATCCTTCCTTCTCCTCGTCTTTTCTCCGTTGTTGGCCGCTTCGACCGTGGAGAAGAGTCCCTCGTTACGCCCCGATCTTCGGTTCCAGCCGGTCTTCCCTCTCGCCGTCCGCAATTATTCTCACCTTTTTCTCTCTCTCTCTCTCCCTGCCGTTCCTCGTTCCTCTCCTCTCACCCGTCCCTCGTCCCCTCCCTCCAATTTTCTCCTCGCCGCTCCTCTGCCCCCCGATCTATCCATCTATCTATCTATCTATCCATCTATCTATCTATCTCCGTCACCGTCTCCTCATCTTCCGCGCCACGATTTATTATATTTTTACAAGTTTCCACCCTATCGGTGTGTTACGCTCCGCTTCGTTCTCTCCATCGCATCGCGCCGGCAAAGAATTACCGGTTCGGTTCGGTTCGGTTCGAGTTCTCGTCTTATCGATCTTCCCGGTCGCCGTTCAACCGATGGACGACGCATAGGAGGAGGGAAGGTCTGCGGGCTGGATCGTGGAGCCGGGTCGCGATCCTTTTCACGCGGCCTGTTTTCCTCTCCCTGCCGAGGCCTTCCACCGAGAACAAAACGGACGTATACCCTCCGATCGGTCGTCTCCGCGACCTATCGGTCGTCTCCGCGACCTATCGGTCGTATATAGTCTGTGCCTGTGTAGCTGCGCGTTAGCTGCTAGGTAGGTGGGTAGGTAGGTAGGTAGGTAGGTAGGTAGGTAGGTAGGTAGGTAGGTAGGTAGGTAGGTAGGTAGGTAGGTAGGTAGGTAGGTAGGTAGGTAGGTAGGTAGGTAGATAGATATCCCGCTTTCTCTCGTGCGCGAGAGTTAACTCCTCGGGTCGTCCGAAGCCCGCGGTCGGTCGGTTGGTCGTGGCATGGCATAGCGTGGCATAGCGTGATATAGCGTGGCGTGGTGTGGCGTGCAGCTATGTATTTACACCAGGGTAGCTTCTCTCTCTTCCCCCCTCCGCCTCACTTTGCTCTCTCACCCGATGTCCTCCGCTCTTCACCGTGGTGTGGTCACCTTTCTCGTCCTCTCCTCGCGTCTCGTCCCTGCCTTCCCTCCCCCCTCTGTTTCGCCCCGTCACTCGGCCTTCTGGTATCTAGTACATAGGGCCGAAGTAGAATCGCGTCCTCGCTGCTGCCCTTCCAACGCGCTTCCAACGCCTCCCTTCTTCTCTCCTCGCCCACCACCACCACCACCGTCGCCCTCGCCTCCACCACCACCACCACCCACCCTCTCCCGCCGTCGATCCGTCCCTCTCTTATCCATCGCTTACGTCGATCGCTTCCTCTCTCCCTCTCGTTCTCCTTCTCTTCGTGTGTAGGGTGTGCAGGGTGGCTCGCGGCGAGAGAACGAACCCACCACACCGGGAGAACGGAACACGGTGGCGAAGAGAGGACAGGAAGGAAAGGCAAGGGTGAACGCGGGGTTATCGGAGGGGAAGAGAGAGGGAGGGGGAGGGAGAGAGGGAGACGGACGGAACGACCGATCGACCGATCGACCGGCCGATCGACCGACCGACCGACCGACCGACCGACGGACGGACGGAGCGGAGTGGAGCGGAGTGGAGGGGTTAGGAGACAGCTGCAGGCCATGCGAGGGTCCGTCGACCAGGCTTGGCCGTTTACCGCGGAATACACAGCGGAGCGAGAGAAACCGGCGGCGAGAAAGGGAGACAGGGTGATGGCCGGGCGAAACGAGGGAGAGCGAGACACGACCTACTTCGCCATTCCCCGCGACCCGTCCCTGCTCCACCCTCCGCTAACCCCCTCGCCCATCCAGAAACGCGCCAAGCGCGGCCGCGTTTCTCTCTCTCTCCCTCTCCCGCTCCCTCGCTCTCCTCTCTCCTCTCCTCTCTCTCGCCTCGTGGAACGCGCTCTCCGCTCGCTCTCCTCTCGCCACGATCCCTCGAGCGACCCTTGCCGCGCGCGTACACCGCGCTCTCTCGCCGCCCCCTTCGCCATCGCTTCGACCACCGCACCATCCCCCTATTAACCTTCTCTCCGTCTTTCCCTCCACCCGTCTCTCTCTCCCTCCCGACCCGTATCCCCCTCTGTCCCTTTCCATCGCGTGCAAACGACCGGTTTACCCTCTCGGTCGCCCCCTTCCCCCCTACCCTCCCCTCCCCTCCCAGCCCCTCACCCCGGGATACCTCCTGCCATCCGGCGACGGACCCGAACCCTTGGCGCCCCTTTGCTCTTAGCCGCGGATGCGAAACCCGCGGTCTGCTATATATACGGGGGCGAAGCCAACGGTCCAGGCTATGCTGTGCTATGCTGTGCTACGCCGAACCGAGAGCTCTAACCGAGAGAGAGAGAGCGAGAGAGCGAGCGAGCGAGAGAGAGAGGTTCGAACCAGCTACGGCCAAGTTCCCGTAACTCGCGCTCCGGTAAATTTCCACGGAGACCCTCCTTCCTCCTTCCACCTTCCAAACACACCTTTGCGCCGCTTTTCCTTTCCCCGTCTCTCTTCCTCCCGCGCTCGAACATATAACTCCGTCCCGCCTTCGCTTCCACCTTGGCCAACCATCGCTAGAGGTGATCTTTACGTTTTTCTTCGCAAAGCTGCTTATTTTTCTTCTTCCTTCTTTCCTCCTCTTCTTCTTCTTCTTCCGTTCTTTTTTCTCTCCTTTTCTCGGGGTGGTTTTTTCCTATTTTTTCGTTATTCGGCGACCGATCGTACGTAGAGCATCCCCTTCTTCGCCTTGTTCCATCGGCCAGCTACCAGGATTTCCACTTGGCTGCCGATTACGTGGGTGTCCAGGTAGATGTGAGATCGCAGAGATACGCGCGCGGGCGTACGGCACGAGGTAACAACCGCGTGGGCGTCCGATATACGTATACCGGACGGGGGTGGCCGCTATCGATTTTCCGTTTTAACGAACGAAATTTTCGAAAGCAGCCTTCCCTTCCTCTTCCGCACGAGTCGGGTGACGACATTTTTTTTCGACCCTGAGCTATATAAACCGAGAAAAGAGATTTCACCTCGTGGTTTTCACGCCGCGAAGAGGAGGAAAGAAATTCTTCTCCCCCCCTCTTCTCTTTTCCACAACACACAGTAATCGCGCTAATTCCCCTACAAATACCACGAACGTTTCTCTGAATGACCGCTGCAACAGGGTAGCGATGTATCTTTCATGTTACGAGAGCGAGAGAGAGTTTTGTCGGAGTGAAATCGAATCAAAGTTTTCAAGAACGGCAAACAAAGTTTGCGAAAGTATGCGGACCGAGCGATACATACAGAGGAGGAGAGAGGAAGAGAGATGGAGAGAGAGAAGGAAAGGTGAAAGTGGTGAAGGAAAAGTGGAAAGATGAAAGAGAGGGAAAGAAAGATATATATATATATACATATAGAGAGAGAGAGAGAACGTTCTGGAATTGCTTTCCCGATCCTATCGAAGGAATCCTAGTCCAGCAATTATGCGCGATATCCCTCACCTCCGTTTGCAATTAATACGATTTTCACGGGTCGGGGCGTGTGAACGCTCGAACGAGCCAGCGTGTTAGCTAGCGTTGCGCGAAAATTGAAAAGCATCGGGACGCGTTAATCGCGTGTACGCGGAACATCCATTAAAACAGGAGTCAAAACATCTCTCCGTGATTCCAGCTGCCACGTGTATCCGCCCCTTCCCACCTCCCCCCCTCCAACTAACGCACGACCGAAACGAAACACGGAACGGGGGAATAATGGGAAAAAAGAGGAAAAATCGCGGGGCGGGGAGGAAGGGTAGGCAGGGTAGGAAAATAAAGGGAGAAAGGGAGGGGGGGAAAAAATGCTACGCTGCAAACAGTGACAGAAACAGAAACAGAAACGCATAGAGAAAAACGAGGGAGAGAAAAAGAAGAATCGTTTTACGAGGGGTTGGTGGGAAGAGAGAGGACGAGAGGGAGAGAGAGAGAGAGAGGGAGACAGAGCAGAGCGATACGTAGTGAATGTAGAGGAACGCGATGGAAAATCCACGTGGAGCCGCGAGAAGCGAGAGGGAGCGCGAGAGAGGCGGCAGACGAAAGAGAGACATCGGGAGATACATTTATGAATTGCCCCATTCACGGAATGCGAATTCTCGCTCGGCAAACTTTAGGGGTCAACGGGTCGGGAACTGTTAGGTAGTTCTCCCATTGCTCGTACATGCGCTCTCCCTCTCGCCCACCCGATCCACCCCCGCGCTTGCTCTTGCTAGATATCTCTCCTTCTCTCTCTCTCTCCCCCCCTTTCCATCTCTCTTTCTGCTCCCATGGATTCCTCGATACATACAGCTGGTGTACCGATATATATCGACCACTCTTTCGAAACTTTTATCCACGTGGTTGCATTAACGAGCGAGTTAAGAACTCGTCCAACTTTCCTCTCCCCCCACTCCCTCTCCCTCCCCCCTTCCTTCCTTCCTTCCTTCCTTCCTTTCCTCTATTTCTCTTTCCCTCCCTTTTCGTTATATACCTTTCCACTTTCGATGGTGGACGGAGAATCGCACAGAGAGATGACCCTCGACCGCGTAGGAGGGTGGAAAGTTTATCGCGGAAGATCTCGACGATGATCGAGAGAGAGAGAGAGAGAAGAAGAAGAAGAAAAGGAAGGAGAGAGAAAGAGAAAGATGGAAAGGAAGAGAAACGAGTAGGGATAATCGTCGTTCAGAAGTCGCGGACCGTGCCGACCAGGCAACCAGACAGAGTTAGAGTTAAACTGGAAGGCAAAGGGAGGGAGAGCAGCAGGCATTATTCACTTTGCGGGAGTCGCTTCACCGCGGGCGTAATAATTTTCTTTTTTATGAATGAACTTCACTCTCCATGCTCTTTCTTTGCTTCGTCCTACTCTTTTACCCTTTCTCTCTCTCTCTCTCTCTCCCTTCTCGTGTTCCGTTCGTTTCTCCTGTTAGAGAGAGGTTCGGCGCCGAGTGTACGCGACACCGGGCATTCGTCTTCGTCAAAGCTGGGGGCCTCCCGTTTCTTGCATCGGGTCCCTTTGACTTTTCCATTGAGGAAAAACAGTATGGTCGATCGAGGGAGAGAGAGAGAAATTTAGCAGGGAAAAAAAGGATGAAAAATTACACCCTTATTAATCGATAAACGTTCGGTAAATTATCCATATCCAGATAAGAAGGTATCATCGACGCTCGTTTCGATGGCTCGTATACGTAAGAGCATTAGCACGAGTGCGTATTATCTGTTGAGGAAAAGAAAAAAAGAAAACGGGTCGTTTGTTGGAACAGGAAGTTGGGTTTATTACACTTTGAAATGGAAGCTTTTAACTCTGAATTATTGCCAATTCATCATTTGGCGATGCAACAGTCTATTATAAGAGAAAAGGTCGAGAAATTGTTAATACCTGAATCATTCCACAGGTAAGGTCGTTTTAAAGGTCGTCTAATTTTGATTATAATAACGATAATATTTATAATTGCTCCGTATATAATAATATATATAATTTCGACGGTGGAAAGTCTCAAATAAAAGCGTTCCCAAGATTCGACGTCGCCATTTTTAAAAGTCGAAGAGAAGAATAAAAAGGATGAAACGATCGAAAGGGAAACCGAACGCATTCCTCTCGAATATACGATACGAATATACGCGTACATTTCGTTCAAGTTTGTTTTTCAAATGTCGCAATGAAAATTCTCTCGTTCGCGTGTCCGAGAGAGGAATTTATATCCCACTTACGAGAATCGAGGCACCCGTCAATAACTTGGGATAAAGACATGCGGTGTACAGACTCCTGTATTGTAATTTCTTTCTACCCCACGTGAATTGGCCCAGGTCAAAAACTTCCTTTATTCCGCCACACTGGGACGAACATTTGGACAACAAGTTAATCCTTCGCCTCACTTTCTCTCTCTTCTACCTGACCTGAGTATATTTTAACTTGTCCCTGTCCCTGTAGCCGTAAAAGCGAAACAAAGAAAAACGCGCGAACAAGAGTGATTTAAGTGCTCTATGGAATTATTAATCGTACCCCTGGCCGAGAGACCGAGAATAGTATAAAACCGGCGCGTAATCGTACACTACACAACAGCTCTCCATTATACGCCCTATTAGCTTTTAGTAGATGTCTTTTACCCTCTCCCTGTCTCGGTATCCGGCGAATTCATCATATTTTCCCCTAACCGCTTCTCGAAAAGAAAGAAAAAAAATCGTTTTATCCTCTCACTCGTTCTATTCGTATCGTTGCGAAACGTAAGGTTGATTAATTACTCGATGAAAAGGATGATTCCTGTTCGATAATTGCACAGGAACGTGAAGAGAGAGAGAGAGAAAGAGAGGAAGAAAAAAAGATCGAATTTATTAAGCTATTGATATCCGCTATTGGAAAAATGGAATTTATTTTAGAGAAAATTTTTTTTTTTTTTATTAAATTAATTTCAATCGGAAACAATAAACTTCTGGAGTTAAGGTATTGAGGGCGAGAGAGAGAGAGAGAAGAGAAGGAGACAATTTTAATCGAAACGATTTTGTAGTTTTGAAATTCAGCTGGCTAGTGAATCATCATAATTCATCTGATGATTATTCGACTTGACAATTAGTTGATCGTAAAATTTTACAAAATTTTACCGAACAAAAGTGAAAAATATCGAGTACTTTCTCTCGTACTTTCGTGAAACTATGGACACAAATCGACCTGAACGTGACTAAAGCTGGCCCTCGTCCGAGGGAAGCGTCGTAAAAGTCCGAGCCTCGATAATAAGGTAGAGGGAGAGAGCTTCGATAATCCGTGTCCGGATAACCGATAGTCGATTCCGTCCACCTAATCCTGCGCCCGTTTTCTTCGAAAACTGCGACTCCTCTGTTTCGATGTTGGTATTCGTCATCGGCCGTCGAACAGTAAACAAGTCTTTCCCCCTCGGAAGACAATCGGTAACCCCGGCCATTGTTCATCCAAGTGTCCAACAATTACACTGCTAATCCTCCAGAATATTCCAATCGCTTTCTCGAACGTTATTCGTGTCGTCTATTTATTATACGATTTAAGATGCATTTAAGATTCACGCGTATTCTTTATTTATTTATTTGATCATTGCCAATTAAAGGGATTCTTATTTATTTTAGAATACGATATTATATTTCGTGTTATATTATTAGGTGACGATATTGTTGTAGTAATAATATTTTATACGAATCGGTCAATGATTTTTGAATTTTTGATATCGAAATGAAGATAAATATATATATATATATAAAAAAGGTTTATTTGCTCGATAATCGATAATAAAAGTATCTAATAAAAATGGTAAATATTTACGTTCTAGGGTTAAGGTTATTCTATTTTAATGCAGGGAAAACACTTTCACTGGTTCGGGGGAAAATACATATGGATACGGCAAAGTTACGAGACTTTGAACTTCGTATAGGATTCCGGGTTTCTGGAGCTTGCAAACTTCGAGAGACTTTGCCGCGCAACTTTCCAATGGAGAATAAATCGAAGAAGCACGATGGAATTTCGAAGTTGCGATTATTTAACCGGCGCGATATCAGAGTTGCGAGGAACACTCGCAACAGCCGTAGTCGTGGAGAGAGATGGAGTTCTTCCTGTTAACCAATACCGGTTGCTTCTTTCTCGGGAAATTACAATGTAACTTTTGCGCTCCGGGGTATTCCCTAATATGAACATTCCATATGGTACGATTTCACCACTAAATATAACCTTAATATAATTATGTATACAATCTGAACGAAACGATATCAACAAATTATCAATTATCTTCCGTTATACTGTTGTTTAATGAATATATTTTTAAAAATCTCCAATCTCTTTAAAAATAATCGCAAAAAATAAATTTTAAACGATACTCAATCCATATAACATAACAGCTGAACTAAACTTGTGATCTTAAAAAAAAAAAAGTCATTTATCCATTCAAAACTGTTCAAAAAAAGACTACGAAATATGATATTCGATTAAAAATAAAAGAAATAAAAAAATAAAAAAAAGAAAGTTCAATTTTCTACATATAAGGATTTAAAATTCTCGTGGTTTTCGTATCTACCAGTAGCGAAAATAATCCAGGCCATTTTCTCTGCTCTCATCCGGTACACGCGCATCTTTTTCGCGGAACGATCGCGACCGTTACGTCTGGGACCGGCGAGCGTGTCACGTAGCGCGCACGAACGCAGCCGCTAACGCACACCAATGTGCTTCGGGTCGCGTCGTCTCTGTTAAACCTCTTTTTCCTTCTCTCTCTCTCTCTCTCTCTCTCTCTCTCTCTTTGCACAACGCGTACATCCTTCCGCGAAAGGCCGAGCCGCGAGGGAAGCAGGTGAAAATTAATTGTACGGGTTACCGGCTCGAGTGGCAAAGGAGCACACGGGTTTGCCTCGCCACGGTGTTGTCTGTGCGCGGTGCGCAAAGTGCGCCTCGCCGCGTACCCGAGAGGACGTGTCGATCGATTTTGCCCTCTTCTCCCCCCTCGAACCGTCCGTCCATCCGTCCGTCCGTCCGTTCGTCCGACCGTCCTCCTCCTCTTCCTCCTCCTCCTCCTCCTCCTCCACCTCTTCCTCCACCTCATCCTCTCCCTCCGCCCCCTCCTCATCCTCATCCACCTCTTCCTCTCCCTCCGCCCCCTCCTCATCCTCATCCACCTCTTCCTCCTCCTCCATCTCTCGCCGCTCCTCACTCCTTTCTCTTTCACGCCTTCGTCCTTTCCCCTTTGCGCGACTCTCCGTTCGTTAATCGGCCGCCGTACGTCCGACCGCGTCGTCTCTTTCTCTCTCGACGAGCCACCGATATCGAGATCGATAAGGTGTATCCGGTGACGTCCGCGCGCCACCGCTATCTTTTCGATCTCTGTGCGCGCTCGAAATATTTTCGTAACGCCGTTTAACCTCGATAACGGTACAGACCGCACTCTTGCCTTTCCTACCACCAATTTTATCGATAAATATCGTATGTAGTTTATATATGTACAAACGCGATGATTATGAATACCGAGAATATGTATACGAGTACCTAATATTGGGAGATATATATATATACATATATATATATATATATACACACATATATATATATATATATATACATATATATTGATGAACGTAATAAATTCGAAAATGTTTGCTTATTTTTTCCTTTCAGGTTAATGATTAGCATCTTCTCTTTATTCTTCTTTTGGTTCTATCGTTATCGTCATCGATGTTCGACTTTGATTGATCCTCCCTACCCTCTTCATCCCGCCACTCGATTCGAACGGTTCGCCGCGCGTTACGTAAAACGCGAACGCGTTTTTTCCCTCTAACCAGTGCGCGTTCCCCTTTAACGTCCGCTTATCGTGCGCACACCATGTTTTATGTATATGTATGTATATGTGTGCGTGCGCGCGTGCGAGTGGAAGGAGAGCCCGATATATTTTGGGGTACGATTATTTCTGGAACGAGCGAAAAATCCGTAGCATTCGAGGTATTCCCAGTTTCCCCATCTATGAACGCACAGGTAATATAACGTCGTTTTCTTCTCGCTTGGTCGTCATTGTGCGTCCTCCGTCGTGGCCGTGTCGATTCGAGCAAAGTGGGACTCGAAGAAGGCCAAAGCTGGCGTGGCGTTCGAGCGCAAACGTGAGCGTGCGTAGTCTCGCGCGCGCACAAGCGCACGATAATTATCGGCAGGGTAGGGCGACTCGTTCGGCCGCGAAAAAGAAATCGACGTAGGTGCCGGTCGCGCCGGTGTGTCCGAGCGTGTATTTACCACGGTAAATACGCCGCCGGAGGCACGGTAAATTTATCCGCGAATTACCGCGGCGTTCCTCCTTATACACTCGCGGCTCTCTCTAGCTCCGTAACTCTGCCGTCGTTCGCGTACGGATTTTAGGCCGTGCTCATAAATCCGGCTCTTCCCTAGGGGCCGAGCTGTACAGGAGAGGAGGGAAGGTCGGATTTAAGGGTTTTGCCACAGGTTCGGTTCACTCTCTCTCTCTCTCTCTGTCTTTTTCCTGTTCCATTCCTCTCTGTTCCTCTATATTTTAGAGACGAGAGAGATCCTAGAATCGCGGGAAATTAAACGGGCGTTCGGGACACGGGCGAAAAAATCGCGTCGCTCGTAAATTTCACGACGACCAAGCGAGCGGCCAACCGTTCGCCTCACCTCGCCTCCTCTCGCCACTCCTCGCTTTACCTCACCTCGCCTCACTGCGCCAAGCCTCGTTCCCTCGCTGCTGCTGCGAACAGTCGGCCGACCGGAAACTCGGACACGTTGAGTCTCGAAGACGGCGATCGCTCGCGTGTGCACAAGATGTATATGTATATATAAGGGAACTAAAAGTATCATGCAACGCGTTAAAGAAAAAATAGATATAAAGTATAGAAAAATCATCTATATATACCTTTATTCTTTTTCATTGTTATCCTATCTATATCGCATCGCGTATTCGTAAGGACCTTATTCGTGCTAGACGACGAAGACGACGACGACGACGACGACGATGACGACGACGACGGCGATGGGGACGATGGTTGAGAGAACCGGCAAGGGTCGTGGACTTGTAGAGGGGTTTTAGTGGATAAGGGCATGGAGGGGTAAAGAACGAGAGAAACGCGGTTCGACAGCACACCGTCGATGGAAGGAACATACCAAGGGACGAAAGGAAGAAGAGGACGAGAACGCGAAGGGGCAGGCGGAAGGGCGGCAATGGGACGAGAAACAAGGGGTAGAGGAGTGAAGAGGGGGAAGGGGATCGAGAAGGGACGATAGGTAGCGTAGAAGAGCCAAGAGTATAGGCAAGACGAGAGGTACGATGGGGATAAAGCAAGACGCACATCGCAGCATGGCAAAGCATGGCAAGGCGAGGCACAAGCTGGGCTGCGGCGGAGTTTCACGGGAAGAGCGGGGCGGGCAGAGAGGAAGGGCCGAATGGCGCGGTGCCGCACGGTGAGGGGAAGTCCGGGCAGTGGGGAGAGAGGGGAGGGGCAGAGAAGACGGCGTCGCGAGTCCGCGGAAAGCCGGCGACCACCACCGCAGTTGAGCGTGACGATTCGTCGCGAGAGCATCGTGCGTTGCTGTTTCTCGCGACAGTCCACGTGCGTTTGTCCACGTGCGCTCTCGTGTGTAACGTAGTGTACCGTGCGCACACATCGAAACAGTTAGCTGTGAGCTGTGGAACTGTGTAGATCGACAACGATCACTACACATAGGCGGTCGACAGGCGAAGAGCGACGCGACGCGACGCGCGCCCCTAAAAGCAGTTATACGCTAGGTAGCCAGCGACGATAGACGCAGCGCACATACAGCGACGGTTCAGTCGAGGTCGATCCACCGTCAGGTGACGATCGTCGGTGTCACGGTCTTTCATACGACTATTATTGGGTGATATATTCTATCGATGAATCTTGGGAATTGAACGCGAGGCGCGCCAGTGTGCTACTGTTTTGCAATCTGTAGAACACGCGTTATTAAAATATAGTTGAGGAATTATTTGAAATTTTCTTGGATCTTTTCATCGGTCTTGTTGATCGATCACTTCGAGTGAAGAAAAGAAAGTGAATTATAAGAACGCAGTGAAAATTGATCAGTGTGTTAGCGTGAGGCTTCTTATGTGCCACGCTTACCACGATTTATCGAGTGTTTTCAAGAGGACGAAATGCGACTGAGAAGTCGCGCGAAATACTCTGAAGATTATTCTACGAATTCGAACACTGTGTTTTCGTGGTGTGAGTAACATCGCGTGAAAAACATCGAATATTTGTCGATTATTGAACGGAAATCAAGAACGACAATTAATCGAGTGAGATTTCGGCAAATCGTCGAAAATTTCACTGTGTTTTTGCAGAATTAATAAAAGGATTTACGGTGTGAAATAAATAATTTTCAACCTGGATCTAAGGACGACAAATCTGAGCATTTACGTGGACGACCCTAATCGGGTGTTAAACGTTCGCGAAAAATTGCGTGGTAGGGATCGCAAAGTTAGCAAAATAGATCCTAAAGTGATTGACGAAGGCATCACAACGACGGAGGACGGTGGTTACGAGGATCGTTTGCGAGAAGGCGCGAAAGATAGTCGTCTCGCTGGAATGAGGGGCGAGTCGGCGCGTCCCGGTAAGCGTCCTTTAAGGGCGCTTTCCGCTTCTGAAAAGATGGATGCGATACAGAGAGTTCACGAAGGAGAGAGTAAAGCATCGGTCGCACGAGATATTGGAGTGCCGGAATCGACATTACGTGGATGGTGCAAATCCGAACACAAGATCAGGGGCATGGCAAGGAATTCGTCAACGCCGGACAGTGAGGCTCATTCACCTGCTTCGTCTTCTGGTGCGAATGTTGCAGCTGGTAACTTGGCCGGTGGATCGGCAAATCTGTCAAGCGAGGATGAGGGTCCTTGCGTGAAGAAATCAAAAATAGATCAACAAACGTCGGTAAATAGCGCGGGCACGTCGTTCGTCGGTAGTGATGTTTGTACCGATACGGATGGTAAACAGGACAACAAGCCGAAGATCGATTACGTAGGATTGATGACCAGCATGGCGGGCATGAGACCCGAAAATAGTTCTCTTCTTCTGCAACAGCTGGGCCTGTTGTCCGGCGCCACCGGTACGCTCGCCAAGAATTTGTTGAGCATGTCACCGGCTTTATCACACGGCAGCACCGTCGGTCTCGTCGAGAACGGTCTTCAGTATACAAAGAACACTGGAAACGCGTGTATTACGAACTTGAATAGTCTGAATAGTAGTAACAAAAGGCATAGTATTTCGGCAATCGCGCCAACACAAATGGATTCCGTAGTCGCAAAATCGTGCAGTACACGAAAAAGTCTGCCACCTGCAGCAGAAGCGCCATCGACTCCGGTTCCTGCATCCCCTAGAAAAACGAACGAGAACAACAGTATTCAAAGATCAACGAACAAGCCTAAAAAGGACAGCAATGTGAACAGCGGCAACAAGAAGGTGGACGAGGCGTTATGGCTATGGCTGACACAGCAGCAACAGCTGCTCGGTCAACAGTCGGCGAGTTTCAATCCGAGCATCAATCAGCAGGATGGCTCGTGGTTCTGGCAATGGTACAAGCAGTGTAGTTTCCCACTGATAACACCGACACCGCTAGCGCCTAGTCCGGTCGCTAAGAAATCGCCGAGCAAAGCAAGAGCCATGCTTGACAACGTGCTTTGCAATAATAACAACGACAATGTGAAACGGAGTTTAACTATGGACGAGGAATCCGCTACTGCAGCGGAAGACATCGAGTCAACTGACGTGCCGAATAGTACGGAAGAAGCGATCGAACACGGCGAGAAGTTTTTCAAATGGTTGGATAAATGTTCTGAACCAGCGGTCACAAGGCTTCAAATCATACAATTCAAATATCTATTGGACAATTTGAAAGCGTGTAGGAAGAAGTCGACTAGCTTGAAACAAAGTAGAAAGTAGGCGAGGAGAGAAGAGACAAGCTGTGATGCTAAATATATATTCTTAGGAAAGAAGAGTGTATTAGCCGCGACTCATGAGGTGGAAAAAAATAGGTAGAATCGAACAGAGACAAACAAACAGACGAATGATGAAATAAAGATGGAGAGAAAATAAAAGTTGACTTGTTGTTTCTCTCCTTATACTATTGTACACAATGTACAATTTGTTGATCTCTTATCGTCGAATTCCTTCGTGTTCCATCAAAACGATTTTTTTTTTTCACTTATTTCTGTTTCTTATTGTTTCGTTCTTGCCGATCCAGAGATTCATATCCTCGTGTTTACGATTCGCGTGTGTGTGTGAATGTGTACGAGAGAAATACGAATGAGAAAAAAATGTGTTGTTCGCCTTTTCCCACCGGATTCTTTATTATATCTCTCTAATTTAAATGAATCAATGCACAATTATGTGTTTTAACCCGCTCCTCGTGTTTTTTTGAATTGAGTTCGTTCTTTCTTTCTTTTATTCTTTTTTTGAGTTACCTTAAGACCGAATCAAAATAGGTCGTAATGATTTTACATTTTCTTTATATTAAAACCTTGTATATAAGTGTATACCAAATTCTTGAATGGACTGTTGTAATTATAATAAAAGATTAAGATGTTCGTAGAGAGGTATTATTATCGATTATACTTTATCATTTGTTAGTGTAAGTGCGTGCGTGTGCGCGCGATGGGAAATTTCTTCGCGGTCAGATAAAAATAAAAATAAAAAAAGATTATACAGTCTCGACCGATAGACAATGTTGTGTTTTAAAATTTTTTATCCTGTTACATTATCCTGGACATATACAATCGATAAGTATGTATAATCAAAATCAAGAATCGTGAATCTACGTTATCTACGGTCGAGAATCCATTCATTTTAATTTTGCGTTTACATTCTAATTATCGCGCAGATATATTTGAAAAAAATAATAGCTTCATGATATTTAATTATAGGCTGCACTTTTTCCCAAACAGTTCTACCTCTCATTTTGTTAGTTATTTACTTACGGTAAATAATAATAAGATTTAAAATAATGTGTGCACGTGACTCGCACGAAACTATGGTCCAAACAAATAAATTCGAGATAAAAAATGACAAGACGATATTTGTTATATCGATGAGAAATTATATATATTATATATATATAATATATATATATATATATAAAGTATATATATATTTAAGGACCTTTGTCGCTTAGCTTTATAAAATAAGATGTTTGATGACAACAATACGTTTGACTACTTACCATTTTGAGTGGTTTGTTCAGTGGTTCGTACTTAACGTAGTCACTGACAAATTTTCCGCACTCCTGCCACGTGTACAGTTCCGGGTATGGCAGTGTACTTCGTTTAATAGTCGTAGACATAAATTTCTGCACAAAAAGCGATTTAAACTTATAAAGACACTTCCTATCATGATTTTGTTTTCTTATTCTTAACATTACTTTGTTATAGCAAGATTAGTTCCAAGAAAGAGATTTTTTTTTTTTGTCTTTCGTATATTTATTCTTTTTTCTTCTCTCTCTCTCTCCCTCCCTCCCTCTCTCCCCCTCTCCCCCTCTCTCATGTGCTACTGTTGTGAAACAAATTCGTTACTGTCGATCCGCCATATTAGTTTTATCGATATATTTGAAAACTTTTTCAAGATTTTCGAAGCATTTATAAGTTTTCTTATTCTCTCTTTTTTTTTTTCTGAGAAAATATCGTTTCATAAAATGATTGTTCCTATCGTGTTCACGTAATGCGCGAAACGTTAGGTACACTGAAAGGAAATAATCTTGCAGTTAGCAATGTATATTTATAAAAACTGACAAATGACAGAAAACCAAAGTGAAGAAAGTACTGTCAAATGATGGTACGTGTAAATAAGACTGTGACCGTGCACTTGCACGCAAAGTGCATAACATATATTGTAGAACATTTGAAGCATGTATGAATAAATGTATAGCGAAGTTTATTTTTATTATTTAGATTGTAGAAAAGGAAATTTTTTCGGGTGTATTAGAATGATTCCTATTATACAGTTATATTTCCATTATAGTTGCATTAAATGAAGAACAAACGAATAAGAAAAAATAATAATAATGAGAAACTTAATCTATCAAGAATGACATTCCTCGTTACATATAAAATAACATTTGAAAAACTTAAATTTTGAATAACTGATAATTTTTTTTATAACATATTTTAATTTTTATACGAAAAATAATATCTTTATACAATAAATAGAGAGAAATATTTATTAAAAGAATAAACTAGAAAAAGGAAACAAAATACCAACATATTCGCATAATTTTTTAATTTATTCTTTTTTTTGAAAATCGAAAAGAAAATCATAAGTAACGAGAAATGATATTTTCTTCATTGAAAGATACTAAATGTAAGAATATTGATTCTGTTTCGAAGAATACTTCGTTGCAGATGGATTGCGAAATCGGATCATTTCTTTTTTAGTATCGACTATATTTTTTACGATCGTTGTTTCGTTTGTATAAAAGTTAATTATTTAGATAAAAAAGAAAATAATAACGAAACACGTGTTGTAATATGCAGAAAGTGTGTAATGTAAATATATATGATGTTATATATAAATATTGGAGAATCTTTTAAGCTATTATGAGTTTACAATTATGCGTTGATTTTGAGAAACGTTAATAAGAAACGTAATTTCCTATACATTGCTGTTATTCGTCATCTTCAAATATCCAAAAGTTAAAGAACATCATGTTAACTTGAGATCATGTTATGAGAGTAGCACCAAAAATTATGCCAATGACGAATATCAATTTGTCATGATTAAAATGAATGATTTTTGCGTTTTTTAGTTCGACTGCGCGGAAGAATCTTGAATAAATAAGCTAATATTGAAAATTTATTGTAGATGAAAAGAATCGATAAATCGTAAATAACAATCGAGTCTCTCGATTAATCTTTAATTTAATACTTAAAAAATTATTAATTTTAACGAAGCAAATAATAAATAAAAAAAGAATTATTTAAACAATTGAAATTTTCATAAAAACCATGATCCACACTTTAATCCAATTGTATAATTTATAATATTAAACATATTATCTTTAATATAATTAGAGACAAGAAGAATGGAATCGGAGATATCATTAGATTTGAATTGGAAAGCTCTATTATTATCTTATTATTAATTTTTTAATTTTATAATATACTTACTTGTATACCACATTCATTTTCACATACTAATAATAATGGTTTTCTTTTTGGATATTTTACGTGAAACTGTTGTCGAAAATTTTCGGCATACCATGCAAGCAACTTTTCTTTATCACTGAGAGTACAATAACTACTTGGAAGTCTTCTTAGGTAAAGATCTTTTGTGTAATCAATTTCTGGCCAGCATAACTTGATCAGACATAGTTCTTGTTGTACTTTTTCTATAAGTTCTTTCGTTATTTTAAGAATACCTTCTTTCGTTAATTTTTCTTCCAGTTTATACTCTTCTTCTTCCACAGAAGTAATAGTTGATATACTTTCATAACTTTCAAATGCAGTCTTTTCATCTTCTTCCATTTTTAGTTGAACGATTTACAACAAAAATAAGGTTAATAACTTGTTAAGTGTTTGTATCTAAGAATGTCACAATTTAAATTATTAGGAAAATTGTTTATTGTCATGGTAACTTAAGAAAACAAGGTGTTTCTTAAATATGATAGTTTCTAAAATGCTCGATAGACGGCAGCATGTTCCGTACCTGTTTAAATTGCGTAAGAATATAATGAACATATCAGTCATAACCTTTTTATCATATTATCTACATTGAATAATATGGTAAATTAGTAAAATCGTATATAATCCATATAACTTATTGCACATTTTGTATAATTTTTCTCTGTGATTCAAGAGGGCGTATATTTACAAGAATTCCTTATTATGACATCTGTAAAAAGGACCGTAAACAATGGACATATTTCAGTTATGAACAATGTATCGACAATAGGTAAGCTTATGTTCAACTTAAACATATTTAAATCTTTAGATATTCAGAATATGTACATTGTACATATAATTGTACAATACAATAAATTGCATTTTATACAAAAAGTAGCATGCAATAATAAGCGTCATAATTTTATTAATAAAAGTTGTCACATACATATCATTGGTATAAAACATACGCGTTATTTAAACAAAAATACATACAAGCTGTGAAGACAATGTTCACGATGGTATATATATTTTATTTATAAACTATAAATATAGCAAATTGGATCGATTTTTTCGTATGTAACAAGAGCAATGGAACTGAAACATATAATTACACGAATATATTATATCATTTAAAAGTGATTTTTTAGCTTTTCAAAAAATTTATGCGATTAGGTCTAAAAAATTTTTTAACATTCACGTTCATTATTGAATCAATTCTTTCGCTCATTAAATCTTCTAACTTGAAGAAAAAACTTCATCCGTATTTCTTTTTTAAATTATCACTCATAAATTACGTCATGGATTTGTGTTATACAAAAGTCGATTGAAACATCGAACCATACCATCACTTAAGAAATAACTTCAATTTGTGTCAGTCGAATCTTGGCGCCATTTTTGAGCTGCCTCTCGTCGGGCATCGGGTACTAATTGTGATTGCATACCACCTAAAACATTACTAGTCGCTTCTGTAGCTAAAATAATTGGCTTCACAACTGTTGGCGGTATTTGTCGTAATACACCTCCTACGGCACCAGAGACTCCTTTTTGCTCATGTTCTTCACTGGCTACACGTACCAATTGATTAGCTGTTTCTCCTAAACCCTGAAAAACATTCGAAATTAATTATATATAATTAATTTGATAATATGAAATGTGCAAAATTGTTTATAGTTTCAAATATATACGATACTTTACTTCTTTTACTAGCATATATGCATTAGCCATTCCTTCTCGAATATCTAATGGTTGACTATATCTTTTCCGACGTCCTTTTTGTCCTTTGTGTTTATGCCTTACGCTAGGCCCAGGACTGACCATATCATAAGCCGTTTCAGCTGTACTTTGTATAGCATGTATCAATCGAGAAGTCAGTTCCAAGGCTGCCATAGCAGTAGACGTCGTAAAACTATTTGCACCTCGTTGTAGTCCTCTAATAATTCTACCATCTTTTTGATATTGTTCAATAGGTAACCAGAATAAATCTCTTATTCCTTGAACTGTAACAACAAATCATTTCATTTATAATATAATATACAAAACAATAAACTTTAATAAAATATAAACTTACATAATTGAACCAATGAATGCATAGGACCTACACCACCAAGTAAACTTGGAAGTTGATTTTTCTTTATATCTTGTAACCATTCGGAAAGTAAAAATGTTACTAGTTTATCAAATCCTAGAAGTCCATGTCGATGTGTTAGTCTTTTCAGTCTTAATTCGGAGCAATTTAACTGCGCTAAACCCATTAGAAGTCCTGCTAACGGTCCATGAGTCAGATCTACACGTTTTCCATGATAATCTAATCTAACAAGGACTTCAGGAGAAAATATCACACTCCTATAAATAAATTAAATAAATCAAATTTTTATATACAATATATTAATAGAATATATTGCTTATGATATATAGAATATTTTGCTTTATATTTGAATATTATTTATAAGTTTATTTATATTAAATAATTAATTTACCTAAAATATATTGGTTGACAATCTTCATGTACTTCATGCGTCGGTTTCGCTTTCACATTGTTTTCCTTAATCATCAATTCGTCTTCCAAGAGTATTAATAAATTCGGATCTATGGTATCATTCTGCGATGTATTCGTTGGCATCGATGCATTAGGCGTGGACTCGTTCACACTCATAACTGGTGGATGATGCGTTGGTGTTCCTTGCTTGGATACTGGAGAGGATTGTGGATTATTAGGTACATTACAGTTCTCTTGAGCGTGTTTCGTACCATTACCCAATTCATTGAAGAATTCTATCAAAAACAATAGGCTATCCTGATCTATATTTAATCGTAACGGCAGTAGACTGAGTTTTAAACAACATTCTTGAGCACTTAATCTTGGATCTGGTCTAACATGGACCGCTTTCATGGCAAACATATTCGCATGAGACTGTTTCGGTCTCGCTTCACTACTATATTGATACAAGAATTTGTTAATGTGCGAAGATGCTAATCTGTCTCTAATTTCTATTTCGTTTACTAATAGTATTTGTCTTGCTGCTTCTGTTGTATTTTCTGGATAGACTTCGTGTTGAAAGCGCACTTTATTTAACTGAAGCTCCATTAAGATATCATGGCGACGGCTAGGACCTCCCATTACTTGCCAATCTGTTATTTCTTTACATTTTTCACGTGGTGAATTCGGTGCACTTCCAAAATGTATTTCATTTGAATTAGATTTATTGAAAGTTACACCATCCCACCATGGTGATCTGGTTCTATAAATATAAACATAAACATAAACATAAACATAAACATAAACATAAACATAAACATAAACATAATATATAATGTAATTTCATATAAATTATTCATATAAAATTATATATTTGATTTATATACAATAAAACTTACTTATCCTGAGGTGCGATGTTAGGACGAATTGTATTGTCATTAATAATGACTTGTTTTTTAGATGTTATTGGTGCTTCGAAATCTTTTCCTCCATACATATGCCAGATCAAAGTCATTTCACAAAGAGTGTACCTTAAAATAGGAGCAGGGAAATGTCTTGGTGCTTTAAGTAAATCAGTTTTGCCAAGTGGAACTGAGAAATGATTATCTATTATCCTTAAAGATTCTTGACACAGCCAACGAATTTCTGGTACGCCATGTCTGGGCATAATTCCTGTACCCGCTTCTTCTCCTAATATACAAAAATCTTCGTTTGAATCCTCAGCTTCTGTATCACATTCTGTCTTCGTACATTGCTCAGGATTTTTATACATTTCAGGTACTGCCTGTGAAGCAGGACGAGATTCGTCGGGAAAGAAAAATACTTCTACTTGATTTTCAGTTACTAATGTATTGCCGTCTATATTTGAAGACATTCCTGTGTCATGTAATTGTATCGATTATTCATAATCGACATTTATTTGGATATTAAATCTCTTATATTATTCAATATTACCTTTTACTGTTTCTTCCATTGCTTCTTTCATTAAATTATTAACACGTTCAACTTGACTTTTACTCAAAGTATTAACACACTCATCGCCAAGAAGACTTTCTTCTTCGCCAGAACTTGGTACCGTAATGTTTCCGATAGTTTCTATGTTTGACGAAAGATCTCCATCATTAGCAAAATATGTTAACAACTGAATAAGAGCACGTCCAGAATCGGAACATGTTCGAACATGCAATACATTGTTGCTTGCCCTTAAATCAACTCTAGGTGCACCGCCGCACATCTTATCGTTCAATCTTAATGATAATTCGAACAATCCTACATCCATTACACATACAAAATCCCGTTTTAAATCTACATTTTTTCCTAATTTATTAGATATGAACAAGGCAATATCTTCTGCTATAAAACGTAATGTCGAAGTATTTGTATGTGCTGCAATATTACTGGAAACACTAAAATTACCAAGAGTTACCATCGATCTCAATGGTAAATGAATTGGTCTGAAATAATACAAATTTTTTTATTATATTATTATGTTTTATAAGTAATATTTAAAAAAATAAAAACCTATAATCAACTGCACAATCCCAAAGATGTAAATGTAATTCCGTTAATATTCCTGGCGCAGAATATCCAGCAACTGGATGATCGGCTACATCCAAACAATCTGTTAATTGTGTAAACCATGATGTACCAGTGTTAAACATTCTATGTCTCAATGTAGCATTTGATATACCCACTGCCACTCTGAAAGTCTATTTCAAAATAATTTACGATTTATTTAATTAAATGGTAGCATAATATTTTTATTTGAAATTTTTAAAACAAACTTTAATACGGTGCGTTTGATGAGCAGCTTGTATTCTAATAGCGAGTAACACCATATCATCATTATTATTTGCTCCCATTACATTTAGATCACTTTTATATATAGAATGCTGACAATGTTTGGGAATGTCACTATTAATAGGTCTCAATGAAGGTGGTTGTGAAGGTGTCGTCATTAATCCACAATGATCCAAAGACATTTCTTTTATCATAGCGCAAACATAACTCAAATTTGAATTTCCTTTGTATGCGGTTACCGAAAATATAGTCGCATCATCTAATCGAATTATTAATTCGCCTTGTTGTCCGGGTATAACATTTTTTACAGAATCACGAGCAGGAGTATACATGCAAAGAAGGCCTTGATCTATATTCAAAAATAGTGCTAAATTGCTCTGACCATTCTTTGATACTTTATTTTGATGTTGCCTATAACTTTTATCGGCTGCAGAATGAAATATACCCTCCTCTGAGTCTGAATCAGAATCATATTGAACTCGACTTTTACATGTGCTAAATCTTAAAACAAAAAATTACATCTTTTTAATGGAATATAAAAATATTATATTATATGCTTTTAATACTATTCACCTAGGATAAACAGATTCTTGTAATAAGGTAGATGCCAAATCAAGACCTATATGATTTTCCATATGTGTACCATACTTTGGTCTTGGCGCTGATGGTTTCCATAAAAAAAGATCAGTGTTGAATCTATTATATAACAATTCATACAGATGTTTAGATGGTATTTGGACGGAAACACATGGAAAATTAATTTCTATTTGTATTCTAGAACTGCGAATGCCTTCATCTATAAATTCTAACATTTCTTCTCGATTTCCTGGTATAATCAACTCTTCGCCTTCTCTATTAAAATAATAAGATTAGATGTAATGTTATTTTTTAAGAAGTTAAAAAATATTAATTCAACTTTGAACTAAACCTTTGTTCTGAATCATCCTTATCACCCTGTAAATGTGGTTTGGAATGAGGCGTATCAGATTCATGAATAATTCGTTTTGAGCTGAACGGAGACGGCTGATGTTTAGGCGCATTTTCTAAAGTTTCATCAAAACTAGAATCAGGTTCTCCTTCGGAACTATCTTCTAGTTGATCGTTCAAACGTTGTGGATAAATTGTAATAACTATTCTAGCCCAATCAAATCCTTCATTATCTTGTTGACATGTTGCATTATCTTTTTCGTGAGTTGTAACTTTGCCTATGTTCAATGGTATATCCGTTTCCGTTTCTGCATACGAAAATAGTAATTTTCGGAATTGAATTTCAAAATGCTTTTTTACAGAATGCGGATGATTCTTGGAAAAAATTTTCTTAGAAAAAATTAAATGCGGGCAAAAATGAATTTGTGCATCTGTCATTTTTAAAATCATATAATCTGTTCTCACAGATCTCTTCCACCACGGTGCCCGATTCATATCGTGTAACGGTCTCAAATCTGGTATTGGAAACCTATTTTTAAATTATTGAAATATTTTATATTCAATTCAGTATTTTTATTTTTGTATATATATATTGTATAAGTTACCTTAATTTTATTGTACATTGTGATGAGGATATGTTTATAACAGCAGCAAAATCTGATAAGGTAGGATTTTCTATGGCTTGATAAAATAAAGTTTGTTGATTCTAAAAATGAAATAGTGAGAAAATAATGAAAACTATACATACTTTGACATAATACACAATACATAATTATATAATAAAAATTGATAACTTACGGTATTTTTATTATTAGATACAGGATTACAAACGCAAATAGGTTGCGGATTAAGAAGAGCACATATTCTATCTACAATAGTTATATCCACTTCACTTTTGTAAGGTTCCAATTCAATACTAAAAAAAAAAAAAAAAATGTGAGATAAAGAGATGTCATATCAATTATATTTTATATATATATATATACATATATACATATATACATACACACATATACATACTTACTCAATTTTTGTCTTTGGATTTGCACATTTTACTAATTGTGCATATCCTGTATTTTGAATATCTTCTACATATTTAAATTTCATTTTAAAATCCGTTTTATTAGTGAAACCAAAATTTGTTGAATTTTCTTTTGGAAAAGTAAGTAACTCTACAAATTCTGATGATGGAGTACCATTTGTTTCAGAATTATTTGAGTCAACTAAACATTCAACAATTTCTAAGCTAGCTAAAGTGAGTGTTCCTGATACAACAGATAATAAACAAACATTTTTTTCTCTTCCTTCAATTACTAATGGCGCAGCGAGTAATCTATAATGAATAAAAATTTAAAAATTAATTATTCTTTAATATTATACATATATTTATTATAAATACCTAATATGACTTAAATGACAAGCATCCAAAAGTATTTTTGATGCTTTATCGAAATCTTTGTTCCCATATCCTCCAACTGCAAATATTCCTAATTGCTTGAAAAATTCATCAGCCGAATTTTTCATTTGATATATACTAGAAGATGTTAAACCACCTTCTTCTACACATGTGGTCAGTATGTCTTCATGTAATAGAATTATAGCTATAGAAGATACTCTCACATGAAAATGAGATGTTTCTGCAGATGGGCTATTATCTACACTATGTCTGTGTTTTTGTTGCTTTGGTAAATTCGTTGCAGAATTTTTTAAACTAATACTACTAGATAATATACTCCCATCCATACTAATATTATTGCTTGTAATTGAATCACTCATTGAAGTAGAACCTGGTAATCGCATTGGTAAAAATTCATCTTTGTTATCAGACTCATCTAAAGATGCTGTTGACCAACCTTGTGTATGCCTTAGATCCTATTAGAAACTTTGATTTAATTTATTATATTTTATTGAAGTTTTGTGAACTTTACGAAAATGTGCATATATATATATATATATATATACCATAGAACGTAATCCTTGAGATGGATGTATTTGATGAATAAGTTCTCGTTCTACACGATTAAAATCGCTACCAGCCATAGGCTTTTCAGTACAAGTTCTTGGAGCAACATTACTAACATCTTCTGAATCAGGAGATGCCAATCCATGTCCTAATTCCAATAATACATGTACTTGCCGTGGACTTAAAAATGAAGTGAATGATCCTAAGGTTATTTCTAATTCTACCTGAAATAATTAAATCACTTTCATTTTAAGCCAAATATATGTTATAATTTTACACTAACATTTTTTTTTATATTATATTTTTATATAAGAATTATATATTATTTATTTTTAATTAACTTTTACCTTTGGCCCTGACACACCTTCTCCTTGTTTTAATTTCAATCTTATTTCTTGTCTACCTGCTAACTTAGCAAACATTATAGGATTTGATTCACTTAAATTATTAATAATATTCCCTTCTGGAGAAGTTTGTATATTTTGAGTACTAGATACTTGCACAGAAGAAAAATGACAATCTGAATTCTGTAAAAAAAATATTTCAAACAAAATTCTTAATTTATATATTTTTACTAACTTTTAATAAAAGTTACTTTAGACTCTGGCGTAGAACCTCTGCTAGATGTTATAATGCTTCTAGAAAAAGTTCTTGCTCGAGATGGGAATTCATCTGTATGGAAGGTCACTCCTTCTAAATAAAATCGTTTTGTTGTGAATGCTGACACAACATATCCTTTTGTTGATTGACTAGGATCTAATGAAGTACTGCTTGGATCTAATCCAGCTTCATCTGAATATTCAAGATTTTTTATACACACTTCTATTGCAACTCCTGTCGAAGAATCCAGTGGCACATGTTCCAAACGTATAACAGTATCTATAAATCTTACTTTCACTCTACATAAAACTAAAAAAAAACGAATACATATATAATACATATATATAAAATTTTTAGTTATATACATATAATGCATTTTTAACAAATTTTTACTTGAATCTATTGTTTGTGCAAACAATTCTACTCCTTCTAATGGTTGTGAATTTCCAGCATATTTAGCATCTTCTTGTAAACATTCTTGTGCAAGTTGCATGCTAGATGTCATAGAACTCCACATAGATTCAAACATTGAAGTTCCACTTTTAACTCTTTGTCTAGGTTGAACTGTTAATCTCAAACTTGTTACTTCCACATAACTAGCTTCACTGAGCAAAGCTGACCATGGTATACTAACAGACATTTCTGATACAAAACCATCAACAAATTCTAATGGAAGATGTTGTTGCTCTCCTAATTCATTAAGAGCCTATTATGATAAAAAATTCATATGCATTATAAATTTTATTTTTTCTATTTTTTTAAATTATTATGTATAAAAAAATTATTTTACACATAATTCAAAATAATATGTTTATTTTTTTTAAACTAAAATAAAGACTAACAAAGAAATTTAAAACAAAGAAAATGATAATACCTGTACATCAAGGCTGACATTGGTTACACGACCAGTTCCATTGTATAGATCTACAGTGAGTTGGTCTAATGTCAATTTTTCTTCCAAGAATTGACCCAGATATCGTTGTAAAAGATACCTGCAAGCTCGTTTTTTGATCCCTTGAGACCAAGGAATACAACCCAACCAAGACATTTTATACCCACGTTTGACAATCTAATCTATAAAAGACATGGGATTTTTAAAAATAATTTTCTTCATACGTTTTGTATTAGGCCTGTTATTCGGGCACAATGTAGGAAAAACACGTGAATTCCATTTTTCTAACACGTGTCTACTTTGGTGCAATGATCCTTAACACAATACGGTGATTCGGATGTAACGGGGTTCTAGCTGCGTAATATTTTCCTTTGGATACACTACACGACATACATATACACATGCGTACACACATAGAATTCTGACTATCGGACAAACACTGAAATGAAACACTGGTGTCTCATTGACTGAAATCAGCTGACTATGACTATGAAAAGAGATGCACATATTTGTCTTTTCTAATAATCTTTCACTTTTCCGGTAGCGACTGAAATTCATTCTATATTTCTATCTTATATGATATCAAAATTTTATTAAGTTAAAGTATATATAGTTTTTATTTATTTATTATAATCAGTTTTATTTTTTATTTTTCAATAATAAATAATGTATTAAGATTCGAAAATAAAATTAAGTTATATATGATTTTTTGAATATTATTCATTAAAAAAATGTTTAAAAAATATTAATTTTATTGTTTATTATACATGCAAATTAATAAAAATACAAATTATTTTTATTAAAATATTACTATTAATTTTTAAAAATATGCTATTGAAATTTTTATAGCATATTTATGTAAAAAAAAAGGATTTTTATAAAAATGGTTTTTTATTAAAAAAATAGAGATTTTTTCTTATTACTTTTTTTTAAAATGTATATACGAATAATTTTTTAAACATGTAAAAGTATTAAATATTTATTTAGAATTTTTTTTATCTTTAATAATTTAAATTATTTACTAAATTTTTCATGTATATTAATGATATTTCATGAATGAATATTTTTATACAAAATTATATTTATAAAATATAATTTAATCGCTTAAATAAAATTGTTTAAAAATAATCAATGTTAAATGGAAGGTTTACTAGCCTGTATGTATCTATATTCATTGTAGTTTCTATAATATATATAATTTTTTTAAGAAGTTTAATTATATAGTAATTAAGAGATCTGTCTTTAAAATTATTTAATAGTATATTAGAAATTTATTAAGAATTATTTTTTCTATAATATACTGCGAATTTCATCAATTTTTATTTTATTATTTGAAAGATGGCACTAACCAACATTTTACTTCTTAGTCAAATATCTGGATATGTCGTAGCTCTTGTTTTATCACTTTGTATTATTATACCAATGAGTTTACATGAAGATGAATTTAGGTAATTGTTGTTTTAAATAAATAAATAAATATTTTAAGGCACATAGAAAGTAGTATTAAAATTTATGTAAAAAAATATATCTATTTAATATTTGTTTACAGAGGACATTGTCTATTATTTTCAACAGGAACTTGGCAAGAATCAGATGGTCAATTTATAGTAAATTGGGCTTCACAAGCTTATTGTAATTATACAATATTTGTTGGTTTGATATTATTATTAACATCAGCAATACAAATTTATCGACTTTCTTTACTTATGTATCGTGGAGAAGACAGCTCCTTTTTATCTGCATTCATAGATGTTGTTAGTTCAATATTTCTCACAACAATAACTTTAATTGCTGCAATTATTATTACACTTGGATTTATGACTTGGTGTCAATGTATGACTAAAAGATTTCCATCTTGTGAATTAGCAGCTGGGAATGATATTGATAAAGCTGATGGTATAGATACATCTGGTTTTCATATTGAATTGGGTGCAGTTCAATTTGGTACTTGGACGAGTTTATCTATTTGGGTTGGTCTATCAGTGTTTGCAGTATTAAAATTATTGCGATATCATCAATTAGAAAATATGAAAGTTTCAATGTACAGAGAAAGACAAAGATTAATAGAGGCAGCTAGAAATAATGAAATACAAGAATCAACTTAAAAATATGATTATGTGACATATTTAAACTTTAAAATAATATTTTATTCTTACTTTTTAGAAAAATATTTATATTCAATGAAATTAATTTTAAACGCACACTTTGTAATTAATATGACTTAATATGATTACTAGTCTATTAAAAAAAATTGAAAAATTATATTTATCAAAATTAAGAAATTAAGAAATTATAGTGTTGAATTGAATATAATTTGTGATTAAAAGAAATAATTTATTGTATACATTTTTATCTTTATACATATCAAGACTGTATAAAACTACAATTTATAGTCTATAACTAGTATAGTTATCTAACATAGTATTAGAATTTAAATTCAGTATCTTTAATTTAAAATTAATATATATTTAATTTAAATAATATTAATGATATATATTTAATATAATATTTTATTATATTAGTGTATAATATTTTTATCTAATTGTATATAATATGTCAGAACAATATAAATTATAATAGTTATACATTTATAAAAAAAATATATTAAAAAATATAGCATAATGATGTAAATTGATATTATGATTATAGATATTTGAAATCACATCTTATGAATATGCAAAATAAAAATTTTATGTTATAAGCAAATATAAATATAATAATAACTCATAAATATAATAATAATAATATTTTGTAAATATGTTAATACATTATTATATCATTATTATAAAAGTATATCAAAATTTATTATATAAAAAAACTCAAATGAATAAATATCTTTTTATATAAAAAATAAAAATTTATTACAGATTTATTAATTAGGAATATTTCTTATTTTTTTGCATATTCCAAGTATATCTCTACGACTTCCAACAGGACATTGTTTAGGTATTTCGATTATTATAAATGGTTCAATTTCTGATATACATTCTAATTCAAATGTAATTGTATTTACATCTATTACTTTATTAGGAGCACAGGGTCCACCTGTAGTTCTTAAAAAATAACATGTGTTATTATATTGTACTATACCATCCTGCAGGCAAGGATTTCTTATACATTTTGCTATAATTTCATTTTTAGGAAGCACAACATAATGTTGTGATGCACATGGTCCTTGTCTATATGCTTCATGACAACTATTATTCAATGGAAAATATAGAAATCCAGGTTTACAATCACATATCCTTATATTTCCAGGTCCAGGATAAAGAAGCATATTTTTGGAACATGAGTCTGGTATAAATATTGAATTATGTTCTGTTATCTAATTAAAAAAATTTTTTTTTTCAAAAAATTTTTTAAAATTATTTTTGCGATTAAATTAATTTTTTTACCGTCTCAGTGTTGCTGTTTACGTGATATGTTTCTTCATCACTTGGAAAAACAATATCCTGACAAGATATTACATAATTTCGAATTATTAATATAATATTAAAAACTAACCACTTCATTTTGTATGACACTACAAAATTGTAAATTTTTTAAAAATTGAAAGAAATATTTAATTATATTCAATATATTTAATTATGTTAATAATAAATAATAAGTTATTGAAATTTTTATTAAGAAATAATATAAAGTTATATTATTAAACTCTTTATTTTTAAGTATTTATTCTTTGTTTGAGTATTATTGAAAATAATAATTAAAGATATTGATGACTGTTTCTTTGAGTGATCTGATGACCCTGGTGATTTATAAAACATAATTAAAAAATACAAATCAATTAACCAATCAACATTAAGCATATGCTATTTTTTAAAATTACACTCCCACTATCTTCCCATCAGTTATATAAATGCATATCTTTAAAAAAAAATTATTAATACAAAATTAATATTATTTTTTATTTATTTTATAAATATGAATTTATTAATAACAAATTAATATTATTTTATAATTCAGGAATATTTAATATTTAATCATCTAAATATGGATCAAAATTTATTTTTATATCATTAACACTTGATAAAAATGAACTTTGTTTAAATTCTGGCCAAGATTTAAAATCCATATAAAGATCAAAAATTTCATTTACATTTAATTGACGAAATTCAGTAAATATATTATAATTTTTTTCTTTTATTAATCTTATGCCACATCCAGGAATTATTTTCCTGAAAAAATTTTAATAGAAAAGATATTTATATATTAATATATTTTAATAGAAATTTTGAACAAATATTAATCTAATACTCTAAATAATACTCTAATTTATACTCACTCCAAAGTTGGTATTATTTTTGATGAAGGTTTATATAAATTATGTCGAATAAAATGCCAAAAATTGATTATATTTTCTTTTTCACCAAATAATGTAAAAATATCAGGTTTTGGTTCTAATTTAACAACATAATATAAATTAGTATCAATTTCTACATGTTTATAATTTTTCCTTAATTTTCTTTTTTTTTGCCATGGTAAAAATCCTTTTCTATCTAATGTTCCAAATACTTTATAATTAAATAATGTATTAAACATAACATAAGTAATTAAACTTCCTTTACCCTGATATGCCAATTTCTAAAAATACAATACATTGATAATTAATATAATAACTATTTCAATAATAATTATAGTTATTTGATTTATAATTAAGTAAAAAAATATTATCAAATGTTGCATATATTGAACATATAAAATGAATACTAACATGCCATATATATGGTGATAATGCAAAATAAAAAATTACTCTTCCATTTATCATAATGCCTGTTTGAAATATTATACTTAATATTATATGTCTTATAAACTGAGAATTAATTAATGTTCCAATTATTTGCATATAACTTTCTTCTTCCCATTTTCTTTTGGGTACATTATTAAATAATTCATTAAAATCTTTTAATTTATCAGGTATATATAATAGCTTGGATACTTTAAGAAAATTTGCTTTACTTATAATAATTCGATTAGGAAAGATTTTTTGTAAATTATATAATTCAGAATAAAATATGTTACGATTTTCATATAAATGTATACAGTTTACACCAGCTTCTAATAAATCTTTTGTTAATAAACCATATCCTGGATTTAATTCAACAACGTAAGACATATTTAACAATAAATCATCTTTAATTAATGTAGCAAACTTATTGCTTACTTTGTCATTTATTAAAAATGGATCTTTATTATTTATAGATAATTTTAAATAACGTTGTGTAATTTTCCATCTAAATATAGAATTAATATTTTGTAAATATTCAGAAAATAATGAAATTTGATTATCATTTTTTACAATATTTAAATAATTTATATTATTTGATGATTTTACATCATATGATAATTGCAAACTTGAATATGATATATATTTTTTTGTAAAATAAAAAATCACACTATTATATAACTTAGTAATTCGTAACATAAAGATTGATAATATTATTAATTTATCATATAATAATATTTTACTTATTATTTTGTCTTAAAATATAAATATTATATTTTAAAATATTTTAAGGTTATTCTTATACGTTTCATAATTTGACATAAAATTCGATGATAAAATTTGAAATTTACTTTAATAGATATATCAAATTATGTTAATATTTGAGAAAAAAAATATATATATAGTAATTATTACTTTTTATTTTTTATTATAATTAAAATTTATATACATGATTTTAAAACATGATACAAAATAATCAAATCTATAATACTAAAGTATAATAATGATTCTTTAATGATCTCTAAATATGATTTTAATTTATCATATATATTAATATCAGTATTTAATTAAATGTTTGAATTATTATCCGAATAGTGATGCAGTTCGTTATAATTGTTTATTAATTTTTTAATTGATCACATATTACGAATTATTAAGTAATTATTATTAATTTTTTATATAATTATAAATTTAATTTTTACGTTTTTTATTTTATGATTTTAAAAATAATGACATTATATTAAACAATATTAATTTTTTAATACATTCCTATATAACAGAATATATAACAGAAGAACTAATTTTATACTGTATATTTTAAATGTAATTTTTAAATCAAAATTTATATTTTTATTTGAAATAAAATTAAATATTTTCAGCATTTTTATTTAATTTTTTTTATACATTTATGATAGAAATTTATAAAAATGATGATTTCTTGAAATATTATAGTAATTGCTACCTAGAGATATAATTTAAAAAAATATTGATTGCATTTCATTTCATATGTTTATTAGAAATTTCATTTACATTGTTTTCAATATATATTTAATAAATATAAACATAAAGAAATTATTGTTATTTAACTTATTATACTATCAAAGAGTTAATATGTAGCTTTGGAAAGAACTTTATAATATTTTATTTTCTTGTATTACTTAATATAACCTTGAAAATATTACTTTCTAAGCTTTTTGCTTATAATTTTTTATAGTCTGTGATCTAGAATAATCATGTGTAAAATATATTTAAAGAATTGTGAGTGAAATATTTAATGATTCTTGTTAAGAAAAATAGTGTAAATATTTAATATCACAGAAATAAATTATAAAATGGCCCAAAGTGCTTGTTTATTATCTCGAATAATGGCCACTTCTGTATCTGCTACTGTAAGAGCAGGTAAAATCATAAGAGATGTTATGACTCATGGAAGTTTAAATATAGTAGAAAAAGGCAAAAATGATTTACAAACTGAAGCTGATCGTTGTGCTCAAAGGTGTATTATTGCTTCATTAAGCCAACAGTTTCCAAATATTACTATTATTGGTGAAGAAGAACCATCAAACTGTGATATACCATATGATTGGATTGTAACTGATGCAGATCAAGAAATGTTACAATTAAAATTACCAACCCATTTGGAAGATATAGATCCTAAGGATGTGTGTATTTGGGTAGATCCATTGGATGGTATTTATATATATTATTTATTTCAATTATATTATGCAAATATATTTTATTTTTAAAATATATTAAATCAAGTTAATATTTTTAGGAACATCAGAATATGCACAAGGTCTTGTAGAACATGTTACAGTATTAGTAGGAGTGGCAATTGGACATAGAGCAATTGGAGGTGTAATTCATCAACCATATTACAAAAACAAGGAGAATGAAATATTAGGACGTACTCTTTGGGGTATTAATGGTGTAGGATTTGGTGGGTTTGCACCAATTGCTCCACCACATGGAAAAATAATAGTTACAACCACAAGGTATAATTTTATTTTAAAATAATTAGTTAATTAAATTTTAAAGAGAAAATTATAAATATATATTTTTTCAGTTCACATTCAAACAGCAATGTTCAAGCAGCTATAAATGCTTTATCTCCTGATGAAGTTTTACATGTTGGTGGTGCTGGATATAAAGTAATTAGAATAATATAAAATTTTGCATGATTGAATTATTATCTTCTAAATAATTTTAATATTTTTATTTTTTTTCAATAGGTAATACTTTTAATGGAAGGGAAAGCTCATGCTTATGTATTTGCTAGTAATGGTTGTAAAAGATGGGATACTTGTGCCCCTGAAGCTATTCTTCATGCAATTGGTGGTACATTAACTGATATTTATGGAGAGTTCTATTCTTATAATGCAGAAACAACATATTCTAATGAAAGAGGTGTATTAGCTACTGCACCTGGTCAGAATCACCAATGGTATTTGAATAATATACCATACGAATTAAAGCAAAAATTAGAACAGTAATATATATAATTTTACAGAAAATATTTAATATATATTTAAATAGAAGATCAGATATCAAAATATTCTATTAATATGACTAGAATAGAAAACATGTAATTTTTTTTTATATTTCAAATTTTTTATGAAATGAACTAAAAAAATTATAAAATATTAGTAAAAAATCGATCATTGTTTATAAGAAATATGTTCTGATAGAAATTTTTGAATATTATTTTAGTAATTATTTATACTTATAACATCTTTTGAGCCTCTTTAAAACAAATATAAATATAAACAAAGAATATATTTAAATTGATGATACTTCATATTTTTTTGCTGATATTTTATAATTTTGATTTGAGTGTATCACGTAATACTCGACGCAAAATTTTTCCCGATGCAGTTCTTGGAACATTTTCAATGAATTTTATGCCACCTCGAAGTCGTTTATGACTCGATACTCGTTCTGTAATATATTTCATTAATTAAACAAAGAATTATTAATTAAATGATTAATAATTTACCATTTACGAATTTAATAATATCTTCCGCCGTTATATTAGATCCTTTTTGTTTAACAATAAAAGCAGTGGGTAGTTCTCCTGCTTCTTCATGTGGTAGTCCAATAACTGCTGCATCTTTAATTTCAGGACATGTTAATAATATTGCTTCTAATTCAGCAGGTGGAACTTGAAATCCCTTGTATTTAATGAGTTCTTTCATACGATCTACTATATAGAAATAACCCTGTTCATCATAATATCCTACATCTCCTGAATGTAACCAGCCATCTTTATCAATTGTTATTGCTGTAGCCTGTTCATTATCACAATATCCTTTCATTATTAAATCTCCTTTGAAGCATAATTCACCGATATTATGTGGTCCTAGAGGTTTACTTGATTTATCTCCATTGATTGGTATTACTTTTGCTAATTATAAGGAAAAGGTTCATAAAGATAAATAATTAATGTTCATAAAGATAAAATTTATAAAACAAATTTTTAGTATTTTACCTGCTATTCCTGGAACCAATGTTCCTACACTTTTATATTCTGTATTATTATCAGGTGAGTTCATAACAGCTAATGTAGTTTCTGTTAATCCATATCCTTGCTTTATTGTTGGTGCATTTAATCTTTTTGCAACCATTTTTGCAATTTCTTCGGATAGAGGTGCTGCACCACACCTAATAAAAGATATAAATGAATTTTTGATTTTTGATAAAATCAAATCAAATTCCTTTGATAAAAATCTTTTTCTATTAAAAATTTTTTTTGAATTTACCAAATCTCTTTAATGCTAGATAAATTGTATTTATCTACAATTGGATGTTTTGCTAAAAATACCATAAGTGGTGGTACAACAGTTATGTGCTCAATTTTGTACTTTTCTATGGCATGTAAGAACATTTTTTCTTCAAAACGCGGAAGAATAATACTTTTATTTCCAAAAATAAGTCCTACTAACATTACAGAAAAAGAATATACATGGAAAAAGGGCAATAAGGCTAAACTTGTTATATTGGTATTTAAAATATTAGGTGATACAGCTGCAAGATTTTTTATTACAGACAAAAAATTTTTATCTGTTAACATCACTCCTTTTGGCAATCCTGTAGTACCACTGGAACATGAAATAACTGCCACATGATCATTAACATTTACTGAACAGGCATGAAAGCTATTATCAATGATTATGTTTGATGTTAGACTGTTAATACTTGGTAATTTATTATTTGTAGATTCTGTTAATATTATAAGTTTTGGTAACCAGAATAATTGAGATGTAATTTTATATATGTTTTTTGCTCCAAATATTGATATAAAAATGTATTTTGGTTTGGATATATTTAATGCATGTTTTAATTCTCTTTCTGTATAAAGTGGATTCAATGGGCAAACAGTAACACCTAAATAAAATGCAGCACAAACTATTAGACAAAATTCTAGATTGTTTTCACTACATATAGCTATTCGATCATCTTTTCTTAATCCTTCTTTACTAAGAGCAATTGCTAATTTTCGACTAATTTCTAAAATTTCTTTAAATGTTTGTGTTTTTCCTGTATAAGCATCTATCTGAAAAAATTGAAGTTATTTTAACTGATATGAAGTAGATATATTATTTCTATATATAATTTTAATAAAAAGAAAAAAGATTATTACTTGTGCTATCCAAGAATCACGAATACTTAATTGATTTAAAATCAATTGTCCTAATGATATATTTTTAAATTTCACATCAGATAATGATGGTCCATATAAAATATTTTCTTCTTTCATATTGAATATTATTTTTTTTTATAGTTTATAACTACTGAAAAATCTATTTAATTTACTTTTTATTTAAAAAATTATATTTAATAAGCAAGTAATCTTATTTGAATAACTACACTAAAAAATAATTAAAATTTGCTTACCTAGTTATAGGAATAAAATTACAATTAAATTGAATTGAATATTTTTTAAAATAATATAATTACATTTATTTAAATTAAATGTATTTTTAATAGAAAATACAAAAAAAAAAAAATTATAATATTCAATATTATTTTATTAAATACATTTATCTATAACTATATTCGCTTTTTTTCGCACTTATCATGAGTAACTGACAAAATATGGGGAGTGGTAAAGTAAAATAATTATTTAATTTTTATATTAATCATTTTATATTTTTTTATCAAAATTTATACTTATAAATACAATATCAATAAATTTAATTAATTAAAATGTTATAAGAAACTAACTTTCTATACATCTAGCTTTATTATTATTTACAATTTAAATAAAGTAATCATCTATTATGACTATAAAATTACTAAAGATGGCAGCACATAAGTTGAGATTGTGTACTAAGTTTAATCTGTAAATCTATGTTATAGGTTAAATATGAGTGTACGATTAAAACAGTTGTACTCGTTTCATTTATCAACAAATTTTTGAAAACGATTAAAAAAAAATAAGTCGTTTAGAGAAACACGAACTAATAATAGAAAATGGGTGTACCAGCATTTTTTAGATGGTTGAGTCGAAAATATCCTTCTGTAATTGTAGAATGTATCGAACAGAAGGTAGGTTAGATTATTTATTTGGACGAAGAATATTTTTCTTACAATATCTATATAAAATATTATGATTTTATAGCCGATAACTACAAATGGTATACGAGTACCAGTGAATTCGGCTGAACCAAATCCAAATGGAATAGAATTTGATAACTTATACCTTGATATGAATGGTATTATACATCCTTGTACTCATCCTGAAGATAGGTAAATATTTGGAGAAATAAATATTAATTTATATATTAATAATTATTATATAATATAAGATAATTAAATTACTATGTAATAATAAATATTTTTTAAGACCTGCACCACAAAATGAGGATGAAATGATGGAAGCTATTTTTGAATGCATTGACCGTTTATTTCGCATTGTAAGACCAAGAAAATTACTTTACATGGCAATTGATGGAGTTGTAAGTGTTTATCTGATTATTGGAATCTAATTGTATTACTGATTATAAAAGTAATTATATATGTGTTATATTCATAGGCACCCAGAGCAAAAATGAATCAACAAAGATCAAGACGATTTAGAGCATCAAAAGAAGCAAGTGAAAAAATTAACGAAATAAAAAGAATACGTTCTGAATTATCTCTTAAAGGAGCATCTTTACCTCCTGAAAAACCAAAAGAAGAGCATTTTGATAGCAATTGCATTACACCGGTTTATATAAAATTTCATTATTAAATTTTATATACAAAAAACAATTTTGTATCTTAATTCAATTTTAGGGCACACCATTTATGGCAAGATTATCAAAATGTTTGCATTATTATATACATGACCGTTTAAACAATGATTCTGGATGGAGAAATATAAAAGTAATTTTGAGCGATGCAAATGTGCCAGGAGAAGGAGAACATAAAATAATGGATTTTATACGTAGACAAAGAGGTAAGTAAACAATTAGACGAGGAATCCATTCTCCCCTCCCTTTTATTGTTTCCTATTTAAGATATTATTATATGGTATTATTATAAGGTATTGTTATATACACATGAAAAATTAAATTTAAAATTTTTTTATTTACATATAAAAGCACAACCTGATCATGATCCTAATACACAACACGTTTTATGTGGAGCTGATGCTGATTTAATTATGTTGGGTCTTGCAACTCATGAACCTAATTTTACTATTATTCGTGAAGAGTTTAAGCCAAATAAACCAAAACCATGTGATATATGTGGTCAATTAGGACATGAAATGCAGGAATGTACGGGTGCAGAGCCTAATCAGAGGGAAGAAGGGAATACTTTTGGATCTGAATGCCAGTACATATTTGTGCGATTAAACGTACTCAGAGAATATTTAGAAAGAGAATTGCAAATGCCTAATCTACCATTTAAATACGATTTCGAGCGAGTTATCGATGATTGGGTGTTCATGTGTTTCTTCGTAGGAAACGATTTTCTTCCTCACCTTCCATCTTTGGAAATTAGAGAAGGGGCAATAGATAGACTTGTTAATTTATATAAAAAAACAGTATATAAAACAGGAGTACGTAATGTATATTAAAGATAAAAGTAAAGAAATAATGTTTTATATAATTATGTAAAATTTTATGATTATTTTTTTGTTTTTGAAAATTTTTATTTTTAAAATACGAAATCAATAATTATAATAAATGAATAAAAATTAATCTAATAAAAATCAGTTATAATATAAATCAGTACACTAAACAAAGTGAGGAATATTCAATAATAATAATTTTTATTATTAATTATAGGGATTTTTAACAGATAGTGGAGATGTTAATTTAGACAGAGTTCAACTTATAATGTCTGAATTAGGCGATGTTGAAGATGAAATTTTCAAGAAAAGGCAACAGAATGAATTAGCCTACAAACAACGTGAAAAAGATAAAAAGAGAAGATTATTGGGAATTAGTAATAATAAACCAAAATGGATTCCTACGGGACAATTTGCACCGACCGTACGTTTTTCTTAATATTTATAAACGATTTTTAATTTTTTTAATAACTTTAATAATTTTTATTACATCTTCGTTACAGCGTATTGGTGAACAGATCAAACCAGTACAAAATGCACGTTACGAAGCTTATCAAATGCGTATTCATGGTCAAAATTATCATACAAGTGAAAAAGGAAATGCTAAGGAGATGTTAGAAAGTATGATACGTCCTGAAGTATGATCTATATTTCTATTTTTATTTTTGTGTATATTTTTTACATATTTATATATCGTATTTATATATCGATTGTTTATAGAATTCGACTGATCATGAACGAAAACGAAAAAGTGAAGTATTTGAAGACGATTCAGATGATGATCAATCTCACGATGAAGTTAGATTATGGGAAGATGGTTTTAAAGATCGTTATTATGAATCAAAATTTGATGTATCTCCTGATAATTTGGTATTCAGGTGAGAATATTTCATGATATAATTATATTATATTCCATAAAATTTGAATTTTAAATTTTATTCATTTATATACAGAAATAATGTAGCATTACAATATGTACGTGGTTTGTGTTGGGTTTTACGATATTATTATCAAGGTTGTGCTTCATGGAAATGGTATTTTCCATATCATTATGCTCCATTTGCTAGCGATTTCATTAATATTGGTGGTCTTTCTACCGAATTTGAAAAAGGAACTATACCAGTAAGTATTTGAAGAAAGAAATCGAATAATTAATACATTATTACAGCGAAATTTATTATTTTTCTTTTGAACATTTTAGTTCCGTCCATTAGAACAATTGATGGGTGTATTTCCAGCGGCAAGTAGTAAACACGTTCCTGCACCGTGGGCAAAATTAATGAGTGATCCAGTGAGTGGAAATTGCACATGTATAAATAAAATAAAAAAATAATTTTGATATTTATCAATTTTTTAATTTTAATAACTTTATAACTTTATTTAGAAATCACCAATTATTGATTTTTATCCAGAAGATTTTAAAATTGATTTAAATGGTAAAAAATTTGCTTGGCAAGGAGTAGCTTTACTTCCTTTCGTGGATGAAAAACGTTTATTCAAAGCACTAGAGCCATATTACGATTGTTTGACAGAAGCAGAAAGTATGCTAAATTTTTATTATTAATAATTTTGTAAGTATATAATTTTTTTAATATTTATGGTATAAAATTTGTATTGGTGTTTTAGAAATACGAAATGTTCGAGGAGACGATCGATTATATGTAGGACTCGGTAATAGCGGTTATAATTTTATGAAGGGACTTTATACGAATCATGTACGATCCGATGCAGAAACTTCAATATGTATAGATGGTATGCGAGGTACGGTTTTATTGACAGACGATTGTGTCGGAGACGGAGCTACTTTACCTTCGCCCATAAACGGATTATTACCAATTAGGAATAATAAAGTGTATTGGTATATATAAAATATATTAGATTCTCTTTTCATTTATTTATTTCTAAAATAAAAATATAAATCTATTTTTCTGTTACAGTATTAAATTCAGAGATCCAAAATATAGTAGTAATTTTATTTTCCCTGCAAAAAAATTGAAGGGTGTTAGAGAACCACCAAAAGTTTTGAAACCTCAAGATTTTGATCAAATGAATCGTAACACTGGAAATACTTGGAAACCACAAATTGGTTTCACTCCCTCGACACAAATAGCTTCATTAACCGAGGCAGGCAAAAGAATACTTGGGTAAGTTATAACGACAAAATTTTTATGCTTTTTTTTTTTTTTTTTAATATCAATTTAGCAATATTAAATATATTTTTTATTCGCAGGCATTATACGAATCATAATAGAGTGCCACCATCATACAACCCAATACCAATACCACAAACATTATATTCACAGCATCACGGTGAGTCAATGTATATTTTAATATTTTAAAATTAATTTATCGATTTCAAAATATCGTTCATATTTAAACAAAAACTAAATAAAAAGAAAAGAAATATACATAACATAAGTTTGACTTATGTTAGAAAATAAATCGATTGTCATGAATTAAGTTCAGATGAATTCAAAATTATTGATTTTTCAAATATCATGAAGAAAAAATATAATCATTTCTAGAAACAAATTAAAACACATGCAATTCATTTGAATTATTGAATCGATTGTCGAATGAAAAGTGCATAGGAAGAATTCATTATTTTCCTCTTATCGGAAATCATGGCGATGCCCCTATTTTTTTATGTTTATGTACTTATTTCATATTTCGCGCGTTGTTCTATTTTAATTCCATTTTTTATTATTTTAATCCGTTTCTAATTTATTTTTCCTTAATAATAATCTATCTTTTTCCTTAAAGATAATTATAATTGTGAAACGTTAAATTGATTTTTTAGTTTTTTATATAGAACATAATTACATTCGATATTCCATTTCAATTACTTCTATTAGTTCAATAAATTATTTTCTATAACTTACAATTAAATATATTTTCATACTTTTTCTCGAATTAAATTATTAAAAAAAAAAAAAAAAAAAGAAATTTACACGGTAAAATGCGAATCAAGAAATAAGATGAAATAAAATATAGAAATAAAATTGCACTTACTCAACTTACTTCTTCATCAAAAAATTGATCCTCATTTTTGCTCGCAAACTCTATATTACAATCAATACCATAATTTTTTTCAAAAAAATTAGGCCTAAATGACGAAAATTTAATCAACAAAATGTATCTCAAAAATCTACGACCCTTTCCTTTCCTCGTTTCTCACGTACGCGCAATAGTGAAAAAAGAAAAAACAGATTTTGATTTTTCGTCATCGTTTCCATATTAAACACACGTTAAAATCACCGAGAAACGTTGCCGAGAATTGCGAGAACCGATCAGGGTTGCCCCAATCAAAGGCCTCGATCTCCGTTAACAGCCCATCGACAACGGTTCGATGACAAACGCAAGAAATTTTTTCTCGTTTCAAAATCTGCGAGCGTGAGAGATCGAGGAACAACGAGGGTGGAGAATTGATTCCGTTTGCTTGGTGGTCGGAGCGGAGGGGGGAAAGAACGGTGTAAGAGGGATGTGGACGAAGCTGGAAATCAGGGGTCAGAGGCGGGAGCGTGCAAAGGGGTTCGGCGAGCCGAGGGGGTTCCGGTCCCGGATTAGCTTCGAGGGTAGTTCGTCACGTAGAGCGTGACTCCGGACGTTTCGTTGTTTGGCACGTCGAGGTGGAACCAACGGTTCCACGGTTTTCGCCCAATTATAAAACAAACGCGGTGCACTCCGTAATTATCCAATTAGTGGATGTTCCACCACCACCATCACCATCGCTACCACCACCACCACCACCACCACTACCAACCGTCATCGCCGTTGTCGCTACCGTCGTCGAAACGACAGCCTCTGCCCCCCGGCCTTTCACGGGTCCGTCCTCCCCCTCTCCTCCCTCTCCCTGCGTGTCGATCCGTCTGGCTGAGATTACAAAGGCGAACAGGCCGACTATCGCTTTGTGCCAGCGATTCGTTATCGTTGTCGACACTAGCGGGGACTTGTGGCGGTACGCCAGCCCGAGGAAACGACTCGTCGTCGAGTCTAGCGGGGATCTAATGGGAGCTCTAAAGCGTCCGCGTTTGTATTTATACGGGTTTCGTGGATGGATGGATGGATGGATGGATGGAAGATCCCGTGAAGATCGTTTCTTTTTTTCTTTGACCGTAATTTTGAAATTTATCGAGATAAAGTTTTATTAAAGATAAATTTATTTTAGATATTAATTAATTTCGCAAGAAATAATTGGATCTAACTACTCTCTTGTTAAAAACCTACTACTTGATATACGAAAATTAAACGCGTTAACGAGAAAATTAGAGTTGCTCCTTCACTGTGGGGATAGTGAATGTAAACGGTAGTAGTTGCTGGGCGAAGGGTCCGGAACGAGGAGGTCGCGCGTGTGCCTGGCGTTTACACCCCTCGGTAAATCAATCACACACCGTGTAACAACGTTTTGTTTTTACGGTCACGCGCGGAGAATTTCTTGTCGCGCGTGCACCCATCCCCGATCACGCCTCCTGGAACTGTCAACCTCCAACGATCGTAATTCATCTTTACGGAATCGACATCCTCCTTCGCAAATAATTTCCATCTTAACGATTTATTTCCAAGAAAAATTAATCATCTTCTTCTATTTCAATCTTCCAATGGATAAAAAGAGGTCTAATTCGATTAGGTTTGAGCTCTTCGACCATTCTCGTATAAAATATTCCTTCGATCGCAACATTTCTCGGGCCAAGTTGATACTCCGTCGATCAAGAAAGATCATGCACATCTCGTGAATCTTTCCAGTGAATCGTGGGTCACGCGTTATAGAGCGAGCGAGTCGGTGAAAGTAGAGAGTCAGGAAGCAGGCAGGCAAGCAAATGCTTCCTAGGGGATGAAACTAGAAGAAGGAGTAGGAGGAAGAGGAGGTGGAGGAGAGGAGAGGGTTGGTCTACGTCCGTTCGTCCGTCCATATCTTCGTCCAGATGACAGGTGCAGAGGCCCCTCGTTAGACAAATTAAGCTTCGTTCCTAGCCTCCCGCCTCGATGCCAGAGCGTCTACTCCACGGCTTTGTCCGTCTGTCTCTATTCCATCCTCGTCCCTCCGCCTATCTCCGTCTCTGTCGCGCGCGCGCGCGCCAGCTCGTTCGGGACTGGTTTCGAGTGGACTGCAAACACTCGTGCACCCAGCGGCGGCGGAGCCTCGAATCGCGCAGAAACTGAGCGCAAGACCAAGAAGAACCGTCCAGATCCGCGATCCAGCTGTTCCAACCACGATGACGAACGTTCCCGTCCAACGTTTTTCGTCAATTAAACATAGAAAATAGAGGATAGAGGAAAGTGTGTACGGAAGACGATGTGAAAAATTGAGAGAGAGATCAGTGGAATAGGAGAAAGTAAGGATTATGATGCTAGAAGAGAGACGAAAAATTGAAAATAGGATAGTCGCATAACTTTTACCGCTGCTATTTCTTGGAATATTCCGTCGTTTTCTCTCATCTATAACCTCGTATATGTACAATACTCTGGAAATTGAGTCGAAAAAGCGGCAACGTATAAGACGATGAAAATCCATCGAAAGTAACGATATATCTCCATCATCAAGCTCTTGTAGCCGCTACGACCACGCGAAACTGTTCAAGTCTTTCCTGAAAGCTTCTATAGCATCTTCAGTCTCGATTCCGCCGGTGGAAATTACCTCTCTGGGCCGCGTCCCAGCATCCATCGGCAGCGAGGTGTGCCCGCCGCGTCTATTTACCAGCCCTCTCTCTCTCTTCCTCTACCTTTTCTCTGTCCCTCGCGGAAACTGGCTCCCGCTTTCACGAGATATTACCTGTAATGTCCGTTGCATCCATTACGCGTCATTATCCATCCATTAGTCGTTTTCCATCTGGTGGACGTCTGGAGAAAAGGACGTTTAGACGCTCTGACACGCGGAGCGGATCACCCTTCCCTCTTTCATCCCGTCTTTCCTTTATCTTGAGGGGATATAAATGTAGCTTCTTCCTCATCCGCGATTATTAATTCTAATTTTATTATTCTTTATCTTGTTAAATTACGATAAATTATAACATGTGATAATAATAATTGTTCAGAAGATAATTAAAAAACTCTGGAAGTGGAAGGATGAAAGATGGTTTTCCGAGGGACAATGAAAATCCGTAACGGGATCGATGATAAAAATCAAGGATGGGAAACGATTATCGGGGAGGAGAGGTGAGGAGTGACTCTGTACGCTTGCATGGTTGTTAGGCGGGTGAGAAAAAGATCTTTGGCAGATCGACGGTAATTACTGTTGGACCGGTAACGAGGACACGTGTTTTCCATGGAAAAACTTGGATCTCGAAGACGAGTCGAACAAAGCGGTCCAGGAGTAGGATGAAGTAGTAGGAGGAGTAGGAGGATGGAACAGAGGCTTCTTCTCTAAATGCTCGTTCACCCTCGCCTATTCATTCTTCACGTATGTCTACTACCTGCGATACAGCCTCCCCGCCATTAACTATAGGATCCATTCATCTTCGAGAGCATAGGTGAACTTGTCCTCGCGATCTCTTCAGACACTCGATGATGCCCCGCGTTCTGCCTCTCTTTGGCCTGAAACTTCAAAGCCTGCTCCTTTCTCCGAACGGAGAGAGAGGGGGGGAAAGAGAGACAAGAAGAAGAGCATAAAAATATTCGTTTTATCAGACCGCTTTTTTCTTCTCCTCTCTCTTCCTCGACTTATTCGTCTCGTTGATTATAAATAATAATAATTTATTTCCCCGTATATCGAGAGGAACATTACAACAAGTCTGTTATAATCGGTACGATATTTAAAAAATTAGGAATTTAGAATTAAAATTCTTCAAACTAAAATCTGGATTTAAAAGTGAAAGGAAGTGGTTGAAAAGCTTGGGCGAAAAATTTAAAAATAATCATTTCCCAAGAAATTTGATTATAAATAATTTATTTCCACTATCAAATATCGTAAAAAATTATGAATTTAGAATTAAAATTCTTCAAATTAAAATCTGGATTTAAAAGTGAAAGGAAATGGTTAAAAAGCTTGGGCGAAAAATTTAAAAATAATAATTTCCCAAGAAATTTGATTGTAAATAATTTATTTCCACTATCGAATATCGTAAAAAATTATGAATTTAGAATTAAAATTCTTCAAATTAAAATCTGGATTTAAAAGTGAAAGGAAATAGTTGAAAAGCTTGGGCGAAAAATTGAAAAATAAATTTCCCAAGAAATTTGATTGAAAATACGAACTATGATGTACTCTGCTCCCATGGAACAAGAACGAGGATAGATACGGTCTCTGTTTTCTATGGTATGGGGATGACGGGCGTCACCGGCAGCGCCGTGGCTAATTTCCTCGGCATTGAACCGCATTGTGCTTTAAATCGGCCTTCCCGCCTTCGAAAATCCACCCTCTAACCGAATCGGCAATCTACACCGTATCTCTCTCTCTACGTCTATTCGACAACCCATGAAAATTGCCCCCTTTCTCTCGTTTAATTTTACCACTTCCTTGGATTTCTCGTTGGAGAAACTATCCCGAATAGTTAACAGAATGGCAAGTTATTAAAATTATAATTAAGGAATACTTTCATTTAACGAGAATAATTCTCTTACGGATTTAAAAAAATAATTTTATTACTCAGGAATTCAATTGCTCTTAGTAACCAAGTTCTATCAATTTATTTAAACCAGTTTCGCTCGATCTTTCAAATCAAAAGTATCTAAAAATAATATTCTCTTCAATCCTCCAACGTCTCATTTAAATTAACAAATTTACACGAATTGCGATTATTAACTATTAGAGATATTCATAAACCAAGGGGGACTTAAATCCTTATGAATGAAAACAATGCCGAAACTCCAATTCAACGTATTTAAAAATTCTTAACCGGAAACTTATCTCGCAAGACAAAAAGTATCACTCTTGCCAATCCCAATTTTCTCCAAGAAACAACGTACCTCTACTAGTGCTTCTCCACGTAACTGCAATTTCCACCCCGCCGTGGATCGTCGTGCGGAAGCCGTCGTGCTCTTCGAACTCTTGCCTCGCGGCAAAAAGAGGATTTCTCTCATTGCTAATATTTTTTTTTTTTTTTTTCCTATTCCCGTGTCAGCGAGCGAAGAAGAGTCGCGGAAAAGGACTCCCCCTCCCCCCTTTCATCTCTCTTCTCCTCGGTTGGCAAAGGAAAAGGGGGAAGGGGAGAGCGAAAAGAAAGAAAGGGAAGAAAACGCTGGAAAGAGTGGACAGAGTAGGGAAAGAAAAAGAAGAAGGAGAAAAGAAAGAAAGAAGAGCGAAAAAAATCCGTATCTTTGACGAAACCGAAGAAGAGTCGTCGTACGTGTCCTTAAGCGACTGCCAGGCTTCCACGCTAATGAGGCGCGGCGTAATTAGTGAGACTGTCTACTGGCTGGACCCTTCACGAGAGGGCGGATCCCTCTCGACGTCGAGTCGCTCTCTCATCCCACCCCCTCCGGTTCGCCACTCCACGCATCCTCAACCCGTTTCACGATTTCTTACCGGCAGTGAAGAAGGAGCCGCGGCTCGCTGACACCTCGTGGAAATTCACGACTTTTCATCCGTGCTCCTTCGCGAGGAAAAAATAGCGTGATTAAATCTAGTACTCTAGCTGGACTTAATCTTCTTTTTTTTATGGTCTCACGCATCGTGAGTACACTTCAATTGTGAGAATTGTGAAAATTTTTCCCTCTTCTTTTTCTTCCCCTTCTTTTTTTTAATGTATAGGAGAAGAGAAATTCTACTCTTTGAAGGTTGAATTCAGGAACAACTGAAAATGATGATATTAATTTTAACGTGATCCTTTTTTTTAAACAGATTTTATAGATAGGAGAAAGAAATCGTTTGCATTTGTTGAAAGAAAAAGATTTGCGTTCTCGCAATAAATATGAAAGGGAAGGAAAGGGAGAGATTTGCCGGTCGAGTCGAAGCAATCAAACTCGTTAAGGGAAAAAGGCTTTGGGATCGCTTTGATTATCAATTCTTCGCTTGACCAGCTCGTCGATCTACCAGGATCGTCCGACTCGGGCCAATTCTCTCGACGAGCGTGAAACTCTATTACAGCCGGGAGGGCCAGCAGCTATGGTACCGTTTCGATTTGTCCCTGTGAAGGGTTCGTACGATTTCTAGTGGCTAATAGAAAGGCTGCCTCCTCTACCCTCTACGAGTGCCACGAAGGGGAGGGGGCAAGGGTCGATTCGTTTGGACTTTTACTTAAAGCCAAACCGACCCCACATTCGTTTATGGAGATCGATATTATTGGGCCATTAGGCTGTCCGTTTAATTGGAGAAACGTCTGATCAATTTCTGCCCCATACTACTTGCCAATTCGCGCTGCAAACCCGTTTGATTCGTTCGATTTTTAAAATTGGTGGTTTGATTCTGTGCAAGATTAAACACTTCTCACTAGAATTTCAATGATGCGTTATTTCTGAAAGGAAGAGAAGAGATTATTCACACGGGTAGTGGAAAAATCGTAAAAAAATTTTAACAAAATCCGAAGCATCGATTATTTAAAATAATCTAAGGTAAAATTTTTTTACCAGAATAGCAATATTTGTGTAAGTTTGTTATGAAAAAAAGTAAGGGGGGAAAAGGATATTTTTCCAGCGTCGGATATATTTTTCTTGGAATTCTCGTTACGTTGACTTCCGGGACTAATTGAAGAGTCGAGGACCGACACGTCTATTCGCGTTACGTCCCCATGAGCTGTGCGAAGGATCTCGATCGTTCGCAAGGAAAGGAACACGATAGAATTTTTCTTTCTTTTTTCACCAGCTTAACGGATCATCTGAATAGAGAGGCCTCTTTCACGTAATAAAAGTAAATGGTGCGCATATCCTAGGTTCTCCGGCCAACCGAATAAAAGGTATTCTCTTCTGTCGGGGGATCATCGATACACCTGTGCACCAACCCCTAATTTTTTTCTCTTTACCCAGCCTTTCTCTCTCTCTCTCGATGTTTACTTAAAAGCAGAAATAAATGCGCGTGCAGGTAGCTTGGATTTAAGCCAAGATAATATTCTCTTCTTTTCACTTAATAATCCTCGAATATCTACGAATCTTAATTAATTCTGAAATACAAATTGCAGTAAATGTGCGTTGAAATGTTTGAAAAATTAGGCGTTAGGGGAGAAAAACTTTTTCTACGCGGTTTCAAAAAAAAAAAAAGAAGACGTTATTTCTTCACCTTTGAAGCGAAAGTGCATCCATCGGTCGAGCGTGCCTTTTAAAAGACAGGGGTCCGGTAAGAAAACTTACGCGACCTTCATCGTGGGATTTCTATCCGATCCTTTTCCTTTTCTAGCTCTCGTTCCAATTAACCTTGAGGCCACGAAGCGGCTACGAGCCTCTTGCCCCGCAGGATGCGAGGGAGAGTATAAAGGGGGCAGTCGAATGAGATTAATTCAGAAATGACGACGAGTTCTTGTTGCCTCCCTGCGTACGGCACGATTATATACGATGGATATGCACAGAGAGAGAGAGAGAGAGAGAGTGAGGAGAGATGACTTCTTGAATATATGTGTGAGCACCACGATTCATAATACTCTTCTTTCCACTTTGATTTCATTCTTCATCCTTGTTTCCTTTGTTGTTCAATGCAGCTTTCTTTTTATCACTCGTTTTACTTGCGATTAATTTTAGAATATATTTTTAAAGTTTTTGAGTTCTGTGTAGTAATCTAAGTATAAGATAGATAAGACGAATTTATACTCTAACTTTATTCATAGACTCTTAAAACACGCTCGCTATCCATTTATAAATTTCACTATATCCGTTCATTCTTCGTGCTTTTCCAGTTCTTTTTGTACGCGTTGTAATTTACATGTTCGTTTCTGGGTCGCGCGATTAATCAAGAAAAATGGAATCCAACCGTGTAGCGTATTTGCAGCAGCGAGAATTCGCCGAATGAAAATGTTTTCTGCCTTTTTTCCTCTCCCGCCTTCTGATATTTTTCTCCTATTTCGGAATCCGATCTTTTCACCGCCTCTTTCTCTCTCTTCCTTGCTTTCCTTTCTTCCTTCTTCTTCTTTTTTTTTTTACCTCGGCACGATTTCTTCGCGCTCCACTGCCTCGAGAACTCGCTCTCTGCGCCATTCTAACGCACGTTTGTAATATCAAGAAACCGCGCGGGGTGTTGGTGAAATCTTCGGTTAGCATTCTCGAAAACGCAAAGAAAAGGTGAGTCGAGTCTCGAGGGTGCGGTTTTCCGCCTCATTTCCACGCGAAAACCCCCGATTCTAAACCCCCTAAAGAAAGAATGAAACTAGCTCTACGTTTTACCGTGCTTCGATCTCCTCTCTGTCTTTCTTATTCCATTTCTTCCATTGTGCCTTGGCAGTCATCGGCGAGGATCATCCGTCGAATCGGATCTTAGATACCTTTTTTAGACATTTCCATGGTTTTCTAGAGGATTTCTTCGCCCCCTCTCGAACATCCTCAAACGCGCTACCATTTTCTGGCCCCTATTTCCAGCCTCGCAAAACTCTTCTTTCCAGGAAGAAAGTTATTAATCTTACATTACCGTTAAAATTACCTACAACAGTTTTCGTGTTAATCTCGATAGAAATCTAAGGCATCGAGGAAGAACTAAATAAGAGAATTTCCAAGTCCTTCTCTTTCTTTTCATTCCCGATCCGGAAGTGTGAAAGGTTCTCTCCGGGCTTAAGTGGCCGGATCCATGACACGTTTTGATTCCTGCGGAACGTATCAGGTTTCGGAACGTTCGGTGGCCGTGTTCTTCACGGGGAACGATCTCGTTTCTGAACGCGTCGACTTGTTGACCCATCTACCAGCCATCCACTCCCGAAGGATCCGATTTCACCGACGTTTCGAGGACTCGCGACTATGCTGACCGTCTAGGTCTGGCCGTGGAATCCTCTTCAATTGCTACCTCCGGAATTTTGCCCGGACCGTTCGCGTCGAATTTCGCGGTTCCGCCAGAAACTTGAATATTCTTCCCTCGATCATTTCCTCGCTTCTTCTTCGCCAATCCTCACCTTTTATCTCTTATCCTGAAATCAAGTCATTCGAATTTATGAATAAATATCTTACCAGTGTACGTTGAAAAGAGATTGTGCATCAAAACTCGAAGGTATTCAGTTTTGCTGGACGCATCCTGTATCGAAGGACGTTCGATTTATCCTTTACCGGAATTTTAACGCATGGCCATGCTCTCCACATCCAGAGCCCTCGAACGAGCCCCCTTGATTTCGTAATTCGTACGAAAGTCTCGCGGCACATAGAGCGTGGATCCCGACAGAGGGACAGAGACGGATGATTCGTGGTGAAAAACGCGGAGGGAGAGAGGGGAATTGGCGTAGAGAAGGAGAAGGAAAAAAGAGATGGAATAAAGATCGGGGCAGAAAGAGAGAAAGGGAGAAGAGGGAGATGATATCCCTCTTGGTGTGTAGCATTTGAAGGAGACGACGGTTCCCTTTGCGAGTGGAGATCCTTATGGGACTCGGAAGGGGCATATTTACAAGGAGGAAAGAGAGGAGCACGGAAGGAAGACAAGCGGAGGAAAAGAGGAAAGATACGCGACGGAGAGGGGGCCACGAGGAAGAGGACGATGGGAGTGAAGCATCCTCGACAGTTCTAGGATACTCCTTGCCGGTATCCTGGGGTCCTCGCTGCACAAGGACCATCCTCTTCCTCTTCCTCTTCTTCGTGGCGCACTCTCTCTCTTTCACGGTTTAGATCTTCTTCCTCTTCTTAATTCCTTCTTCCTTCCTTCCTTCTTTTCCACGTTTTTATCTCCGTTTTACTCTTTCTCTTGTTTTCTCAACTCTGTTACAAAGCCGAGTAGCCACCTTTTTCAATGCTCTTCTCGCTTTTCAGGATCCATCGTCCACTGCGACTCTCGCTTCTACGCTCCCTCCCTCGCTTTAACTCTTTCTCTGTTCTTTTTTTTCGCTTATCTCTCCTCCTTTCCTCTTCTATACCTTCTCGTCGGTCTATTCGGGCGTCGAGCAAAGTGTGTGGGATTCGATATCACCTAATCACGATCCTCGAGCAGGAACAGACTCTTCTCTCGACGACTTTTCGACAGCAGGAGAGGCGTGATTGTTTTTTCTTCTGCTGTCTGTTCACGAGCGTTACCTTTAATGGCCTTTCGATACGGCCTTATAGGAGACTTTAAGGACTTTTAAACGACTTGGTGTTTGGTACAACGGTAGTTGTATTCGTGAAATTGAACTTAATTTTTGTTGCCCAATATAATAATTTAATGAACGGCAATATTTTCAATTAAGTAGCTATTTGTATTGCACGTCAACTATCATTAGTTACAAATCTTTAATTCTTTTCACTCAATGTATTTTTATATATATATATATATATATTTTTACCTAAAACATTTTCTTTGATCAAATTCATATTTTCGGATTTTAGTTTAAAAGAGAGTCAGAAAATAATTGAAAAGTCATCTAAAATCGTGATTTCTAATCGTCGAGAGTCAATGCTCTCCCCGTGATCGTAAATATGGTTGTGGTGGTTACCGAAGGAAAAGGTAGCGTGGATGTAAACGCGGCCATAGAGGACATGAGAGCGGCGGAGGTAATGCGCCAGCTGAGGCAAGGGTCCTTGCTTTGACTCCAAACTCACCAGTATAACTGAATGCCTCTCTATAGGCCGAGTACGTGCTTCTAAGTGCATCCTGATTTTTCGAAGCTTTTTGATTATGCCTTTCCTTCTCTCATTCTTTCCTTCTTTCATTCCCTCCCACTTCCCTGCTACTCGTACTCCCATTCTTCTCGCGTCTTTCCACCTCTGATTGATCTACAAAAAGGGGACGAAGAAAAAGATTGATATCGCGATAAAATTGTTTACTCTTTCCATTTCTCTAAATATTTCTGTGATAATCTCTTCTTGTTAAATTTCTCAACTACTTTCGTCAACAGATTCTTTCGTCACCAATTTTTTCACGAATCTTGGTGAAAAACGATTCAATCGGAAGAAATATTTTCGTTAGACAAATATTCTTTCTTGATTTCTTAATTTCCAACTTCTTAGAAGAAATCGATTTACCGGATTGCCACGGGCTTTTGGACGGCACGGGTCGCGGTTGGATCTCTTCACAGGTGCACAAGTAGCTGTGTTGATTTATTTGATAAATGAGTAGTGGATAGGGCTTTAAGCGGGCGAGAGAGAGGGAGGGCTCTCCAGCGGAGAGTCCTACAACGCCGAGCGCACTACTCTTTCGCTCCTCTGCTTTCGTTCCCTCTCTTTCCTCCCTACTCGTTTTTTACCCCAACTCCCTCTTGCCTCCCTCAAATCAAACGTAGAACCAGTTGGACCGACATAGGTCCCGCGAGAGCGACTCAAACACTCTCACTGGTGGCTCGTCTCTGTTACTTCCGTCATTGACGCGATTTCCACCGCTTGTTTTTCGCGGCATCTTGTCTCCTCGAGCTATCCCGGAAACAATATATAACCCTGAAAAAAGTTTTTGGAATAATCTCTCGCGATCATGAAAACATGTATTCGTGACGTACAGACATTTATGATAATTTTACCAAACAATCAATCTTTCCCCAAAGACTTTAAGAATAGGATAAAGTCTTTTGGAACAAGGACGCTGCACATAAGATAATGCAAAACGGCTGAGCAAGCACGCAACGCAAGCGACGGAGCCAGCTATGCAGATATCCGCGTTTTTCTTCTCTTTTACGCGAACCAAAACGTTTCGCCGATATTCCGTCTCCTTCGTGGAGGGGGGCTGGAGAGTGAAAATATTGACTCTGTCAGCCGGTCGGTCTTCATGTATAACGCGAAAGAGGAGCAACCGTTGAAGGCGGTACAAATTAGAGACGGATATCGTATTGTTTCGGAACAATGTCAGAGGGATTAGCCATTTCGTACACACGAAACGTCCACGTGAAAACGTCCTGCTCTCTCGTTCTGGTCCCAGCGTTACAATTGCACCAGTACGATTTATCCAAGAGAAGCTGGGAAAATAACAAAGGATCTGCCTTTCGAGTTGGAACATCTCGCAGACGTGGCATGCGGCGAGGCTTGGTTGGTAGTGGTGATGGTCGAGAAGGGGCGACGATCAGCGATTCCATCGTCGTTATCGGCGATGAATAATTAATGTCGTTAATGAATTAAAGATTACCATGGATTAAAGACAGCTAGAGACTGGTTGGCTGGCTGGCTGGCTGGCTGGCTCGTTGAATATTGGCTGCATCTTGTAATTCCACCGGATGTGTATCGATTCCGTCTTCGACTAGATACATTTTTAATTTGAGGAATCAATTACATTACCTGAAATATACGTGTTTTAAAGCTATTTATCCAAGGAATTTTTTTTCTTTTTTTAGAAATTTCTATCAAATTGATAAAAATCGATCGGTTTTGTATATACGCAATTATAAAGATCGATACTTTACTTTAGAAATTAATAAAATAAAAAGGAGGAAGAAGAGGAATTAATTCGGAAAGGCCCTTTCTTATCAGAGATATCGATGTGTTAAAGCGGGTGGCAAAGGCGTCAGATAAGGCACCATCGTTGATTGGATCACCGCGAGAAATCGATACCTCAGCCCCCTTCCCTCCAGTTTGAGAGTTCTCCTTCTTCGTTTCAGTCTCTGCCTTCGTCTTTCCTCGGTACGTTCTCCTCCTCTTCCTCCTCGCACTCTCTATCTCTCTTTTCTATGTTCCTCCTCCTGGCCGCCGCCGTGGCTGCCTCCAATTTCCCCGTGCCGGGCTCCTGGAGGATTCTCGAGTACCCTCTCATCGCCCTCTGGGCCATCCAACCGAGCTCTGTCCGGCAGTCTCCATGCCAACACCCGCTCGATAAATTTATTGGTCGCCTCTGACACGAGTGCTTCTGCATATTTCTTTCTTCTTTTCTCTAATGCTTCGTCTTATAACGCTCTCTTTGTTACGTCTAGATACACCGTTCTTACAGCTAGGAATATTTTCTTGGCTGGGTTGCTCAGTCACGGGACCTCGCGAAATGTCACGCGACTCTTGCATTTCGGCTTTTATTAGTGCTAAGCTTGCTTATTCCGATTGTTAAGAAGTGTTTAAGAAGTGTTTTGTGTCTTTTTTTTTTAAGAATATAATTATAATCAAGAATTAGTTAGCTAGTGATTAATTATTATTTTTAGTCATCAATTAAATGTCACTAGATATTTTGTATTTAGAGATATGCATTTAAAATTATATATATAATAGAATATATATATAACATATAGTAAGGAGTATTTGCTATAAACTAATAAAATTTACTAATTAAATTTAAATTAAAATTTCTTCGTGATGCGTTCTCGAACTTTAAAAAATGAAAATTTTATATCTTTTGGAAATATATTGTCAAAGGTGTAGTAATCCATGATTCAAGTACACACGTACAAAAAGTTCGTTAATCACCATCGAACGATGCAATCGTCGTCTAGGTTGGCGCGCAATTAAACGGCCAGCGAATTACGGCGAAGCTTGCATTGGCGGCTACTCCGCGGCCCGGTATTGGATCTCATCGGTGGATGGGGCTCAAATCAATCCGGCTCCCCCTTCGCGAAATTGTAAATAAATTAGGAGCTACGCGATCGCGAGAGTCAACACGTTACTTGCGCGCGACCGATCTACTCCCATTGCCTCCCCCTTGTATGTATATGTGCGCTTGCTTCGTGGCGCCACACACGCGTGCTGTGTATCGTGATTCGTTAGTGCGCATGCGCGAATTGAGCGAGATCACCCAACGCGGTAGGCGTACGTCATATGAATTAAACAAGGATACGAGGATACGAGGGTGAGGTTTGCGGAGGGCTGGAAAGAGAAAGGGTCGAGGGTCGGGAGGAGGACACAGACGAGGGACCAACACACCAACGTTGCGTTTATTAACGCACGTTGCACGGTGGGGTTTGCTGGCACAGCATCGGCTGTGCGGCAACCAGCCAGGCAGGGTCAAGTGTTTCTCTCCATCCTTCTTCGATCTTCGCCCTTTTCCTCCTGCCCCTTCAACCTCTCCGCCGACCGCTGTGTCCCACCTTTCTGCGCGTACCTTCTCCCACCTCCGCGTCTCTGTACCCCCACTCTGCTCCCCGTGTACCCTCTAGTTCTACGGCCGCCTCGACGAAGCTAAAATATCCGGAGAACGAAACGCTGCAGGGCCAAGTTCTTCGTTGTGGGCGTTTTCTTTTTTCTTTTTCTTTATTTTTTTTTTCATTTTTGATTGATAATTGTTTAATTCATTTGATATTTGAAAGTTGTTTGACATATGAAAATTTTTGACGAAGAAAAAAAAATATGTTGTAAAATTATTGTAAAAATTTTGTATCTGTCATAAAATATCTAATCTTCCGTTTTTTAATGTTACAATATCGAATAAAATTTAAATAATGCTGTAAAACGGTGAAAATTCAACGTACGAATGATAATTACAAAACCGCAAAATATTTCAAATCCAATCGAAAATTTCAGTAATAATTACGAATTGACGGCCATGGTATAAATCGATAAAATCTCAATGTGGATTTCGATACAATCAAAGGGCCACGAACGCATTGGCAAATGTCCAAAGCGGCGTTGCGGATTCCGATAATCATCGATGAATATCCTATACAATATTCAGAATCGTGATGTAGATTTTGTCAATATGAATTTTAATAATTCTACAATTATTTTATATAAATATGATTAATGCATATAAAATTATCTTATAAAAATATATAAGTTTTATAACGATTATTAAGCCATGTAAAAAAGAAATAAAAAATTGACAAATCTTTGAAGCAATATGTGAACCAGCAACGCTGGTTTTCCGACGAAAGAGAGAGAAGTTCGTATTTTCCTCTCGAACGAATCACCGTGGCCGACAGAAACAGGAAAACGGAGCTCAACTACGAATGGAGGAAGAAAGTAAAAGTCATTCGTCGAGGGTGGGGGTAAACGTGTCTCGTCTCTCGTTTCGTTTCGTTTCGTTTCGCCGAGGCAGGCTCGTCGAGGCGCTAGAAGGGCCGGCGTTCGAGGGCCTCCATTACCGGCGACTAAAAAGAGGAACAGGAAAACGCTAAGAGAGAAAGAGGAAGAGGGTGGCGGTCCAGGGAGTAGGGGAAATCTTGAGTTGCACCCGGCTCGTTTCTTCTTTTCCACGGGTCTGGCAAAGGCGAGAATGAATGCGGGCAAACAGCAAAGGGCGGGAGAAGAAAGGGAAGAAGCACGGCGAAAGAACGGAAGAGGAAAAAGAGGTAGGGAGAAAGACGAAGAAGAAGGAGAAGGAGAAGAAGAAGAAGAAGGGGAAGAAGTTGAAGTCGGGAGCGTGCGAAAAGAGGAAGTTGAAGGGGGCTACGGAGAGGAGCACGTACAGAGAGAAATAAAGAGGGAGAAAGCGAGAGGAGCCCGTGTGGAGAGAAGGAAGAAGGCGGTCGGAGGAATTACCGGTTCGTTGGCTAACTGGCTTCATAGAAGAAAAACCTCTTTATATCTCGCGCGCACGCACGTAAGCTGGTAGCGTGGCTGAAAAACGCGCCTTTAAGCCTCGAGTTTCATCGAATACACCCCGTGTACGAGTGGTACGTGGAACAAAGCCACCGGAAATCGCCCGAGTGGTACTCTGGCCTCCGGCCTGCCTGGCGCCATCTTGTACACGGCTACCAGCCACGATGGGGAACGCACGCTCTTTGCTCTTTCATTGTTCTTGTCGTCAGGTAGTTGCGCCACATTTGGATAGAATATGTCCATCTTTCTTCTTCTCCTTTTTTTTCTCTTTTTCTTTGTATTTCTCCCCAGCACTCTTTTCCCTTGTGAGATGTTTTTGAAACAAGTGATATAGTATCGGTACGAAATCGTAGAGTCTTTTGATATCGAGGTTTCAGAAATTTAGAAAAAAAAATGATGTTCTGATGAAGATGAGAAAACTTCTTTGGATTCAATCTGAAAAGAAATTTGTATACTTCGTTTTTCAATATTTAATTCCGTTAATAATTAAATATTATTTGTTACCCAGGAAGAAAAGTAAGCTTTATCAATTCTATTCGTTTCAAACATTCGAATCTTATCCTGATTTGAAAGTCACCAGTATGGCAACCTTGGCGTTTTCCCTTTTTCTTTTTAAATATCGAAATCGCTATCCGTTCTTCTTACGCAAACATTATTCCTCTCAAGCAGTCCCTCCAGTCTTATATGCTTAGGTGGGTGTAGGTAAACATTGTATAGCACGTGTAAGTAAAAGGTAAGCTAAATAAGCGTCTTCTCCTTCCTCTTCGTCTCTTTTCTCTCTTTCTCCATTTCCTTTTCTTTCTCTTCTTTTTTTGTGCTCGGATACACGCCAGCAGGAGCGTGTACGAAGTGTCTCTTACCAGCACTGGTGCCTTTTCATTCGAGTTAGTCGGTTGGTCTCGCCTCTCGAGGAAAGCGGAGGCTAAAGGGTTTCGATTCCCGTGCCGCGGTCGCACAACTCTTTTTCACTCTCAACCGCTGGAGAGAAAATTTATATCTCGAATTCACCGACTCGCCTTTAATTTCTAATCCTTTGGACGGAAACCTTGGCTAACCGGTCGCTTCTGATTCCTCTCTTCATAAAAATTATCTCTCCACCTTACAATTCCAGCACCATCTACAATCAGAAATCATCTTCAAAGTTTTCCACGATATTATCTATTAAATATTGAAGGTAAACAAAGAGTATATCAAATAATTATTCATAATTTTCACCGCTAATTAAAATCCATATTAGAAAGTTAAATTTCTTTCTTTATCCTAAGTCTTTCGATCACGATTTTTGAAATCTGATGAGATTGTGATTCCAAAAATCTATTGTCTTGTCATTTCATCTCAACTCCATGTCTCATGCAAGATTCTTGATTCTACTCGTGTTGTTACTGTTAACGTTTAGTTAGAGTTAGATTCGATGAAGAACTTTGGTAAAATCTTCGACGCTGTTGATGACGAGAGAAAAACTACAACGTGAAGGGAAAATGGAGCTAGATAGAAGAAGGGGGGGCTTCGGGGTACGACGGGGTCGGTCGGGAAAGTGTAATTTCAGTTTGAAACAGGAACGGGAGAGGCCGACCCACATCGAGGCTTCGAGTGTTTGTATTGCTGACGCGGCGATCCAATCCAATCCAATACCCATGGCGGATAGGCAACACAGCGCATATACTATCTACGTATGAACGTATCTCCCTCTCTTTCTCTCTCTTTCCCTCCCTCTTCCCTCACCCCCGCCGCTTCTCGTCTGCTTTCCAATACAATTTCGCGGGGTTCGCGACGAGGCAGGCGGAGCTTTCATTTTGTAATTAATTGTCCGCCATTTTAACATCGAAAAATCATTTTTTTTCTGGGCGACCGCGACTTTCCAATTAAATCACCATCCATACATAGATTCTCTTTTTATTTCTGGCGTGGAGAACGGTATCGGTGATGAAACATTGTAGAGATCGAGATTGTACCTCTCGCTAATTTCAAGATAGGATCCATCGTTTTTTCTACACTTTCAACAGCATACCTGAAACATAATCGAGTTATTATTATTTATCGTAATTATCAAAATTGAATTGTACAAATTAAAAATTTCGAATTATTTCATTCAATTTCCGAAAAATCGAAAATCAAAACTTGGAAGAACGCGAACACGAAGGCGTCTCTCCTACGATTCTACACTTACTTGAGAAAGGAAGGAGAAAGAATACGGAAATAAAGAAATTAATATTCATCGTGAAATTCAGCATAAAGCCGTCTAATTAAATACCTGAGCATGGTAACGATTGCGACCCTCTGGATGGGGTTGAAGCGGTCAGCCGGTTCGTGCCGCTCGGCTGCTATTATCATAAACGCAACAATAACGAGGGATGATCCGACGTGTAAACTGTTAAACCCTCCTCCTCCCCTTGGCTCTTTTTTTGGCGAGGGTGAGGATTACCGTGGGGGCCATCCATCGAACCACGTTCCCGGGGCTGGAATCCACGGGGGATGTTATTGTTGCCGCAAAGAGCGAGAGAAAGCGGTCGCCGAGCTACTAGAAATAGAGATACCAGGGACTCTACCGTAACTGTTAGGCTCGCAGTAGTCCACAGGGCCACCCCGTTCAACCCTCGATAATATTGACGGTGTTTGCCGCCTCCTATTACGAGCTCGATTGAACCAAACTATACGATTATCATGCGTCACTGATAGTCTCTCTAGATTGGATAGGAAGGAAGATCCCTGGCTCTACGTATAGAGAGAGGGGAACTCCCTTGCAAACTTCGACTCTTTTTGGATATATATATATAATTTCTTTAAGACGAGATGTCTTAATGCATCTTTGAAATGAACAGTATTAATATTGGCTCGTTCGAACAGCCAATCGGTAATTGCCTTTTCTTTTCAATATCGCGATACGTGATGCGTACAATGTAAGAATCAATATTGTAAATTACAGAGATTTACAGAGAAGCCGTCCCGTGGAAAGAAGCGCTTTACCATTTGAACGATTTAATCATAGACAGTTTCGAAACAATCTCTAACCGGAACAAGTGGATCGATGGTCCCTTGGTTAAATGCATTCATAGCAGACAACGAGTGACGCTCGCACATGGAATACATGAATACGAAATCCTCGAAGTTCATTATCGGAACGTTTCGCGAGTCTACCAAGTTGTGAAACGCTCAGATGGTACTTGCACGAAGCAACCATCGACCATGGGGTACACAGTCACCGTGTTTCAGTCGGCGACAGTGTACTGCTCCTCCTGTGGGTAGCTTATAATCAATTCAATTAAAATTGATTTCCACTCGTCACGATACATCAAACAAAACGGGCCGTTGGTCCCCCCTTCTCTCCCCTTCCTTTTTCAATACTCTCGCTCTTATTTCGTACTCCCCCTTCGCTCCCGTAAAAAGCATGATCTCGCGATTCGAAACCGAGTTATAAATATTCAACGGGAGTCAAAGACGGGGCCGGGCGAGTAGTTAGAAAAGAGGGGGGGAGGGAGAGGTGAGCTCGTAACCGTTTTGTTCTTTTGTCAGCGTCGTCATTATATCGTGTGCCTTCAATTTTTTTCCGCCTCCCCGGCAGTCGTGTTTGCGTGGGCGTGCAACAGCGCGAGGATTCGACGGCTTCCTGCTGCGAACAGGGGGGTTGAAGCGACACGATTCGCGTATAATCGGGGCCTATCCTTGCTCTCCTTCTCTCGCTCTTTCCCATATGCCTTTCTCTCGTGGATACGTGATGCAGCGTGCGTGCTTGATTTTCCTGTATGTCGATGCACTCGCCAGGGTGAGACACGCGCCTACACCGGGCGCATTGCCCTTTCGAAAATCCGTTATTAGCATCGAGCCTCCATTATGACGTTTCGCAATGCTGACAAATACTTGGTCCCTCTTTCTCCTCTGTCTTCCGTGGGCGCCGTCGGTGTGGCTGTGCCACGCGCGTTTACATATTATTCGAGGGAACATGGGACACGCGCCGCCACGCTCCCGGGCCCTTTCACCTACGCGAATATTGTGCTTCCGTCGAGAACGTTGTTTTCTCCTTTGTCTTCCGTGTCGTTGATGGACGAAGATATAGAGTCCACTGTACGATTACTCGCTTTTCTATTGGCGGGCAGGTTCATTGGCCAAGGCAAATTGGAGCATTGACGTCTTTGGACATTCAATTCAATGAAATCTGAAATTTTTATAATTGTTCTTTAATACATTCTTATTAAGAGTAATATGATTATTTGTTATATTATTGGTAAGCGATTAGAAAGAGATTATTTGATTATGTTCCAGGTTACCAAAGTACGAATTATCAAGGAGGATACGATGCAGGACATAACCAGGTTGCAATGGTGCCTGGCCCATGGGCAAGGGGATATGGTACTCCGCACAATTATCATCAACGTTATCCGGAATATCAGCAAAAGAATAATTATAATGTTCAGCCTTACGGGCGAAATAATTATCAAAATCCACAATATAATAGTTATGGTTCGCAGTATAATCAACAACGGGTAAGATTTTGATATGTAAAATTAATTGTAATACCTGAAAATGATGGAATAATTAATTAATGGAAAAATTTGACTGTTTGAGAAATAAATTTCTTTCACTTACCGTTTAAATTAAATTAATTTGATTTCAATTAAAAGATTTTTAAGAAAATTAATTGAGAAAGATTGTTTGTTGTATATAAATAGCAAAGATTTAAAAATATTCTTATCTAATAATTTAAGAGAATGACGAAAGCATATTTTATAATTAATCACTTTTTCTTATGATGTTTTAGAATTATTCTTCTAACTACCAAGGGAATAGTGGTGAAAGTGGGGGAAGTAGGGGAGGAGGATGGAGACGGTCAACGTAGACGTAGACCTTTCTCTATTTGATTAATGCCATCACAGATCTTCAATTTAGATTTATAAGATTTTTCGTTTATAATCTAGAACTTTGGAACTATGCTTAGATTCAGGAATCTATCAACGAGTAAATTGTCCTTTTTTTTTTTGTTCATTTTATCTATGTGAACTTAGATATACAGATGAATGTGCAATATTTTAAATTCATTCCAATATTTGTTTCTTTTTTTTTTTTTGACATTTCTGAATCTTGCATTTTATGAGAATATAATCGCTTGTTTAACATTTAGATAATTAATCATACCTTTTTTTTTAGATATAATAGATGCATAATATGATCTATGATGGCAATTATTATTCATAACTTAGGAACATAAGCAGTATCAAGTATAATTTTATATGGACTTTAATGTGAATATACACATTATTCACAAGGAACTGTATGATAACAACTATCGCTGAAGATTGCACCTTGGCTATAAAAATTCAGATAGAAATAGAAGGAACAATCTTTAAGCGAACGCGATTTGTTAACATAAATTGAATTGTACAATCAAAAACTCAATTAATCATGTTAAATGTTTTCTTGTATGATTATTGTTAGCCAATGCAATTTAGTTCACATAAAAAAATTTTAAACTTTGTGAAGATTATTCATCTATTCTCGACGTAGTCGGTTTAATTATATATTCTGATATTACAATATCATAATGATATTACAATATCATTATATCTGATCATTGCTTGTAATATGGGATATTAATTCAAACATTATTCATTCCTGTAGATTTCGTCATATATAATAGAATATGATGAATAATCTCATTTTGTCAAAAAAATTTTAACCTTATTTTATAGCCTTGTTGTCATGACTTCAGTTTCATCGGATATCCGTCGTGTATACATATCGTTCGTGTACAACCAATTAAAAGGAATATATGAATCCTTTTTATTATACACTAACTTGCACATCACACGTGGAAACTTTTTTATTGTATTCACTTGAACATAAAAAAAAAAAAGTATAGAAATATAATTTAATTAATTCGCGATATTCTCCTCCGCGAATTTTTTCATATCTTCATATTTTCACAAAATCCTCTCAATCAATCCTTTCTAAAACAAAAAGTTCAATTTTTAACAATAGTAAGGTGTTATTTTTGATACGAAGAATAAAAAAAATTTTGGGAAGCTAGGTGCTGTAACCGTGACGCATGGCGTTGTATGGTATCAAAGTTGAAACCAGGCGGTCGGGTACATCTGGTACCGGTCTACCAGAGCGGGCGAGCATTGAACCAGCGAGTACCACTCGAGAAAACAATAGCGAGCAACGCTCTTGTTCTCTTTCCTTCTCTCTCTCCCTCTCCTTTCTCTCTCTCTCTCTCTCTCTCTCTCTCTCTCTCTCTCTCTCTCTAACCCTCTATCGTCACCCTGAAATCTGGAACCCATATTGTAGAACCGTTTCATCGGAAATGGAGACGCTCGATCTCTTTAGTCAGGCAAACTTTGGGAATCGATATGATCTTAGCTGACGTTAATAATAAAAGATATATTATTTATGCTGTAATAATAAAGAATGTAAATTTTTAATATCATTTTTTGTTACGGAATATTTGATAATGTAAAATAAATATAATAGCTCTATGAAAATATTTATATGATAGGTATGCATCACATCGGAGAACTTACATGAATAAACAGCACAATGGAAAGAGTATCGTATTTTGCACGACCCATTTAATTTGCATTACCCGCATAAAATCCTCTGATCGTATGATGATCCAAGTCGATACTTCCGATAACCCGCATGAGTAAGTGTAAACAACTCTTTCAGTCTCAGCTTCTCACACTACGCTTCTTCAACTCATTCATCTCTGTTCGATTATTGTAATTTTATTATTATAATTTTCTAATTGATCTAATTGCTCAGTTATAATTATTATATCTTTCGTTAATTTAATCTTTTTTAACGTATCAAACTTTCCAACCAATTCTACTACTTTTTTAAAACTAATAAAAGTTACTTCTATCAATGCCCTTCGATGAAATACCGCGTTTCTCTTTGAGAAATTTCGCAGAGGATGCATCTCGAGCCTGGTTATTGCGTCTGCACGCGATTATGGATGATCGAGCCGTTGTGCGTGCCGCGCATACTCCTCCACTCCGAAGTGCTCCTTTCTGTGAAGCTTGCGGCGTTATCTCGGCTTCCTTGTTGTCCCTTTGATGAAATAAAGCACTATCCGCGGCGAGATCTACCCCACGTTAGTAGTTAGAGGTTCCCGGCCTCTCTCTCTCTCTCTCCTCTCTCTCTTTCTTTATCACATGATGTGTACTACTTTCTCTTTCTCTCTCTTTATTCTCGAGTTCTCTCGACGATGCAGGACACAATGCGGCCCTTACATCTTCATCGAGTACGAGTCGTCGCTTGCGTGTAATGCGTTCACTCTGTACTTTCCATACGGGTATACGAGTTCCCATTTCCTACTGCCTCTGCTTGGATTCGGACAATACTCGTCTCACTCACTTCTTTTTAAATCCTTGTTTTTCCTTTAAAGAAAAACATAAGATAAACATAATATAATTTAAGCATATATTTCAGCGTTTCATTTAGAATATTTGCGTTATCAATTTTTTTTCTTTCGAATGGATACGAAACTGAAAATATTTAAGTATTAGAATAATAAGAGAAAAAAGAAATTTAAAATAATTTTAAATATTTACAAATCGTTCAAAATTTGATATCTTTTTGCAAATATATCGTATATCCTTGTTCCTCATTTCTTTTATGTATGACACCAGAGAAATGGATACCATTTTTTTCACAAAATATCAAGCGTTCTTTCTCTCGTCGATAAAGCTGTAAAATGCGTTTATGTCGACGAATACAGATTCCAATGCGATCTATGCGGCTGAGAAAAAGAGAAAACGTAAAAACAACGATAAAAAGGAAAAGAGAAAAAAGAATAGAGAAAAAGGAGCCAAACGAAAGAGAGAAAGAAAGGGGCGAAAACAGAGAAAGGAGAAACTTTGGTACACGTAACTGGAGGCAGTCCGTTGGGTGGTTGAATCGTGGAGTGGAAGGCAGAGAGCCCTTATACGCTCATGAAGAAGAAGGTCCAGGTGCGCCCTCACCTCACACGACTCTGCTCCACGGCACATCCGAGTTCTCTTCTGCCTTCGTTCTCTCTCCCTTCTTTAGTTTTTTCTTTTTTTTCTTCTCTGCTCTTCTTCTCTTCCCTATTCTTTCTATTTTCTTTCCTCTGGCAGTCGGCGTTCTCTTACGCACTTCCGCCATGGTGTACGCATTGCTCTCCGGCAACGTAAAAACGCAGCAACCCATGTAATGTCGTGACATACGTTGGATGCTCTGTGAATGTGTACATGCAAACGCGCACGCGCACACATTTATGTATATTCGTACATGGGTACAGGCACCTAAAGGTAAAGAATAGGGACTGAAGTACCAGCGTGCAAAATGGATGGCGGATATAAATGCCAAGTAGCCAAGTATACGGCACTCTCTCTTACCCATTTCGTTCTTCTCTCTTATCTCGCTTGGTCTTGCGTGATTTGCCGTATTGTCCTTTTCTCATTCGTACATATCGTTTTGTACCGACTATGCCGCCTGCATTTGATAAGTATGTATTGGCCGAGTGTCTACGGTCGTTTGCGCGGTGCGAAACGACGCGGAAAGATCAAGCAGCTGCGAATAAATTTTTATGCAGGCTATAGAAGCGAAGAAACGGAAGTTAACCATGCACTAAAAAAATTAAAGATCACGATTAACATACCAATTCACTATATTTTACACCACACGTGCTTCTTTCGAGCACGTGCAAAGTGCCATCTCTGATTTTATGTTGGAAACTAGCAATTTTTCTTACCAATCACGTGCATGGAAAGACACCATAAGTCAAGTGTTCGTGTAGAGTTAAGTGTATTCGATCCATGACGTGATTTATTTTTAATTAACTAGCTGTGTGACGCAGATTATCTTAGAACCCATTGACAACGAAAATTCTGTGAGATAATGCGATCGTGCTTGGAAAAAATTGTGGGTGGTCGGTTTTCGTGACAGGTCGCGGAAAGATGAGCTCTTTGCTTGACATGTACCTCGTTACCGCGTCGGTGAAGACAAACTCAGACACCAGGGATGACGCAGCACCAGCTCCTGGTTACCTCTAGCCTATTGTTCTCCCCGCATTTCTTCTCAGCTCGTGCTCAAGTGCTCGATCGCTACCCTCCCTCGAAACCCGGATCCCTAGACGTGCTTTTAGCTCTGTACCCGCGTACGTCCTTCGTGACTAAACGGGATTGTAATTTTTTTACTTGGTTAATAAAAACATCATATTATTTTTAAATTTTATCCTTGATCTCTGTGCCAAGTTAACAATGATATTATAAAAAATCATTTAATCTATAAACAATACAATTATTAAAATATAATTTAACCTATTATTTAAAGGAAAGGAAGTTGAAATATCTTATATTACGAAAATGTTGATTACATATTTTGTGAATGTTACGAACATTCGATGACCGAAATAAGGACAACGGTAAGATTTAGAGATTCAATAATCGAATGAGCAATCGGATAGCAAAAAGAAGAAAGGTGACGAGATACGACCCCCCGTGAGCTTTCCCGCGCGGGGCACCCGCCTGTCGATAATGTCCCATACCAGTTACCGACAAGAACTTCACCTGCGTAACGCTTCGATTCCGTGGTTGACCCCCCATGCGAAATGGGCCCCCTGCTTGCGTCATGTCGATTTCTTGACTTCGATTGTCCAGTCTCGCGGAAATAACGATACGTTCGTATGGAGAAAGCGACAAATGCCACCGGTATGTCGTCACCCTGTCGTGGGGCTAAAACGTCGAGTAAAACTGAGTACGTTCGCCCCTGGTGGCCTCGCCGTGTGTGGGAACCTCCGATCTCGCGATTTTCCTTCGTCGTTCGAACATAACCTCTTGAGAATTCAGCGAATAGCCGATAGGCATATGCGTTTCTGTCGGGTATTAAAAGTGCGCGTGCTTAATTTTTACAAAAGCGTTGCCTGTGCACCCTGTGCGCTACCTTCTGCTCGATAAACAATATACTATCGTGTACACGCCAACGGGCCGATGAGTGGCCTCCCAGTACAATGCCATCTTATGACATTTTCGAGTTCGACCGTTGTTGTCGAGTGCTTAAGTGCTCGTTATACACGCCGTCAAGCTTTTGTCGTAGCAACTGTTTTTTCGGGCGTCGGTTAAGTGTGTCCGGGAATATGAGTTCGTGAGTCTTGTTTCCTATAGACGAGAATCGAAAATTAATAACGGATCAAATAAATTTTGTGACTTGTACATTGCGATTTAACGAATATTGTGTTGGTGAAATTAACGTTCGTACAATTAATAATGTAGCTACAGCGAATAACAAATACCAATCAACCAATCGATGTAAGTAATATCAATCTTTCTATCTATTGATATGTTCAATAATTTATTGATTGTTTTAATTTCTTGATATTAATAAGTAATTTTAACATTAAGATAATATAATAACGAGGGATTCAATTGATTGCGATAAATAATCAATTTTTGCCGGCTCTTCCCGATTGATATAAAGGATCGAGAGAGAAAAGAGCGCGAAGAAAGTCTCGGTCAGTAGGTAGAAAGCTGGTTGTCACGGAGAAACATTTTCTATCGTCTTCGAGCGATTTACTTCTGGAGGTCAAGCTCGCCCACGTAACCAGCTTCACTTCAGGATTTCAGGGGCGTATCCACGGGGCGTGTTCACGGAGTCGGTAGGATCGACTAGGGGCGGAGTCGTTTCCCCACCGTTTCCAACGCGCGATTTTTGCTCTCGGCAGGAACGCACACGCATATCCGCTATGTATATACATATAAGTCGCTGATTTCTCGTGTGAGTAACACCGTGACGTCGCAAGTTCGGACACGGGTCACAGACAGTAGACTTTGCCGAGTTTTCTTCGGCCGATCGCCGGCTAAACGATTTCTTATGCCGCGACATTGAACGCTTCGTTGTTGAGAAACCGCGTTACATTTTTTTTTCTTATATTCTCTGTCTTTTCTTTTAACAGAGTGCGCTTCCTTATTTGACGAACTTATACGAAAAACAAATCTTGTGAGTGCATCAAGCGTCAACGAGACTTTTCAATCATTGTTCGGTGTTTTCTAACCTTAATTTTTCGTTAAGTTACTAGGACTCGAATGCGACATATTAAATGTAACTTTTTTTCATTCTTTTTTTTCATTATTTCATTTCTTCTGTTCTTTCTGGATATAATATTTCCATAGTTTGGTAATTAGTTCTCTAATATTCTATATATCAATAGAAAAAATATTTATGAAATATGTCAAGTTTTGATCAAATTTATATACTGAATTATTTGAATTTAAAAATACTATCAAAGATTATTAAAACAATTAAAATTTCACGAAAATATATTTGCAAAAACACGAATAAAAGCTTTGTAGATGATAAAGAAAGAATAAAATATAGAAAAAGACTGAAATAAACTTCGATTATTTTCGAACATATAGTATCAACGTTTCACAATCATGATATGATATGAATCTCGAGATATATATATAGTACGAATATCTATCGAATCTTGAATATTTTTGATCAAAATTGGGATTTAATAACGGATCGACGAAATATCCATTTCAGGTGGCGCGATTGATTGCACATATAGATATATCTTACGTACGGTGAACGAGGGAATATCGCAAATTCCGTGACGGTACGGATGGCAAAGGCATTCTGGCGTAGCAATTACCTGCAGGGCGAGGGAGTCAAGTAGCAATATCTGGACCTGTTATCCAGTTCGGTTATCCCGACTGGAATGCTTTGTGTCGCCGGCAATCTGCATTTCTACCTGTTTGAATGGAAGTCTATGAGATTCGCGGCATGATTTCAAATGAAATCGACTCTTTGTCCTCCGGCCGGAAATTTCCAATTCAATAACGTGCTCAGGGAAACGCTGCAGAAACGACTGATTGACTGATATCTACCCAGAATTGGATGGGACGCGAAAAAATGGAGAAGTTTTTCTATCCATCGTCCATCATCGGAGAAACTTGAATACCTTACATTTAGTCAAGATTTTAGTTTTGAGTTGAATTATCGAATCTTATTAACGTTTTCCAACGTTTAAGTATTACCTTAAAATTTCATAAAATTTAATTTTTTAAATTTTCATCATTTAAGAAACAAGTATTAATAAAATTATTTGAAATATTGAATTTCAAAGAATATATGTTTCAAGAAAATGTATTGTATTTTAGCAAGGATTTAAGGGAATTCTTCCATTGGAACCTATGAATGACGAATGCCAAGGAACTTGCTCGACAACCCTTTGTAATGCATTAGAATTTCGCAGCTATCAACAAGGGAGGAAGACGACATTAGCATCAAGGCTAAGGACACCCTTGCCTCGCATTCGCGTCTTAGATCGAAACAGCCCCATGTTTTCGTTGGCCCAGTATTCATGAACGAGGTTTCAACGTGGGGCATTCGACTTCCTTCTCCTTCATGAATTTACAATCGACCGAAGGATTCGCGCAAACGAAGCTTACGTGTGCCATTTCCAAAGAGAAATAGCATTAAATATAGAAATTTAAATAACGATTGTAAAAATTTCAAACAAATTTCACTCCCGAGTGAAGAAAATATCTCCTAGGTACCTACTTTATGATATTATGTTAATGTAAATTTAATAATTTTAATTTCCATTTCTTACTGTATAATAACAACAACCTTTACAGATCATATCGCTTGAACATTGCATCTATTCCCTATATAACTTTTTTCATTAATCAATTAATAATAGATAATGGAAGAAAGATTTATTAATCGTATCAAAAACGGTAATAAATTCGTGGTCCAGCTAATAAGGGCGTTAGTGTTGAAGGAAGGGAGAAAAGGGAGCAATAATAACGAGAAAGATAGCAACTGAAGGTTTAGTGGACAAGGGTTAACGGGGTGAGGGAAAGCGGATGGAGGCTGAAGCCACGTGCTGCTGTCACTGGCACAGATTATATTATATAGGAATGGCAGCGAATAGGTGTAGATATAAGCGTCGAGCGGCAGTTAATAAATATGATAATGGCGGGTGAAGCGAGAGAAAGAGAGGTACGTGTGGGGTGCGATATGGGATACCAGTGTATAAGAGTGACCACCAGAAGCAGAGGCCTGTCACTGTCAGGACCTCTCATATGTCATACGGTATACGCACGCACACACACAAAGGCACACGCGGCGCACGATGACAACATCGAGCGCGAAACGTGTGTGACCATTTTCCCATTTTTCTACTTCGATGTGACGCGATTATACGCGATTTCGGTTCGCATAATTTTCCATTCTCATGCGAAACTAACCTTCCCTTTTAAACTGACCTATTCATTTTTTTTTCAGATAACAAAATTTCTCGGAACAACACGTCGTCATGTTAATAGATTTATATAATTCTAGTAAGTGTTTACGCTCGACACGATCGATACAACTCGTACTTTCCTTACTTCAGACTTTTAAGAAGAAACTATAAGATTTGGAAAAGAAATTGTTGAAGGATCATCGTGGCGTTGATTCGCGAAATTTCATAATATCGTGACGAAATGTTGGAAGAAAAAGAGAAGGAAGAACACGGCCGGTTTCCCCTCGGCTTTCATTAATCTCACTTCCGCAGCAGAAGTCGGAAACAGTTTTCTATCAACCTTTTCCCTTTTGACCCGGTAAATTGCGCGCGCGCGTGTACCTGCTCTGTGTAGCCGCTCTTCCAGGAGCAATTAGTCACGGTGCTCTTGATAAATCGCCGGAATCCTACCCCCGTGGGGTTAAGTCCCGGTTGCAGACCCTCGGCAAATATCCAATAACAACCGGCCGACTCCTGATGCTCTCTCTCTCTCTTTACCTGTATGCCGGGCATTAACCTTCACCTATCGAAGAGATCGGCTTACCTTAATAATCGTAGCTACACCGTCGCGTTCTAAGGGGGTTACGACGTTACGAGGCCAGGAACACGCGAGGGTGTTTCCATGGTTGCTAGTCGCCAAGCTGATTCGTTCCACGCCATGAGAAACGGGCATGATCAAAAATCGTGAGAGATGTAATGAAACATTCTTAGTATTTTCTCTTTGTCGGAGAGGAGGAGTAGAGGTTGATTGTTGAGCTCGATCGGGGTATCGGTTTCTCAATAGGGGAAGGTAATTAGTCGAGCTTTCGTCGGATCACTGTTGAAGAGGATTACATCTTTTTATATGTACACGTATAAATTGAATTATAATCCATGATAAAATTTTACGATATAACGTGTGCTGATGATAATATAGGCTTTCATTCGTGCGGAGAATTTTTTTAAAAATAGAGCGAGTGTATTTGTAATACGAAGAAAACAATTGCCTATTCTGACGACTTGCTGAATCTTGCTGATCAGAGTCGTGTCAATTCAAACGTATATTCAATCCTTTGTCGAATCTCGAGAGTTAATAAGAAAAGAGGGGAAAAATACAAGAGAGAGAGAGAGAAACGTAGGAAAAATACAGGATAGGATAAATACATGTTTCGATGCACTACGTATAGCAAGTTTAAGTTTCCTTTGAATAAGTATCATTTTATTAATATCTCTGTCGTTATTTACAAAACTTTGTAATAATCTCTAATTTTTTTTTTTTTCACCGTCACACGCTACTCGCTATTCGTCAATTGTTATATTTCTTACGCTTTTGTGTGTACCTGTGTACGTATGAATCGGTATTGTACGTGTGTATTTGTCTTCTCGTGTGTATGTGTTATATTAATGTCGATAATGCTCGAGTTCGCTAAAAATCGTTTACAGTAGAACGCGAAATCCTTCACGGGCTCCGTCCGTTGAAATTCACCTCTTTTCAACTTCGGGGCCGGCTTCCACCACTTATCTCACACTCCTTCTATCTTCGTCGCGTGTGCGCCTAAACATCGGCATACCACATATTATATTTACACCATCGAATTCACACCTGTGACCTCGTTATCACAGCGCGCACCTTTTCACTCGCTCGCACGCTCACACACACACACACACACTCTCTCTCTCTCTCCTTTTCATATCCGGCACGTTTTGTTTTTCATCTTCGTCGTTGTCGACCGTGGAAAATCGATTCTCTTCTACGCGAGCGAACCGCGCGCGTCACAATTTCGCGACGGATGCGAGAAATATATATCTCCGTAATATACATCTCTAACTATGTACACGCGTGTCCCCGGCTCGACGTGTCCGTCTGAAATATGCTCGCGACACGGTTTCACCGTTTCCAACAGGAAGGGAAAGGAAACGTTGGATCCGAGCCGTTCAATTGAACAAACCACGCGGCCGATTAATCCGTTTCGAGTCTGTTTCGAATCTAACGTATAAGTCGTGCTCTTGTGCTCTTTCATCCCCGCCCTTTCGAATCCCGCCGCTCGGAAATCGTGAAAGTTAAGAGAATGCTATTTCGCTACGTAATTCAGGTTTTTCCCCCGACTTGGCAGCCCGATTGGTGGCCTTCTTCTTTCCCCCCGCTGATCCTTTTCACCACCGACAGATTCTGCTTCTTTCAACCAACGCTTCCTCTGGTGGAATCTGGTGGTTTACGTTCGAGAAAAAATTGCGGGCTCGTGTATTTACGTGCGAGGATTGTAAGAGAACGTGGCTTGTAGATTTAGATTCGGGTAATAAGCGTCGTTTTTTTTTCTTTTTCTTTCTTTTTTTTTTTGTTTTTTTTTTCTTCTTTAGGTACGGATTGTTTCTTGCAATTGGGATATCTGTTGAAGTGACGTTTTAAAATTGTCTTTTAAAATGTTCTCCGAGATATGGAACGGAACCTGAAAGGAACAAACTTTCGGCATTACGGTTTTTTCTTTGTCGTGTTTGGGATTATTGAGTAAAAATTTAAATTTTCAAGAAACGTCCGATTAAAAAGGGATAAATTTATGAATGGATCTCAAAATAGAACAATGATTGCTAAAGTAAAAAGAACATAGAACGTAGAATTTGAATTTCGTTCCTTTTTTGTTGGTTTCAGGTTCATCTTACTTGCGTTCTTGCAAATGGATTATTTTTTCACTCTCTAGAATTATCGATAATGTATTCCGAAATCGGTTGATGCTTGGACTCGAGCAAAAATGTATCGACAATTCCAGCAGTATCTCGAACAGACCCGTTTTCTCTGATTATTAACTATGATTCGTTAGTACTTTTACTCAGATTACGACCGTGCGTCGAAGTAACGAATCCGTGGCTAAGATAAAACTATTATCTAAATTGCTAGATATCTCTTTTCCCTTTTTCAAAATTTTTATTTAAAATATTTTCTTTTATCCGATCCTATTTTTTTCGCTTTTGTTTTACAAAACTCGTTAAATCGAAAAATTTTTTTACACGCTATTATTTTCTCTTTGGTCCGTTGGAATAAAATAACCAGAATAATTGAAAAATTTCGAAAGCTTGTCTTCGACCATTCGTGACCGCTCCGCACGTAGAATTTCTATCCAGTGGAAATCTGAGTCCTTTTTGATGTTGCACGTTGTTGCAGTACAACAATGTCGCGAAAGTACGTCTCCGATGACACACGCAATGCCCGCGATCGGTGTACGGTTTCTCGCAGTTGGAATCGACACGTTTCGAGTGCGCCAGCCGGATTATTCGCGCACCTGCGATCCGTTTCAACATTTCGTTGCATCGATGCTATGTAAAATTAGTTACGTTTTTCAATCGAAGACTCGTTATTATTAATTTGGAAAACAATCTCGATACAGCAACGCTAGTCTTGTTAAATTGAAATTTAATTAATATTCGAAACTTGGTTGAAGTTATTCTTTGAATTAATACGAATTATATGAATTTCTTTTATACGAATTAATGAGTGGCGGGCAAGATTCTTTCCTCGAAGCAACATTTTAAATTAAATTAGAAAGTACTCGTATCATTGTTAACGTCAAATTGAAGTTCTGATTACTTTGGGTCTTTGTTTGTGTAATAAGATTAACCGCCGATGAAAAATAGACGATAACAGCTAGGCGATCCTCCAATATTTTTTCAGCGCAATTGGTTATCGTTGTTGGGATAAACAAGTGTTAATTGTACGTATATATAATAACGTTCTTCCAAATGTTCACATTCGTGTTTGTTCGTGTATCAAATTTTATTTCTCTTCCAAGATAGAATCACATCGAATATTCCTTCGGAAATTTAAACGTTTGCAATTTAGAAAGAGTTTGGATCCGTTTCCGTGAAAAAACGGATCTCGAGACTGAACAGGAAACAGAATTGAATTTCTACAATAATAATAATTTGTCAATTCGTTAATATGACAAAAATCGATGTAAGTACTTTGTATCGCAGAAAATTATTCGTATTTCCAAATTTCTTTTCATCACGACTCTCATCGATCCAAATATTTAATAACAGTCAAAGTGACTCGCACCTTCGCGCGACTCTTCCTTCGAGCTCCCCTCGAGGGAAAGATCATCGCGCTCAACACTCGAGTAACCGTCCTGCGGTCCACGCAGAATACTCTTCCCTTCGACGTCCCTCGAATCACTTTGTATTCGACGATATTAAGCGCGTTGCAGATTTCACCGAGTCTCTGTCCAGCATCTGCGATGAATATTCGTCACCAAGGGAGGACAGTGTCTCTCTAGATCAGTCTCGTCGTTCAATTCCAACGATCCAGGTAAGCCTGGTTCTGGAAACGATTCACAGAACACGCGACACAGGACTTTTTCTAGGGGCTGTCTTCCAGAGGGTACCAAGCAGCTGGACCTGCGACGGAGGGATTGGCCCCCGCCGCGGATGGCATGTACTACCAGGCCCGACCTTGGAAAGGTAGGTACGCGCCGCATTGCGGCTGTTGCTGCTGCTGCATGCTCTGTTGGGCACCAGTCCTCGAGTACGAGCAATGCTGAAGACTCTGGCTGGACGTTATCACGTGGTTCACACCGACCACCGAGTGATGAGGCACCGAGGAGGCCGCGTGATGAGAGCCGTGGGGGCTCGACGCCGCCGTCATGTGAGGTGCTGGACTCGCCAAGGCCGCGCTTGGTCCGCCACGACTGCCCTCGTTGCCGCCGCCGCTGCCGCACGGTTTCCCATCTTTCACCAGCACCGGCACAGCCACCCGCCGCGGCGAACTGGCGCTCTGCAACAGAGAACAGCGTCGTCCCTCGCGTTAGAGCGCGTCCTGTATTTGGAGGAATGTACAAAAATGATTTTCGTGCGCGAGTCGCAGGGAAGCTAACGCGAGGAAACGAGGGAGGGAGGTAAATTTCGAATCCGGGGAACATGCAGAAGAGAGAAAGGACAGGCTGGCGATCTATCCGATCGAGCGGTGTGTACACTCGATCCACACGTAGGTGCACAGGCCGTGCACGGCGAACCACGGAGAAGACGACGTCGTGGCTCGGCTTCTGTGTTCCAAGCAAACACGTGGGCTCGGTAGGCACAGGTACTTAACCCGTGCGATACTTCGTGATCAGCATTCGAGCGTACTCGTACTCTAGCGGAGGAGACTCTCTCTCTCTCATTACGAATAAACAGTACCAGCTACCGTGGACCACAGCCGGGTTCCAGCTCAGGGGCTCTGTCGAGCCGCGTCAACATCGAGAACTGCTGTCCCTCGTCTCCCTGCGTTTCTATCCGGGGGGATTGAATACGACGAGCGGGACCCCACGGCATGCCAAACAGAAGCCGAAGCAAGCCGGCCGAGTACCTGCCGGGACGACCACTCAGCTGTATCAACATTCAGTACACGACATTCCTCTTCGATCTCCACGTCAGCGACGCTTTAATAATATGATCGCGGCCGCTCGGAAATAACGCCTATTTCGAGTCACGGACGCACACGTATGGCCCGGCTCGTTTTCTTTTTCTTTTTTAAATCGCATGCGAAATTGCGAAAATGGGAACGTCTCTTTTCGATCGTCTAAAAATGCCTCGTCGATTGCATAGCTTAGCGTTAGATGCATCTCGAGAGACCGTATATACACACAGGCTGTATCTCAAGTGGAAAGTAAACATCGAGTGGAAATTATTTTTTGAAGAAAAAAAAAGATTGCTTAATATCCGTGCAAGATACAATCCTCGGAGGAACGCGTTGGAAGAATAAACGATTGTAATTCTAATAAAATTTATGTTTCCAGCGAGAGCTTTTACATTTACTAGCACCACATGCACGTTTTTCCCATTACAGTTTCGTAGATTTAAACGGATTCATGGAGAAAGATTTATTTCTCGAAAAATAAATTCTAACCGCGGCTATATAACGTGATGATCGGAGGTTTACGTACGAAAGGAAACAATGGGGGCGGTGTACGTAACAACGATTCGATTCGAGTGGCCAACATGAACTTACGTGCACGTTACTGGCCGCGAACATAAGTGCAGGCATGCCGTGCACTTCACGCTGACAAAGTGACGATTACGCTAAACGCATGACGGTCGGCGCGCGCGTCACGCGTCACGCCACTTTAGCCACTTCAACACGCGTTAAGCGATTTCCGGCGAAAATGGCCGTGCTTAGGAACGGAGTAGTACGTGTTTATGAGCGGCGACCACTGCGCCATGCATAATGAGCCTCAATGTTGCCGTGATCGCGCGGCCGCGATTGAATTCTCGGGAAGCATATTATGCGTCGATTTCCCTTTCCCCCTTCGAGGAACATCGTCCCCTTTTTAGCAGAGTATACATATTTCCTTCTACGGAAGCGATCGTTGTCACCGGTTGCTTTTTAGGTTAAGGACTCGACCGAGATTCTATTTTATATATTTCTACCTTTAAGCGAGTGAAATACCGTTCGGTTTTATACCTTTTATTTATTTTTCGTGTTAATATTAATCGTTATTCGGCGATTTAATCAGTATTGCAAAAATTCATCGAAACTAATATTTTTTTTTAATAGAAGCGAGAGCGAAGAAGAATCGAAGAAAGGACAGAACGGCTAGGAAAGAATATTCTGATATAGACGATCGCTTTTTTTAAAAAGGATACCCTTTACGGAATATTTAATTCCTTTAATATATCGCGAGGAGACGAGAAACGAGGGCAGGGATATTTGCAAAATAAATTGTACTTGAAACATCTACGTGGTCGCAGCCGATGTTCATTCCATGTATACAGCCGCATCGAATATCTAAATGTGCCGCTTGCGCGCGCCAGTGACTTCCACGTGAATGCATCTCGTGGAAAAACACTCGTCATCGTCGGAACTGATATAATTAACTAAAAGCTGGGCTCTACCAGTGCCACAGCTTTTCCCCTTTTTCGCTCCTCCTCCTATCCCACCTACACCACTACCAAGTCCAGCCCGGCGGTCGTCTATGTCTCGTTTCTTTACTGAAACCTCGGTCGAACAAAGAACCACGAGAAGAGATATTAAAAGATTTCTGCCGGGACCTCTCGTTTCCACGACGAATGGAATTCAATGGGTTTTGTAAACGAGGAAGTGGTTTTTAAATCTAATAACCGATGTTTTACCACGAGTGTAATTACATTAGGCGGTCTCTCGATACTCGCCAAACAACTTTCGCGCCTTCTTTCTGCCAGAAAAATGCTAAAACCAGGCCACGAAGTTTTCATTGCATTCTTATTTTTTTAAGATTCGTAGAGAAAAATAATTTAAATTTTCGTTTTATTCCTTAAAATCGAGAATTAATGATAATAACAATTTATCATTTTCAAACAGATCTTATTATAACTTGATATTTATCTTGATATAAAAATTTTAATTTTGAATTTTTCTTACCGGTTATTTAAATGGAACGATATTCTATCATATACGATTGCGAACGATTTCCTATTTTTACATTCTTTTACATTCTAGACATAAAGATGTCGTAGGCATTCGACTTAAAATCTCGATTGCAACTCGAAGTTACAATCCGCGGGTCGAAAGATCGACGGCTCGCGTCTCGAGGGGAGGGTTAATCGATATCAATAGTAGTAGTATTGGTAACCCCGATTCGCGTCCAGGTGTTGTGCATGACTGTACTCATGGCAAGATGGCGACCGGTCCTCGAGCACCCGTTTCCGCGCTCCCCTGCAGGATACCTCTCTTCCCCTCTCTTGTCGTTCTCTCTTTCTTCTTCTCACCCGCTCTCCCTGCCCGTCTTTTTCTTTCTCTTTCTTTTTCTCATGCTCGCTCGCTCGCGCTGCCACTTGAAATTTTTTTACCGCCGCGAGGGGAGGAAATGGAATAAAACGAAAGAAAGGGAAAAAAGAGGGAAAAAAAATTGGAGCTCTGCCTACCAACCCGTCGTCGTCGTCGACGACGTAGCTACCTTCACGTCGCATATCGTTTTAAATATAAAAACGATTAATTCTATTAGTTATTAATGTTACTAGTTATAATTTTCGTCACATTTTAATAAAAATTCATAAATTATTCCCAATATAATTTAAAAATTCCAGATTCGTACGTTTTTAATACCAACTTTTCACGATGTCACATAAATTTTACTATATATCTTGTAAATAATTATTTGGGAAAGATTGTGTTCCGAAAGCAACAAAAATAAAAAGTTACCAAAATTCTTTTTCTGCAAAAGATTCGATTTTCATATTAAGAAAACTATCTAAACAATGTACTTATTGTATAAAACGATTAATGATATTGTTACGCCCGATGCATATATTGTCACCCATGCACGTGATCCCGGCCACATAATTATACGTATCACCGAACAGATCAAGATAACACAATGAAAATACCGCGCGGGAAATAGAAAGAAACGGTAAACAAATCATTGAATTGAAATCGAAACTATAATAAATAATGGGACAAAAAAGAAAGAAATAGTAAGTTACTAGCTATAAAAGAAGAAAAAGGAATGAAAAGACAGATAGGGAATAAAAAGAAATGAATGAAAGTAAAATCTATAGGGACTAGGAAAAACTAACGAGTAAATTATGGGGCGGTTGCTCGTTCTGGCGTGGACGAATTGAGGGGAAAGGACGGTTCACAGATCGGGACACCGGATAACTTTCAACACCATTAATGTTCTATGGGTGTTTACAAGCTGCCGCTTGGCGGCGACAATGTCGACTCTATTTAGAAACAAAATCGATCGCGATCTAAATAACTACTTGTTATATGTTTAAAAATTGAGATTAATACAATTACGCGTTTAAAATCGTGATGACGTCAAAAGAAGATTGTAAGGTAATTTTAGAGATGAAATCGTGCGAGATCAAGAATTATACGAAGATTAAATATGAGATATTAAGTAGTGAAAATAAATTTAATTAATTCCACGTAAAACAAGTGTTTGTCATTTGTAAAACTGAATATCACAATGGATCAAAACATGAGAATAACTTTGATCCTCGTCACCTGGAAAGTGGTTTTATGCAAAAATCGTGCAACGTATGTGCTTGTTTCCATCGAAATTCGATGAAATGGTGAAGTCGATGCTGGCCGAAAAACACGCTATGAAAATCCGCTTATCTCGAAACGCCATTCCACGTGAAGTGTCGCTCACGTTGAACGTATTCTTTGCAAAAATATTTTCAACTCGTAAAAAACATAGCGGTATAGAGAGAAAAGAAAAAAGAAGATGCGATAACGAAGTAGCTAGATAGAAACGATTTGAAAACATTTCCGAGAAGCGTGTTGCACGTTTCATAGTCGTGCAAGAAATTCATTTTGAAGCGTAAGAAACTGACAGAGAGCAAATAATCGTCGGCATGTTGACACGAAAATGATTTTCAGCGCCGCTAAAACGACACGACATACCGATTCCCGCTAACTCGAATCGAACGATTTGCTGCTAATGCATGCCAGGACATCCGTGATCTCGCATACTCGTACCGGCCTGTAATGTATTCACCGGGACGAATCTGTGTGTATCGGTACGATCGCCGTCTTCTGACATCTCTTTTGAATGTTATTCTTTAGAAGGAAAGGGAACTTGGATGGAAGAGCGATTCGTATTCGTCAGTGCGTACGGCAAGATCGAGACAGGGCACGTTTCGAACTTGCAATTACGATATCTCGGGAATCTGGTGTGTCATTATTAAAGTTGATAAAAAAGAGGGAAGAGAAAAAGAAAGAAAAGAGCTTGTTTGACGGGTTTCTATAGATACGAAATAATATTCGTACGCTTTCGAAATTCTTGTTCTCGACGCCATATTTAAAAAAATTCAAACTAAACTAAACTTTCACATTTAACAATTTTCACACACACATATATATATATATATAAAATTTCATCAACTAATAAAGTTAATATAAATACAAATATTACATAATTATTATATAAATATTGAACATTTTAATTCTCTGATTTCTCTTTTCCAAAACAGGCACTATTGAAATCAATGAATCGTGAGTTTGTCGAGACTTTTGTCGAAACGAATTTTGTCGTTCGTAAAAAAGTGAAAAATATTATAAAACGTAACAAGATATACAGGAAAAATGATGAAGAGAAGAAAACAAAAATAGGAGATAAAAATAAAAATGATCCGGCAACAGTTAGTCGCGAAAACATCGTGGTAATTACATGTTTAACACAGACAATTTTACGTTTCATGGAGATCGGTATCCCTGCAAAAATTTCGACTGGAATAACGAAATGAATGCAGAATCGCTTCGAGCTGGTTGAGTGGACCACTCGAAACGAAATACGATGTGGATGCGAGGATCCGCGTCCGGAATATTTTTCATTTAAAAGCATTTCATTTTGAAACGCTCGATATTTTGTCGTGTGTCTCGCCGTTTCGAAATCCCTCGGGAAATCCGATCTATCGAGGACGCGTATTATCATCACACGAGAGACAGTCGAACGACAGAATTTAATTTAATCCTTGCCTCCTCTCTCTTTCTCTGACTTTCCATACTTTTAGTTTGTATGTTACTATATTTTTCTTTGATATTATATTTTTTGATTTGTTCAAATGTATTTAGATTAATTTTTTTTGTTTCTTTTTTTTAACAGGTAATTACCTGATTTTGAGCATTCTGTTCGGCCATCGCCTTCTCCTTCGCTTGCCTCTTGCACTTGTATCGATGATTTTGAAACCATATTTTTACCTGTAATGTGAAAAAATAATTTTTCCTATTAGAATGAAATTATCATTAATAGGATTACAAAAAGAAAGATAAGCAATATATTGTTTCTGATAAAACGATTTATAAGCTAATAAATATATTCTTTTAATTTTTAAATTTATAAACAATTTAAGAGGAAAAAGAATCGAATTATTGAATTTAAATCTAACTTTTTTTCCTTCTCTAGCATCAGAAGCGGGAGCATATTTTTGGTGCGTGAATTGTCGTCAGGTAGAAACTGAAATATTTTTTCAAAGGGACCAAGTCTTTTATCATGTGTCTACGTTTTAAGTAACCTATGGAACTATTCGTAGTCCCCTTTAAACCTATAATCCACAGTTATTATAAGTTTATTATTCCTCCTAAAAAAAAATTTAATGTCTTCTGTTCACTTTGCTAGATATTTTAAAGAACGATTTCGTTGCATTTTGCTATTGATTCTTTATTAATAAATTTTATAATTTTATTTTATTAACAATTCTTATTTTTATTTATTTAACAAACTATATTGAATATATTTAAAATGAAGAATAGAAAAAAAACTTTTCTAATTATTTGATAAAAAGAAAAAATATTTTTTCTCTTAAAAACTTCATGAACTTTAATCCCATTTAAATCTTCAATTCCAGAATTATCAAATGGATCCTAAAATAGATTTCCCGCAATGAGATCATAAAGAAGTTTTACCGATGGGATTCCTTCCGTGTACGATGTTAAAAGGAAAAAACACCGCAGTTTTATGAAGTTCCGACCCAGAAGCAGCCGTGTTACGCTCGTGAAACCGCTTTTACGGCAATTGAACGCGATTAGGGAAGCCGGCCGTGCGGACGGGATCGAAATCGGCATCTGCTTATGACAGCGGCGCGTTATAATCCGTATTGTGCATTATGCTGCGTTCATAGGGGCGCGTCCTGATCATCATGGTATTGTCGTTGAGTCGCGAAAACAATGCTTTCTGTCGGCCGATTTAATCCTTAACACGATCTTGCCAAGATAATGCCGTCAGTGTTAAACAGTGTTAAACATCGAGCTTAGAACATTATCGAGGTATTACAATCATATGTTTTAAAAATCTAAAAATTTTTAATTGAATATTTTTTTTTTGTTTGATACATGCTCATATTAATAGAATAAATACTTTGAAAATTAATTAATAGATAATATTATACATATATAGATCATGAAAAATATTTAGGGCTTTATAAATAAAGGATCAGGATCATCGAATAAATTATTTCTTGAAACATCGGTTAAGAATTAAATGTTTAATTGACAGATTAAATCAAACAAATTATTATATTATAAATTGAATAATTACTGTATACGAAAATCGGTATATTATTTTGTAATCTTTCTGTTAAAGGTAGATTTATAATGGCGCAAATTGGAACGAGTGAATGAAATTCGGTTGAATTCACGGAGGCAAGGAAAACAGAAGATTGAACAATTTTAAAAATGAGGACAAAGGGGCAAATTAGAGGCATGTGTGAAAGGTACGCCTAAGCCTGATTTTTATCGCATGAATCAAAGGCGAATCCGACCTATATGTTGCCTTGCCTGTAACCTCCTACTCGAGTGCCTGTAACCCGCTGCAATCCCCCTGTGTAGCCCCGTGTAACCCCCCATTGTCGAAGTTATGCGCACCGTAGAATGCAACGAAAGCACTTTAAGGGGCTCCGTGCAGTAGACCGTGTCTCAAGAGCCTGCCACCGTCTGTCTAATTCTTTGAATATTAGCGGGATCGGCCACCCTCGAAAATTCTTGTTCCCCTTCGAGGCAGTCCTCGTCCGCCGCCTCACGTGTGCGCCAGGAATACCGATCCATGGAGAACACAATTTTCCAATTGCCGTTTTATGAAGTGATTACCCAATACATTTCTAGGAATACTTGTATCTATTTGCTGATATACAATGATTCATGTTTTAATTTGTCATTGGTCCTTGAAATAAGTGTTATGGAAAAGAATCAAATATTGTGAGTATTGACTACCAATGTAATTACACATCTTATTAATTCCGTAAAGTTAAGTGGTTTCTTATGTTCCTACAAAAGCTTATTTCATTTCTTTCAATTGTTTTCTAATTAAAATTAATTATGTATTCGATTCTAATTTATATTATTAATAGCCAATACTAGTCGGAAGATGAGAATGAAAATTATATCATTATATTTCCAAGAAATCTGGATATTATTTTTTTTATTGAAATACTTTTCATCAATATATCATATATTATAATATGAAATTTTATTTATTTTAAATTCATTCATTTTAATTCAGCTCATTTTCAGGATCAAGTATCGCATATATAAATCGCTCGTAATCATGGAAGGTGCTTAAAAACAAGAGGAAGAAAAAGAAGGAGCAAAGGTTGCGAAGAAAAGCGCTTTGTATCTGGCGAGTCCTTTCGCGCGACTTTCCGCGTATGTTTTGTGGTGCGACTGATGCGTAGGGCGGAGAGACCTTATCTAAAAGCCACGAAGAGGTACTAGACGAGGGAAGTACTCTCTCGCCGCTCCCGTTCGTTAATTCCTTTTCCACCGATAATCCACTCGTTGAAGCCGGTGGAGTTTCGGGTGTGCGGCGACTTCGAGAGGTCTACAAACAGCCTTGCTTGCCTCAACGCGTTCTTGCATTCTCTACTTTCACGTGTCACCCATTCCTTTTTGTCCTGAGCCTTCTTGCCCTCGCGAGCTGGACGATGCAATTGAAATATGAATGTATATACCTCGTTGCTGTTCTCGCGTTTGTTGTTTGCAATTTCTTTTTTATCTTTAGTTTATAACCATATAAAAAATTTACAAAAGTTTCAGAAAATATTTAAGACGTTTAATAATTAATGTTAAAATAATGAAATAAGAGATTTCAAAAAGAAAATGAAAAAAAGGATCTACGAAAAGAATCAAAAGGTATGATATTCAAGTAAATTTTATTGAGTATATATATATGGATATCTGAATTGTATTCGGATCGAAAATTTGCAGGCAGGAATGGCAAAAGATTCGACGAAATGAAGGCAGGATATAAACTGACAAAGAGAATTGTTATTTCAAGGGAATGGTCTGTCCGTCAGTCCGTTTGTCCGTTGCTCCCACAATGGTGCGGTGTGTAAACAGAGAAAGTTGAACGAGATAGGGATATAACTAGTATATATATATTCGCAATCCATGGAAGAAAGAAATTCGTGACAAATACCGATTCTTGACGATAAAAGCATATAACTTTACATCTTTACCGTAGAAATGGAAATATAAATAATTGATCGGTATTTCTTTTCCTTGTAAAATTTTTATTTTTGAGAATATTCAAAAACTTACTATCTACATTTTTTTCAATCGTGTTGAAATATTGTTTGTAAAAGATATTTGTAAAAAAAATGGACTATCAGATGATTAGATGCGAAATATTAGAAAAGAAATGAGAAACGACTTGTTTATCTTCGATGGATAGGTCGGAATTTGTGCAAAAAGGCAGCAGGGCCTGCAGGGGTCCGGGCAAGGTTTGCTCAACACCAAGAAAAGGGGAGTTTAGCTTTAACTTCCGATTAACTCGTGGTTAACTCTCGTTCAGCCAGGTAAATGAAACGCTTCTCGAAACCATTCGAGCGAATCTGCGAACACCCTACGTTTTTCTTTCTTTCCGTATACATCGTAAAAGTCTACCTGTTCCTTTGAACTAGTCGAAAGAAATAAGTTTTTTCACGGCTGATTTAAGATTAATCTAATATCGACTCTAGAATTTTCATAGTCGTTAATAAATTTTCTTCTATTTTCAGATTACGCATCAGTTAACCTCAAAACGAACAAAGTTAACATACGAATTTTCTCGATGAATTTTTCTTCCTTTCATTCATCGTAAAAGTGAAGATCGGATCTATTGATCACAACTTTATTTCGTTTCGTGCATATTTAAACATTCCATTCAGAATATTTATCGGTCTTTAATCAACGATTATCCACCTGGACACACCGGCTCCGCCTGTGCACATGCCATCTATCTCTTACTTTGACATTAATTAGTGTATCGAATAGCGATAAATTCAGAGAGCAGTTCATCAAAGCGGAGGACACGCGACATTTGGGAGGAACATCGAGTACCTGTTTGGCTTATGCTCGACAGAGGCCCGAGATCGTACATCCGTTCGAGCAGGGAGTATGCGGTTAAAGTGGACGATTGATCAAGTTAGCGTAATGTCATTACGTCGCGTACATTGAGGGTTCACGCAAAATCACCACCACCATCGTAAGCAACGGAGTATTGGGCGTTACCACCCTTCGTAGGCCCGCCAACTGTTTCCTCGGGCAATTTCACTCGACACCAACATTCGACGGATTATCCAATGGAAACCCCCATGTAGCCGCGGGCTGCAGGATAGTTCACGGATTGTTCCGATGTTGCTCGAAAGAAAGACGCGTGTAATTGACGAGAATTGCCACTCGAGGTGTTCCGAACCGTTTCTGAACGCATCCGTTTGCCTCGGGCTACATGGGTGATTTTCTTCTGATCTATTGTTGTTGGAAATGATCTTGGTACTCTCTTTTCTTCTTTTAAAGTTGAATTGAAAAATTTGTAAAAAAATTATTCGTCTTTTGATTTTTTATTTTCGTCATGGAAGAAAAGAAAATTGTGTTGGAAAAGTGTTGAAAAAGATTAAAGGAGAAAATATTTATCCAATATTCTCTTTTTTATCAAGTGATATAATGAAATATAAAAAGTGGAATTATTTTAGAATCTGGATAAACTTTCCCAATGGAATCTTCTACCAACTTAACTCAAATTATAATTATTTGCAGAAGGAGTTGGCGGCGAGGAAAAGTCGCAGGAAAAAGGGATTTGCAAAGCTTGATTTTAAGTCACGGACGTGTTTCCATCGCAAAGTGCAAGGAACCGCAACGATGAGCTTGCGAATACTAGGATCAAGCAACGTCAAATTATGATTAGGGCTGTTAATTGTCCCGTGTTGACCCTTCTGAGTGGTGGCCCGTGGGCAAACACGATTCCCGCCTCCCTTTTGTTGTTTTAACTCAATACCGTCGGCCGGGGATGACTTACCGATTACCAGTCGGGATGTCTGAAAACCTGGGGTCTTCGGCCCAGCAAATAGAAATGACTTTCCAGTTTCTCTTTAACGAGCCTCACATTTAATTCGCTTTCTGTGTGAACAACTAATCATATATTCTTCCTTTTCAACGATAAACGAGGTATAGAGTGATCACTTTCAAATCTTCTTCATATCTTAAAAATATTTACAAGAATAATTACAAGAACGATAAATTTATATTTATTTCAAAAAATTATAGGGACAATCAGGTGTTTGATCCATTGGTGCAAGATTAATATTAAAATTCAACAAGTTTTCTGTTCAATATGTGCCACACGTGGAACACTCTTACGTTCTAAAACAATTGAAAGCAAAAATTTTGAAGAAAATGCGGGAATCATTTGGTCTTGATCGCACTTTTCCACCCTCTAATTTCTTCGTCGTTTCACGGCAGGGATGATCCAATAGCCGGGGACGCGAATGTTTGCGGTTCAAAATGTATGCACCCTCGCGTCCCGAAATTGCAGTGGGATTACAAAAGAACGGGTCCGCGCGTTCTACAGGGCGTAGCATAAAAAGAAATTGGTGGCGTATTACGCGACCGGCACGTTCGAGTGTATTTACAATACACTCGTAAATCTGCCTCCTCGTCGCGATAATTGATGCAAACACGTTGAAAAACTCATGAGACGGTAGTTGTATCGCATAGATCCGCGTTGGGAGAACAATTGTTGCCGATTATTTTCAAACAGCCGAAGAGGCTGCTTAGAGGAGCTCGCTGAATCGTTTCCGTTGCAATCAATGCACCATTTACACGAAGTTTCATTATAGCATGAAAATGGAACGTAGGTAAGTAGAAATACACGGTAGCCATATAGGTAACCTCTGATTCATTAATATCTTCGTTAATACCTTACAACGTAATTTTCCTCGAGTTTGAAACTTTTTCAGAGAGACTTTTCAGGTGGAACACGGTGTTCCTCCAAGCATATTCAAAAAAATTCAAAGAATCTAAAGAATTTATGAATCCATTATCATTCTCAATCTCGTCGAACGTCGAATTTTGATGTTAACGAATACGCTTTCGTTGGATCTTGCGCGGATCCTCGATCTTCAGTTAATTCGATTACTCCTCGTCGAAAATCAATTAGACCAATTGTTCAAGGTCACTCGCTAACGTCACCCTCGCATTTCAACGAAGGATATCGAATAATTTGTATATTTCATTGCTTCTGTCAAGTTCTCGAGATGCGACTTGAAGATCGTCTCCGATCGACGACTTTTGCAGTGACCTGTAGGTTTCACGGGAAGACGAGGAAAAAGAGAGGAATGCAATTACGCCGGCCACATACTGCCTGTGTGCGTGGCGGTGTGACGCGGGGGCGGCCGCAAAAGCCGACGACATATTCATGCGTGCGTTATTATGCGAGGGAGCCGTGAGTGCACTCGAGAGATACGCGCACGCGTTCCACGACGTCCAATTAACCGCACGCATTTCGACACCAAAGGAATTTCACGCGCGCGCGTGCCCGCGCGCATCTTCCAAGATAACCTCAAATCCGTTCGAAGAAGAATGTATATGTATAACCGAGCATCTTTGCAACAATGATAATAATTTAAATAACAAATTTTCACCTCGAAACGATTTCCCACATCGCGCATTATCATATTTAAACGTACGAATATAGAGGAATTTAATATCGTCACGTATAGATCGTAACTTACTAACGTCGAATAATTTTTGATGGAGATGTACGATCATTTCCACGGTTCTTTTCTCGTTAAAGGATGCGATGTTGTTACAACGACCTTAGCCTGCATATTCATGGCCGTCGAAAATGTTCCTGGCGAGAAAAATTTCATGGGTGACACTTTTCCACGAGCGTTTCGCCGCGTCGACGATCCGTTTCCCGTCTTTGGGACATGGCTGCCCCTCTCTCTCTCTCTTCCTATCGTCGCATCATCCCCTGTCTCTTTGGCACGGGACACACAGATGCGTCCCTCCATTTTGCGCTCGCATTGTTACTCCAAGTGCAGTCTCCCCATTGTTACAATGGTTGGCCACTCCTGGCATTGTTGCCGGTATTGTTATTATTATCGCTACTGTTACCGGTTGCGGCCGACCGGCGAATGGAGAAGAGGAGAGCCAGCTGCTTCGTCGAGTGCCGCATTAGAGGCAAATTACACTCCCTCTGGTCCGCCTCCTCTCTCTCTCTCTCTCTCTCTCACTCACTCACTCTTTTTCACTTTGCCGAGTCGGTTGTCTCACTTTTTCTCAGTTACGTTCTGGATTTTACCCCCTTTTTAAGCTCGAAATTTCGATCGGTATCGGATTCGAGCGAGAGATGTCGATCTCTCTCGGAAGATTTCCAAAACAATGGTATCGAATTTTGGCTTTTTAAAATTGATTTTTAAAAATAAATTATCGGATGTTTCTCTTTTTATAGGAATATACCACTCGAGATAACCTATAACCTAAAAACGATTCACAACAATCGAGGTTACGCGGGTTTTTGATTCGAACACGTTCAATGATGTTTCACATTCTAAAAACTGTATCCAATAATCACGGAGAATGAAGACAGAGGGAGCCAAGGAACGGCACGAGAGAAACCGACGATCAATCGGGATGCATAATTAATCGGTCGCTACGTGGACGAATTAAACGAGCAATTCGGAGTACGAAATTGATCGCAACAATTTAATCGCGAGAGGCCGCGCGCAACGGGTCTCCGCAAATTATGCCCGGTGAGTTACAACGAGTTTAAAGCTCGTTAAAACGCAAAAGACCGACCGGTGCAAGAGAGAGAAGTTAATTAGAAGGAATTAAAAAAAAAAAAAAAAAAAGTAGAGAAAGAACGGAAAACGTAACGGAAAGAGAGAGAAAGAGAGAGAGAGAGAGAAAGGAAAAAAGGGAAAAAGAAAAAAGTACCTATATCAAGGGGAATTTAGACGACCTGCGCCGTGCGGTTGGTGAGCATGGCGAAAAAGGGAGACATTAATTAAAGTGCAAAAAGCGCGGGGCAAGCCTGATCAAAAGTTAAATAATTAATAGAAAGGCTGAAGTTCGGGCGAGATCGTGGATTAAATGAAAAATCACCCAAGTGAGGAATTCGCGGGCCTCGAAATCAGGTGCAGACGAAACAACCGCCGCCCGCCATCCATTGTTTCCTGTCAAACAATTGACGATTGACGTTTATTGTTAGCGCCAGCCAGATCGTCCACTGACTCCTTCTACTTCTTTCCAAAAACTCGAAACCTATCGACCCATCGTCCAGGTGAGACCGTTGCGCTTCGAAAATGCAAATGTATATGGAATTTTGGCTGGTAATTTTGAAACGATCTTATTATAATTTTTTATTTTAGGTAAATCATCATCGTGTTTTGCTAAGAAGAAAAACTTTACGAAGTAAAGGAATCCAACGGAAAGAAAAAAATAGTACGTAATACGAAATAAATTTAGTAGGTAAAAATTTATAAGCGAATATAAATATTTAAACGGAAGAGAGATATATATTTTTTTCGAAGTTTTGATCGTAATTTTTGAAAAATATTCACCGTTCGTTAGAAAAAAGTAAGAAAATTCGAAAGGGAAAGCTGTTTCGCAAATATTGTTCCATCTTCCAACAACCCTGCATAAACGTTCCGTCGTGTATTATTGGAGCAGAAAGGAATATTAGATGGTTGTATATTCACGTTCAAAGGGTGGATCCGGGCATCAAGTTAAAGCTCGCCATAAATTTGCTCGTCCATCCAGGAATCCTTTAATACTGTTTACGGATGGCTCACGCGCTACAAGGTATATATATTATCCCGCCCTTATGTAAATTGTCTCTTATCATATCTGCGATAGAGAAGTCGATTGGCACGGTAAATTTAACGAAATTGAATTTAATTCTCATTTTAAATAATAATAACGAATAATAAAACAAGGGAGCATTCTTGGGGTTTTTAAACAAAGAATTTGCCTCTTCTCCTCCTAGTGATAAACATCCGAGGCAAAAAAGAAAGGCGAGGGTAGAGGGAAGAGGGGGAGAGATTCGAGAACGAACCGCGACAACCGTGGAGCGTGCAGCCTCGCAATTCAACCACGGAGATAATCGTAATAATGGGTTTGCCTACCACCGAATCTACCCTCTTCGACTTTATATAGCAGCCTTGAGAGGAGGAGCACTGAAGAGGACTGCGCGAGTTCAATGTCGTGCAAACACACGTGATGGTTCGACGGTATCTCTGCAAAATGATCGACAGGATTTCCTCCAGATCCCTTGCCACGTACTTGCTGCAACCTCATTACCTCTTTGTATACCTCTTTTCATTGGATCTTCCGCGTCTCACGTTCAACATTTTCGATTATCATTACACCTGGATAAATCCCAAAAAGATATCACAATACCAAGATAAAGTTATATACATATATGTATAAATTCGGTTAAACGATATTGACGAAACGTTTCTCCGTTTCAGGAAAATTGAAAAGAAATGGAAAAATCATCAAAGTTATTTTATCCTTTCGAAATTTGCCCGAACAAAACCAAAATGGCGAAAGAAGAGAAGGGAGAGCGGCAAGAAGAGAACGGTCGATTCCTGATTCCCATCAGGATCCATCATCGAGCCGAACGAGCAGAAAGGAATCGGTGCTTCTCGTCGAGTCAGTCGAGTGCTCGTCTCGTTACTCGAAACGGGGTCGATTTTGCGTGACGTTCTCCCGGAAACGGTCGATGCGGCACTTTGGCCCGTCGATCGGGCAAACGACAGGCGGAAAATTCTTTTTTTCTTTCCTTTCTCTCCTTACTTCTTCCTCCTCCTCCTCCTCCTTTCTTTCCTTTTTTTTTTCGGCATCTCTCGATCCTTTGCAAGCTCTCGAAAGTGTGCTCGCGTCGAACTCGAGGCTCGAGTATCTTGGAGAGCGCGGATCGGTATATATCTCCTTCCCGTTCGTTACGTCGTTCGACTCGTTAATTCAGTATCGATTCTCGATCGCGTCCCAAAGAATTTTCCTCGAGGGCCGTCGAATCCGCAATAGCCTTTTCTCGCGATGAAAAATCTGTCTTTCTCATTTAGCTCGATTACCAAGGATCGTAACCCCGATGTTTTCGCGGATCTTCGCTGCCTTTGAAACAAGTTCAAGTTTGCCTTTTAAAATTATCTCACTGAAAGGGACAGATTTATTCATTTTCGAGTTAATCGACCTCTCCCCCCCGTTTCCAACATTCGCAGATTTTTATATTTCCTTTCCTCTCGCATAAACAAACACGAAATATACTCAAAAAAAAAAGATTTCACAAATTGTTGTTCGATACGTTCCCAAAAAGCATATAACAAAATTATTAATTTCGTTTCACGTAATCTCCAAAAAAGAAAAACACGATGCGTTGTTCCATAACTTTTTCTCTCGAAAAGATCGTCGAAGGAAGAGAAAAAAAAGAGAAGCAGAGGGAACAATAGGCAATTACCGATAATATTCGAATCTTTGCCCCGTAAAAATGCTTCTTCTTCTCGCGGTGCAACGCGAGCATGCTCCACTTCCTCCGACCTTTCCTCGCGCAATATCGCTTTCGTGGGGCACGTAAGATTCACACAGCTCTCGCATAATGATTCGTTAGTCTCCCCCGTGCAGCCATCGTGGGCTACCTACAGAGCACGACTTCGTACGTAGACTTCGAGTGGCCGGTAAGTGGATGGTACCGCAGGGTGGCGGGTCTCGCACACACACACACACACACACGTGTACACACGTACAATACACATACCGGCAGCTCGTTTGGTCTCTATTTGTCCCCAGAAGTTCAAGAGTCCGCTGCATATATATACACACACACACACATACAATACACGTACCTACACGTATATATAAAACGATCAACTTCTCTCTCTCTCTCCTTCCATCCATTCTATCTATCCATCTTTCACCGTCTCTCCTTCAAACATCTCTTTCCGCGTCCCGTTTCCGAGGCTGGCCTTCATGGCCGGCATTCACGGCTCGGGCGAGATCCGAGTACCATCGACTCTGAAACTCGTTATCGAAACTTGGGCGCGCAACACCGAGCCTCGCCCCCGGCGAAACCACGCGAAAATCCACGGCTGATTGCAATCAGCCCTCTCAGCGCACTTCCATTCCGCGTAGACTTAGTCGCGGGCTATGGGAGGAGGGGAGGAGTTGCCGACGACTTCCGGTTTAGGGAGCCTTCCGTTTAACGCGCGAGCTTTAAGGCGGCGTCGCATTTTCCACGCTCCTTGTTTCGATTCCTCCAACAAACGGGGTCTGTTGAACACTTGGAAATCGTTTCGAGGGGGGCGTTATTGAGGAGGAAATGTTAAAGGAGGACGATTTCTGAGGATTGCATGGAATTTTATGATACGAATTTTTGTTAACGAAGCTACGTTATATTATAATAATGTAATCACGAGTGGTAAATTCGTTGTGTAATCGTGGATCGAATTGGATTCGCGTGTGATGGACGGAGAGGGCGACTTTTTGTGAGACGAAGCGACGAACTAAACGAGGGGACGAGCGACCAGGATGCAACCAATGAGCTGCGCAACAATTATTTATTGTTGCCAGACTGCCACATCGTGCCGAGCAGACCTGTCTGCCCAATGAAGATTGCTCGTTAAAATTTGATTCTGACCAGACCGCTTTAAATGGTCGCCGCCGAAACGATTCTCTCGAATTGTCTAAATCGACTTATTACCAACGTGTAGCATTGGAACAGCCAATAGTGGGATTATAAATTCGAAAACGATCGATCAATGGCTCCACGGAATTTCGATATTAAGCGTCGTATTATTAATCGTGGCCGATAGAAAGCCGGCAACGGGGAAAAATTTCGGGTTCCAAAAACAATATTTACATGTCGGGACTTGTACTCTTCGACTCACCATTCTACCTGCTCGAATTCCTCCTCTCTCCTGCTTTGAACAAACACACCTCTTCGAGGACTATTTTCGACGCATCAGCCTCTACGATTTGCTTAACACTTTCACCACTAGAGAACGTGTTAAATGGCACAACTTTAACACCGTCGATCAAAAATCCGATACTCTCAAAATTAACAACCGATGGAACATGATATTTCGTATACCTGGCGAAAAAGAAGGAGAATTATACCGTTAGAAGAAAGAAAGAAAATATATATATATATATTCATTTTTAACCCAAGATCGACTGGTTGGATCAGGAGCGAGTTGGACGTTAATATCGAAGATTTCTCAAGCATTTAAAAGTCGATCCGTAATCGAATGTCTATTCGCCGGCAGTCGTTTCCGGCTAACAACTCCGACGCAACCAACGCCCCTGAGGTCGATCGATCCGATTGGCCGAGAGACGTAGATACACCCACGCGTACACCCACCACCTGCTCCCTGCAATTAATCTCCTCTCAGAAATTAATCCTCGTCGTGTACGTGTGCGGGCGATGCAAGCGTGCGCGCACGATTTCAAGCCTCGTGTTCCGTAGCAAAAATAGTTGGTCGAGAGTTGATCGAGAGAGACGAGTTTGTTGCGTCGAAATTAGCCGTGTTAAGGGAACGACGAGGTGTATAAGAACGAGATTTGAGTTATTTTGTTATTTTCTCTCTCCCTTCCCTTTTTCCTCTTTTTCCAGATCAAACGAGACATACCATTTTCAAGAGGAAGATTCTTAATATCCTTCTTTTTAAGAAACGATCTCTACCTAAGAATTAATTCAAGAAATGGAAAAACAATTTCTTGGTATATAATATAGGAATACTCGCTGATAAGATAGATCTAAAATAAAGAGATCGGAGGATTCGAAAGTGGATGAAAAGTTGGATCTATCGAGGAGATACATTAAGAAGACGGATCATTTGACACGTACCTGGGTGGGCGTAAGGTGGATCAGAGCGGCTAGGTGTTCCCGTTCGGGCGCGCTCAGGTATTTCTGCTGCTTGAACCGCCTCTCGAGCTCGTGAACCTGCTGCTGAGTGAACAGAACGCGACGCTTTCGCCTCTGCGGAAGGTGGGGAAATTGCATCGCGCCGACGCCCATGCCAACACCGACGCCGACGCCGACGCCCACTCCCATGCCCGACGACTTGGTCACGTCGCCCATTGACTGGCCCACCGAGCAGCCGGCCATGTTGGTCCCGGCACCAGCCGCCGCGGCTCCCATTAGCCGCGAGACTGTAACAGAACAAATATCAATCGGCGATAAACTCTTGCATATTTAACAAATAGGGAGGAAAGATAATCATATACGTGTATATCATGACCAAGATTAATTCTTGGGCCCGATATATTCATTCTCTCCCTCGACTTTTACTTTCTTCCACTCTTTCTCCAAATATTTCCGTCCAGTGTGCCACGACTTTCTCGCGTCTCCTGTGCGACGTGCGCATTCTTGCGTGTTCAATTACCGGGGAACGTTCAACTTTCCTCCGTCTATACTCGATGTACTCGACGGACGGTCCGAGATAATTCATCCGGTTGGAATTTGCGGAGGATCGCGAAGAGGAGAGGAGAAACGCGCGAGAGAAGCAAGCAAGCAAGCATGGGGGAGGGAGAGAGAGAGAGAGAGAGTGGTGAATTCGAGCTACTGAAACCCAACGAGCAGTCCATCCCTTGTCAGTTGGCGAAGGGCTGTCAAGAACGGACACGTCCGATCGGGACAAAAGCAGCGATTTATCCCGGCAAAGTGCTACGTCATCGAGCACGGGAGGTCCGACGATGAAGTCCCGAATTATTATTATGTCTGTGAGAACGTATTCTCATCCTGTCAGACAGTGCTCGCTTCGAGAAAGAAATACCACTTGAGACATCAAACACCCAACGAATTTGTTTAGCGCGCACTCTCGAAAAATCGATCTGGAAATTCGTGATTTAGGAATTCTTGGAGATATTTGAAGGAAGCTACCGTTTGTTATAACACGTTGCTAGATGTTTTGTCGCAGTTCGGTTTAAATTTCTTTTTTTTTTCGGGTTTATATACTGAAACTTGAGGAGATATTAAGAGGGATAGAAAGAAAATGGCGAAAATTGGAAGAACAGGCAGGATCTATACCGGATTCTCCAAAATCTGGAAATTCAGTATTTAGAAATTTTTGGAGATATTTGATTGAGATATTTTGTTGCAATTTGTTCTATTTAAGTTTCTTTTTTTTTCAGGTTTATATACTGAAACTTGAGAAAATATTAAGAGGAATAGAAAGAAAATGGCGAAAATGGTTGCAAGGAGTGGCAGTATTATCTATACCAGATTCTCCAAAATCTGGAAATTCACTATTTAGAAATTTTTGGAGATATTTGATTGAAATATTTCCTAGATATTTTATTGTAATTTGTTTTAAATTTCTTCTTTTTTCAGGTTTACATAAAATTGAGAAAATTTGGATGAGGATAAACTAAAAATTGAGATGAGAGTGTAAAACTTTCTTGATTTAGGATTAGAAATTAAGATAAGTAGAAAGAAAATGGTGAAAATGGTTGCAAGGAGAGACATTACCTATACCAGATTCTCCAAAATCTGGAAATTCACTATTTAGAAATTTTTGAAGATATTTGATTGAGATATTTGATTGAGATATTTCCTAAATATTTTGTTGCAATTTGTTCTATCTAAATTTCTATTTTTTTTCAGGTTTACATACTGAAATTTGAGAAAATATGGATAAGAATAAAGTAAAAATTTAATTGAGATGAGAGTGTAAAATTTTCTTGATTTAAAATTAGAAATTAAGATGAGTAGAAAGAAAATGGTGAAAATGGTTGCAAGGAGAAACAATATTATCTAAAATCTCTCCAAAATCTGGAAATTCACTATTTAGAAATTTTTGGAGATATTTGATTGAGATATTTCCTAGATATTTTGTTGCAATCTATTTAAATTTCTTTTTTTTTCAGGTATACTGAAGCTTGAGAAAATTTGGATGAGGATAAAGTAAAAATTTAATTAAAATTAGAAATTGAGATGATAATTCTTGATTTAAAATTAGAAATTAAGATGAGCAGAAAGAAAATGGCGAAAATGATTGCAAGGAGAAACAATATTATCTATACCAGATTCTCCAAAATCTGGAAATTCACGATTTAGAAATTTTTGGAGATATCTGAAGCTACCGTTTATTATAGCACGTTGCTAGATATTTTATTGCAATTTCTATCTAAATTTCTTTTTTTTCAGATTTACATACTGAGAAAATTTGGATGAGGATAAAGTAAAAATTGAGAGTGTAAAACTTTCTTAATTTAAAATTAGAAATTAAAATGAATAAACTAGGGAGACAGTATTATCTGTATTACAAGATTCTCCAAAATGAAAGATATTAAACTGCAAACATGGGACATTGTTAACTTTCCAGCAATGTACGGGACAATATATTTGGATAAAGTTACGAGACTATGATCGGTGAGAGGTCGACGTACAGCCAGGACAATAGAAACTCGACAAAGAATGACTGGATCAACGAAACTTGTGCGAACGAATGGAGTTGTCGGATCCGTAACTCACTCCGTAGGAATATCATTAAGCAAATTGACGTTTCATACTCGAAGTAGATACTAAAATCAAAATTTCCTATTAGAAAGAATCGTGAACGACCGGTTTTCTACGCATCGATCGACTGGATAATTATGTGGTGTCATGGACATACGATAGACAAACAAAAATCCTATTCTCCATTGTTAACAAGTTTAAATAAATCAATAACAAATTTAAAACGAATAGGATGTATCTAAAACAACAGCATTTTTAAAGATAATGGATTTGCTTACTCGTGTTCACTTGTTCAGAGGATAAACAAGATTCAATCTCAAAGATGATTCAGAGATTGCATACTCGCCGAGTGACGAGGAATAAAATAAAAATGTTGATTTCCATTCTTATTTATGCTCTAACGATTCTTGCTCAGAAGGAAGACCTTCGTTGATACTTTTGTTCTGACAACAATAATAAACTTTCCACCCCATTTTGTTTCCCCAAAATCGCCAAAGACAATATCGAAGGATTAAATTTCAAAAATAAATCCCACTCCACGATATTTTTTTCGAACGAAAGACAGAATTTTGGAGAATTTTGGAGCCCACTGAATCTTCTTCTTTACAGATTCTCTGGATAAAAATTTGGGAGAAATTGAATTTGAAAACGTTCGGTACGTTGAGTTAAGATACCCTCGCGCGACGAGGGTCGTTCAAGCTTATTTGTTTAACTAAAATCTCCGGTAGTGTCCGGTAGCCACGCGTTTCGGGGGCCAAGGATCGATACGTTCTCTAGCGGGCAGCAGAGTGGCGCGTGCGGCCGACAGAAATCCAAGGAGACGAGCGTATGTTGACACAAGTCCGAAGGACACGAGCTTTGTTAGCCGACAATCTTCTTCAGCGGCCTCTGAAACGCGAGAAGCCTCGAGGACTACGAGTGCCGTTCCTGTCCTTCTATGCAGATTCGATTTATCCAGTAAATGAATGTTTAGAATAGTGGAAAGTTAAAACACGATCCAGGCAAATTGCGCGCAACTCGTCTTTGAAACTTATTTTCGAAAGGAGGAAACACTCCTCGCGATAAAAATGATAAATATCGTTACAAAAATCCTTATATCTATCTCTATATATATATATTGGTACCCAATAAATTTAAAAGGCATAAAGTTTATTTGATCGGCAATTATTATCCACGTGACGACTTTTCAATATCGAAGCAAAATTTATAAATTTATATAGATACGTGGAACCGATTGAAGGATACGCGACGGAAGAATTGACGAGTCCCGTGAAGCGATGGAAGTTGTGTACTTTGAAATACGAATCCGATGCCTCATCGATGGCTAAATGGACGTAAGTGCGAGCTAGCAATAACAAAAGCGGGACAGACGTGCCTCGTCGGTGGCGAAAAGGATGATCGCGCAACCCATATGCCGTTTCTCTTCTTAGAAAATGAGACACGTTTACACTTTTTCATCCTTTTTCCAAACTGATTACAAAGAAAACTATTACTACAACCCTCGAAGAAGACCGCACGTGCAAAGCATCGTTGGATCGAGAACAAATCGACGTTTGTCATCCGCGAACGGGAAAATTGCAGAAACATACGAACGAACTAAAATCTGCGAATTGAAACTGGATGGCGATCGACGGAGAGAGGAGGAAGAGACAAAGAAGAGAAATACTCACTGGCAAAGCGGGGATCGTTAGTGGCCGGCGGAGCGGGCGCGTACCACGGGTGATGGGACCTCATGGGATCGGTGGCGGTCGCGCCTCCGGCGACCGCTGGCCCCGCATGGTGGTAGGACAGTTCAGCGGCGCAGTACTGGTACTGGGAGGTGAGTTGCATGGTCGCGTAAGGGTTGCCCATGGCGGTCATGCCCGAGCCGGTGCCGGCAGCTGCGCTGCCTCCTCCGGCGGCGTCGTTCGGACCGGAAACCGGTCCCGGTGTTCCGCCACCGGGCGTCGAGCCTCCGTGGAGCGGTGGACTGCCGCTGCTCGCGCTCGAGCTGCCGGTATTGCCGCCGACACGGGCGCCGCACGCGTTTCCGTAAGGCGAGACCTGAGAATGCGTGACCACGCCGACGCCGATCACCTGCTCCAGCTTCCTGAACGATTCGTTATCGATGGGTGAGAGAATGTCAGTGACGCTAAACGGTGTGGTATGAGCGCCACCAGCGGCTTGTACGTGGGACGAGTGCTGTTTAGGCGATAGGCTCATCGCCAGGTCTATACCGTTCAGATCTGTCAGCAGGCTAGCTTGCTCCAGCTGAGTCTGTTGCTGCTGCTGCTGCTGCTGCTGCTGCTGTTGCTGTTGCTGCTGCTGATGCTGGTGGTAGCTGGTGGCATTGCCGTTCCCCTGGTTGCCGGCGCTGTTCCCGCCGCTGCCACCGCTCATCTCGACGAGGCCCGCGCCCTCGAGGTACTTGAAGCTCGCGCTTCGCGGAATCCTGAGGCCGGGGCTAGCCGCTGGATACCGACATGACTGGAAACGACACGCGCCGACCTCTTTCTCGCCGGATATTCTATTCCAAAGGGACGATATCTCACGGCGATTATATTCTTTTCTTCTTCTTCTTCTTCTTCTTCTTCTTCTTCTCTTCTTCTTCTTCTCGCTCCTCCTCCTCTTCAACGGTGAATCGAAAAATTTCGATTCGTTTCTTTTCTACAAACTGTTCACGAGTTCAACGAGAGTCGAGGAAAAATTCATCACGTGGCACGGTTTTTTAAATGATTCACAGTTACACTTAATCGTTCCATTAATCGGTGTCGACGAATAGTACGGAATACACCTGAACGAATAATCCTGTCGGGCGCACCGATCACTGAAAGGTGTTGCATCGTTTCATGGTCAAGGTAACTCGATAACGCGCATCTCACGGACGGTTTTCACTAACGGATCAACGGATTGGAAACGCGTCCATCGCATCGGTGCACACGGTGCTCGAGCGTCGTTGGCCGCGTCCAGCGACGATACCGCGTCATCCTCGACCCGTTCTGTCCATTCAACAGGTCGTGATAATGTCGTGACGAGGTCGGGACGGGGTCTCTCGAGGGCTCTCCGTCGAGAAGCACGATCGAAATTTTGGAAAAATTGCCTCCAGCAACGGCGAGGAGATCGATGCAGGTGTCGCGAACCGTCGTCTACCTTGGGAAAAATGAGAGCAGCGTCCCCGGACGAGGCTCCCCTCCTTCGAAGGAAGGGCTGGTTTCACGGTTGCACACGACTGATGATCCGTGGTCGTCTTTCGGAGGACGAAGGAGGTCGGGGTTGAGACACACGTAGACACAACACGATCCGTTACGTCACGGCACCGAGAAGCCACGCCACGACGCGACACGATTCGTTGCGAAACGATACGAAACGACTCGGCGAACGGAAATATGACACACACGTGGTCGTGGAGAAGTAGTGGCCGGCCAGAGCCGGCCGGCGGCCGACTGAAATCACCCGGGGGGTCTTCGAGTCCTTGGACTCTGCCGATAGAGAGACGATGGTAGATGTACCACTCTACGCGTTTCGCCTCCACCTTCGTCGAGGATACACTCTCTCTCCGTAGGAGAGGAGAGAGCGTCTATGGATGGATGGTTTGCTGGCTGGCTTGCTAGCTGGCTTGCTCGCTGGCTTGCTCGCTGGCTGGATAGATGGATGGATGGATGGATGGATGGATGGATGGATGAATGAATGAAGAGGACTGTCGGGTACTCCTGGAGAGGTCCTCACGGCCGCTTAGACCCACTCGACCAGCGGCTCGGCCGGTCGCGCTCGTTCGTTCGTTCGTTCGTTCGTTCGTTCGTTCGCTCGCTCGCTCGCTCGTTCGTTCGTTCGTTCGTTCGTTCGTTTGTTCGTTCGTCCGGGCTCGGGCCCCACAGCCTCTCGCGGAGAACCCGTACGACGACACGATGAGTGGAGTGCCCACTACGGAGAAGTGCCTGCTACCAAGAGTCGTGATGAGATGTCCCCTTTTGCGTGTGAGAGAAGGGCTCCCACTCGCCAGCCTCCAGGGGGGTTCGCGGGGCTACCTAACCGACCTCCGAGCCAAACCCGACTACCCTAACCATCCTCTCATTGGACGAGATCCGCCAATCGGCGTGCTCTTGCGATTCCATTGGATCACCTTCCGAATGGTTGAACGCTTGTTCGGGGTTGCACCGCGGTGCTCGCCGCCACGCCGTTGGTGAAAACCTTCGGCTCTTCTGTTACGCGTCCGCCTATCGCGCGCTGATCCTCCGATTCCCTGCCAGAAACCACCTCGGCTACCTAATCTAGTGGCGTCTCATGGCCACCGGCCTCGGGACCAGCCCACCTTTCTCACTTCCCTTTCTATTTCTCTTTCTCGATTTACCTATCTATCTTTGTCCCTTTCCTTCGTTTCACGTTTCGGTTTGTCCTTGCAAAAATTTCGCCGCTCCCACCTATTTCACTCTTCTTCGCCCAGTTACGACGACTTTACCGACCAACCGTATCGCGAACGTAATAGTACGTAACTGTAACCCATTGATGTCACGATACTACGCATTCCGTGTCACCGTGCGATGCGTCGCTACCTGCGTGTTCCACTTATACTCTCATTTTCGATCGGTTATGTTTATATTTTTGTTTTTATTTGTCGCTTTTGCGAAAGATGAAACGATAATTAGTTCTCATATTTGAATGAATCGATTATTAGGGTTTTTGAATGCAAGCTTATCTTGTTTTTCTATAATTCTGATTCTATTTAGTTCAAAATTTTTATTTGCAATGATTGATTGATTGATCGAGAAATCAAAAATTATATATAAATAATTGTTCGAATTTTTTTATTCGTGGATATTTAAAATATAAATGATAAATAATATTTTTAAAAATTGTTCATTTTTTAATCATAAAATTCTTTTTCTGCTATTAAAAAATGAAAAAAATATTTATATTTCGATTTGTAGCATTAGGTGACATCTGTTGTTTTCTTTTTGAACAAAATATCACGCTCGAAATTTCTATATTTTAAGTACATTTGTTGATTAAAATGACGACGAGTGGATTGCTCCGTGTTTGTAAACCATTTACAAATTATATAAAAAATATCAATATAACCAATAATAATGGTAGTTTCCACGAAATATTTTCCAAATATATTTTTCATAAGACGTTATTCATGATTATACGTACGATTGTACGATTGCTTATATAACCTAAAAAAATGTTTTCTTTTCTTATATAGCTTTGTTCCTTTTTTATTTTTGATTTGAAAAGTATTTAGATTAGATTAAATTTTTATATTATTATATAATCAATAAATAAATTATAAATATAAATCATTTTCAGCCATCTCTGGTAATTTATTGTTATCACAAACTGTATTATTACAAAGTATAAGAAATGGCAGTTTTTTAAATAAAAGTATGTAAATTTTTTTTTCTTTATTTGAAAAAGTATTTATTGAATTTTAAGAAAATTCTTCGATAATCTACGATATTGCTCATTAGAATCGGCTTCTGAATTATGGAAATCTGTCACAAGTGTCAGTAATGCTGGCAAAAGAAGAGGAAGAGGAAAGAGTGTTATAAAAGCAAAAGATCTAAACAAAAATCAAAAAATAGGCTTTGGAAAAGTACCTATCATGTTTCCAGGATTAAATAGTACTGTTATACAAGGTGATATGACGATAGAACAAAGGCCTTTTACGGAACAAGAAAAATTATTTTATTTTCATGGACAAGAAACAAAAACTGTATTATCACCAACAAAACGAAACAAATGTCATCCTTTACATCGAGGATGGACTGGAGGTCAACAAGGTGGAAGAAAAGTTGGACCACCTACTCATGGTTTGTTATAAAAAATTATTTTATATATATATGTATATATATATATATTTATACATGTATATTTATACATGTTAATAACAATATATGACATTTATATTATCATTTCAGAATCATTTGAAGGATTTGAATCTTGGATTTTATATTGCAATTATTTATCAGTTATGACAAGTAACATGGGTCGTACAAAACGTTGTCGTTTATTTGTTATTACTGGAAATAAAAAAGGCTTAGCTGGTTTTATAATGCTAAGTGGAAGTGACTTTAAAACAACCATAAATGCAGCTAAGAATAAAGCAGGTCAAAGATTAATATATATTGAAAGATATAATGATCATACAGGTAGATAATTTTATTATGAATATTATGTATATTATTGATTCTTTAAATAATTTTAAATAATTTTAAATAAAACTTTAAATAATTATAAAATATATTTTTCTTTTAGTATTCCATGATTTCTTTTCACAATTTGGAAATACAAAAATATTTGTAGAACAAAGGCCTAAAGGTTATGGTCTCAGATGTCATCGAGTTATTAGAACATGTTGTGAAGCAATTGGTATTACAGATTTGTATGCTAAAGTTGAAGGATCTAAAAATGTTGCTTATATTGTAAAAGCTTTCTTTATTGGTTTATTGCAACAGGTATGTTAATAATTTATAATTAGTGTCAAAAATTAAAATTTTGATTTAAATGAATTATATGTCGTAAAAATTCTACGACATAGTATTATTTTATATTATGTAAATTCTAGAAAACACACGAACAAATAGCAGAGGAAAAAGGATTGCATTTAGTTGAAATGAGAAAGGAAAATAATTATTTTCCTACAGTTCTTGCTTCGCCTACAGTAGTTCGTGACTCTACAGAAATTGAACCAAATGAAATATTAGATTTCAAAAATTATGTTATGAATGGAAGAATTCCTTTAAAAACCAAATCTCCATTACCATTTTTCACGAAATTGCCTTCATGGTTAATTCATTTGCGTAAACTAGAACATCATAGAAATCAAGATGAAGTTATAATTAGATTAAGGGCCGAATATGGTGATATTTGCAGCTTTTTAACTGAGAAATATCCAGAAGCAAGAGCTTCTAAGTGGAGGAAACATGACAAAAAACAGGAAGAAAGTACTTGAATGTAATATTTTTATGATAATAGATAATTATATAAATAGATAATTATATTAAAGATATAATTTTGTATTTAATATTCAATTAATAATGATAAATCTGATTGAAAATCAAATATAAAATTTTATTATAATTATTTAAAAATCATTATTTATTGCTGAAATAAGTGTTTGTTTGCTAAAATTCTATTCATATTATATATTAACATACACAATTTTAATCGCCGTCTTAAAAATACATTGTAATTTTGGAAGAAAAATGATGAATATATATATATATATTCATCATGTGTAATTGACATCCTATATTTTGTGCGTGTCATGCGAAACGAAATATAGACAAAAAGAGAAAATAGTGAAAAAAGGATAGAAATAGAATAAAAATATTAAAATCAGCGCCATCTTCAGAGTGTCATAAATGAAACACATAAAACAAGGAAAGAAGATAATTGAAAAAGGATAAATGGAATCAGAATTAATCTCTAGTACCATCTCTTGGATATTTTTAAAATTAATTATTTAAATAAATATCTTTGATATTCAAAAGATGGCACTAGCGATTAATTTCTATTCTATCTTATTTTGTATTTAGAGATGTTTTTAACATTCAAGAGATGGTACTAACTGTCAATTCTAATTCTATCTTTTTCCTTTTTTTTACGTTTTCTATCCTTTTTTTATTTGTTTCATTTGCAACATTCTAAAGATGGCGCTCATTTCAATATTTTTATCCTATCTTTGTCTTTCTCCATCTTATATGTTCTTCTTGTCATTTGCAAGATTTATACGCCCAACAAATGATTTCGATATTTGATTTATTTTATTTTTTTCTTGCGTATTGATTAAAAATCTTGATAAAGCCTGTTTGACTCGATTTTTATATTTTAATATTAAATTTTTAAATTTTAATATTTCTTAAAGAGATGATATTATATTTCAAGTTAAAAAAAGATAATTTTATTTCATATCATACACATATTTTATATATATATTTTTAATTTTTATATATAAATTTTCTATTTACTGAAAATATAATTTTAAATAAAATATGTAATGTACAAAAATAAGAAAATTCTATATCTTATCTGTGATCAAATTCTCTTTAAAACAAAGTTAGATATGGCGTACAAATAAATATGCCGGAAACCTCGTACGGTTTCGTTTTAAGATAAAAATGAACAAAGTTTTATTGATGATTCTTTATAAAGATATTTTAAAAAGAACTTTTAAATAAAAGTGGATTGTTTAATTCTTATTTTAAAAATTCAATGTATAAAATTGATTGTAAAATAAATAATATCTTATCGAATATTAATTTTTCTTTACTATCTATATTTATATAGTTGATTTTTAAGAATTTAATTTCAATACATATAACATGGCTGATCCAACAATACAAACATTCTGTTGTCATCATTCCAACAGAACTGATATGGCAATCGTAATAATGCAAGAATTCAATACAGATGTGTATAATATTGTATGTATGCTTTCTTCTTCTATAGGTATTTTAGGTGCAGTATATCAGGTAAGTAAAATTTTAATAAAATATTATAAAATATTGATAAATTTTTATTTATAGATATTGCCAAGAGAAACATCTAATCTTCCTCATAGATGGCAAAACTTCTCTGCATGTAGAGGAAGAGAAATCATCATATGGCTTGCAATTGCAGATCTCTTAGCATCATTAGGTAATTATGTCTATCTTTTAACATAGATTAAAAATAAAACAATTAAAAATAAAAAAAATAACTTTTTTTAATTCAATTCTAAACATTGTTTAGGTGTATTTATTAGATCAGCATTATGGGTGAATTTTAAATCCATAATGCCAATGGAAGATGATACTTCAAGTGTTGTTTTTTGTGCACTTTCATCGGTAAAATAATTATATTAAATGATTTATTATATTAATAATTTAGATTGTTTTAATCATTTTTTGTATTCATATAAAAAGTTCTTTTTAGGCATGGACACAGTATTTTTACATGGCAACATGGATTTGGACACTTTGCTATGCCATTGACATGAAATTATTATTAGGAGATCGATCTGGACATCCTATTTGTTACCATATCTTTGCTTGGATATGTCCAGCAATTTTGACTACATTTGGTTTAACAATTTTATATGTACCAGATGCTAAGTTAGTCAAGTTTCATTATAAATAGATCATTATATCTTTAAAGTATTATTAAGACTTTTTGTTTCAGTTGTCATAATTTAACATCATTATCCACTGCTATTTTACGTATTTTGCCAAATTATTGTGCTACTTATGTGTTATTAGCTGTGGTCATGATAGTTAATCCTCTTTTATATTTTGGATCAACCCGAGATCTTCAAACTGCTGTTACATGCAGTCTAGCACAAATAACAGGAAGAGAAAGAAAATTGGTACAAGCAATAAAGCTTAAATTTGCATTGACTAATTTTGTATATTATGTATGTTGGTTACCAAATTTAATTAATGGGATTTTATTATGGACTTTATGGTTTCAATTACCAATCAAAGCTATCATTATTCTTTGGTACATAATGGTATGTATACTTTTTAAAAATAATGTAATATAATTTAATTTACATCTTATTTTCAGGCTGTTACAAATCCACTTCAAGCATTTTTTAATGCTCTTGTTTACAAGAGATGGGGTAAAAGAGAAAAATTTCGACTAGAATGCTGTCAGAAATTAGGGAATTTTAATTTAAATCAGATTTCAAAAGGAGATACAAATATATTGTCAGAATCATCGCCTTTATTAGATCCAAAATTTGGATGTCCCCCTCATACAAGTATTAATGGATCTTCGTCATTCTAAGAACTGTGATACAAAAAATATTAATAAAAATAATCTACTGCCTTATATCATTTTTAAAAAAATTATATTTTTAATATCTAATCATTTTTTAAGCTTTAAAAAGATGTGCTCAATCGCTTATTTATATTTATATTAAAATCATCTAACCGGGAAAACATAAAAGAACTTATTATTTATGTAGAAAATTATTGTGTATATAGAAAATAATTATTTTCTTTTTTACATACATAAGCTTTTCTAGAGATTAATATAGTAATAAAAAGCTTTATGAAAAATTAATTTGTTGATTGTTATAAATGTTAAAAGATTTATATTTTTATTACATATATAAGCAAAATATATATAATGATAAAGTATTATCATTTTTTCAATATAATTTCAGTTTTATATTTTATTATATATTATTTTTATATAGTTTTTTGTATTTAATATAAGTAAATTAAAAATTGTTAAACATTCTTAATTGTTAAACTAAATCTTGTATGAATCTTTATTATATAATTCAATCCAATAAATAAAAAACATAATAATTTATCGATCATTTTTATTATAATTAACAAAAAATATTTTTAAAAAATACATCTCAGAAAATAAAATTACGTATAGAATTTTCAAAACAGATATTTTACATTTTTTTTATTAACAGATTTTATTTATACAACAACCTTTCGTTTTAATAAAAAAATTTTATATACATCACTATTAACAAATGATCGAATTCTCGTATTTTTAAAGATTTACATAGTCATTAAAGAATAGCAAGATTGTTTTTCCAGTTGTATTTATGTATAGCACCAAACATCTATGCAAATATATGAAATATATTGTAATTAATCAGAAAATTTGTTCGTTTATATTAATCCATTAAACTTGAATATCTTAATTAAATATGTAAAAATCTAATATTTTCATATTTTTTAAAAATGTAAATTATTATATGAATATAAATTGCCAAAATATTATAATGCATATACGCAGACAAAATTAAGCTATTTTTAAAATTATTATTTTTTCGTTTTTACGTAGAAAGGAACTAACGTGCACCATTAATCAATCGACTAACATTTTAAGAACATTAATCCTAAATCGCAAATATTTTTCGTATTATTTAAATCTTTTTTTTTTTTTTAATACATTATTATAGCAATTGTTCATTTTTTTCATATTTTTTTTTAAAAATAGATCGATTTTAATAAAATAATTTTTATATAACATTATTTGAATATCCAGTAATAATTCTAATTAGATAACTAATCCTATTAAATAAGACTGATCATATATAAAAGTTTTTTAATTATATATAATAATAAACTAAAGTTTTTATTATTATTTAAAAATTTTATAAATAAATACTGCCAAGTAAGCTAATATGTCTAATATAATAAATTTAAATCTAATAAAATCTACACAATAATTATTGTTATAAAAAAAATTGTTAAAAAATAATTTGTAATTCGAAATTTAATTTATAAAAACCTACAATTTCGTTGTTGTTCATCCGGTTCGTCATTGTATCTCTAATATCTAGACTGGATTTCATTCGTTGATTTTTAAAATTTCTATTGCACTTTAATCACATTTCATTATAATACAAGTGCAAAATGCTTTTTTTTTAACTTTACATTTTTTTTTTTAACTTTACAAATTGAAAATGAGAAAAGCATAAAAGTTATCGAACTGAAAAAATTCTTGGCAGTTAAATAATTGAAGAAAGTAATATTATATTAAGCACAAAATAATATGTTTTGTACATTCTAATATAGTTCTTTAAAAATACAATCGTATCTTACAAATAGAAACAAATACTTTTATAATCTCATAAATGTTAAAAAGAGTTAAAGCACTTGAAAATTATTGTTTCCGTTTGTATGTACATACTTCATTATTATGCTTTAAATAAACGGAAAATTTTTTTTTATATATTTATCGACATCATTTGTTTTGTTCTTTGTCTTAATCTTTTTATAATTTCTATAAAATCTAAAATTATTGAATTTTGATTACAAATTTAAAACATTATTTTTAAAGAAAATCTATTATAAATATAGAAAATACGCCATTCGTAACAGTACGAAAATAATAATTAATTTTGCAATAAATTTAACATTAAATACATATAATACGCAAGACAAATAATAAATACATAAATATAAACTTATGTTTTTTTATGATTATAAAATTTAATAATTTATTTTAATTTTTATTCAATTTGGCACTTTAGTGGAATTCGCGGTTCATTTATAAAAAATTAAAAAAATCGTACAGTATTAAACAAAATATTCACCTTAAAGCACTTAAAAATATAAAATATATTACGCAAAAAGAAAAAAAAATTGATATTGATATTGATATAGTGTTTGTTATCAAGATGAAAAATTTGAAGCTCCTAGAGTCAAAGAAGTGATCTCACGAATGATCATCTCAGCAATCTTCCATGCTAACTCTTCTTTGGCCTAATTATATTGATTTATATAATTTTAATTTAAAAAAAATTAAAAATTGTATTAAATATTGGATATATATTATTGATAAATATGAAAATTACCTTATCTTGCTCCATATTTACAAATCTTTTTACAGCACGTGTTAATCGAGATTCTAAAATTGTTTTAAACAATTATTGCCATTTACATTCTATCTTCAGGAAATTAAATTTAAATAACTCACCATATTTTCTTTGAGGATCGGGTTCTATTTCAGTAACGAATCTTCCTAAATCATCAATATAACCGACGCTCAAACTATAAATATAAAATATAAAATAAAAACTATAAAATATAAAATAAATAAAATATATCTTGAAATGTTCATTAAATAAAATTATTAATTATTTTACCTATATTTATTACGTTTCCATAAAGAATCTGGATCATAAAGTTGTCTAGTATCAATGTTCATGCTATTGGTAATATTTCTTTTATTATTATTTAATCTATTTCCATCATTCCCTGCCTGCAGGGTATTTTGCATATTAATACTAACAGAACTGACTTCACTACTACAATCAGAACCTGCAATTTTTTTAAAATATTTTAAATGACAATTTTATTTTTATGATATTACTATTTGCACAACACAAACCTGCTCTTTTTAATCTAGGATGTAAATTTGAACATGGACTGCTTTGTATAGCACTAATCAATTCTGATAAATATTTGTAATATAACTGAGATGATAAGAAAGTAGGTAGATAATACTGAAAAAAATCTTTTGTTATCTAAAGTCAAGATCACTGAATCTTATCAATACAATTTCATACTAATATTTTATCTCATATTAAGATATTATGTTTACCTTATTCAAAAAATTATATACAATTTTACAAGGTTTATCAAAACAATCGGGTTGTGGTCCCTCTCCATCTTCGCGACAAATATTCTGCTCAACTTGGAAACGAATTTTATCGCTAAAACCAAGAGGCATCGTTGCTTGTAAACTAAAATACCTATGATATATACAATGACGTCAATAATATTGAAATATATTATTTACTATTATTATTATATTATTATATTATATTATTATTATTATAATATATTATTTAATCTATTTAAAAACTTATAAAAACAACATTTAAAAAAATACTTGTCATAAATAATTAGAGCATCAGTTTGTGCCTCCTCTGGATCTATACCATTCTTCTTTTCTAATAAATTTTGTTTATAACTTATAGCTGACATCCAGAAGTCTAATAATTCACGTTTGTTTTCAAGTTCCATAAATTCCATAAAATAAAAAAATGCAGTTTCATTATACAATATATCTGCTAATTGTACATTGCCACTTGTAAGAACATCAATCTGATGTTTGCAATGAAATTCACTTCGTAAGAACTCATTAATATATCTAAAAAAAAAAACATTGAATGTAAATTTTAAAAATAAATATTGTAAATATTTCTAAATTCTTATACTCACTCAGTTTCTAATATTTGATATATAATCTTTTGGACAGCTGATAGGCACTGCAACATAGGCTCAATATTTTCTAAAGTAAGAACTTCTTCCATTTTTTTTTTCAAATCTTCAGGAATTTTATTTGTACCCAAAGTATCCTTAATAATATATCTTTTATGAATTCTTAATGCATCTTGTCTGATGGTCATATCTTTCCTTCTACAATCATGATTTGATTGTCGTATGTTGCTTATTGTTTGACTAGTCTTTGGCATATCATTGCAATTTGATTTCATATTTATTTCAGTACTATTTACATGTTCATTAAATAGTAGATTCTTAGTCTCAAAATTATTTATATTATTCTGTGTCATATCACACTGAAAATTTTTATTGTTGTCTATCGAATTGACAATATTATTTGAATTTTTTATACAACTTAAACATTCAATATTTTCCATTTTTGTTTTTAATACATTAAATGAACTGCATAAACATTCTACTTCCAACCAAAACTTTATAAGTGCAATGCAGTTCTGTGTTTCCATAAATTGAATGAAATAACCTAGAGCACCTTTGTCTGCAAGTATCTGTGGAAGTGTCTTAGAAAGCTGAGAGTTGAAGGAACATGTTTCTTTCGTTTTACCATTAAGAATTTCATCTTCTTGTTCCTCCTCAAGACTATACAATGCACCTGTTGGTGTCTGAATTGATGAACCACTATTGAATACATCTCCAAATAATTTCCCAGAGCTTGATTTTGTGGGTGAAGTTTGTAAAAATCTGGGCCTGTCTTTTTGTCCTATAATTATCAATAAATGCTTTTTAACTCTAATAAATAATATATGATAAAAAAATACACTTGGTTTAATTTTCAATAATCACACATATAGGAACACAAAATTTAAGAAACAAAACAGACATAAATATTTTGCATTTAGGTTAACTACGATGCAATTAAATATTCCTTTCTTAAATGAAATATCAACAAACAATCATAAATGAATAAAAAATTATTTACCAGGCTTTTTAAAAAATTGGAACATTGTTTATGTCACAACGAAACATGATAAGCGATGCAATATAATATTCAAACGTATATAATAATGTTTTAACCCTGACGCAAACCTCTTCCTATAGTAAGCGAAAATTATGCGTGGGTTCCTTTCAAACACGATATCGAGCACTGAATTAAGAAAATAACACGGTGAACTTCCCTGATCGTATAAAACAACACATGACATTTCAATAAACTCTCATTAATGTCATCGTAATTCCAATCAGGATCTTTATATCGATATCTATGCAAGCACATTCGCGACATTTGTCGATTCGTTGTCAGAAGATTTAAAAAACGATCGTGAATCAAAACATAAAAAGACGCATCAATGACATCAAAATTGCGTAATCATCCATTTTTATTTTTACTATAATTCTAACGATGCTGCCATGTTGTTGATTCGTAGAAAGTTTATATTCATCGGTCACGATTATTCCATGCGATTTCATAATAATGAATGAAATCAGAAATATTCGCACAATATAATTATCATTATAGTAATAAATTATTATAATAAACTGTAGTTTAACTATGTTGTAATATATTTAGCTATGTTGTTCATAATTTAATTAATATATCATTCACATATTTTTATTTTTTTTCAATGTATGAAAATAATTTTGACAAAAACAATGTTATATGATTGATATAAAGAATCATATCATCCGCTATCAGACGATCTTTACCTTTTTGCTATTCTTTATCCGTCTGTATCGTTCCCGTGTTAAATTTCGAGGAACGTTTAATGTTTTAATATTTAAATCAGAATTGTTTTACATCGATTCTCGTACGTGCCCGCGTTCCGTGTATATCGGTACACGATGAGGCCAATGTCCGGCCACTGTGCTCGAGGCTCTCATGACCGTTCAACGACAAAGAATACCGGTTTCTTGATGTACTGACCACTATATCAAGGTAGAGCATCGGTATAACGTCGACTTTTCAGACGGACCTTGGTCAGTCTGAATTCTGTCGACGATCCTCGTACATTTTTCCATAGCTTTGTGGCCTATCGAAGCAAATCAGTCCACTTCATCATGTATCCGCGTTACGACTTTCTCTTCGTGTTCGTTTATCATGTTGTGACTGGCCTGTCCTTACCGGCAACGACTTATGATCAACGACAAACCGGTGATCTGAACGTGCAGGTTCATTTGAAGGATGTACAAGTGTTGGCATTATTGGACTCAGAGATGCTTGATGATTACACGGTAAAATAACGACTAAATTCATCGCAACATGTGGAGATGTTATATACCTTGATATCACTAGATAACGCGATAACGAGAACTATTATTATTGTTAATTTTTATCTTCATTAATGGTATAATAAATATATTTCTCTAGATTATAAAAGATGTATTTTAATAATTATATTAATAATTAATAATTATATTACTTATAATTAAAAGATAGAGATGTAAAAGATAAAATATCCAGATAATATTTTGATTTTTAAAATGTGAATATATCTGTTATTTTCTAATTATAAATATAAATTAGTTGTAAAAAAATTATTTATTAACCGATTAAAAGAATACAAGAAATTAAAGTAAATCATTAATATTATTATATTATATTATATTAACAAAGAATATCATTAAAAAAAATTTAAATAAATTAAGTAATTAACGCAATCCTGAATTACAGGAATACGATTATTTCTATGATTACGCCGATTTCACGATTAAACCGATGATCAAACCTAATGTTACAACTACTACCGAACCATCAACTTCAGAAATTATAGAACAACTCAATTTTTCCAACATTACATCACAAAATTTAACATTTCCAATTAATGAATCAAATACAAATTTTAATATAGAGAATACAGAAATTTTGTCTTTAGTGGATGCTGAAAAAATAAATGAAACCTTAAATATTTCATCAAATAAAATGTCAAAGAATTCAACTACTAATGAGGATAACATATTAAAGATGAAAGTTAATGATAAAATTGAAAATTTATTCGAAAATATGGAAAAAAATCAAAGAGAGCAAAATAATTGGGGATTATCCCATAATATGGGAGATTCATCTAAAATATTCTCTAGGAAACGTTGTAGATCAGGATATTCACCAGATGGAAATGGTCGTTGTCGTCGTCTTAGTAAACGAAGATTGTCATTAATTCCGTGAGTAACTAACAGACAAAAAAATATTAAAATGTATATCTCATAGAATAATTAATCAAACTAATTAGTGAAATTACAAATTAAAATTCGAATTACATGTAAATGCAATAGAATTTATTGAGATGGAAATTATTTTTTTTTTCTTATAGATTGGCATTGAGATTAGTACCAAAATTTTTGGATGACACAGCACGCAATGCAAGGAATTTCGTGCAAAAAGAGGATAATCGAATGCACTCAAACCAAACTATGTCATGAATATTCGATATCTGTGCGATTGTATTAAGTTCTCTCATGTTCCTCGTCGACTTATGTTAAGTTACGTATTCTCGTATCGTTCACATCGCTTCATCCTGCATTTATATTCATCAAGTTACTGTATATAATAATATAATAAGCAATTATATGTATTTTTTTTTATACTACTATAATATTATAAAATTTTCATCATTTTAAATCATTAATTTATTAATAATAATAATAATTCTATTTAAATTGCAACTAAAATATCCATAAATTTTAATAAAATAATATTAATAAAATTCTTTTAAAAAGAATATTTCTTTTATTGATTGTGTGTTTAATCAAAAAAGCAAAAAGATTTCTATTAAAAGAATTAAAAAAAAAAAAGACTTCAGTCCAAGATAAGACATATTAAAATAAAGATACGATCTTGGAATTCTTTCTCCTTCTATTTTCTCCAATGTTCCAAAAATATCGATCAATTATATAACATGATTCATTCTTGAATAACATTTTTTATACTATAATTGTTTTTTTTGTATTTTAAAATAATTTTTTGTAATAATTAAATGAGTTATTTTTTTTACTTCGCATTAAAAGAAAAAAAATTATTGTTTTTAATGTTTTAAAAAATATTTTTATTCTTAAAGTTAAATGAATTAAAATTTCAAATATTATTTTTAAAGTATGAAAAAAATTTTTTAAATTTATGATGACATTGAAAAAAAAATCAATCTAAAATTATTTATTTAAAAGAATTTTAAAATATCGTGTTTGAGAAGTATACATAATACAGTCAGTACAATAAATTATCGTGAGAACCGTTTGATTTTTTTCTTTGACCTATGAAGGATAAAATCATGGACGACGCTACATACGAGCTACATACATATATGTCATAAACAGTCATAGAGTCATAGTGGATGGCAGCAGCTACTTAATCATCTAAGTCGATTACCAGACATACAAGGCGTTTCTTACCCTCTCCCAACAGTGATACTCCCTCGATCTATATACAAGTTACTGGCGATCCAAAGCTGCCAAGGAAGCGGACGAATCTCTCGCACAGTCGAGGATCAGACTTCGCTCAGCTCGGCCGATTTGAACGATCGCTTCCAGAGGATTCCGACAAAATGCTACTGCATGTTACATACCTTATCTTGCTATCAGGTAAAGCTACTATTGTTGGGCTTCCTTAAAAAATAAATATAGATTTCTTTTCAACATTTAATTTTTATTTTAATGTAACTGCTTCTCTTATTTTCTTAACTAAGTTATTATAAATTATTTATATATCTTTTTTAGAAATTTATATTCTTTTTTTATATTTACATATAAAAAGCACATATATAAATGCACATAAATTATATAAATGCATATATCTAAAAAAGCATATCTAAATTATATTGACACAATAAATTATATTTATTCATTTATTATTTTATATTTATATTTTATTGTTATTATTGACTTTATAATTTTACAGGCATTCTACCTAAATCATTTTTGCAAATAAATGCGGCTCCAGCGACTTATGATCAGCGGCAGAATGGTGATTTCAATGTGGATGCCAAATTTGACAATTTTTTGATAGTCGTTGCTACTTCCGGAAATGGTCTCTTCTTTAGGAATCTGGCATCACAAATGCTGGAAATGAACGAGCTAATTCCGCAGTACAGTAAGCAACAGATCAGCGAGAAACCATCTGAAACGTTAGTTTATGAGACAGAAAATGCAGATGGCGGGAGGGAGCCTTACCATGTCGAGATCGTTCATATAGAAAAGGAAGGGGATAAAGGTAAACATCCTGTTGAATTGCCTGATGCTAAAAGTAGCGAAAAAATTGAATTATTAAAAGGTACGAAAAATTCTGAAACGATCTTGCAAGAGGCAACTAATTCAGAAATACTTATTGATGGTAAAAAGGCAATAAAAAAGACTAAACAAATTTCGAATGATACAGAAGTACATCCGAGCATTGATAGTTCAATAAAAGAAAACAAAAGATCTGCAAACGCTAGAAATTTACAAGTGGAAAATTTCGATCGTTCTGATGACTTACCGGTTAAAGAAGAGATATCAAAAGCAACTAAACCAGGGATATCGTTAAAAAAACAATTATCTAAAGAGGAAGAGGAGGATATACCTTCGATATCTGAAGAGAGGAATGAATTGGACAATAAACGTCAAGAGCTAGTGTTACTGGGAGGTGGTATTGAGAATTGTGGACCTGGAAGATATAGAGATAAATTTGGTATCTGTCAAAACGATAAGAATTATAAAGAAATTTACCCCATATAGAATAAAGTACATAAATTTTATTCAAGGATACCTACGTATACAATAATTGTGATATTCGCATACTGTATTCACAGATAAAAAAACCCGTGCACTTGGATACATGAATTATTAATAGTTTAAATAGTTAAAATTGTAAGAAATACAAAAATATATATATATAAAAGAAATCATATTTAAAATTTTAACGCAAATTTTAATCTTTTAATCGAATTAGATATATTTTGAAGTATATTTTATATTTTTTACATTTACATATTATTTATACTAGAATCATAAATTTTTGTATCATGTTCAAGAAAAAATAAATTATATATATAAACCAAAAAATGCTATCTTTCAATCATAATGCCAATTTTTTTCCCAAAATAAAATTTTCTGTAATATTGATACATTGAATAATAAAAATTTATCTTTGTTTGAATAGATAAAATCGAATTTATCTATATACTTATCTTAATTTTACTTGAATTTGAATCGTGATCAACGATTTCAATAAGCTTTTATCATCAGAAGGCGCCATTCAAGGTGAACCAGGAAGACAATCCGCAAAGTTCGAGTATGGCGGAAATGTAAGAGCAAGGGCAAGGTTACGGTAATAAGCGGCGGCTGAGACAGAGGAACGGGGAAATGAACTCGGTGGGGCCATACGAGGCCATTGCCCTTTACAAATCGGTCTTGTGTATATTTGTGTGTGTGTGTGTGTTTATATATATGCACATATATAGATAGATACTCGTGTGCACACAGCATATACGTTCAGTATATTTCACGAAAGAGTATGTATAAGTTCGAGAGCGAATCGGCTATTAATGATTTGTATTTTTTTTTCATCAATCAAACTTTCTTATCTTGAATAAAATTAATATTTTCTATTGAATATAATTGAATAGATTTACACCTAAAAAAGAATAACGAATTCTAAATTAAAATTAAAAGTTATACGAAATAAAATATACAAATTTATATATATAAATTCTCTATAAATATATAAATTATCAATTATTTTCAATATTCTTTCTATTTAATAAATAGTTTTATATATAATATTATATATCGATACTTATTATCTTTACATCTTTATCATGTAATTTTTGCTTTTTTATCTATATCTTTGTATAATAAAAATATAATATTAATTGAATAAATGTTGATCAAAATTCAACATTCAAATCATTCAAAATAAAGATGAAAGGAATAAGTAATATGTAATAAATTGTAAATATATATGTATAATATATGTAAGTAATCATAAAATAAAACAGAATAAGATATCAATGTCATCCAAGTAAAAAAATCAATTCTATCCAAGATTATGTTCTACCTGACTATGTATGCAACAGAACGTACACAAGGGCCCACAGGTTCTTGAACTTGCCTGACGATCTGTTTCCATGCCAGGTGGGGACCGGGATCGCCGGTCGGCAGGAGACGTCGTCACACCTCGCTCATCCTCCGCATCGTCAAGACGTTCATTGCTCACGCTACCACGCCACGGGCATCGTTTTTTCTTATCAAAAATTAACCATAAGTCCTTTTCACATTCTTGATTGTTTCTCGATCGATCGTTTGTCGGGTATCAGCCTCAAATTTCGAACGAAATATTTGAAATCTAAACTTGATATTTCGTGTTATTCTACAATTCAACCAAATTCAAAGGAGTTTCTCAACGACATACGCGTATAATATCATCGATATTTGCGATTATTAAACCAGATATCGATGCTATCGATCAATATGCGAATCTTCAAAACGGTGTTGCTACTCGCCGCGTTCTGTTCTAACAGAGTTGCGCAGTGTTTACCGATTGCGAACGAAACATCGATTGTGGAATCATCGAATCCGACAACATCGACTCCCTTCAATTCTACAATCGATTATTACGATCAGCGACAAAACGGATCTGAGAATTATCGTGTTCACGTGGATGGCGTGATGCTCGTCATTGCTCCTGTTGAGACACTCCTTCTAGCAGGTGCTGCTGACAATAATAAACCTAGTTTGCCGGCAATTGATTCTTCAAAACCACCATCGAGTAAACCGGAAATCAATCTTAAACTGTCACCAATGTCCAAGTCAGCACAAAGGTATTTTCAAGTTTAACTTGAAACCGGTATATCATTATTAATTTTATTTCATAAATAGGGTTATTTTTTTTTTCTTTAATAATTATATATAGTTATTATATGTTTTTTTAAAAGTAAATAATATTATTATTGATTTCTTGTATACAACAGATGTAAATGTATTATTTATTATATTATTATTATATTATTATTATTTTTTTATTAAATTTAATATCTTTATTTTAGGACTGGCTTACGCTTGGCGAATTTATTGGTTCCTCTGTTGCGTCGTATTCGCCATGAATGAAGAATTCAAACTTTTATACGAAACACAAAATATTTACGTAAAACTTAATTGCTCCATTATCATTTTTGTTTAATCATATAGCGTTCCTTTATCTCATCCCTATCATCATCATTTTTCATTTTCTCGTAAAAATGATGATTATTAGTTCTATTTTAAAATGATATTTATTTTTAATCTTGCTTGTAACCAATTAGCAAACTTTAAAAAAAAAAAGAATTAAAAAAAATGTTAAATTAAAATTAACTTACACGAAAAATATTTTACTATATTTAATATTGCACGAGTTACAGAATGGTTCAAGGTTTCTTTTTGTAACCTTTATACTATCTTTTGAATAAAATTAATAATACTCGAGCTTTTCACGAACAATTGTATACTTAAGTAAATATACAATATATAATATACAATTTTTATCGAAACGAAATTTATTTGATTAAAAATTAAAATACATTATTTATGAGTTCCTTTTTGGTATATAATCACAATATTTTGTATAAAAAATGCTTAGGACTATGATTCTCAGAATATATATCATCTGGGTGGAATCATTTATTTCATTTAAAAAAAAAAAAAAAAGGATACGAAAAAAATCACTTTCACACAAACTTTACAGATTGCGATATACAGTAAATAACCTGTGGTATTCAAGGAAAGAAAGGAAGAAAATCTATATAAAAAAATCTTTTGAATTTGAATCAGAATAAAATAGTAAGTTGCACAATATCCACTTACATACATATATGTATATACAATGTTTTCGAAAACTTAGTCGACGGATACTTATGGAAGCGTGTACAAGAATATGTTTTTCAAATATATCTCACCATTAAAATAGAAAGCAGCTCTTAGGGAATAAGATGTATGTTCTCTTTTTGAATTTATTTTTCATTTCGTGGGAATAATTTTTCATTGGGATAAATATCGATCGATTTGTTCATTTTCATTTTTTTTTGTTTTTTTTATTAAAGATGTTTTATTAAAGATTAACGAAAGATATTCCCGAATAAGTTTGTAATTACGTTTAAGATAGCAAGGATATTTAAATATTGACAAATGATGAATCAAACAATTATGAATAGTATAATATTTCATTTTATTTGAATGATTCATATTCACCGATATTTAATCAAATAACCGCAAATCCTCGCTATGTAATATAAAACTAATGTACCCTGTTGTTATTTCACGTTTAAAGATTAAACATTGTTCGTACTTTTATTACCAATATTCAAACGAAGAAGTAAACTGCAATAAACGGAGCTTTAAGGTACATTACAATCTATCCATATTCCTCTCTATACATGGATTAATACTCTTAAAAAAAGATTTGTTATTAATAACATATAAATGTGATAAAATGGAATTCGGTGGGCACGAAAAAGGAAATTTGTTTATCGATGCAATTAATTACTCTTAAGGAATTCCTTTATATATATATTTTTTTATCGCGATTAATCGCGTTTAATATTAACGTGAGATAGTTACCTATTAAAATGAATGATAATGACTCAAGGACACATTTAAATTATTATCTTTGCGAAAGTCTAAGTTATATGTTAAAATATCGAATCATGAATTATTAACTACGTAATCCAATTTTGAAATTATGAGGAGAAAATTTATCGTTATGTACACAGATTATAAGTCTTTTAACGTTAAAATATACTAAAGCAATACGCATGAATATCTTTCGTAATATGACGGCACGAAGAAAGCTGTACATGACTTCGACACACGCAAAATGCCTATAGTTTATGATCTACGATATCATCTAATCATCTTAACACGATCGTCGAAAAAACAGTTAATATGAATATACTATCGAGGATCAATTCAACTCGATTCTTTCAGATGATACGCATTAGAGCGATTTTCAAGGTGGCTCTTATCTTGGCATCAACAACGGATGAAAACAGATAGAATCAATAATGATTTACATCGTCAAAGATAAAAGATGATAACAACAAAAGGAGAAGAAAAAGATAAGAAATAAAAAGGAAATGTGTTTAGGAAGATGGTTGAGCGGCTATGTTCGCGTTGAGATCTTCACAATTCGTAGCTCCTCCAGGACCACTATTATTACCAACTGCGGGCTCGTCAAATTTTAATTCCTCCTTACCCGCCTATAGAGGAATTATTCCATTTGACATCTTTTTTAAAAAGTCAATCGCTGATTAAACAAGTCTTAAAACGGCACCAGAAACATTTCATAGATATGTATCGGTTACATCACCAGCTATTACCTCTTTGATCAGCAAACGACAGTTTTCCATCACGCTACGTCTCCTGTCCGAACTGTTGCTTAGAATTTCGTCTGATTGATGCAAGTTGTCCACAATTTTACGCAATTCTTCCAACTCCGTTACAGTCACTTCCAATTTCGTTTCTAATTCAGACCTGCAAATCACTACATGTATTGTACATTGCTTCATACGTGATTTGCTGTAAAACAAGAAGATATAAAATTACTTCTCTTCTTTCAGCTCCTGTATGCATGTATCATTATCGAGCTGTATTATTCGCAATACTTTTAGTAATTTCGTAACAAGATTATCTACATCAATAACTTGATCAACAAGACTAACAGCCGGACAATAATCCGAAGCTAACGGACCATCATTCGTACCGGTATCAGATTCGCTGATGGAATCGCAATCATCATCTTCCTCATTTTCAACCTAGAAAATTATGCAAATGTACAATGGTTCTTTTTTCGGTGATTGTTTTTTCGTTTGATAAAAATATTTCCAATATTTTTATATTATCTTGTTACCTTACGACGATGTAAAATTGCTTGCGTGAGATTCGTAAGACTTGAACACTCCTCATTGGTACGCGTCTTTTTCAGATTACCTTCGTCTACGGTTTCCGGAAAGCTTAAAGCTCTGCGAAGTGAATCACTACTCGACACCATATTATGCGAGTACGTATCGGGTAAGGGAACATCCTCTAACACACTTTCCATCATCAGGCATGGCTCGGTTTCAAAATCGAGCAAATCAGACGATGATTCCATACTTAATTCTGAATGATCGATAATAGAAAGATTAATCGAACGATTTTTCTCTATTCGTCGATAAATAGTGATAATATAATGTGTACCTTTATATATTTGTTTAGCTGATTCTAAAGAAGATTTTTTGTCAGTGTTTTTCGTTGCAAAAGGATGCGTCGCCGCATTCCGGATTGCTCCAATCACTGCGGAAACGAAAGATCCACTCTTCGGGCTGGGTGTACACTCTTTCAGGCTATGCTTAGAGCTAACTGGACTCGATTCGACGCTACTGTTGCTTCTGCTATATGCTTCATTGTGATATATCACATCCTACAAATGAAAACAATATTTAAGTATCATTAAACAATCGATTAAAAAATATATGATAAAAAATAATGGAATATTACTTCGAGATCTTTTACTGAGATACTGTACGATGTTATCAATTGGTCTACTAATCCTTCTAGCCTAGTTCCAAGACCGGAAAGCGCAACCGCAGCTCCGGAAACGGCAGCTCCTTGTGTGAGTAAAAGTTCCCTGCTTCGTCGTTCGACTGCATTTAATTTCATGCTCATAGATAAATTTTCTTGTCTACGAATGAATGAAAAATCAATATGAATAAAAATACAAATATTACATATTAAAGAAAACTTTCGAGATTAATTTTTTTTTTTTTTTAATATTTACCTTCGTTGTTCGCTAATTCGTACTAAATGCTTACATTCTTCGGTTTGCCTTTCTAATTCTAATTCGCGTTTCGTTAATAGTTCTTCTTTTTTTGCAAGCTGTAAATTAGGAAAAAATTTTTTACCATTATTATCTTTCCATTTATTTATTATCTTTATCAATAAATAAGAAATACCTCTGTTTCAGCCTCTTTTAAAGCATCCGCTAAAGTGGCTTTTTCTTCTTGTAGGAAATCTTGCATCTCAGCCGATTCTGCCTCCAATTCTTGTTGTTGTTGTAGCAACGCTTTCTGAGCAGCCAAACTTTTCTCCAAATCCTTTATAAATGATTATAATACACGTAACTATGAATTAACAGATGTAAAATTTGAAGAGAATACAAAAATAAAGAATATAAAGAATAACTTACCCTACTCAACATACGGCACAAAGATTGTAAATCAGCTATCTCTAACTGTTGATTTGCTACAACTTGTCCAGACGATTGCAAATGACATTCCAACTCCAAAAAGCTGTCACTCCCTTCTAAAATCAAGCCAAAATTATTCACTTTAAAAAAAAAGGAAACAATCAAAGGAAAAGGAGAAATATCAAATTAAACGTTTCGATAAACCACCTGCATGCTCTGATTGCGGAGTTCCAAGCATCGCCAATACTCGTTGTGCATTTCTATCCAATTCTTGCCGGGCGAACGCATGATCCGCCTGCTCCTCTTTAAGCATACGGTTCACCTCGACGATTTCAGCCTTCAGCTTCTCGTTCTCCTCTTTTTGTTGCATCGTCTCTTCGTTTAACCGTTTCAAGTCACTCTGCATCGCTTGCATATCCTCCCACGTGCCCTCCGTTTGACATCCTTCGTGCAACCTCTCAACCACTTCCGGCCCGGTGACGACACTTGGCACTCCAGACAAAGCATTCTCGATGTCATGACCAGTCAGACCAGTCTGCACGCTGGTTTCATGATAAATACGCGTCTTCTCGGCAATCTTGTGCCTCGGATAGGGTGGCAGACTTTTGTGCGTCGAGTTCTCTTTGGCGTTACTCTTCTTTTCAACCTGCCTATTCAAACTCGCGTCTCTACTTCCAGATCTGCTTCTAACGGTTTTGTCCGCCTTCTCACCGACCTTGGCAATGCTCATCTTGTTCCTGTTCCTTCTTGGTAACGTGGCATACGTATCCAGAGCTTTGTTATCCGTGCTCATGCTCATCTTATCCGATCTAGAGGAAGCTTTCCCAGTTTCCGTACGAGCTGTGTACGATACCCTGGCGGTGGACAGAGGTTTTCGAACCTCCTCGGACGGTGTCGAGCTAGGAGTGCGAGCACCACGCGTGCTGGACCCACCTCTGGATCTGCAGCTGCCGCTCTGCCCTCGGCCACGCTGCGCCAGATCCTTGTTGATTTCTGTGGTGAGCATAGATGGCAGTGAATCAGGAATAGGTCTTGTTCTCGTTCGCGGCAGCATTTGGGTCGCACCTGAACGGAATGTCGTTGAAACTCGACTATTACTTGCCGTGTTATCATTATTGCCCTCTCTGATTCCCGATTTTTCCCTGGATCGGGCTCTGTCCCTCGTCACAGGCTGCGCTTTGCTCAGAATATTCCTCGGCGTTGCGGTACGCGGCTTGGAGCGTGGAGTAGCGGCCGAAATCAACGGTGTTGGCTTTACCCTCGTGCTTTTCTGAGTCTCTGTCGCGGTTGCCTTCTTCTTGCTCGCGGCAGAAGCGGGTATAGTTCTCTTAACGTTGCTCCGGTTTGCACGGGCGGAAACGCTACCCGCTATGGAGGAACTTTCGCTGCCGCCCTCGCTGGTCCCCTCTCCACCTGTGGTCAACCTGACATCGTCGGGTAAAGTTGCGCATGGGTCCTCGTACACGGAGCAACAGCTGACTAGACTGGAATCGCAGGACGCCTCGTCAAGGCCGCCACAACTGCTCGCGTAATCGATGCTGTTCCGACTCCGTACCTGAAATTATCACCATTAATATAAATTATTTATCGCAAAAAGATCATAAAGATCGTTGTATTAGAATTTCTTTCCGCTAGGCAGAAGAAGAGAAAAATTTAGCGACATTGAAGCAACCCCTTCCCTACATGAAAAACTAATGGCCTTCCCAAATTGCTCCGAGCTATTCAAACTACTTTCCGGGGGAAATCTATTTACAGACCGAAATGGGTCATTCTATATAGCTGTACAACCAAATCCAACAAGAGCTCGGTTGTATCAACATCCTTCATAAGTTAGGCCGCGAATTTTTGACCTTCCCGAGGATATTAGTGACCTCTGCTCGATGGATCAATAATTACAAATTTGACGATCTTTCGACGATTTTTTTTTAACACGATCCCCTCTCGTCGAATGTGGCGCAAGGACTTGGCGTTTTTCCTCGATCGATCCTCACCCTCGGGACCTCGGCGGCGCAACCCTCCACCCCACTGTCGCTTCCGTCCTTGCTATCCTTCCCCTCGCCCGTATAATCCTTCTTGTCGTTGTTCAGAGCCGGATCAGGTTTATTCGCTTCCGTGGACTCGGTCACGTGGATCACGGTGATGTTGCAGTCGCTGTTCATCGTCGAGTCCGGGTCCTCGTTTGGAAGCTTATCGGCGTCGGCCAACGGCGACGCGAGATCCTCCGGGACGCCCGAGTCTTGCCTCGCCACGTTCTGCACTTTTAAGCTATTGTCCTCGAGAGGTGTTCCGTCCATCTCGAGGCTCGGCTGCTCTTTGGTGCTCGGCGACACGCTCATTTCCCGGTTGCCATTCTGCAATGATTCAAGATTGGCAAATGATAGGTCACAGTAAATACAGTAATCTCGTGGTAACTAGATATTCATAGATGGGAGTCGAGCAAGGAATTATTTAATAGCCACTTTATTTACTACACATGATCTTGTTGGAACGAGTTTCTTTTTTTTTTATCTGTAAAGAGTTGCGTTGTATCAATTATCGGATACCTTTAACGCGATCTCTCTTACTTAACTTCCTTTTTCATTATTACGTTTATTAGATTCTTGTTATATACTTATATTTATTATTAAGCGCGTCTTTGTCGCGATTATTATCATTTTTTCCCTACAATTACCGCCAATATAGCCTTTATCAATGTTATCACCGATTGTTATTGCCGCTTTGAACGTGATAACCGCCGTTACGTAAGATTAGTTCTCTTTAACTCCAACGTTTTCCATTTTCCATTCTTCACGCTCGAGGTTTCGAGATCTTCGATCAAGTTTTATCGAAGGAAACACAGTGGACAAATGCGAATGTGTCCAGCGCAAGCCGGATCGATGGAGCAATTAAAATCCGGATCTTAATCGTCCGATCGGTCAATCGGTGCGATATTCGATTATAGGGAATAATATCCGGAATGGTCCTTCCAGAATTTGCGAATTTTGCGCAAGGGTGGAGCGATGATATATCGAGTTCCATATGAAAACTTAATTTCACGTTTCAATCGGCCGGAAAGGAAGGAAATTCGCCGAATTACGAAAGGGATAAACGAATTTTCCGAACGATTACAATTCAAATTTATTAATGGATATAACGTTGAATCTGTGTTTTATCTAACTTAACCCAACGAGAAAAATTTTGTCCAAGAGTAAAATAGATTTTTATTCGTTTAACAGAGGAAAATTCGTAAATATCGACTCTTCTTCTATTTTTAATTCTGGAGATGACTTTAACGAGAATTAAGTATACGTATGGTAATATTAGGAAGGGGAATCTTAGAAGGACGAAGATTGAAAGAGAAACTTTCTTGAAAACTGGATTTACGCGCAAAAACCTCGATAATTTTCTTTATTCTATTACATATACGTTTTTTTCTACATTAAAAAAAAATAATTATCTTGACAAATAATTATATTTCTTGCCTTTATATTTTTTATAATAGTTGATGACAGAGTTTTAAAATTCGTAAATAGGTGTAATTGCATAAATTACAAAAGAATTTCATTCGATGAATGGAAATCTAGGTATCGCATTCTTACATGAAATTCTCGGTGATTTACCGCTTGTATTTACGAAGACACGTGGCGTGGAGTATCGAGTAATACTAGCGAGAAATTACGCGTATATCGAGTTGTGCAACCGCAATGACAATTTATCGTTCCAATCAAGGAATCTGTCTCATATTATTCTTTTAATCGTTATATAAAGCACGATGAAAAGAATAATCACAAATACCAATCTTTAAAAACTCGAGATAAGTTTTATTCTTTCGTAAAAAAAAAAAAAAAAAAATTCCCATACACGAAACGATAATTTAAACTCTAAATCGTTTCAACTGTAATTTTAAAAAAACATTAGTTTTTCAATTAGCGAGTCGATCTTGGATATTTATCGTTATCAAATATGAGGGAAAAAGATAGATAAGGAAAAAGAAACAGAAAATCGTTATATCGGATAGATATCGATAAAATGAATATTTATATTTATTTTAACAAAAAATTTTTGCAATTATATGCAAAACATTAAATCTTTTAAGAAAAAAGAAAAAAATATCTTTAATGCGCGTTCATCGTTATTGAAACTTGTAAAATAATAATTTGACAATTTGAAATCACAAGTTTCTGAGTCGAATAATAAATGTACATATAATTAGCGAATTTATCATATCTTATATTATAAACGTTTAAGGACGTTTCGAATATTTAAAAAAGATATTTTGCGTCGAAAAACAAAGTTCACAAAAATAATAATTCAACGTGATTGCAGAGCAGAACTGCAAAACAGATCCACTACTCGCCTCCACTTCCGCCTCCCATCACTCTTTCTCTCTCTCTCTCTCTCTCATCATCGTTACGTATTTGAATTGTAATCGACGAGGAAGATCGCGTCATCGCGCGGTGTTCCCCTTTTCGAGCACCACTAGATCATGTAAAAGGCGTTTAGATTAACGATGGTGCTTCACTCACGTTGTCATTAAATGATTCTCCCTTCCATAGATGATCGATCGTTTTGTATCTTTCACGCGATTTATGGCTGATAAATGGCAAGAAAATCTAGCGAGTCGAAAGACAGGTAATATCGAATTACAAATTTCAATTATAAATCTATTAGTAAATATCCGTTTTCTTTTTTGTAAAAAGAACAAAAATATGCGAAGTTTTTATTCTTTAATAAAAAAATTTTGTTTAGCAATTAATACGAGTTAATCCGAGACACGGGATGAGAAGAAAGAAAATTAAAAGGAAATATTTGAATACAAAGGATGTGTTGAAAGATATAGGTGTTTTAAATATATGAATATTTAAAAGCTTGAACGTTTGAACAAATTTAAATATTTGAACGCCTAATTTGAATTTAAATATTTTTAAATTATGGAATATATGCATATTATATTATTGAAAGACGGAAGTAAATAGAATATTCAGATATTTGAACAAATCTCAATAATTGATCAGGTCACTCCTCGCAGCCAAGGAAACTATTTCCATTAGAATTCTCAAATGACCCAGTCAGACTCGAGTTTCCTCCAATTACGAACGAACTGTTCAAACAGGAAACTTACTAACCTGATGATACCAGCCACTCCGACAAACGAAATCCTTCTCTTTAAACCGCATCCCATTCTTACAAATAATAAAATAATATAACTCCTAATTCCAGAATTATAATCGAATATAACATAAAATCGAGAAATACCAAATTAATATCAAATTACTATATAAATCGTATTTCTTAATTCAATAATCCCATTCCAAATAATAAAACCGTTCAATTATCTCCTAACCTCAAAAATCATTTCGAACGATCGAAGCTCCATCGGAGAAGAACACCTCTTGGAAATTTCTCAAAGAATAGTTCATTTACATCGAAAAATATCTCGGCCCGATAGAAAGCGGTTCTTGACCGTGATAACGAGCGAGAAACGAGCGAGAACTGTGAGAAATGGCTCGTGACACGAGCGGCTAGAAGGTCTCGGGAAGTCCCGAAAGCGGCGAGGCCGATTGGCCGACAAAGAACCCCGTTTCGCGCCACGCCACCCATTATTACAGCGCAGCTACGCTGTTGCTAGTGCCTGTCTCGATCGACCACTCGACAAACGAACAACCACTCGATTCCACGGTACACCATTATTATCCTTCTTTTTTTTTTTTAAATCAATACGCGCGAATAAAAATTTTCTTGTAACTAAACATATGAGACACGTGGTCGAAGGAATAATTTTTAGTTGGAAGAACAGTGATAGTTATTGTATTGATTTTTTTTCTAAGTGGAAACGGCAATAGTCGAAATGGTGGAGAAGGTAGAGGGCGACTCAAGAAACATTATTGGCAGTATTAGGCGCTAATTTTTTTTTTGTGATGTTGAATAAAAGGGGAAAAAAGAAAAAGTGAAGAAATTATTATTACTTTTTTTTTCTGAAAAAAAAAAAAAAAACAGTATTAAACGAGTATTATAGGAGTAAGAACGTGCAACGTGAAGATTTTTTGACAAAGTAGAAGATCAAGGTGAGTCTCGATTCTGATTAAAACCCCGAAAGAGAAACTTATCCGTTAAATAAATGTTTGGAAATCAATCAATCTCGAAATTATCGAAATTATTTTTCTCAATTTTACGTAATAAGTAAACTCAAAAATAGCCATCATCACTGACTTATAAAATATTTTATATTTTTTGTAGAATTCTAAGAAATTTCTGAAGAAATCCTGAAAATCTACTTTCTCCAAGAATCGAAACTCCTTTATCGCGATCGATCGAAATCTATCTACGATCAAGAAAAAAAGAGAAATCACTTTCCCCAAGATTATTGTTCCATCGAAATTTTTTTCTTTTTCTCTTACCAAGAATATAAGCGCACCATACAAAAAAAAAATACTTCTCCAATTCTTTCGAAACACCGAAATATTCTTCACCGCCGTTTCCGAGAAGAATTCGCGACTTCTGAGAATCCAGTTCTCAAAAAAGAAAAAAAAAAAATCTCACCTCGTCGAATCGCAGGATCAAACTGTTAAACCTGACGAGCCTCCTGGTGAACATCGACGAGAACAACGAAGCCAGATTATTCATCTAGCCAATTTATCCGCGCGAAAGATCAATTTTTCGTAGGAAGGAAGGAAGGAAACCGGTGAAAACGGTGAAACCACTCCGCGATTAACGAGACGTCTCTGCTCGACAAAGGAGTCGAACAACAACTCCTCGTCGAGAAATCGATCTCGACGAGTTGCATAAGAGCGGAGTTCCTAGCCAGTTTCGTTTTACAGCAAACACCTCTACGATTACACACCTCTCTCGTGCGTGGATCATAGAGGGGAAAAAAAGAAAAAAAAGGAAAAAAAGAAAGAAAGAAAGAAAGAAAAAAAGGATCGATCGAAAACAAGACGATCGTCGTTGAAAAACAATGGGCGTGAAGGAAGGAACGATGAGGAGGATCGCTGGTGACGGTTTATCGGTCGATCTCCAATCGAACGAGCAGATCCTCGAGATCAAGGGTGACGGATGCGACATCACGATGTCGAAGAATCGTGGAAGCGTGAAAGTTATCGGGGATGGTTGCCGGTTGAGGATCGTTCAGAACATGGGTGACGTGGAGTACACGGGGGACGGTGGCCAGGTCCTTTTGGGCCCGAAATCTAGCAAGGATAAGAAAGTGAAATACGTCGGGGATGGTGGTAGGATAAGATTCGACGTGGAGTTGACGATGAGGAACCGGAAGACTAGGAAGGAGGAGGGAGCGGGGAAGGACACGGTGGACGAGGAGAAGAAGAAGGGTGTCTTCTCTGAGAAGAATGGCGAGAAGAGTCGGGAAGAGACGGAGAATGATTTGAACGGGAGAAAAGAAACGAAACAAAGTGGTTCCGGCAGGGAGGAGAAGAAGAGGGAAAAATTGACCAGGATCGTTACCACTTTCGAGTACGACGAGAAGATCGTGAAGAAGTGGTTCGTGAATCCGGATAAGGTGACCAGGAATTTGGGAGGTTCTTTCGTGAAAATTGTGCCGAAAGAGACAAAGAAAACGAAGATTTAGGTAGGAAATAAGAAAGAAAAATAAAAGGGATAGAAAATAATTAGAAATTTAGATGATAGCGTATATGTATATAATTATAATATTAGTCTCGTCTGAAATGGTGAAATATCGATTTTAAAATGGTTAGAAGATGATTGGAGAGAATGAAAAATTGAAAAAAATGGGAGGAATATTGCCTCGTAACTTAAGTCTGGCTTAAAGTTCCTATCCGGGGATAATTAGAAACGAGGAAACAATTTCTTAGAATAATTTAATAGTGAACATTTGAGCACGTGAGTCAAGTCGTCGAGGAATAATTTTTGATTTCTTTGTAGGAGAATTATTATTCTAATAATCGAGGATATTTGCTGTATAATCGCGTGATAAATATTATCGATGCAATAATAAAATTGTATTGTTTTTCGTTCTTGAGAAATTTTTCTAGGAAGGCAAAGATATACCTCTGATGATAAATGAAAACGTAAATATATACTTTTTAAATTCTAATTCTCCGAGTTCCTAAATATGAATTTTGTTTGTTCATATTGTACTTAAGAATCATGTAATTTATTTAATTGCGAATAATTAACATTTATTAACGTAATTAATCGCAATTATTCGCGATATTTTACTATTTATTTATTTATTTATTAAAAACATACGAATATCTAGCTAGAGAATCCATCGATATTCGTTACGATAAACGACGATAAATGTATATGAAATATTTGTAAATGATTAGTCAATGCAATTATTCATCAGTATTTCTTCTCTATTTATTGTTATCACTGTCATAGAATAAGTGCATAAATGCGTTTCTCGGGCTCGATAATGAATTGCAAAATATATATATTTATGCATTATTTCAAATAAATTGCGTAAACTTCTTAAAAAACAAAAATGTTTAATCTCTATAAATTCTCTCTATTACCTTTGAAACTCTTCTTAAGTGTAAATTTATCCATAAATTATGTATATTTATGCAAATATCCGAGTCGAAACAAATTTCTATATATATTCTTCATTTTTTTAATCGAACAACGTTTAAAAAAACGTTGAAATTTGCATTCTAAATATTTACGATTTGCACGTAGATATTTATTTGTCCCAATATCAAGAATAATATTTTATTGATGCTCTGAATATTTCATCTAGGGCACAACGATGAAAATGTTCCTCGAGTCACTCAAGGGAACGATATTAAACAGATAAGAACAACGCTTCTCACGCGAGATTTAATCGACTTTTTAATTAGTCCACGCTTCTATTTCCATAAAGATCATTACTAATTAAAGTCGTTCTAAAATTTACTTTCTTTGTATTTTTAATACTTTTTGATTTAATATTTTTACTCTTAAAGATGGATAAATTTAATATCTTTATTGTTAAATAACATTTAAACAAATAAAAATAAAAAGAAATATCGAGAAGAGTTCGCAATGCGGAGGATCGCGTGAGAATTTCGTGACTTTCACCGTTCGATTTGCGCGCGAAAATAAAATTCGCGTGGGTGGGGAGAACGGATGATCGATAGGCACCGCGTGTTTGCGGTAAATCATCGCAGAGCATTCAATATTCGCGAGCTCGTGGATTGGCACGGCTCGACCCCGCCGTGCAATAACTGTCGAACATCTGCCCGAGGTTTCTCTATTCGAAATGGGTTCGTTACGTTGTTACGGCGAAATTACGATTTGCACGCGAATATTTTTCGCGATTCTAGAATAAATAAATTTGTATGTAAATGTATATGATTTATCGAGGTATTAATGGTAAATGATCAAAGTTATCAATTCATTTATCGAATCGATAAATTTTGTCATTTTAACAATTGGCGATTCACTGGCTTAATCGTTATAGATATAGATCTTCTGATTCGATAATTCCTAACCTAACCTAATTCGCTGACTTATCAATTTGATTAGATTATTAATGTAATTCATTTACTCAAGATTCTTGCATGAATAAATCTCTTATAATAAAAAAATAAATTGAAGAATAAATTGTATCATACATTTTTTTTCTTGCTCAACAATACGATACAGGTTTTATCTTACGATATATAAATAAAATTTTAAAAAAATTCGCTGTAGACGTATCCTATGGAATCTATTGCATCAACCTAACCTAATTCGCTGACATATTAATTTGGTAGATTGTTAATTTATTTATTCAAGATTCTTGCACGCTATTATAATAAAGGAACAAATAAATTGAACAATAAATTGTACCATGCACTTTCTTTTTTGTCCAAGAATGATACGATACAGATTTTACTTTACGACAATAGAATTTTAAAAAAATTCACTGTATACACATGTAGAATCTATCCAACCAAAGACATTCTATAGAACCTATAGTATCCAATTTACGAGTTTTATGTCCAATATGATTTTTCTTATCGTACACATTCAATTGAACCATGCTATTTCATCGATTGAAATCGTAATGGACTTCGAGTCTCGCGTTTCGTACAGGTTATGTAATATTCTAGGTCAAAAATGCTTGGTTATCGATTCGTCTCGAAACTTGTACAAAAATTAAAATATGATCGATCACTACCACAACCTGACGGTCACATAATAATCAATGATAAAAACGAATAGAAAAAAATCACTACTATCGATCAAAAAATAAAGAGAGAACATCTTTCGTCAAAAGTAAAAAAGTTTTACGAATAATAATTACACTTATATATGATAAATGAATGTAGATAATAATTTTTACGACAAAAAAAAGAAAAAAAAGCACATTTACATCGACACGTTTCCGATACGATATCGCTTATCGATATATTATTAAAAGAATTCAAGTATATTGGAGGAGAATAAATAAATATTGCAAGAGTTTCGATTGAAAAGTATAAAAATAGTTTCGGGGGAATTCTAAAACGTCTACGCTTCCTGTAAGACGAGGATTCTTTATATGGTAACGCACACGTGAACGGATACGTTCGTTCCTTCATTAATTCAAGGAGGACCTCTGTCGAAATCAAGGGCCATGCCATTCAGCATTTTCACTCGCGCCTCTTTGACCTAGCTTTTCGACGCGCGCAAAGGTCAACCAGGGATCGTTAGCCAAGTTTCTTAATCGTGAAAACTTGTTTCATTTTATTAAGATCATCAGTGAGGTCCCTCTCCTCCTCGGAGAAAGGAAGGGAAAGGAAAAAAATAAAAGAGAAAATTATGGTCTGTATTGTGTCGAGGTTGAAGAAAGATAGCTTTCGACAGATATAAAGAATTATGTTGGATGTTAAATTTCGAAGGGAGAAAGATCAGATATTTAAAATTTTAAACATTCAAAATTCTAGTGGCTAGAATTTTCAAGTATCTGATAATGCAAATATCAAAGAACTTCTACATTCATGAATTCAAATATTCATGAATTTAGATATTTAAGAATTTAAATATTCATGTTCTAATTTTAACTTCTTTAAGGATAACCTGTCTTAATCTCTATATTAAAAAGAAGAAGAAGAAGAAGAAGAAGATACGATAATTTATGTATTTAACCTTTATGCAACAACTACCCGATAATAGGACGGAAAGAGAGATAAAAAGAAGGAAAAAGAAGAGGTAGCGAGGTAACGAAAAGAGCGTTTGAAGCAAAAAAAAAAAGGGGTGGAAAGTCGATCGACACGGATGCAATTAACAATATACAGCAAGATGAATAGGGCGTGTTGAACGCTCGCTAAAATTCTACCCTAACTCGGTGAAACGTACGCCCGTTAATGAGGACACGTGCACTTCTTCGGGCAGACAATGCTGACACTATATACCGGGTGGTGATTCACCATGAACAGTATAAATATTGGTTATCCGCGATATTCTAACGGAAATTCCATTAGCGCAACGAATCATGTGATACGATTGAAATCACTGTTCGAACGCTTTTTTCTACGTTCCATATAGAAGTCAAATGTGATTTCACGAGGAAAACGTTTCTCGAATCAATTTTTCCGAAATATATATAATAGAATTTCGATAACGAATAACATCGTCAATATACCATGGTACCAATCGTATACCAAATCATGGTATCAAATAATGGATTTTAATTTGTAAAATGTGTTTCTAAAATAAAAAAAGTATATGTTTAACAAATGATAGCTCTAATATGTGTAACATTGAGATATTAACGATAACAGATAAGCTTTTTATCAGATAACGAGTTACTTGCAATGCAGATGAAACGTATCCAAATAATATCGAACAAATAAATTACTTTAAGCGAAACTTTGTCCTATTGAAATGTCAAGGTTGATTCCCTTCATTAAAAAAATATCGAACAAATGTTTCTCTCAATTAATGAAGTACACTCAATGTAACAAACTTACGTATCACCCTATACATAACGAGTCACTTACTACAACTTTATTACGTCTTTCACACACACACATATACACGTACAAGTTTTAAGAAGCGTGCCCTAATTAATTTATACCCAATTAAAACTCGAACAAAAATTTCTTTCAAAGGGATTAAGATTGTTTCGTTTCTATCGGATCACCCAGTACATGAATATACGTCTCGCACGATCGTCGAGTTGTTCAGACCCCACGGTCGCAAGAGTATTGCAGTTTCACGTTTCGTATTTAGATCAGCGTTTAACCCAGAAGCGAACACGAGTTGGTGCACACCGAATAAGAAAAACAAGAAGAAGAAGAAGGAGAAGAAGAAGGAGGAAGAGAAAAAGGAGAAGAAAAAAAACGAACTGAAACGCGTTTCAGCTTGCAAACTGTTCGAATCAACTGGCTGGAAGCGCGCGTTTTCCACGGACTTTTGCACCTTCTCGTTGACGCTCTCGCTTCAACGTCCCTCGTTGAACTCTCAAAGGAGCCTCTTTTTTTCCATCGTTTGCCTCGAGAATTAAGAAACAAATAACAACAATTTTGCAACGTTAAAAATCCGGTGGAGGATTGAATCTTTTTGATTCTTTTTTCTCCGGTTATCATCATAAAATGAGAAGAAAAAAATAAATAAAAGGAAAAGAATTAAAAAATATTCGTTACATTCGCCCAACAAACATTTCTAAATTGCCGATTTTTGTTTTCATATAATTTCACTCGAATGAAAAGATGTACATAATAATAAAGGATTTAAAGCTGTGATACGAGTTAAACGGATTGCATTATGTAGCATAAGAATGGCAGACAGAAAGATCGTGCAGGAAGCCTTTTATGCAATTTCGTGCCGCAACTCGCATGAAGACGAAACCAAATAAGGTAGTACAGTGCGTAACGCGAAAAAGACGATGGCTAACCCTGTTGCGTGATCCATTTTCGTTCCGTCTCAGCTTCTGTGATCGTCAATCATCCCGTTTAATGATCGTTCGCTCCCTTTGTTTCTTCGACAAGAAAAAAAAAAAATTATTTCTTGCGTGATGCTTGCTTCACGTTCGAACGCTTGATCGACCGAAACGGTGAACTTCTTCCGTTGTTCTATCAAAAGTTTAACTCTTAAGATCCTTTCTAAAAAAAGATCGCTTAAAGATCACTAAAAACAGGATCATTAAGAACTCGACAAATTTTTCTAAAAATTTGATAGAGTAATATAGAATAATTTTCGATATTTAAATACAGATTAAAATAAAAATAAAAAAAATTTCAAAAAAATCATTACGAAATATTTTATTTAATTTTACTTTAATTTTATCAAAGTTAATTTTGCGTGATCCAAATTATTTCTAAAGGTTAAGAAAAAACTTTCTACACGTAGAACTATTTCTGTAGAAATATTATAATTACCGTTAAATAATTTAGATTTTTGCATTACGTAAAATTTGAATCGCTATGCGTGAAAGTGTTCCGTCATTTTAACGTGCTAAGTAACGAGCAAGGTAAAATTATTTCGTTATGATTCATACTACGAATGTTTTTATTTTTAATTACTTAAAAATAGTTTGAAAATAGCGTAATATCTAATTACAGGCTATATGATTGGAAACGAAACAAAGAATTTCACAGTTTGATGGATTATCTATAAAATTATCACACGTTAAGTCACGTGTTAAAAAATTATATCAATAAAGCACAAAGAATTCTCTTTTTCTTTTTTTTTTTTTTAAATCGCGGTTAGAGTTTTAACTTACGAGTTTTAAGTAGATTGAAGTTGTATAATCACATTATTATGTCTCGCGAAAGAAAAAAATTAATTATATAACCATTGTTAATAACTATTGAGCCCTCGAGAACATTTCCTCCATGAAAATTTATTATATACTGAATACAAACAATCATAAATCGTGGAAGATAACATTCCAACGGTTTTTCAATTCAGAACGTTCTCGTTCCCAGAAGATCGTTATAATTATATGTATACATACATGTATACATATACCATGAATTTAACATTCGTGATAAATCGCTTCTGTTTATTCCAAATTAATTACACTGAAATTACACGAAGAATTAGAAAAAAACTAGAAAAAGCCAACGACCTTTGCTTAACTTTTAAAATCACGATTAGAACTTGATTGATTTTATAATCGTGATTAGTACTTGGTGATTGTCTAAAAATATCGTATGTTTTTAATATAATTCGGATCTTACCTTGAGCTGTAGATATCCGGCTAATGATAGCAACATCGATGCCGATTAAATAACAATAACAGAGAAGAAGAACTCGATATCAATTCGTTCGTTCGATAGTCGTCGTAAGTACTGACTTCTCTGCTTTCTTAAGTCACCCAGGTTGACTCGCGTCAGAATTGTATTTAGGTTTGCATTTATGAGAGTTGAATCACCAGAGAGAGCGAGATATTGATATTTCACTCATAATATATTTAGAAATAAACTAGAGAGCGTGGTTGCGAAGATTTTACGAATTAATTCAAATTCTACTTGTTGTTGTTTGGACCGAATCCAACTTTTGTCCGTGTCGAATTCTACGCGAAGATATTTCCGATTGAATTACAGTGGAGAAAGGTTGAAAAGTTTCGGTAAGAATTCTCTGGTAAGATGAAGACTGTTGGAGCAATAGCAGAGAAAGAGGGAGCAGAGAAAGAGGGAGACCTGCAAAGAATGATTTACGAGTCTCGCTAACAATAAAAGTTGAATCACTGGCTTTTACGGAGGGTCAAACACCTGGTTTGTGCAACTGGTTGATAATCTGTATTTTAGTGAAGAAATATAGAGGAATGTCTCTATTGTGCACTTCATTGGCATTTATTACTCGTTTCGACACCTACAACGATAATAAAATGTATACTAATTTTAGAATCATAACAGTATTCAATAATAAAAGTTTACTGAACCTTCCAACAAATGACGTCAGAACAGACTGATGCCAAGGATTGAACCAGATTATTGAACATTACTTATGAATCATAACGAATATATTTATACATATTTTTCAATTCTATTTCCTAACCTAATCTAACCTCTATTTCAACGCTAAATTATAATATTACAATTTTTCTAATTCTTTATTTTATGAATACCCATGAATCGATTCCAATTCTCAAAAGAATAATCGAAATACCAAATTCTATTTAATTTACGATTACACCGCCACTATGCCATCACTTTCGCGCACAAACATTTTGGGCGATAAACAACATCGATCCTTCTTCAAGACGAAGGAAAACAAAATGACCAGTGAGTCAACTATCTTCACGATGATGGGAGATAGTTACATCACTCCGCCGACGAAAGTTCGGACTACGTCCAAGACGTGACCAAAAAAGGTAATCACGCGAATCAAACGTGTAATGAACGATCGAAACACAGTTGCAACTCGTAGAACATCCAGAGGAATGCGACTCGGTAATTCCAATTCTGATTGGTCAATGACAACCAAGGAGAAATTAAAAGTTAAAATAGATCATTATTTAACGAGGTGATCGATAAGGGCGAAGTTTCATCGTAAAAGTTGTCTCGATTGTGCGGCTTTTAGCGAGTTTACATTAAGCTCGTGACCACTCGAAATAGTCTCGAGAAGCTTTTGGAAGGTTCTCTTAATGGAATAACGGAACATATGGCGCGCTATTGTTGTATATTGCGACGGAACCATTATTGATGCTATTTCGATTCGAGGAAATGTTTTTTTTAAAACGATGAAAAAAATTTTTTTTCAAATTCTATGATTAAAATATAGGTTTCAGCTATTGGATATGTGGTAATTTGATTTGTATGCAGTAGATTAGATAATAGTGATGGATGCATTAACGGTGTTAGATCATGATTGGATAGTAGTAATTGGTTACGTGACCAGAAAGGACGATTCTTGTTACCAGAGATAAGTTAGAAGAATTTATTTTGTATGTCTGGTAAATTCGCGAAAAAGAACTACAACGAAAGTGTAATGCAAACTATCTGACAATGCAGTTTAGACTAGTTTGTATTTTAAATTTAAAATTTATAATTGAAGAATAAAAAATTTGAGAATCAAGATTTTAAGCAAACATTAATGAATAAACAGAATAATACATTTTGAAAATTTGAAGAAAATAACTATGCAGAGACAGATTTTAATACACGCTAGGTATACATAATTTCAACGGTTAAACGCAGCTGCGATGACGCTACGAAAGCGAATCGGTCCCTCGCGTTCTTTGCATTCCGGCTAGGTCGTGCATTGGCGTGCAAATATTATGGCGAGGTCGCAGATGGCCCTGCAGAAAACGAGCAAAATTCCGGCCGAGTCGACGCGTCAAAGGTGAACGTTTTGGTGCCAGAAATAACCATCACGTTTCTTTTTATAATCCCCGCATCGCATGTGAAAATTTGATAGATTAAATGAAAATTTACATACTCACTCGAGAATCTGGCATAAATACACAAATATGTAAATCACATATAAATTTAATCTGTTAACATCAAGAAGTTTAGATATGAAATCTTTTCTATATTGATAATTTATCGCATACACTGGAATAACACTAAGTAAATAATAATTATATAAATGTTCAAACAACTGAACCGAATTCTTTTATGTTCCGACAAGTGGAACCCTAAATTCAGTTTATCATCGTATCTTTGCTTTAAATCGAGTTACTTCTAGGTACCTGACCTACGATACTGAACGTCTATTATTAGCGATTTGACTTCCCTCATATTAGAAGGGCTAACTAACGATTGAAATCTGAATACGACAATTTTATTTCCTACAATCGATAATGTCGCAATCATGATGAATTTAATCGATTACTTTAGACAATGCATTGGCTGAGGCACGTAATAAATGACGGGCCATATCTATCTATCTTTCTATTTTTTTCGTGAATAACTTATAGGCTATGATTTATTTGATATTTTTCGTATTTAATATATATATATATATATATATATATATATATATATATGAATTATATGATATTATATCGTATTCTATTTCTCAATTTTATATAAAATTATTATTTTCTATATTATTCTCAATCATACCATGTTTTGTGACGCATCATTTTGACTCTTTCGAATCACACATACCATTTCACTATATTTCATATCTTTGCATATATCTTTCTCATGCATTAACTGCACACAATTTACACCCACTTTTTTTCACATTACTTTTTTGATTACACAAACTGCACACGTTTATTGTACGCGTCGCGTAGTCTAGCCCGTTAATGTCGATCGTGCGAATCGAAAGCAGTTGCAAACCCGCGTTAATATTTCTGTTCCACACGTTCGATGACTCAATGACAGCCACATGGTGGGGCGCCCCCCCAGGGAAACGATCTTTGTGGGGTTTGCACAGGGCGAGCGTGTGGAGGGCCACGTGTGTGCTACGAGCCAGATAAATCTACTCGCGTTAACCCTGCCCGTTTTCATCGTATTTACACATTATGTACACCATGGGTCAATGTAACCCGCCTACAGTGCAATATTCTTGATAACAATATTAGGTTAGTACATATAAAATGCTATTTTCAAATAAAATTTATCACTATGTATAGTCCTTTCGAATCATTATGCATTTGATTAAAATAATTTTTAAACGAATTTATGCACTTTTTTTAAAGACTAACTATATATATAATATATAATAATCCGATAACAATAGCTTTTGCGTTCAACGATTCACTATTTGAACTTGCTTCCTAAAGGCGTTTCTCACTCAATTGAATTCATGCGCTAAAAATCCCTAGGATACATATATCGATTTTATTCGATATATCCTTATCCTTTAATTATGTCACCAACTTCAGTTATGCTAATTTCTATTCTCAATTTCCTTTGATATGTGTAATTTACTTGCGTATAGCCAAATAATGACATAAAAATAAATGATGTTAAATATCTAATATTAATTTTTGTTATACAAAAATAAAAAATAATTTTTCTAAAAAATATGGATATAGTGATAATTATTTTACAAAGTGAAATCTTAACGAATTACTAAGATTATTAAATTTCAATTTTTTTTCAAATTAATTTTCGTTTTTAAAATTCAATTCAAATTTTTAAAAATTCTTTATCAACTTAATTTTTTTTATGTATTACGAAAAATCCTAATTAATGAAATAAATAACGGATTTATAAAATTGACCGAGAAGAAGAATTGTCTTGTTTCAAAGGGGAGAAATTCATTTCAGACTGATTTATATACTAGCCAACACGTAAATCTGGAAGCATTAAAAGCAAAACGTTTCAAAGCAGTTGGTTAATAGTAGACAGGGATATACGGGATCGACTGAAACACATTTTCACTAACATTTTTCATGCAAAATATTTACCATTTTTTTGAAAAATTTGACATAAAATATTTGAAATTACGTTAAAGAATATATGAATTTTTAAATAAAAATAAAATAAAAATTTTTCCTTTGTTAATTTTTCTGGTTTTTTTTTTAAAGGAAAAATATTTCTTAATTAACTGTCACATTAACGACAAAATTTATGATAAATCCTACTTTTTACCTAATATAAAGATGTAGTGCACTCGTATCTTCAAAAAAAAAGAGACATTTTTAATTAGAGCGCGCGAGTAAAGGTTTTCTAAAGGGTCGAAGAATATTAATAGCTGAATATAAATATAAAACATCATGTTTCTTAACGCTTTATATTAATAAAATTTCAAGGTTTCAACGAGAATAAAATATCTCGAGAAGAGTTGATAAATATATAATTATATTTAATTTGTATTCAAAAAATAAGTAAATAAAAATTTTTTTGCACATTTTATTCATTTTTTGGAAAAAATATGCATGAATTATTTAATTCTTTATTTGAGATATTATTAGAAAAAACAATTCTAATTAATCCATGACAAAAATGCTGGATCCCCACATATCGCAGTCAAAAAAACCGAATTTTTGGCACGGTCTTCCAAACTCGTATCTCCTTCAGGTTATTTGCGGACTGCCTTTAAAGCGTCGTTAAGAAACTCTGTCTGATCATGACCAACTTAAAGATACGATTTTTTGCGACTCTTTTATTAAATATCTAAAAGAATGAATGTGATATTTCTCAATCGATCTAATTTCGATTAAAAAAATCGCTATATTTCTCAGGAATTTCTTTCATATTTGATTTAGTAATAAATAATGAATCGTACAAATTAATTCTGTATTGTATGTATAAAATCATAAATAATTAATAATAAATAATAATATCTAAAACAATTGTCCACGAATCTAACAAAATATCTAAGAAATAGTTGAGAGAACGGTAAAAGAAATCAACAAATCGGCCGACAAGAAAAGAATAATGAGAATGATGTTAAGAAGAATAATGCAATATAACGTATAACCTATAACAATGTTTAATATAATTTTCTTCAAAGTAATTTTTCCCATTAACAAATCGTGGGAATAATTTCACGGAAGGTCGCAGTATCGATAAATCCCAAGAATAATTAGAATGAATGGAATAGTGCCGATAAATCGCGAGAATAATTCAACGAGAACGATTCAAAGCGGGTGTTCTGTGGTCAGGTCAGCCTGTGTAGAATGATTTGAACGGTAAATATATCCGCGAGCCGGACGTGCGGATGCCTAATCTGAGCCCGTGCTCTCGGAAGGGAGGAGGCCGCCTCGTCAAATGAAGAAACGCGGCTCTGCATTCTGCAGAGGCCGTTTACCGGCACCAGTTTTTGGCCTCGAGCTTAGACAAATTTTACGACTGGTTTAACCGAGCCATTCGCTTCCTATTCTACAAAATAATGAATTTACCTAATAAGTAAACTCTATTATCTCAAACATATTGAAAATTTAACGTCCAATTTCAAAGAACCGAGTATAAAATCGTTAAAAGGAATGAAAGATTAGATATTCTCCAGGAGACTTAAGAAGACCGAGAAATCGAGGAAAGTTGAATGAAAAGAAGTATCTAAAAAGCGTGGTGTTCGAACAATGACGGTGAAAAGTGGCTGTTTTTCAACTTGCACGATGGACAATGAGGATATATCTCTCGCGATAGAAATAGTTATTAGACGAGGGCTGGCAAGTGATTCTGATTGTTAGATACCAAGATTCCCTTCTCTTCTCTCTCTCTCTCTCTCTATTCATGCATTATGCAAAGTACCTTCCGCTCTCCGTATTATCCACGGTTTATTCCCATCGTTGTTGATCGTGGTCGGAGAAAGCGTACGAAATCGCTTCGTTCGTAAAATAATCGTGGTACACGGTATGTATATAGCTGGTAAGATTGGTGTCTAACGTTTTTCTACGTTAATAACAACGATACATTGTTAAACACGCAATTCTTATACTATCTTGCCGAGTTTTTTACAGTTAAACGAGATGCATTGAAATATGCCTCGTTAATCTAGATGAGATCCTATTTCTTTTTGAATAAAGAGCATAGTTGACCTTGAATTATGGGTGGAGATGCCAAGAGAAACATATCGCTGGTGAATGATTGTGTATAGCAAAGTTTATGACTCGTAAGATCATTTTTTTCTGAATACAAAATGGAGGTAACAAAATTTTGTTGGAGTGTTGAAGATTCTAGGAAGAATCAATACAAAAAAGACCGTATCTACAGTTCCACAAACTCTTTATCAAGAATCCCTGCAGCTACAGATAACGAGATGCTCCTCGAAAGAGACAGCTTGATCGAGGGTCACCGTGTCAACGCGATTCCTGACGCGTGCACGCATTCGAGAACACGGCCTACGCGTGCAATTCACAACGCTCTTTTCGTCCCACGTTTTCTCGTCTCTCCCAATAGCTGCACTTTCCATAAATTAATTATTTTAATAGGCTGTGTTCGAGGACGCGAGGTATCCGATACCTCCACACGTGCACAACAGAAATATAAATGGATTAACTATAATACTTCCCTTTTATGGCCGTTACTATAAATTATGTAAATCGTGTATTATGTACTTATACAATGGAAAAAATATTTGCATTTTATTCGTTAAAAATGGGAGGATTCTTGTTAAAAATCGATTGAGATTTTTAAATCAGCCAATCTTCTAACTTTGAAACTTTCTAAACTTTGAACATGCATTTCGGATATTAAAAGAATGGTTTTTTCTATAAAAACAAATGAGTATAGTTTATGTATGATTTGATATGATTTGGTATGGTAAATATTTTACAACTCTTCTGATATATAAACTGCAGAAACGAAGGTTTGAATATGGAATTATTAAAACTAGAATAGACGATATATTTCTTATGGCAATATAATGATACAATAATACAAATATTAATAAATATTATCCAAAAAATTTATATTATGATTATATAAAATTCATATGATCCTGAGATTGAAAGAGTTTCCATGAAATTGGAAGCCATCAAATATAGAATGTTAAATTAAATTACTTATGAAAAAGATTGCACGTTTTAATCAGTAATTAATGTCAACACGTGCCCGGAAAAGATTGTCATAAAAAGGTTTATCTGTTCATTGAAGAAAAAACATTCTCACGAAGACTAAAAACATGGAAACACATTTCCTTGGCAGACGTGCACCGTTGCCCCGTAAATTATTCCCATCCGGCGTAAACATTAAACAAGTATCGTTTATACATGCCATGTCAAGGGAAAGAAAGAAAAAACGAAAGAAAGAAAAAAAGGAAGAAAATTCCATTTTCACCACTTTTACTATATAACAATTATTCAAGATTATATTACAATTATTCAAGATTAAATTCCCCTGTATCAATGATTAAATTCAATTTCACGCTTTTTAATGGTGAAGCAACATTTACTGCTTTTATACAAATCAATAAGAACTTAATAAGAAAAAAGAATTAATAAAAATGTAACAAAGAAGAAAAAAAATCATTTTTTCAACGCCAGAATGAAAGATAAAAAAAATTAGAATTGAGAAATTAAATAATTAAATTGGAAATAAAAATTTTTAAAGATATCTTGAAAATAAAAAAAATGAAAAAAATATTGAAAAAAAATTAAAATATTGTATTGGAAAATATTAAAAAATATCTAAATATTTTAAGAATAATAAAATTTAAAAAATATCAAAGAATTGGAATTAAAATATTTATTTTAACAAGTTTAATTTTTAGATAATAATTGAAGTGATATAAATATTTAAAAAGAAAAATTTATAACAATATTATAAAAAGTATCATATATTTTATAAAATCGAAATGATACAAATGATAAAAAAGAAAAATATAAAAGTGTATGAAAATTTTTAAAAATAATTTAATTAATTTACGTAATATAATTGGTCCATCGCAATGGTGCCTCACGTCTCTGAAAGTGAAAAGCAATTTCGGCCTCCACCTTAATTTTTTATTACTTCTTATTTCTGTTCCACTTATTCACTACTGTGAATGATTTATGCTCTTTAAATATATTATTATGAAAGTAATTATTTTAAATGCATGGATTTTTTTTAGAAAAAACTTATTAATGCAATTATTGCGATACTTTTAGAGTGCAAAATAAAAGAAAAAAATGTTATGTTATTCCATCTAGGATCTGTAATTTCTTATATTTTAACAAAAATATAATTTTTCAATTATTTTACTGTAACTGATAAAATTAAATTATCAAATTTATTACACGTCAACTATGTACATTTATTTTAATTTTCTAATAAAATAACAAGTTATATAAATTAAATATTTAAAGATTTCGATTGAAAACAATAAATGTTTCGTTATATTTGATGATCTGAAACCGGCGTCAAAATAAACGATATAATCTGCAAATAACTTCGCTTTCATGAGGATTACGTAATGGTCATCCTTATGCCCTACTTGCAGTACATTACGAAAGACCAGTAGTTTATATAATAAATAGCGAAAAAGTATATTAAATATTCTAAGATCATGTAACTTCTTATTAGGAACAAATAGACAGAAATTTTCAAACATCGAATATCTTCTTGATTGATAATTATCAATCTTTTAAATATTATTTAACATATAAAAAATATTTTATAAAAAATTATGTATTTTTCATAACAAAATTAAATTATATAAAAAAAAAAGATTATACATTTAATATAAAAATTTTATATAAACGAAAAGCACCGCTTATATTAAGTCGTTTCAGAGGCCACTATCGCTAACGATTACACAAGCTTATCTACTCTTTCCGCAGACTAACACATTTTACTGTGTAAACTTAATGAATAGTCACCATAAAGATCATAAAATTATTCCTGTTCAAACATATTCCACCTTTATACGAGTAACATCTGTTTAGAAAAAATATGATTTTAATATAATTATTTTCATTAAATAAATTATTGTAGTATATATGTAACTACAAAAATATCTAATTCATATTTATAATTTTTATACTACAATGAAATAATATGAAAATATTAAAAAGATAATCTCCTGAATTATAAAGTATGGAAATACATAAACAATATTATTTAATTTATTTAAAAAATATTAGATATATTTATTGATAAATTTAATAAAAAAAATTGCCAAAATTAAAGATTGTCATATTTGTAATTTATAAATGAACATGACACAAATTTAAAAAAAAATATTGCATAGATATTGTATTAAATTTTTATTTATAATATATAAGTACCTATTTGGAATCGTCCATATACATAAAATAGACACGTCCTTGTCACTTTACCGTATGTGAGTTTAAAAGTGGATAAATTTAAAAATACGAAAAACATTGTAACTAATCAATGTAGATGTGTGGACATATGACAAATATTTAAGTGATAAATCGATAATGCTTTCAAATATGAGAACTAATCGAGTGAAAAGACTCCTTTTTAATAATACATGAAACATAGAAGTAGTCTTATAGATTTATATTCTTTTCGTTATTACGTTATCCCTGTGAAAATAATTCGATTCAACAATATACCCGCAATATTATTTCTGACGAAGCGTATTGTAATTTGGGGAGCATGATATACAGAATGAAAAAAAAAGGTCTCGGCCGACTATACTTAAGAGCGGGAATGACATCTGCTCGCACAGCTTCCGAGAGTCTGCGCAACTATTTCCAAATAAATTAGTCGAGAAATCGAGCAGCTCGCTATTTCTGTATTGTTACAGCTTCGTTTCAAATTTCAATCATTAATTTGCTATTATATTTTTTTTAATTACATTATATTCATTCGATAATCGAATAATTGGAAATCAAAAATGAATTTTAGAAATTATATAAAAAATAAATTTAATAAAATGTTTTATTGGTATGATTATATTTTGAATGTATTGAATATTTGAAAAAGAAAATTTAGATGTTCAATCGCTATTGCCAATATGTTGGAATAAACGATACATGTTTAAATGGATTATTAAGTGCAAAATAAAAATTACTACCATTTCGATATTCGATATTTGATATATTTCATAAAAGATGACATTTGTTCATAAAGGGTGCGACATTACTGATTTTATAAATCGATCTTTCGAATAAAAAAATATATATATTTTTTTTAATGGAATCCGATAGCTAATTAAAAACACAAACAAAGGGAGGAGAACAGGATAAATTTGCATCAAACATTGAAAATTTCGAGTGCATCCCCTTGAACAGCGCGGAAACGAAATCGATAACCTATACAAGAAGGACACTGCCTCTTTCTTACCTTAAGCATATAAATGTTAGATCCTCAAAAAGAAGAGAGGAGTTAATACTCTAGTTGAATCTTCTTTGTCGATTTTGATGCGTAGCACATTTATTTACGAATTGACGATTAGCCGGTTACGTTGAGGCGTGCCGGTTGATTTTTCGTTCTAATTTTTACGTTTAAACGTTTTTTTGAACAAACTGAAGAATCGTTGAAAAGAGAATGTAGCGTATATATTCGTTTTTCGTTCGTTAGAAATCGGTGTACATTTCACGAAATAACTTCGTGAAACGACTTACAACTTCTGTCCGCACATACTGAACTATACTATCGCACCACTTTGAGAGCACCTCCGCGGATAGACTGCCAACTATATTCACACGGGCCACCGTCACTTTGCCTGTATAACAGGAACGTTCAACACATCAGCAACAGCCAGCGACAACTAGCGACAACCAGCAACGACCCCTACATGCACCCTCTATCGACTGGTAACTACGTTACTAGGATTTATCGGAACAGTGGAATGTACAAATAGGTGGTTGAAAATTTGAAATGTTCGCGCGTTTTATCTTAAACAGCGGAACGTATGGAAATGTTAACTCCAAATTAATATAAGCAAATTAAAATTATTTATATGAATAATAATAAATTAGCAATAATAATAATAATAAATTTGAAAAATTATTTTCTTTAATTTTTATATTTATTTATTAATTTAAATACTTAATTTAAAAACATATCTTATTATATATCTAATTTATAAATTTTATCCCAACTCTTTCATGACAGGAGTTAACGTCATTAAAGCGTTTTCCATGTTTTTTCGTTCTCTTTCAGTTTTAAGAGTATTCCATACTCGTTCTAATTCTTGTTGTTGATATTTCTGAAATATTTAATTTCAAAATATATTTGTCAATATTGCTATACATATAATCTAAAAAAAATTTACTTACTTTAATAAAAAGAAAACAGTGTTTTAATGTTGCACCCACATAAAGTATTTCTATTGATACTAAACGTCCTGCAATATCATTTATAAGAGGGATGGCTTTCAATAAAAATTTATGAGGACCATGACGGGTTTTTACTAATGCTATTTTTGTATGTATATTACAATACTTTGCTAAAAAAATTATAAAATAAAATCAGATATTTATTTAAAATTTTCAATTTTTTTGTTATTTTGAAATTATAACTAATGAAACTATAATTTTTATATTACCAGTAAAACCAGCTTTTATCGCAGCAACACCAAAATCACCATACAATTGCTGTACTTTCTGTTGAATAGCAACATGTAAAGTTGTAATTTTTAATTGTAAAGGCTTATTAGATTTATCACCAAGAGTTATTTTAAATGTTATATATCTAAAAATATAATATTTTAAATACTTTTTAATTACATTATATTTCGATTATATTTTTATAAATATGATGCTTGAAAATTATAACGAAAGCATAAAAAATATATTATTGATTATCTAAAATAGATAAATAAACGCAAATATATTTAAAATATATAATATTGCTACCTGTTTTTGAACCGAACCATGTTTAGGTTATGTAATGAGTTAAAGTATGTAGTTCTCTAAAAAAATTACTTAAGAAAAAAAAATATTAATTATATATATAATTTATAAGTTTATATCACTTAATAATAAATAATTGAAAAACTGTATGATTTGAACAATTTGTGATATCAAAGCTTTACCACGTGTATTACTTTTTATTACTCAATACTTAAGGTATTGCTAGGTCGCTGTCAAACTAATCGCACGTGTATGCAATATATACTATATTTTTATTACTATTTTTTAACAATATAATATTTCGTTTTTTTTAAATATATTATTATTTCGTTCAATAGTATTACTTATTTAATAATTAACTTTAATAGAACTTATGTAAAACACTCGAAGAATATAAAAAGATCACAATACAAAGTAGTAGAATTAATTACGATACGCACTTAGAATTTTTTATACATAGTTTCCATATATGGATCTACGTATACTATGCCATTCTACTTACGTAACATTGTTATATTTTGTTTTCAATGTTTTTATATTCTATATTTTTAAATTTAATTATAAGTTGTTTATTTGGAATAATTCCATTGATAATAATTTCCTTTTTGTATATTATGTTTTTTTATTTTATGTATAAAAGAGTTATATAGCAACAAGTTATTATTGGTGTTATTATTACTTAACTGTTTCTTATTGCTGAAAGAGTTATCTCAGGGTCATGTAAGATTAAAGTAAAGCCCATGATTACATAAAGTTTTACTGATAATAACTATTACTTACTCATATTTGCAGCTCACAATGATTCTAGTTGAAGTAAAGCATTCACTTGAATTCTCTTAGTGAAAGATATAAAACTTACGGATCTATTCTAAGAAATATGGACATGGATTACTTTGTGGGTGTTGATGTAGGAACAGGAAGTGCTCGAGCTGCTTTGGTATCCTCTAAAGGGAAGATAATAAAATTGGCAACATGCCCACTTGAAATTTTTCACCCTGCTCCTAATTTTTATGAACAGTCATCTGATAATATTTGGAGTGCAGTTTGCCATGTAGTAAAGGTATAAAACAAATTTAATCATTTTATATTAATAATAAATTACATATAACTTTTTTAATTCCAGTCAGTTGTGGCTGATATTTCTGCAGATAATGTAAAAGGTATTGGTTTTGATGCTACATGTTCATTGGTTGCAATTGATAAAACAGGATCACCAGTTACAGTTAGTCCAACAGGTATTTTTCAAAATTTTTCAAAATTAAATAAAAATATCTATTCATTGTTTAAATTTTTATTTTTATAGGAGAAGATAAACAAAATGTTATATTATGGATGGATCATAGAGCACAAGAAGAAGCTGATTTTATAAATGCTCAAGGTCATGATATGCTTCAGTATGTAGGTGGAAAAATATCATTAGAAATGCAAACTCCTAAAATGTTATGGCTAAAAAAAAATTTATCTTCATCTTGGAATCGTGCAGCCTTGCTATTTGATCTGCCTGATTTCCTAACATGGAAAGCAACAGGTTCTGAATCAAGGTAATAATATTATTATATAAAATTTATTTTTAATATAAAACATAAATATTGTAGTATAACTTTTTAATTTGATTTCAGATCTTTATGTTCTTTAGTGTGTAAATGGAATTATAGTGCTGGTCCTGATGGTAACAATAAATGGAATGATGAATTCTTTGAACAAATTCATTTAAAAGATCTTAAGAAAGATAACTGGAGAAAAATAGGTATTATTATTAATCTATATAATAATCGGAATTGTTTCTATTTAGGTAAATTTAAATTAATTACAAAACGGAAATTATTTCGTTTGAATCATATGTAGTTTTTGAGTTAACAAGTTAACAAATCTCTTTTATGTTCAGACAGATAATATGAAAGTATTACTTTATTTTAACAAAGAGAAATATTAATACGAAGGTAATGATGTGAGGGCTCCGGGCGATCCGGTTAACCAAGGATTATCAACAAAAGCTGCATCTGAATTGGGTCTTCTAAAAGGAACAGCTGTGGGAACTTCTCTTATTGATGCACATGCAGGAGGACTTGGTATGATAGGCTGTTCTGTACCTGCCATGTCTTATAACTTACAAAGTAGATTAGGTATATCTATAAAAAATATTTCTATTGTATACTTTATTATTTTTGTCATTTCGATTTTTATAATTAATAAATGTAATTTACAGCGTTAATTTGTGGCACATCAACTTGCCATATGATAGTTAATGAGAAGAAATTTTTTGTTAGTGGTGTTTGGGGCCCATATTTTAGTGCCATGGTTCCAGGATTATGGTTGAGTGAAGGAGGACAAAGTGTAACTGGAAAATTACTTGATCACATAATTGATACTCATCCCGCGACACCAGGAATTTTGAAAAGTTTAAGCGGAAATAAGTAAGTTAAAATAAATTATATAGATTCATAAATTTTATTATTATTTTTTTTAGACATATACAGCAATATTTATCTGAATTATTACAAACGATGTCTGATCAAAAAGGCTTAAAAAATATCTCATATTTAACAAAAGATATTCATGTATGGCCTGATTTTCATGGTAATCGATCACCTTTGGCTGATCCAACACTTAAGGGAATGGTAATAATATTATTATATTCTTTTTACTGACTCGATTATTATAAAATAAATAAATTAAATTTTTTAATTGAATATTATATAGATATCAGGACTCTCTTTATCAGTTGATCAAGAAAATTTGGCACTATTGTATTTGGCAACAGTCCAAGCTTTAACGGTATGAATATATTTAATTTCTTTATATTTTTTTTATGACAAAAAATACATTTAAAATTTTTTGATAGTATGGTACAAAATATATTTTGGAAACATTAGAAGCTGCTGGTCATAAAATAGATACTTTATTAGTTTGTGGAGGTCTAAGTCAAAATCCATTATTTATACAAATACAAGCGGATGTATTAGATTTACCTGTATTATGTCCTATTGAAAAAGAATCAGTACTAATAGGGGCTGCAATTCTTGGATCTTATGCAGCTAAAAAATTTAATACAATGTATGATGCTATTAAAGCAATGGGAGGATCTGCAACCATGGTTAAACCTAGAAGCAAATGCTATAAGTAAGCAAATCTGCTCAAAAAAATTGTTTAAATTATTTTTGATTTATAATATATGTACTATTTTTCTTAAAGGTATCATCTTCAAAAATATCGAGTTTTTCGAAAGATGGTGCAAGATCAAAATGATTATAGAGAAATTATGAGCGAAGAATTTTTATAATTATTATCATAGGTGCTGCATTTGTACTTATTAACACTATGGTGAATAAAATGAGGAATTATACTTAAAAAAATCTCTTATAGAATCTCATAATTAGCAAATAATATAAAAAAAATATAATATTTCTTATACAAATTTTTTATTAATTAATAATATTTTATATATATTACTATGTTGAAATATATTTTTGTTATCTATTTTATTTTTTATCTTTATTTGTTGTAAATAAAGATATATATGGAAACATTTGTAGAATTTTCTTACCTTAAATGATAAATGATAAATGATAGATTTAAACGCGATATATTAAATAATATTGCTTTATTTAATACTTAAATGTAGATTTGATTTTATAAAACATGTTACAACTTTTCATTACAATTTGGTATAAAACATGTAAAGGCATAACAATATTGCTAGATGATTAATTGTTATAAAAATATTGTATATATTTTAATTTTTTTAATAAAAAAATTTTGTTTTTCAATATTGTTATGTAATCTTATAAAATGATATTATTTAAGAATAAAAAGCCTTACTTAATCATATAATATATAGTACATTAAATTCTATTAACTTACAAAATAATTTTCTTATCTTGTCAACTAATATATAATATTTTACCGCACAAAGTAACGTCATTATCACATTGTTTAAGAAAACTTCTTAAAAATTTGACAACCTTGATATTTTATTCATTCTTTAGTGATATAATTTGAAAAACGAAGAAAACAAACAATTCCATATCACAAAGTCAGTTTTATCACATCTGATGTATAATTGCTATATTCTGTCACTAAATTAGTGACATTAACTAAAGAAAACTGACCATAATTTGAACAAAATATAAATGTGATTTTAACTTACATTAAAATGATTATAGAATATTATTCAGAATAATACTGGTGTAAAACTTTGGATAAAACTAGTTTCTTATTAAGTATTATAACTAATATAAGTATTAATAGCACAATATAAATTGACAATTGTTTGTGAATTTGTTCTATTTAAATTTTTAAATCTAATTCTATTTTAAATTTAATTTATATATTGGTACTAATTGCACCTGATATTAAACATTTCGCTTTAAATTTTTTATAAGATGATTGGATAATATTTTAATATTTTAATATTATAGAATCTTATAATTAACAATTTTAAGCAATTATAATCGTAAATTAATTTTTTGATATACATATACTTACATTAAGAAACAAATAGAAAAGAGCTCTTTCTTATCATCAATTTTAAAATCCAAATTTTTTGAGTATTTGAAATTAGCATATCAATTATAAATTTTGAAGAAATATAATTTGATAATTATAATTTAATTTGATTCATTAGTAATTTGATATTATATCAATATCACCATCAGTCTTTTAATAACTAGTTTGTTGATCTAAATTTGTAGAAAAATTGAATGATAAAGTAATTTATATGTATGTTTTAAATGTGCATTAACAAATTCAAGTTTATCTTGTATTATATTCTAATTCTAACTAATAACAATCATTATATAAATTCAAGTTTAAAAAGTATTAATATTTTGATATTTGGAAGACACAAAGTGCGTGTTTCAATGAAACATTAGATTGTAATATTCTTTTCATGAAGATATTTTTTATAATATATATATATTTCATTTATAAGTAATGAATATTTTTTTTTAATATTAGCAAGGCCATTGCTAATGCAAAACATAACGCGTATATTTTAGAGGATATAGAATATCGATTCAATTAGTAATCAATATTATACTTATGGTATGTTAATTTGTGTTAAAATTATTTTACAAAATCATACCATCAAAAAAAGAAATTATTCACTAGCATTTGATATTGCTTTTCAGTGTAGAAAAATATGCTATTTAAAATAATAATAAATCAATTTAAACAAAGCGGTAACATTCTGCGATATGATTAAGCATATATTGAAATGCTGTAGAAGGAGACGTACCGAATCTTTGCCTCCATAAATGCTTTGATATTATACGCTGTCCTAGAGTATGTGTAGTTTCTTGAATTTCTTCGCAAATTTCAACACCAGTTTGCCAAATTGTTTCTTAATAAAAAATATTAATAATAATATTTTTATATATAATATTTGATAATAAGTAATATATATACCTAGATTAATATATTAATATACATACCTAGATTATTAAGAAGTTTATTTTTTCCTGGTGGATCAAATTTCTGGAGTTGTTCTACACTAATTACTTTATACTGTTTTAATTCTTGTAGCAATTCAAAACTGCAACAACGAGCTCGATTATTTGCTACAATATAACTACCAGGAGCACTGTGTTTTGCAATCTCTTTTAAAGCTTCTTTAACCATGTTGCATTTATCAATATCACATTGTGATTTATCTATCTTCAGTGGCTAGTGAATGATAATATTAAAATGAAAAAAATATAATTGCAAATAATTTTATAAAAATTAAAAAAAAAAATAATACCTCTGGAAATGCTTCAATCATATGAAACCACATTCTAGTTGGTATTGTATTTGCTTCCGCTATACATACTATTGTATGAGAGTTATTGTTGCGTTTCTTAGCACTAGTTATATCAGAAGGATTTTCAGTCATATAGCCATTAGGAAATTCATCCACAATTAATATTGCACTTTGACCTCCTAGAACCCAATCCTCTGGATGACTTGTTACATAATTTTCAGAAACTTCATCACATCTCTCATATACTTTCTTAACTACATGTTTTTTTATGTCTAAAAATAAAATATATACAAAATTTTTTTACTCAAAACATTTAAAAATTTATATGAAACATACCTAAATAATTGGCAGTGTGTTCACTAGGTATCATTTGACACCATCCTAATATCAATTGAAGGCACATTTTCAGGTCACATTTAACTCCAACAAAAAATGAATTTTCTCTAATAGACTGTTTTCTTGTACAGTTAGGACAAGACCAACTATATTTATCTACAATTCTTGCTTGATTCCAAGCCAAACTTCTTCCTTTACATTCAGGGTGTGGACAAGTAGAAACAGTTCTAATTAAACTCATTTCTTTTAACCAGCCACATAATTCTCCTTCATGTCCTTGTTGCAACATAGGTCTTACAACAACATCAAAATAGCCTCCTTGATCTCCAAATCTCTCTATACATTGTCTGAAAATAAATATTATGATAATAAAAAATTTTCAATGAATATTTAAAATTTTTTTAAATAATTAATTTAATAATTAACTTATTTAAAATATTAAAAAAATAAATATTAAAATAAATTATACGAAATATATGATATTAAAAAAAAAAATAGAAAACTATATATTTGACTCTACATAAATGAATAAATTTGAGGTATTTATTGTATACAATAAGTGAGAAAAAAAAATCAATATTTTTCGAGGTTAAAAAATTTACTATTCTTGATATTATTAAAAAAATTAATAAAATATTAATTTTTCAATAAATTTCTTAATAAATAAGAAAATATAATATAATGTTATAAAAAAATAAATATAATTATCGAAATAATTTTCAGTAGCAGAAGCAACAAGTATAATTACTTCAAAACTATTCAATTGAATCAATTACCTCGCTTTGATTTTTGCGTTCTTCATTTTTGATATAAAAGTCACAATATACAAATATTTTACAATTTGAAAGGAACTTAGGAAAATCTATAACATTTTTAAGCCAACTAAAAGATAAACAAAAATAAGGAAATCAACGAGGAACCACAAAAGACCGCGGAGCAATCTCAATGTTACGCAGCCATCGCGCATCGACTTGAATATTGTACATGTACCACAAACAAGATATAGGATAGACCCAACATTTAATGGAATTTTGTATCCTATATTCTGAAATACCGATTGCGCAAATAATCAATGTTCAATGTATCCATTTAAACGATAAATATACCAGAAATTTAATTAATTAAGATAAATTAAAGATATTAAAGATAAATTTAATAGATTTTAAAAATAATTTTTTTTATTAAAAATATGTTAAAATACAACTTTATTAAAAATATGTTTATTAAATATTCTTATGATTTATATATGTTGAATTTTATTCATAGATTTTCTAATTACTATTAATAACAGACAATAAAAATAATCAAATAATAGGAATAATAGGAATTGTTTCTTAAAAAAAAATAAATGTGGATAAAAATAGAATAAAAATATGAGAATCACCATCAGAGTTGCAAATAAACTAACCAAAGACAGCAAATAGTAAGAGAAGGATAGATATAAAAAAAAATTCACCATTAGTATTATTTCTAAAATACCAAAAACTTATTTCTTAATAAAATCATTTAAAGCATTCAAAAAGTCATATTAGCAATCGATTCTTATTTTATCTCTATCTTTTTTTTATTTTTTTCTATTTTTTTCTTATATTTCGTTTGCGTTATTCTGAAAATAGCACTTCAATATTTTCAATATTTTTATTCTATTTTTGTTTTTCGCTCACTATTTGTCTAAACTTGTCTTAATCAGGTACGGGATATCAATTAAACATTTTCATTATTTCTCTTTCAAAACTACAATGTGTTTTAATTTTTAATGTAAAAAATATAGATATTACATTTTAAGTTTTACAATGTATATCGATGATTTCTAAATATAACACAAGTGTTTTGACACGAAGCAACAATATTCAGCGACAGCAATGAGATTTAAATATAGTATTAGTAATATCCATAATAGAATATTTGTTCTATTTATTATGTGTAATTTTATATTCAAATTTAATCTCAAATTCAATTAATATTGCAATTTTATTTTGAATCGAATCAATAATATTGAGAATGATACTAAAATGATAAGAAAGTCTTAATCCCCCCCGAGACAAAAATTTATTGAATGTTAGATTTATTTTGTATCTTGTCTGTATACATTATCTTATCCTTTCTTTTCTATCGATAAAAAAGAACTTAAGTCATTTTTTTCATTCATTTTTATAATCAATATATAATCAATCATAGAATATTCTATGATTATTTAATTTTTATTAGTAATAAAGTTCTACGTTCAAAATAAAATGAGTCCATTTCGATTAAATACCTTGTATTTCTTTTTTATTATGAACATGTTTTACAAAGCAAAATTGTGTAATGGTGGAAATGGTGGATGTTGTGGAGGCTGAAAACTACGGAATTAGTGTTGGTGGGGACAATTCAACAAGATTTCTGGAAAAGTGAGTGCGGGTAAAAGGGCATCGGCACAGTAATATAAAAAGTACTCTTTAAGACAGCATGAAGAATTAGGCCGGCACATTCATTCATTACGTTTCTAAATATTCACACTGCACTTTCATATGTATGCATTTTAAATGATAAATATGACTTTCCTTAGTTATTCTAATAATTACCCCACCAAATTTTTATATCCATTACTCAATTTGCACTTTTTCAATAAATCTAGTATAATAAGAAATGACCAATTTTTTGTACATTTATTTCACAATTATATTTTGCTTGATATATTTATTATTATTAAAAAATAGAAATTAAATGTTTTTCACGCCTGCACATTTTGCTACCTTCGTTTTGATGTAAAACAAAAAAATAATGAGTACTTTTTATTTTAATTTTAAAATTCGATTATTGATACGTCACAAATGTTGTGATCTCCATGCTTAAAATAAGTAACTTCAATTTTAATCATTTCAAAATTTAAAAGAAAAATAACGAAGGTAACATTAAAAGCCGCCTAAAAATTAGTTTACACCATTTCATTTACACAAACAGTCTCAAAAATATGATGTCCTAATAAAAAAAAAATTAATTATATTAAAATATCGCTACGTCATTATATAATGGTTTAGCGTGAAAATGATAAATCAGTATTGTAATAAAATTTTTTTCATTTAATGACCGACGAAAATCAATCATACATTTGGGCTTCGAGTAAAATAGTGATCTGCGATGTCACTGAACTCTATTTAATATTTACAAATGAGATCGATATTAAAAATAATGAGCAATTAATTTGTTTCGTTTTTAAACTCTTTTTTTTCATTTTTCTTTCTTCAATATTATATATTCTATAGTGCGTGCATAAGAAGGCGCAGTCCAATAATATTTTTATTCACGACAAAAAGATTCAGTCATACCACACCTTGCAGAGCCGACAAAAACGTGAACATGTTAGAATACGTTACTTCTTTTTTTTTTTCCACTAACAGTAATGGCGACTGGCAGATAAACAGACAGTTTGGCAGGCATGGTGAACATAAAATCAAACATGTACACACGATACAATTAACCAAACCTTTTTCTTTCTTCATTTTTTTCTCTTGCACACAGCATACATGTAAGACATTCACTCCGTCTTTCATTCTCTCAATTTCCGTTTCACACCATCCTTATTTTCTATATCCATGAGGTCCTATAATATTTTAACATAGGCTTTAGTATGCTATACTTGTAAGCTATTCTAAAAACTACCAGCTGCGTCGCCTACTATGCGGCACAGTCATCTTAATTAATATTAGGAATATCGGCAGTGAAATTCCAATGATAGACGCGGCGGGCAGGCAGTCAGTCCAGCAAAGTCCGTGGCACTTGCGCTGCTCCGGTGCAATAACGGATTAAAAAACTTGATTTTTTCATCGGGGTGCCCCACGCGTTAATTTTTAATATTTATCATTGCGACATTCACGATAAAATGTCTAGAAAGATAATGAATTAAAATTAGGGGGGCACCCCATTGTTCGAACAGAGCGATTCTCTACTTTTACTTCCACCATGGCACCTTCGTCATCGTATTCACCATCGCTTATTATCATCATTATCATTTTTTTTTCTTTTTTTTTTTTTTATCCCTTATATTCTATATGTTATTTTCTTTCTTTCTTTCTTGTTTCCCGTCTTTTTTCTTTTTCTTTTTTTAGTTTGTTGAAAAATAATTTTTTTTTCTTTCTTTTTCTTTACAATACTTCCTTGTGTGATCGATCCGCGACGCCGCGGATCACCAGTGTCATCGCTTGTATGATGAATCGATCGGAAAAAACGAAAAACAGCGTCGAATTGTCCGAAACATAAAAAGTTACTAAGATTACAAATCACAAATGAAATCACAGACTTTCGTTGGTGGTTTGACAGAGGGGAGGGGGCCGCACATTGCAATTAGAACAACATTGTAGGCATTATTCTTATATCAGGAAAAGTTTTGATGGGCCTCGTATATTTTTATAGAGGTATTCTCTTTCTTTTGCTATAGATTACCCCCAACTCAATCTATTCCCATCCATTCTCCTTGATCATATGAGCAAGCTCGATTATAAACTTTCCTTCTTTATATTTTTGACTCGACTCGAACGCATGCTCCTACAAAATTTCCAAATGATATTAGAGAATATTCGGCTCGATCCGTGTATGTATTTAAATATTTTCGGGAAAATTTAAAAGGGGAAAACTCACGTATTTCCACCCAAGGGTGGTCTTGCAACACTCGCAATAAATATCAGCCACAGCATGAAGGCCAGTTAAGAGAACTCGCTCTTCCGCAGGACCACAGCCCACGTTCACCCTAGAACGATAAACGGAACGATCATTCAATGACCATTATTTCAGATAAACATCTTATCAAGAAAGAAAAAGGTGTAAAGATAGCAGAAGAAAGAAAGAGAAATGCGAAAAACATGAGAAGTTTCACAAATAAAATATCGTGTCCTACTTTCCACGACGATTCGATCTTGCCTCTGTGACTCTCAAGACATTAGCATACTTACACGGAATTAAAGAGATAGGCACGACCTTGACTGCCCTGGAAGGACTGCAATGAAAAGGAAAAAGTTTATTACAGCAGACTGTAATATAGCTACATACATATGTACACAATATATACATACATATAATACGCATATCACGGTATACATGCTGTGTGTACCGAGCTCGGAAGTGAATGCGAGAAGTCTGTCCGTTACCTGATCTAGCACGGCTCACCTTAGAGATGAGTTCGTCGTGGTTGGCGAGGTGAGCACGGCAGTGAATGCACGAGTAAGTGCGGTGACACGAGGGCAGGTATGCTTGAAAAGTTTTGACCATGATGGCGTGTCCAAGCAAGCAAAGGAAACTTCGCCCTTGTTTTCTTCTTCTTCGTCGTCGTCGTCGTCGTCGTCGTCGTTGATTTTCTTCCCTCGTTTTATCAAGTGTCAAAACGCCACTTTTTTTTCCTGCTCGTCGTCTTCTCCTCTCGTTCGTGGAAACGTCTGGCCGTTAACAACCAGCGGCCGATTAATATAACGAATTTCTTCAAATCGCGGGGTGGTGGTGCAATAGTGGCCCCGTTCACCGCCGCTTCGTACTCCGATCAGCTGTTGAGCTGGTTCAGACAGCGCCGGTTCGGGGACACCTGTGAACGCCGATTATTAATATTATTTTTCTTATTTTTGCCGTATCGTCGTCCACTCCTCGCGTGAAAAAATTTAATGTCTTCCTATGTATTGTGCAACTTAAAATTACGCGCTTATAACGCGTACGATGACGACACGTGTTATATATCTTTGTCAGGAATAGCCGCATGATCTAATCTAACGCAATGCGTTCAATTCGATTATCATGAATCTCTGTCTTAAGATAATGTCTAGAAGAGAATTATATAAACGGGAACATTAAAAACATTAAGAAAATATTTTTTTCCTTTTTTCGAAAAAGAAAGAAAAACTTCGTGTTTTTCTCGTATATTCTCATATATATATATATATAGTTGTAATAAAATGTAGTAAACAAACGTAGTCACGTGCAGAAAAGACTAAAATTACATTCGGTTACGGATTAAAAATAAAACAAATATTGGCTCTTGTGTATATTCTTCGGAATCTGCGCTCTCGTTACATTGTGAGCTCCATACTATTTACTCACTATCGTGTATATTATTCCACGACTATCAATTTCAAGTTATTTATAACGATTTCGTTAAATAATGTGCTCCTGCCACCATGCGCCATGGCGCCTTCTTACTATTAGTAAGATTGTATAGCATTGGAAACAAAGAGCAAGAAGAAGGAAAGATAAAAAAGAAAGGAAAAATTTCCATATGAACAATTGTATGAAAGGAAAAGAAAGATAGGAAGAGAATAGATAACATGCGGTGCATCGTATACATAAAAATAAGAAATGCATAACGAACACGCAACGGCGGAGGAGCGAAACTGCTCGAACATTTTAAAGCGCAATAGCATTGATGTACGTTCCATATCGAGCGACCGGCTACGCCACGTGCTGGCGCGTGTTCAAACAAAGAAAAGAGACAAGGTCTTTATTATGATGCACCTAAAGAAAGACTTCTTTATAAGGACCGGAGAAGTACGGGTTAGTCTTTTCTTGTTGAGTGTTCACGCTTCCAACCCGTTTTCATACCTATATCTTGTTTTATATCTTTCTAAAATTGTTTTAGATCTTTCTTTGGAATTATCTAAAAAGAAACAATCTGATGTTGAAAGAAATAGGGATTTTAAAGCGTAAGTTGATAATCTTCAAGATTAAATGAAGTTTGGAAAAAGTCGAAAGAACAGATAAATGATCTGATTAATTATAGTTGAAGTTGTATATTGGTAGAAAAATAATTTATCAAGATCATTTCAAAAGTTAAAAAAGTTTGATAAGCAATATTATGTTAGAAGATGTAATAAGAAATATATGTATGTATGGTTCTTAAAACATAATTGCATCCTGTTATATACCCTTTTGTAACCTTGGGCGGTTTGAAGGTCACTGTACTCACAATCAGACTCGTTAAGTTTCTTCCATATCTATGCACTAAGAATGTTCCAACAAAAGCGTAGCATTTCATTTAAAATACTCAATAGCAATAATTGTTTTTAAAATAATCTTGAAAGAAAAAGATTTTTACCAATATCCAAATACCGAGAAAAAAAATGTGAATAAAATTATTATTATTAACTTATTATTTTTTTATTATCTCTTCTTTTAAAGAAAAAAAGTATTTGAAGCGAGATAATTTTTATTCTTCTTCAATGCTCATTATCCAAAATACATAATAATAATGAAAATAATGATGAAAAATATACACGAAAAGAAAAAGAAGAAAGAAATAGTATCAACAACATTAAAATTCAATTCAAAAGTCTCAAAATAAAATTTATCGTCGTTCATTAATATGAATGAAGAATGCATAATTGTAATCATCTCGTTTCCATAATGTATTGCAAAAAACACACACACACATATAGTGGCGTATGTAGAAAAATAAAAACTTTTGTTTTGATACACCGGAATAAGATGTTTCTGTTTTATAAGAATGAAAGAATGGTAACCTCTTATTTGAATTTAGACACCAGACTTCTGTGGTTTTAATCCTTTTTTTTCTTCTTCAATCCTTCTTCGTCGCGTCCTTTTCTTCGTTTTACGTTCCCTCTCTCTCTCTTTCTTTCCGTTCCACTTGCTCTCTTTTTTTTCCAGCTTGAGTCAATCGAAACAATGATTCGTCGTGGCCTTGCAATAACGGTACTACTTCACTTTTCAGGTTTATGGTAGCGCGCAGAATTAGCAGTCTGTGTGACACAACTGGTGGACACGCTTCCTGCTGTATTATTTCTGACGCATGAGAGTAACTCTAAAGACCATAAAAAGGAAAAGAATGCGACGTAATTAAAAATGAATTGTTCCTTAAAATTTCATAGATTTTACTTTCTGCAATTTTTAACCTATGATAATTCCTTTATATTTGAAAAAAATCCTTAATAAATCTTGATAAATCTTGAAAATAAAATAATCTAATATACTATAATGTAAAAAATAAACTGATACAAGAAACGCTTTTGATCGTAATTTTAATGTATCGAGCAAATAATTGGTTTAAATTAATTAAACTTGATATATAATTGCTCTAGATAAAAAATCCATAAGTTGTACGTGTATATTATTTTCATCCATAAATGTGTAAAATTTATTAATTTATTTATTATCAATACACGTATATTCTACTTAAAACAACGAATTGGCGTTTAATTAAAAATTTATTTATTTTTCAAGATGTATCGAAATATTTGTTCCACATATTTTTCACCTTTTAAATTAAATTAGAAAATTCAGCAACTTTGAGAGATTTAAAAAGCATATACACTAATAACACGCTAGGAACAGCACAAGGAAAATGATAAAATCTGAGATTTTTTGCAGAATAATTATCCATCATAAATTTAAAACGTAGTTTCATATTCAAATGAGCAAACTTCTTTGTAATTGAACAACACGATAATTGTTTGAAATGTAAAGAATATTAAATACACACAAAAAAAATGTACATACGTATAATAATATTATTATAATGGCTTGAATTGTTATATTAATTTGTATAGATCGAACGACCGAAATGAAAAATTAATAAAGTTCGTAAGATATAATATCTTCAAGATGTTTCTCAGGTAAAATTAAAAAATTTCTCATGCTTATTCGAGCATCCTTGAATACAACGACCATACAGAACATCTGTATAGAATGGTGGCGCGCGGTTCGATGGCCGGGGACTATGAATCCGCAGAAAGGCCGCAAGAAAGAAGTTTCCCGACGAATTGTTAGGAACAAAGAGATGGAACATTCGAGTCAATACACGACCCAAGGTCATTGCTACCCGTCGCCGACGCATCCTCGGAATTTCCGATTTTCTTGTCATCCTTTTTTTCCCTATGCCAGTGCAGACAGCGCGCGCGCCCACCTCGCCATGAATAAGACACGAAGAATCCAGTGAAAGCCCGTTCCTACCTGCAATAGATGCTTTGTTTCTTCACCAGGCGTTGGTGTATGACGCGTATGATATACCTGTTCCAGACAAAGCATTCAGTGGGAATACACGTGTAACAGATGTCGCTCATAGTATCCTTCAGTATACGGTCTACTTTCAAAAATTCAATTGCACAGTAAAGAACTTACTGTGTGAAATTTGCGAAACGTACGTTTCGTTTTCAATTGTGTGAATATCGTTGTTGGTATTATCTCACACGATGTTTATTAATAGTAAAACTTATTTTTAAAAATAAGTACTATCTTATTTTGATACTAAAGATAAGAGAAAAAATTGTATAAAGATGAACCATGGAACTATTTATAACTTTCTCGATCTTTTCAAAGTAGTGTAAGTCATATGTTATTCGGAAGAATGATAAGATTTAATTGATCGTATACTTTTGATACTGAATTAAAAAAAAAAAATATTGAACATTAAAATTTCAAAACATTCATAGTCATTAGATAAAACAAAGGAATCGTTTAATAAATCTTGTTTATAAAAAATTGACGTAAGCGATATTATAAAGTTAAAATGACAGAATTAGTTGTTAAATTAGCCCTTTTAGGAAATATTATGATATCAGTAAATAGTATCCTATAAAGATTAGATTATAAATATTAATTAAAATTATTGTGTACGTGAAGTTATTGAATATCTTATCAATTTTTTCTAAAAATATGAAAATTCTTTCTGTGGGCAAATAATCTCAATTTCATGTTTTTATATGATTAAATATAAAAACTGATGAACTAATTATTATATTAATTACTCAATGAGTTCGCAAACTTTCAATTCGATGTAAATAAGGAATAACAGATAGAATCAACGACATTCAATGAATAGCTCTAATATCACGTTATCGCATAATTTTCCCATGGGAAATTTATTCGGTGCGGAAGGTAACGAGGTTACAGGAGAAATTTTGTTAAGGTTCGTGTTCTTCCCATCGATAATTTCACGTTTGCGCGACCAACCTGTCCATTTTTAACTTAATCATAACTCCATCGGTGACATTAAACCTCTCGAACGTTGAAGCGATCACGTACTTAAAATAAAAAGCAAAATGTCCTCATCGGAAATATCTGCTTAATACTACAGTAATTAAATATTAATCAATTATCTATCTTTAGAATTTTACAACAAAGCGAATTAACGATTGAATGTCAATAATAATACAATCTTCGTTTATCTTAATTAATTGAAATTATCAGCTGAAACTGATCGTTTGATACTATTTCGTTAATGTTCAATTTATATTGACCACCATTCAAAATGGTACCGAATGAACCAGCCTGTCAGAATCGTAAATTGAAACGATCGTAAAGATTCATGAAGCGTCGTTAAATAACACTTATGTTAATGATCGCACACACACACACATATACGTATACAACACGCATGAAATGGTTCCAATCTAGTAGAAATGTGACGATTGTCGTAATAAAAGCACGCGGAGTACATGGCTGACGGCCAATGGTACAAAAATTCTTCCCGATTCTAATTTCATCCCGGTATCTGTGCGTAAAATCGTTCACATTCGATTTATTTATTGTTCTTGATTCTATTCAATAAGGAGTTGCAGCCATCTTCGACTAAACTTCATTCAACGAAGCCAACGCATACCATCATGAGGTAATCCAATACAAACACGTGATGAGCGCGATTATCCGAGATGCTATTACAGCGAAATCACTATCGAGCAAATTAAGCTGAAACTATCGAAGCTCGCGCAGAATCATATAGCACCTGTTTCGAAAAAAAAAAAACTCGACTTGAATTCTATGCTTTTACGCTATAACCGTTTAACCAGAAATCAATCGATTTCATGCTTGACCAACCATCCAAATTTTTCAATAAACCGATTTATTTGTTTGAAAATTTTGATACTTCTTTTAAGCTGTATATAATATGAGTTCTACACTATAGAATAAAAATTATAGATTTCACTTTAATCTTTTACTGACTCGACAAGTAAGGTTAGTATAATGAAACTATATATAAGTAGCTTAAAAAGTGCTAATAAATAAAATTTAATTTCCGCCAGAGATCGAACGTATGAATTTTAATTTTGCACTATTTATATTAATTTCAAATGTTTAAATATTGCACGAAAACAAATCGTTCTTTTATAATTTCATGTTTTTCGAACTATTGCGTGCGAAATATGTTGCACGTATTCCGGTATCATTCAATTGCATAGATCGAAAATGATCAAAATCTAATATGTTTTATATGACGTAAAATCACGAAACGAGCATTCTCTTGACAAAAACCATCGCTAGATCGATACAGTATATCCGCAACATAATCGAGGATCTGCATTCGATCAATAATTCACATGTAAAAGAAAACGGTTCGTGATCAAACCACGTATATTCTATATACATTTAAAAAATATATCTTTAGATAGCTCTGTATATAAATTCCGACATGAAGTGACAAATTATATAATATACATAGATCGTAATCATCGGCTTCAAATAAGTATGTATACATATGTATCTGGTTTTATGATAATATAAAAACATTATTTTCAACTTTATAATATTTCAAATTATACGTATTTTTAAATTCTTCTATAATACATACGTGATTATTAAATTTTATTAAGTTATTTATTGTTGACTATAATATAAAACCTAATTAAGTGTATTCGTACATTTGATGCATTTTTCATTTCGTTTTTATTGGTAATAATCTGATTTAGATTGTATATTTTTAATAACTATTTGACGTGACCATTACAGTACTAATAAGAATAAGATTGATTGACTCGCGCGACAAGCGAGACATCTATAATCTCAATGATGTAAAATAAAGAAGGGCGCGTTATGTTGCAGTTCGATAATACTGCACACGCGATAATCGATAACTCTTTTCAACGACTAACCCTATACGGAAAAGGGTTAAATAGATGATCAGTAAACAGTTGTGCTCGCGAGAAGGTATTCACGTGTTTGACCCACGATCGACAGAACACGCATCGTGGGTCATGCAATACAGTCACGACTCCACGCGTCATCGCGTGTATTGACAAAATGTTTTCTATTGCATATCACATGCAAGGCGGTACACGGTGATACGGCCTTAACTTGCATTATATGCAGGGGCGTAGATCGACGTCTTTTATGATAACAGATGAAAGAAAAAGAAACAAAAAGAAAAAACAATAGGGAATTGCAACGATTTGATAAACATTTATCAAGTGGACTCACATATAGATATTTATGTTTTGCATTGTATGTTTATATATATTGTACATAATCACAATGTGACTATGTCTCATAATATTTGTAAATTGATTTTGATCCTGAAATCGTAAATTTTTTTGTATCACTGAAAGAAAATATAATCAAAATTGTTACTTATATCAGGACATTTATATAACAAAAATATTTGAATATTGAATGTCGAATTGTTGCTGAATTCACGCAATAAATAAATATATTTATAGAATTAAATAGATATCGAAATTAAAATAATGCTAATTATATCTAAAAAGATTATTTAAAATTATTAAAATTAAAATTTATGCCATCATTAATAAAAAATTGCAGTAAATAAACAATTTAAAATAAAAATTGCATACAAGATAAAAGACGCAAAAAAATCAAATGTTTATAAGACAAATCAATTCATTTACGTGTATTATATGCATTATTATATTCGTACGTTATAGATCATATCTCGCAAATAGAAGATGCATAATATTACCTATGATGCAAGAAGATTAACATGTATAAATAACACGAATGATAATACAATATATTTATTAAATAAACATAACAAAAGAAAATTCTGTACGTATACTGTTCTTTAAGTAATCATATTACAAATGATCGTGAGATCATGGTTCCTGTATCAAAAAAGATATCGATTTTTACTTCAATGTAAACAACAAATATACACACTTGATGTATCAAGTGTAATATAAACAAGATTTGATAAAGAAAGTGTTGCGTCGTTTCTACATTTATCTTGATGCGAATATAATATTTTACGTGATAATCGAAATATCTTCGAATAATAATACAATGTAAATAATAAATAAAATTTCATAACACAAATTAACAATAAATAAATAATATATATATAAGATTGCAAAAATTGATTGTATTATATTATTTGATAATTTAGTATTTCAATTTTATTTTGATAATGATATAAATAGTTTTTAAAAAAGCAATGCAACCTCCTTTGGATCGTCGGGTTATAACGATATATATTTTTTTTTTGTTTTCCATTGAATGCATGGGGAGATATGGCTTCAATAAGTCACGCAAACTTCTCAACGAATAAGAATCCGTATGTTACAAGCAATAAACTTTTTCATAAAAAAAAAAAGTGATTTTATAAATTTTTCAATATTTATAATCTTTATGATTTTATTTTTATATTTTATTATAATTTAAATTAAGTTAAATTACTTGATGCACTACATATGCACATTGAAGGAATGGTAAAACGCAAATTCTATTCTATTTTGATAACAAAATAATCAACGTTGCAAATTGATGTAAAGTAGAAAAGATAATACAATCCAGATATCAGTTGAATATTTATTTCCACAAAAAGTATATAGCTATAAATTTGTTTCTTCATCTCACAAACTAAAAGAACATTACCAACCAATGTTACGATAAATATAAAATTGCAGAAATCAAAAAATATTTGAAGGTATTCTATCCATGCGGTAGCTAAGAAATCTCAAGCACAAGTCTACACGAGAGAAGCGGCATGCACGCGATTGCCTAGTGTAACGTATGTGTGTGTCTGTGTATTTCCCCCTACAAGAGAGAGAGAGAACAATGACTCTAAAGACGTCGCACGTTTTCTTCGCAACAAGTTTTACATTACACTCCGTGGCGGCGGGACTGAGCGACAAGCAACGGAGTGTTCTTGCTTAGCATGCAGATAACTTCTCCATACAGTAAGGTGCACAGTCGTTTTATAAATAATTCGCGCGGATGTCTAAAAGAGCCAAGATTGTTGAATCACAGGCAAGATAGCATGCACACGCAACGGGAGTAATTATATACAATATAACGGTTCCATGCAGAAAGATCTGCAGAAAGAAACGAATCACGATAAAGAGGAACGAGTTGCCAAGAACATTTTTCCAGTTATGTTAGATAATAATATAGATCAAATTTATTTTTTAAAAACAAAACAAAACCATTAAAAAAACTTTTCTTGTTTGATACTTTTGTTAAGTCTTATGAAAATTTAATCAATAAATGCTTATATATATGAAAATATACTTATATATATTTAACTGAAGACGCTATCTTATATCTTAATTGATAACAAAAAGCGAAAACATTCGAATTTGTAAATACTATGAATTGCGTAATATATACTAGTAGGTAACGTTGAATATATGCGTTGAATATAAGAACGAATGAATCATACTTTTAAGTAAATCCCTGAATAATAATAATGATAATAAGTTAGTTTTTTGCTGCGAAGATTTTCATTATATTTGATGAAAAAAGATAATAGAATATTGTAATAACGGGAAATCTAATGTAAATCTTGAATTCTTGCGTTTTATTTGAAATATATTACAAAAAAAAAAACGTTATCAAATCGATAATCAAGTCAATCAAAGTCAATAGCTTTTTTTCTCATTAAAGTTCGTTGTTGGTCAGCGCTTTCTTCCATCCTTATTCCATCTACAGCTTTTTTTTCTTGCGTGTATGTATGTATGTATTCCAAGCTCGAATAAACATATAAAAACATACATATGTGTTGTCTACTCGTAGTATATTTACGTATATGTACGGCTTCGATTATTGGTTCGTCAACTGCAAGTGAAATCAAACAAAAACATTCGCTTGATGATGCGCAAAGCGAGAGCGATGCACAGATTGAAAATATTTTTTTTTTCATTCTTATTATAATTATGGATAATAAATATGAAAAAAAAATATATAAATTGAAATAATTATGAAGTTTGTATTCGATTTATTAATATAAAAATAACGATAATGCATTTCAAGCATCGTTATATGTAAATATAATAAAATGTAAATGTTCATATATTATAATATTTGATTTGAAACATTTAATTATTTTAATTATTATGGATCAGTGAATGAACTTTATATTTATTTATTCTTATTTCATGCAACGATTATTGGACAAGGAAATCAATGGCGCATGACAAAAACTTCGAATAGCCTGGGATATATGTTCTAGATAAAGAATATAATCCAATCTATAGCGAAGCATCACATGGGATCGTTGCGTGAAATCAGCAGAAAAAAAAACAGTAACATGATTTAATCTATTCTGATCGATTTAAAAAAAAAGAAAAAATATCAAAAAATATTTACTAGATAAGAAAACAAAAAATTAATTTTTTTTTTTTAAATGTATTAATATGTTCGGTATATTTTATAATGTATAGTTAAAATATATCTTTTTTTGGATCATTTTCATATTGTGTAATCATTATTACACAAAAATATGTCTAAAAAGAATTCAAGAAAAAGCAAAGTTGAATTGCGTAGGTCACGCACGTACAACGAACCAGCGACAGAGTGATAAATGATAGCGAGGTTTTTGATCGCAAGCCCCACTACTATTGAGAGCCGAGTTTAATCAAGTGCGCGCGAAGAAAATAATACGTTAAGTTATGGTACGGTAATAAAGCACGTTTCTAACGGAAGTTTACTTGCAACGCATAACTATCGAATCATGAATGAATATCTTCGTTGTTTGTCACGTTTCACTAATCATTATGACTAATAGTAATAAATTCATAGAATTAAAGGTCATTTCTAATATTTTCCTATATTGCAATAATCTTTTATATCAAAACGATTAAATACAATTATTGTTTTTGCAAGAAAATAATAATTTTGATAGATATGTTAGAATATAAGTAATAAATCAACATTGCATATAAATACTACTCAAATATGGATAAAAATAATATTGAATAAAAAAAAAAATTAAATTTAATATTATTTATAGATCTCTAAGTACTTATAAGTACTTACGTAAATGTGTATATATATATATATATATATATATATATATATATATATATATATATATATATATAGCTATGCGCATCGAATATAATCCCCTTTACCTTATTTTAACCATGAGCAACACAGTTTAATGATTATAAAAGCCATTGCCCTGACTGGTATAATCACACTAGCAGAATCTCTATAGAAAAATAACAGAGAAAAAGAAATTATTAAAAAAAACAAGACCCCCTCAGAGTATTCTGGAACATGCGTTGGCCAGCCTGCGAGACGGTTCTATCGCGCGCAGCTCAGCTGACAGCCCAATCAGCTGTAAACGTACACAAAAGCGTCGTCCAACAGGTCCACGGACGCGTTCATGAAAACAGTAGCATTTAAAATAAATGTATTTTGTGTTATTCGATCGAAATTTATGCATTTTCTCGTAGAAAAGTAAAATAGATATACGTGCAATATATATATATACACATATAATATATTAATGTGGTCAATATATAATATAGTTACGAAAAAACGAGTGAAGAACTTTCGTTGCGCGAACCGACATAAGTCTAGTAGTTTCGTTCGGTCACTGTTGCTTCGTTCTGGTTAGACAGAAATTGCACGAGGCTACACCACTGCAACTTAAATAAACACCGGGAGAGGAACAAGCAGCATACAGCAGCTTCGAGTTTAGTTAATTCGGGTCATCGTCCTTCGTAACTCGTCGCGCATATTTAATTTTCTATGTAAAGCGTCCTGAACAGATGCATCATGGATGCTTTCAAAACGAACTACATTTTAATATACTTGTGATATACTTTGTAAACACGTTCATATATCAAATAATTTTCAGTCTATTAAATTCGAAAGGCGTTTGACCGATTCGAGAAACCCGTAATCAAATTGCGATTGACATAAAAAAGAAAATAGAAATATTTCTTTGAAGAATTTCTATTGATGACACAATTTTTATAGCAAGAGTCAATTTGTATTATATGCACATGTTGGTAAATTTCACTAAATATTTAAGATACAAAAATCGATGAAAGTTTGATGGCTCGAAGAAGCACACAGGCAAGAAGCAATCGTTACGTCAATTCTCCACTTAGCCTTTACCACAGGTTTTACGTTAGACATTATATAGGTTTTTCAGAACGATCGAAGCTATTCACATTCACACATAGCAAGAAGAAATGTCGCAAGAAGGTATGTGCGTACTAAAAGATAATACTTAGAACGTTTTTATGATGCGACGGTTGAATCAGCTGCGAATGTGTACAAAACAACGAGCATTATCTTAGTGACATTGCTGGTTAAGTATCAGCAAAATTATCATTTCAAATGTAGATATTAAAATGTCATTGACATTAAAATAAGTTAAAAATAATATAAAGAATTTAAAAAAAAAATAAAAAAATTAATTAAAAAAAAAAAATACATCCATGACTTGGAGATATATAATTACATATTTATGGAGTGTAAGAAGATCAATTAACAAGTAGGAGTGTACGTTGATCAATTAACAATGGAATAATAGATTCTTATCCTACGCATATATGCGGACGTGACGACAGAGCTCTTCGATATGGCAGATTGTGCACTGTTACTAAGTGGAAAAATCTTCATTATAATGTACCATTCAGGTAAAATTGAAATAAAAAGAATTGGTTATGAAATTCGAAACAAACAAGATAACGGAAAAAATCGCGTAGAACGCCACAAAGCGACGGCCCTGATCTTCTCATGGAAGGCAGCTGACAGGCCCCCGTCAGCTGAGAGCGTACACAAAGTCCAATGCCGTATGCGCACGTACTTTTAATCTTCGGTCTGTTTCCAAGGAAGAGTTCACTATCATAAAATTTATATGTATCTTCAATCTAAGATTAGCTATTCTAATGATTTAAATAATTGCACGCTAAATATATAATTTTAAAGAAGAAAAAATAGTATTGCGTCGTTTCGACCGATCAAATAAAAACAGCATGGAGTATACCTTTTTAAGTAGCATTCCAAACATATAATTATTTGTTTAAAAAGATTAATTTGAAGCAATGTAAAAGTAAAAAATATCACGAATAATGATTTTTCAATTCGACACAGATATATCAATAATAATTCTAGTAAACGCAACCATTGCACTTTCAATTGTCCAGAATACGTCACATTTCATGAAACATATTAAACCGTAGAAAAATGGCAATGAAATTGAATAAAATGTATATAATGTTGTCAAAGCAAACAAAGAACGCGTGCATAAGAAGAGGGTGCATTGAAACAAGGGTTTACGCACCTCCATATGCATCCGTGGCCGCGGCAACGAGAGACGATGCGTGTCCTCGGCCTCTTCTCCGTCTCGAGCTTTTGATCACGGATCACGGCTTCTTCGACTTCGCGAAATGCCACAAACAACGACGACGACAACTCGTTTTGATCATCACTAACGCGAAACAGTCGCATCCAGCGAGCACCGTACTGCTGATCGGCTCGGCGTCGTTCGATTTATTTCGGTTCGTCCGCAGGCGGGACGATATACGATGACCTATGCGCATGCGCCATTTGAATAAATCCATCTCCGGACATGACTACCAGAGGTCGCTTATAACAAGCGCTATCTTTTCTTTATTGTATTATCGTATGAAACGCGGGAGATTTCAGGATATTGAAATATGCAAGCAATGAAATTTTGTTACATTTGAAATATTTGATTTCTCAACAAAGTAATTCGAAATAAATTTGTATATTGCACAAATGAAACGAATGAAAATTTTAATTGTATACATGTACTACATGTTCGTATTTTCGTGGTTTCAAAAATAGGAGTACTAGTTGTTTATATAGCCCATATACATATCCTCATACGGTGGGCAAAATATTATTTGGACGAGATAATCCGTCTCATGTGCATATGGAGGCAGGAATGCTGAAGAAGGAAAGGTACTTTAATCGCGAGCTCGAAAAAAGGCACATTAAAGCTCGTTTTACAATATTTCATCGTTTAACAACTTCTTTTTTTTTCATCTAAATGCAATTTTAATTTAGGTCGTATTTCGTGTAAAATCATGAAAAACGCATTGCATGTTTATATCTGTCTGGAAAAAATATATATGTATGTTAAAACTATGTAGGAAAGCTACCTTTATTACTTCTTTCATTTCTTTGCGCAATTCTATTAACTATTACATATCTCTGACGAAACTATTACAAAAGTTTACTCTGCTGGATGATTTTGTAAGAATATGTGAATGGATATTTTCACACATATTTTGGTTTTATAAAGTAAAAAAGTCGAAGTCAAGAACATAAGAAAGTACGGAAGTTTAAGAAATTGAACGTCAATCGTATAAAAAACAAAACGATTTTAACGATTCGAACTTTATTCGAATCTTCTGAATTCGTAAAGATAATAATTATCCATTTAATGGAATATAAATTTTCATAATGCTCTTACGCTCTTAATTCTCTAGAATTTGTTAAACAAATTGCGCGATTACATTAACGTAAAAAGTACGTTTAAAGACACCATTCATTTTTCTTGGGCAGACCTACAATTTTAAATGCTCCATAAATGCGCTATGTCTGCCACCCTCTCCCTCTTTCTTGATACATTCTACAAATATTTATTTTTTACTGATCATTCATACGATCAACATTTCTCTCAACTTCCACCATACAAGCACAGCATGAAGGATAACAACAAAGCAGTAGTACATAAAAAACTTATTTTTTTTATGTTTGTTTATTCAATATGTATTTTCTTATAAAGTGATGTCCTACTAATTAAAAGTAAATGAAAAAAAAAATCACCAAACAATAGTTAATATATTCATTAAAATTCATTATCTCATTAAGGCAACTAATTTTTTTAGTTTCATTTTACATATCTAGAGTAAATGATATATAAAGTATATGTAAAACACTAATATATGGTTATTTTTATTTTCTTGTTACAAGCCTTACATATTTAGAATATAATATGTATACTTTGTATATATACTCTTGTAATAAAATTGATTACTTCGTATTCGATTCTAGAGATAATAAATATATCTAACGTGTAATGTTAGTACAAGAGAAGTGCGTGCAGAGGGTGGCAGCAGGGTGCGCATTTGGGAGTGCTATTGTTCCAGGGACCGACCAATCCCCACTTTCTATATCGTCTCACATAGTGACATTTAACTGTATTGCTTTAGTGTCCACAGAGCACGCTTGTTGTTGTTGTTGTTGTTGTTGCTGTTGTTGTTGTACCTGCTGTTGTACTTGTTGTTGAACTTGTTGTTGCACTTGTTGTATCGCTTGAAGCTGTATCGTTTTTGTATCTACAGTGCATGTTGTTTGTTGTTGCTGTTGAGGTTGTTGCTGCTGCTGCTGCTGTTGCACCTGTTGCACTTGTTGCTGTTGCACTTGTTGTTGTTGCACCTGTTGTTGCACTTGTTGCTGCTGCACCTGTTGTTGTGCTTGTTGTTGCTGCTGCTGCTGCTGTTGCTGTTGTTGTTGTTGTTGTTGCTGTTGTGCTTGTTGAGCAGCAGCTTGAGCAGCTTGCCTTTGTTGCTGTCGAAGTATACTTGGAGGAGGATCCATATGTTGACGTTGATGCAGCAGTAAATGATTTTTCTGATAGAAAGCTTTGCCACATTTATCGCACACATGTGATCTTATATGACAGCTACCATCCGTGTGGCGTCGTTGATGTTGAGATAAACCATGTTTTTGCGCGAAACCACGACCGCAATCGGGACATACATGTGGTTTTGGTTTCGGACCTGTTCCTACAGGTGGTGATGTTTGCGTTGCACCATGCATATGGCTGACACCGGGGTTTGCAATGGGTCCATTCATCTGTAAATTTTTTGATTGTAATATACTTTTCATATTATGCTAATATTAATAATACCTGATGAGTTCCAGGGGTATTAGGTGTGAGGAAATGTCCAGGGGTTTGTTGGAAGGCAGCTGCTAATCCACAAAGATCCGTAACAAGTGTACGATCACCAGAATGTAACCTTAAGTGTAATGTAAGAGCTTCTCGATTCGAGAAGTCCAGCCCACATTCCCTAGAATATTAAATTTAACATAAATAGATAATTTATGTTTCAAAAATTTTATTATAAAAACATACATATACTTAATATAAAAAATATAAAAAAAAATACATAAATTGAAATTTCTTACCTGCACATAAGAGATTTTTCATCTGTATTCGTATTATTGTTATGTATCTTTGAATGAGTAACCAGATCTGTCTTCCGGGCAAATGCTTCTCCACAAACTGTACAAGCAAATGGAGTTTCTCCTGTATGTAAACGCATATGTGCCAGAAGTGTTCTCTTTTGAAGAAATTCTTTTCCACAAACAGTACACGAATGGGGTACTCTGCCATGTAGACGACCATGATTCACTAATTCAAATTTTCTCTGGAAGGTTGCTCCACAGTCATGACATACAAATGGATGTAAACTGCCATGGAAGCGCGAATGCATTGTAAGATGATCCTTTTGAGAAAACGATTCTCCACATTCTTCGCAAACAAAAGGTCTCTCTCCTGAGTGGAATTTACTATGCGTCACTAAATGACGTTTTAGAGGAAATGCTCTTCCACACTCTTGACAAATAAATGGTCGTTCTCTTGTATGTACTCTTGTGTGCGTTACAAGATGATGTTTTAGTGTAAAAGACTTTTTACATTCTCTGCACTGATAGGGTCGATCTGCACTATGAAGGAGCAGGTGTGTATGGAGACAATGTTTGTGTGCGAAACTTTTGCCACAATGAACACAAACATGAGGACGTTCTCCTGTATGTACTCTTGCATGTGTTGTAAGGTGATGTTTTAGAAGAAATGATTTTCCACATTCTGAACAAGAATATGGTCTTTCTTTTGGTACTCGGACTTGACTTCCCATATCTTGTTGTTTGACCTTTGTTTCAATTTGAGTAGTATTAACATGTGTTAAAACATGTCCAAAATGAGCTGTGCTATCTGTCTGGCTTGTTGCTACATTGTTTACATTGGCTTGATTTGAAGCAGCTGCTGCTCTTTTCATTAAAATTTCATTGCACTCTTCTGCCGTAAGTTGTAATGGTCCAAGTGGTGTCATGAAATGCTTACTCATGGCGTGTTTATCAGTAGTAAAAACTAAAGTGTTCGAAAAAAGAGAAGGTGGGGGTGTAGGATGTGATGCATCACAATTGCAACCTCCCTTGTCACATGTTAATGAAAACACATCATGATGTTTTTTAGTACGAACATGTGTACCATGTGTTTGATTATGAGCTCCAGCTGTATGATGAGTTGTTGGGGTTTGTTGACAAGTTTCATTCATAGTGAACATGGGTCTACGATGCGTACTATTGGCAACTTTAGTAGGTTTAATATCAACTTGTATCTTCTGACTGGATCCTTGGTCCTGATTATTATTCACAGCATAATTAATATTTGTAGTAAGTTCACCCTGTGCATTCTCTCGGGTTTCAGCTCCAGGTCCTCCAAAGGACCAGGCATACCCAAATCCTGTGCCCACGTTGCCAGGGGTGGTGCACATGTTTGACAGAGGGGTAACGGAGGGGGTGGGCTGGCTGGACGCACTGCTCGTAGGCCCCTCCGTCTCTGTCAATGTATTATCTGCACCATTTCTTTCTATTACAACAAATTGGTCGGCGGGAAATATTTTGAAAGGTTCTAAATAAACGTACCCGTCACACTCCAGTATCTTGGTTGTGAATTTCAGAATTGGAAATCATATCTGCCTGAAGCAGCTCTAGGGTACAATAATATTTAAGCTCTCAATATTAATGGAGAGCTGTAAGTAATTAGGATTCATAAAGTGAAAATTGCAAGGTGGTTAACACCATGCGTTTCTTATCATCTGTGACAAAAAATATAACAAATGTTGAATGTGTCCCCAAGTATTATTTTATTAGACTTAGGAACACACAGTATTTAGGAAGCGAGGTGAGAGAATTAGAGCAGGCGGCAGAGGGGGCCTGTGCGCTGTAAACCAGGTTCCGTAAATCTAGAGCTGTTCTCATACAGTTGTCACCGCGCCACCACGCGTCAATGAAAAAATAGAGTGGTCGGTTGACTTTTCAATGTATTAGAGTCCGTAAGTGATTCTTCGTTTCGGTCTTCGGGCCCGCGGCGTCCACGGGTCTTGAAAGACAACCTCCACCTTCTTCTCACGGCACTCCTACACGCTCACTTACACTTCACCTTCTTTTTTCGTATTTCGTAGCACTGAACCTGTACTTTGATATACATATACGAGCAGCCGATGGTCATTAATTTTACAGAATTGCATATTTTATTGTCCATACAAAATAGCCTCATATATCGGCCATTTTATTTGTAAACTACCAAAAAACAATGCTGCCAATGCACGCGCAATTTTGGAGGGAGCAAAGCTGGCAATAGCGTCATCGAATACTTCCGTACTGGCAACACTGTACCGCCGACGCGATTTCTTCCACCATATTTAAATATTACAGGTTACAAATTATTATCATTTTAATTTTAAAGAAACTTTTTATTATTTATTAGTTTTTTTGCTAATTAAATTGCATATAATTAAATTTATTTAAACTAAATAACGTTTAATAGGAATTTTATGTGTAGTTAATATAAGTATATATAAAAATAAGTTTTATATTAATATGTAATAATCCATAATTATAGGTTATATATTCTATGAACTAATTTAAAATATAAAAGTGAAAAATAAATAAATATAAGATAATTATATAGAGTGTCAACGATGGTAATATTATATTTTCTAAGAATGACAATTGTCACGTGGTAATGCTCATTAGATATTTTTTATTTTTTTTTTCAAATATATTTCATATTTATTCTATATTATATATAATATGTTACATTTATTTTTATTTTTCATTCACAGTTTTTTAAATGTTTCTAGTAGATTATATCGTAACTGGTTCTTTCAAGTACTTATCAAATAGCATGATCAAGTGGAAGGGGAATTTTGCGCGGTAGTTTTTCACTACTCTCGCAAATAGCTTCATAATCGATGGGGGGTCAATATCACGGACGCACTTACGTCCCTGTGGATACGATTGCTTTCGTCATTTATAGCTGATATCTGGCGAGTTATGAGATGTGGGGGCATCTAGGTGGCACAGGGACAGAAACATCGCTGCCACCGCTCGGTTGGTCATCGTCGACGCAATAACGCGGACTCAGCAACTGATAAGCAATCCTGCACGTTAATGGCCTGCGCTCACGACTTGGCAAAAAGCCAGTGCGTGTTGGTGGAATGAGAATCTTACAGTTACGTCCATTCATTTTCTTATTTTATCTCTTTTTCTCTTTACTAGACGTAACATGTTGAATTAAGATCTATCTTTACACTTTTACTCATTTTCATCCTTATATTATTAGACGTCAAGTAATTATACATATATTTTCAACATTTATGCTTTCATATTCATTTCTTTTCAGTTAATATCTATTACTAATAGAATAGTTAATACTTAATAATGTCTTAATTAATTTAATATACATGAAATATTTCATGAAATCTTTTCTTTATCATAACATTATCAGAAATTTTTTTTTAAATAGTATATTTAAAAAAAAATTTTTTTAAATAATATTTTTTCATAACAAATTATATAATAAATAATTTCAATGTAAATTTTAAATGGTTGTGAAAAAGAAAATATGTTTCGTGATGTTTTTATTTAAAATATTTTCACAAAATTCTTATTGGTAAGTATGTTGACATAAGTCAGATATTTTGTCTCTATGTTTTAAAAGCTATGCCTGTTGCAGCAGTAGTTTTGTCTACGAGGAAATAGTGAGAATTTTTACGGACGATTTGCACGGATTATACGAGGCTGACAAGATGATTAAAAAGACCTGCGCATTCGCTTTAGCATGGCGTGACCCCTTTTTGGCACAGTAAATCCCGCAGCTTCTTACTCGACCCTTTCAGAAAAAAGTTTGCCCACCCCTTGGTTAACTGGTAAACGCCTCGAGCTGTCTGCACGCGCACCTGCTATGTACTTATATCGTCCGGCCGTTTCTTACCACGCGATCACGACTTATACCTCTTACTGATAGATAATTTTGCGTAGAAGAATTTTGTTTAGTGTGAAATTTATTAAAATAAATAAATTTGATAGATTAATATCGATTAAGGTCATAGGAAAAATTTTTTATTTTCTAAATTTCTTTTACAAGTATCAAGAGAAAATTAAAATAGAATATTATTCTATATATATTTATTGTGTATTAAAATCACCTTCTCTTTTTGTTCATCGTTTGTGTCTGCTGATTAGCATGCAGCCACACTCATGACTAGATCTTGGAATACAACAGACACGTGAGGCGACTACAGTTACGTTCACAATCCAATCGTAAGATAGATTTCTCGTCGAACAAGCGCAAGATTACTCAAGATTTACAATCGGTATAATATAATTATTCAGCATTATTTATTGATAAAATTTTTTATAAACTTTGCTTTTAAATATAAAAAAATCAAATTTTTATAAAAAATAATCATATTGACTGGATTATATTTATTATATTATATTGCGAGACAAAATAAAAAAATTTTTCTGGAATTTGACTAAAGAATATTATTTGATATATATTCTTCAAATTTTTCCAATGCAATTGAGATTTATAATAATAAGTAAAAATTATTTTCCAAATTGGTAATAAATACTTTTCATAAGTTTTCATGAATAAAAAGTTCAATGAATAATTTCCACAGCTTTTGTCTTAGATATTTTAAAACTGTAATTTATAAGGCGAATGTATTGTTAACCTAGCCATTTAAATATGTTTCGAATATATATATGATATATACAAATTCAACGATCGAGGGTTACAGATCCTCAACGATGGGTATCTTTCACTATATCCTTTTTCTCTCTCTCTCTCATTCTTTTTTTACGAGGAAACGTAGAAGCGTAGAAGCAGGGTGGAGACCCGAATCCTGAGGCAGTGGACCGTGAATGCGATACCAGGTTTGCTATGCTTCGGTGTGGGAGTGGTGCCGTCAAACAACCGTTCGTCGACCAACCCTTCGTAGTGCAATTCTGTCTTCTGCAGGTTATAATTTCCATATTTATATTAATTATACTTCGATATATTCTGTTTTTGCAAAAAGTAATTCAAATTTTCTTTTGGAATAATAATTTCAATGCAGAAGTAGAAATCAACAGACAATGAAAACAATAAAGAATATAATATTTTTATTTTTATTTTATTTAATCATCATAATAAATTTTATTTTATATCATTTTATTAAAATGAATATAAAATATAAAAACAAATCGTTCATCGAATAGATTATCGAATAAAGTTAATCTAAAGGAATGATCTATATCGTTCAAAATCAATTAGTCACTTCTTCAATTGTGAACGACGTCAAAGTGAATATTTTTCATCTTCAAAATAAAGAAGTAAATGCGCAACAAAAGGATGGTAGGATGATCCCAAAGATAAAGGATAAAGCAATAAAATACATGAATTATAAAATTTAGATTTTAATATATTAATTAACTTCTTTGCAAAAAATTACAAAAGTTTTTTCATTTTTTTCTTTTCAAAGTATGATATACAAACTATATACTTGATATACAAGTCTATTAATCACAGCTGTCATAATAAAGTTATACTAATCCTAATATTTATTCGTAGCTCTATGTGATTATGATTCATCATCTGCAAGCAAAATATACTGATACTGTATATAATCATTTTAAAGACATATGTCACTTCTAATATTGTTTAGAAAAGCTATGGCGTTACTAATTATAAAAGAAACATTAAAGAGATAATTCTGATATTGTCACCTTAAGAAATGAAAATATCTAATACAGCATCTATTTATGAACGTGAGATTAAAATGTGTCAAGTTGTTAAATTTCATTCGAAGACAAAGCTGCCTGTTGAACCGGTAGAGCAAGGTAATTACAGTTTCGTTGCAGACTATCGGCGGCGTCTTTTTCTTCTCACCCTAATTAAAAGATGATTAGCTAATGAGGGTCACAGATATTCTCAGTCACTAACGAGCTTCTCTGTTGTTGGGAACATTTATATAGGTATAATTTCAAGATTTCTATCTGACTATAAAGTGCTATTTGGGATCATAGACCCTGAAAATGAATACAAGGATATATATGATTATATCCATGCATTTAGATTTAAATCAAGAAGAACAAGTTATTCTGCATTCTTTGTCTAATTTGTCACATTTTAAAAATCAATTAAAAGCAATTTTTCAATTTATCTATTCATTTCATTTTATTTTTTAATTTGCAAAATTTTGAAAAAAAAAATACATTTGAAATGAATGCATGGTAAAATAAGATTTGAAATATTAAAAAAAATACATTAAAAAAATGATGCTTGACGAAAAAGAAAAATGTTTGCTCATCTATATATTGCGATCAATCGTTTCCACGCGATAGATCACTGGTCACGTGCCGCTGCGCGTCGGTTCATCGATCACGATTAGTCGTATGACCTGCCAGAAGTTCATCGATTTTCAAGCCACCCTGAAGTTAACTCGTGTGACAACAATTCATGCGTTCATTGGTCGAAAATATTATATTCTATCCAATATTGATTTACATGAGTCAATAGAAATCTAACATAATTTAAATTTAATATATGATTGGTAAAAACATAACCTCTTTTCATATGTTACTATATTATTCTAGATGAGACAAGAAGTGATTGGACAGAATTATTATTGTCATATTGGAATAAAACATTCAATGGAAGGAAACATTTATTGGTCTCTACAAATTGATATAATCTTTTGATCTGCAATCCGTGTCTTCGATCATAGATGCATCGCATATTTGAATTCCCAAAACATCGATGCAACGATTTTTCTCTGTGATACTCAACTGAATATATGTATTTACAGTGTCGACTCACAAATAGAACTCTTTGTTCTCTTTCGTATAAAATTCTGAGCGATCCCCAGGGTACTTTGCCGACCAGTTCACTGCTTACTTTCGAATGTATTCACTAGGGAGTTTCGCGTTATATTTTCCATTCTCAATAGCGGAAGCGTCGGTGTGCTTTGATCTGACGAACGACTAGCACTAGCTTTTAAGCTTGTAAAAGTAACAGGCAGATGGTTAAGATAGCAATAATTTAATCTTCGATATTGTAAGCCTTTTGCATGCGTATCTGTCTTATCTTATTTTTGTAGGTTATACATCTTTATAAATTCAGAAAAAGTTCGAATGAAGATTAATTGAAGAATTATTAATTTGGTTTATAAAAAGTTTCTATTATTATTTTTATATGATATATTTGAAATACATATAATTTATCGATAAGTCAGATAGTTAAGTCAGATTGTGTATTCTTTGGGAAAGTACAAATTCTCAAAGCGGAGAAACGGTTCTCTTCAAATCGATTGAGAATTAATCCGACTGCTATCACGTTTCGCAAACGTCACTCCATTGTCTCATTGTCCATTGGAGTGAGAGATAGCGATGGAGCAGTAGAGAACGAGAGATGACTTTCCTTCGTTCCTATCTTGCCTCCTTTTGAGATCCCGTCTCGATCCTATTGGAGGCCAGGGGGATTCTCTGTTCTTCTATGGGCAACTAATGCTACTGGACGAGAATTGAAACTATGACCTGTATCCGACTCATTTCACCGATTGCTTTTATCACTTTTTCTATATTTATTAAAGTTTTCTATATCATTAAAGTTTCAATCGAAAAATGCGTGTATAATAAAATAAGAAAAAAAGATAATAAAAAATGTCTTCTATGAGCGAATCTCTGTATCTTTTTATATTATATAAATGATTATCTCATATTTCTTTACATTAAAATATTCTATACATTCTATATAACAAAAAATTAAATATAAACGACACTTTTTAATCTTATCTTTGTAGATCTCGATTACGAAATGGCTTCTTGATTGAATTCTCGTTTGCCTGCCTCTCGTTCTTCGGTCAACTCGGTTTGATCGGCTGTTATCAGTAAAACATTAAACGGACAAAGAACAGAACATGGCTACAGACTATAGATCAGATCGTTCTCGATGATCAGGGTACATGGAGATTCCTCGGATATATCTGCGTCGCTGAAAAGGGGCGTCATGCATGGCTCGCACTAGGGTGTCATCTGCACCCTCTACAACATGACCAGTTCTGTAGACGATCTTCACGGTCAATATAACGGATGTCGTAAAATCAATTAGTGGCGAATTGTGCCGCAGCCCGGATCGTATGCACTGTACGTGCAGTTCATAAAATTCCTTTTTTTTTGTGATCTTTTTGAATTACTCTATGTTCCTCGCATCGGTTCCAGTCGATAATCATTTCTTATCAAAGTACAGTTTTAAAACTTATCTACAATATTATACATGTACTTTGTTAAATTTTTCATTTGCAACAGGAATATGATATTGGTATGTCATAGATATTTCTGTAAGTCGCTTTTATATCATTCCGACAATAGCTTAGTTAATATTGACTTTTGAATGGTCCAATCTTAGAAAGAGCCTTTCCTTTTAGCGTGTTTCAGCATACAGTAAATATTATCAGGTAGATACTGTTACGGATGTTTCTCGGTGAATTGATGAGATTGTCAGTTCATTTTTTTGCCTTTCTTTCATTTTCTTTCTTTTTTTCTTCCAGGAAGCCATCCCCGCATAGTGAGACTCAAACGACATCCTGACAAATCTTTGGGGTCGACGTCGTAACCAATTGAAAGAATTTTCCGTGACGACTCGTTCATTGTGCGTGTTTACTAGCTAAGCGATTTTCTCGTTGTAGAAAGGTCGAAATATCTTTCAGAAATACAATAGAAAACTTGTAACAAAAATCATAGAATCAAACATTTTAAAGGGAAATTTATGTTATTCACAGGGTAAGTGACTTAAAATGATTAAATATAAGCAAATGCGTTGCAAATGAAAATATAAAATGTAAAGAAATATAATGTCATTTAATTTTTTATTACGATTTTTTTCTCCTTCGTAGTAGCAACGATTCAGATCTCAGTAAATTGTACAAGTTTTTATCATCCGAGAGACGTATATCTATGAAAAAGAGAAATAGTCCACGTAAAACTTTAACGTCCTTTGTGCGAACGTCACCCGTTACAACGCAACGTTGCTTTGGCTAAGAGCCGGTAAAAGTCGAAATGAAGGAAGTTCTCCTCTGAATTCTATTTCCTTCGTCAAGCGGTTTGCAGCCTTGCCTATCTGTTTTCTCTTCACTTCTCACCCTTCTATCTTTTCTCTTCCTCACAGCTACCTTACTACCTAGATAATTTAACCATTTCCAGCAATAAATCAAGTAATTTTCACTTATAATTACAAGCACAGTGATTTTACGTAACCTTTCCAAATTATTTCTTCTAAACCGTTTTATTAACCTTGCTGACATACAATGATATTAACTAACCTCTTAATAATTGTAATCATAGTTTAAGATACTTTCTGCTTATTCATATTTTAATTTTTATATTGCACACAGGTTATCTTGACATCTCTACCTCGCTAATCTGTGACGATTAACCCAAAACATGGGAATAATAGGAAGGGAAACCGAAGAGAAGACGCACATATGAAATTCATTCTTCTTCAGCAAGGAGTGAAAGAAAAGGTTCTCCTTGTGGCTACAACTCACAACTTACAATTCGGTGGCTACGAAATGGCTACACCCTTTCATGAACGCGCGGTTCAACCACTCGTGACCCGACCAACTTCGCCCCAAGTGGTAAGTGTGGCGGGAATTATGCAATTATTGCATTGCGCCCGACAATTGTCGCGGAAAACGGTGAGTGCCTGAATGGCCTGAGTGTCTAAGGGGCAAGGGGGCGCGAAAGAAGGATTTCCTTGCCGATTTACTACCGAGATCTCCCCATACGTTTCATTCCTTGTTTTAATTCATTCCATGTTGGATGCGATAACGATCGAAAGTCAGAGGTAAAACGATCCTAATCGGATTTTGGAAATAAAAATGTATCGTAAGATCAGATCAGATATTCTTGAATATTAGAATGAATTGTGTGAGATATATATTCGAATACATCTTTAAAATGGAATCATGAAATTATTCGTGAAAATTCTGGTGGTTTATTTGTAAATTCCTTTCGATTTCGTTGGTTTCTCAAGATTCCCAAGGGAAAGTCTGCTTCAGTTGTAACATTAGTCAATCAAATTGATGTATCGTGCGATTGCCTGGAATTTAAAATGTATTTAAATCTGAAAACACTATAATTTAAACATCAAATAACATCAAATATTTTTCGTGGAAACAAAAACTTTTATATTGAAGATATTTTCAATTGTAATTGTTGAATTTTTATTAAGAATTCAAAGTTTGACCAATGGAAAAAAAGAATGAAATCTGCCTCTGTTAATAAAGATACCAATCTATATGATGTACAAGCCACAGCCAGAGATACACATATACGGGTACAATATAAATTATAACCTTAATACCGTATATATTTAGATCATTTAGACTATTCATTCGCGTTAATATATGTTCTTTCATCGTATCATATATTTGCATGCACAGCATTTTATTTCATATATGAATACGACGATTAAGTCATGATCTTATATTAGAAATTGAACAATGCTTTCAGTATTAACTTTCATAAACATTATTCGCGAAATTCTCAAAGATTTGAATAACTTATTATTTGAAATAATTTAAAATTCGTATGCATGATGATTCTTTTATATAATTTTTTATCGTCTTATCTTTTCTTTTTAGGGAAAAATATTTCAATTTATGATATAAAACGAACCAATTCCCAGTTTTTTGGAGCTTTGTGAACAGGAAATTGAAAAATTTTCTGAATAAAAAGGAAAACGTATAAAATTAATACGAACAACAAATTTTGATTATTCTGCCTTCGTTAAAGATAATGTAATGATATTAATAATATTAATTTATTTTATATATTTTATATTTCTTTCTTATCTTTTTTCAGAAATGATAAAAAAATTTCAAAAAGTCAAAAAAAAAAAGGAAAAGAATATTAAATTTTATTTTTTCTTTTGTCGAAGTCGACAAATTCTATTGCGTGCTGTCTGATATCAGCATAAATTAAATAAATATTGATTGAACAAAATATTTGATGCATTTAATCTAACGCATAAAAGTTTTTTTGGATTTACCTATTTAAATCTGTTACGAACCAATTTTTAGTCAATAATTTATTGTCGTGCATAATAACGAGCCTGTTTGATTTGTATATGAATGCCTGGGTAAACAATTACTGAATTCATGTGTGGAACCCTAAAACTTAATTATCTAGAAGAAAGATGCACTTGATCGACTGGTTATTTATTTTTTCTGGCTGATGAAGAATTTTATATAATGAAACTGTTTAGATTAAAAATCATGGCTCCTATAAATTTTACAGAAAGATCAGAGACCCCTCTTTCAGAATATAATTGATCGATCCTTCGTTTTCATTAAATCCTCTTCTTAGGAATTTTTATGTAGAATAATAAAAACTGTTGCTCATAAAAACTGCTTTAACGAAATAAAAATTAAATAAAATAATCCGCAGACTATTTCAATCTTTTTTATAAGTTGATCAAAGACATTATTCTTTGTAATTCAAACAACTTAAGAAACTTAAAAAAAAATATATTCTACGAAGATTATTTAATGAAATAAATCATGCAAGATGAAGAAATTTTTATAATTGAAATGACAAAGTGCAGGAATTTATCAATAAGAAAAAGCTTCTTAGAAAAGGATTACAACCTGTATTAATTCAAAAGAATATTATATGTCTATTATGAAAACTAGTATGAATTGTTGAAACATATTATGTTTCTATATATATATATATATATATATTACGTTTTACAATTTTTCATCTCTCATTTTTGTTCCATTGAAAAGAATTTATAAATTGTAAAAACTATTGAATTATGTGCTTCCACGAAGGGAACAATCACTGTGTGAAAGTCGAGTCAATGCTATAACAACGAGACGATCCGCAAATAAAGAGGATCTGCAGGAAATCTGCAAACACGAGCGAAGCAAACGGGCCGGTCCATTAATATTCCCTCGTACGATCCGAATAAGGAACGCGCAGTGAACTGAGAGGCTGCCCGACCGAAGCTATAAAAATTAATTAGCTCTTAGAAGAAGAGACTGGCTTCTATACCCATGACTCGTTCACCAAAACTGTGAGACCATCCTCCGTAGGAAACGACCTTACTTCGTTATTTGAAGGATCCAAGCTGGCACGGCTCCTGTCATAGATCCTCGATGAATGATCGATACGATATCCCTTGAACGTGGCTCGATCCAGACCCTTTCCCTACATCGTTGTTGCAAGGTATAATTAGTCATCGATTCCTCGGTTCGTAGAATGATGGACAACGATCACACGATTCGATCTTGGAACATTTTGTCAGGATTATTTTTTAGTCGTTCTAGATCGTGTCTAATAGATGATTCATTGTGATTTCGAAAGAAATAATCTAACATCTTCTTTTATCTATTAACGTTAAGTGATAAAATGTTCTTTTTATAGATATGAAACATCTAAGTAAGATGTTTTAATTTTAATAATATCGATTTCCTTTCTTGGGAAAGTTTTTTCCACTGTGTTGTTAAGTAAAGTATGTAATATTTTTTTTTTTTTTTTGAATTTCTTATATTCTCAGAAGATATAATGGCTTTGTACACGAAATCTTCGGTAAAGTCTGTGTATTTACCAATTCTTAAAATGCTTCTTAATAATGTTTACCAACAGTAATGGTTCGTTTTTTAATTGTAGGAGAAAAGGAGGCAAGTGAATAGAAAATGAAAGAGAAGCATTTTGGTGCATTATTATACAGCACAGAGGGAATTCGATTATGGCCAGTATCCACAAATTGCCTTCTAGTTAGCGGGAGTATCTTGTGGTCGAACTATCGCGAGATAATTACACTTCAACCGCTATAATGGCAAGTTAGTTATAGAGCGGTGGATCTTGGCTCGGGAATTGCGAGCTGGCTGATTGAGCATATCCACTGAAAAGGAACCGTTTCCTTCTTGCGAAGGACAAACTTTGATCGAACGAATGCTCGAGAAAATCGATTTATCATGTCAATCGTGTCAATGTGAAATTGATTATCTATCTCTTCATCTTTTATTTACTTTACTTCGAATTATCTTAAAAATTGAAACGATTCTGTTCTTTAATTCAACTGTTGCGACTACGATGAAGCAAAATGGGGATTAATAAAGATTAATGAAACGTTAACGTGTTTTTAATTAGTTCGTGAAAATGGAATAGAAGTTGAGAAACTTCTGTTCTTTAACTGAATTACAATTACGAAATCAAATGTTGATCAAGGTAGAAACGCAAAAGGAGGAAAAAAGCAGGCAGGTGTAATGCGACAAGAGGTAATAGATATTTTTCCAAGATTTAAAAGTGTCTGCAAGAGTCAACCTACGGAACCTTCTCACACTGCGCACCGGCGTTCGAGCTTGAGAGCTCTTCGCCTTCGGAACAATAAAACCATTTCTGTGGGGGAGTGAAACAACTCTGGAAACCGTTCTTCAAATTGCTGATGGAGGCACAGGTAGATCTATTCGGTACTTCAAAATGGAATTCTTTCGTCACAGAATTCGTTTTTTAAATATCGATCTAGTATCAGATATTTAATATTCTTAAAAATTTATTCATCTCGTACATGTACAACGTATCATTTTTATATACAATTTTTCCACTTGCAGAATCATCGCAGATTAAAATCAGCTGAAAAAAAAGATGAAAGAAAAGATTGTGAAAGGAAAAATGCTGAAATAGAAACTAGATTATCGTGGACGAAGAAGGAGGAAATCGGGAATCGGTAAGTATGATAGGATGATTTTCGTTCAAGGATTCTTTATAGCACTCAGAAGCGTGCATAGGAAGACGGTAGTCCACGAACCCTCGAGAATCGAAGAACTACCAACGAGCTCCAAGAACTACCTACTCACTTACGGACTCTCACCTCGGTTAGCCTACTTACCTTTCCTTTTCTAACCATCTCTCTCTCTCTCTCTCTGTCTGTCTCTCATTTCCCTCCCTCCTCGACAGTCTCGGTCCTGCGGCACGGAGTCATAACCACAAGGAGTACAATGGGTGGAAACCACTGGCGGCTTTTCACTGCCACTTCTTCAGCCCGCCAATTAATTTCCGTGGCGCTGATCTCGTTCTTGAAGAAGGCCACTCAAGAGCTGCCGATGGATGAGCATAAATCTTCAAATCCTTCTTCTTCTTCTTCTTCTTCTTCTTTCTCCCTTTTAGCCTCGTGCTATTAATGCGTTTTACTTGTGAGGTCCATCCGAGTTGTAAGATCCTCGGGTGTTTACGATCGTCTGATCATTCATCTTTTTATTGCTGGCCCTTTTTTGAAATGTTTTACACGTATCTAATTGTTGAATTGAAGAAAATCAAATAAATCCTGTATTTAAAAATTTTTCCATGATTTTCTTCTTTTATACTATCAGCAGTAATAATAATAATAATAATATTTATCGCTTAATAATGTTTGAATAATAATAATAATTATAATAATAATAATATTTCAGTGGGTGCATTATAAAGAAGCGCGCTAACGGAATACGATTTTATCCGTGGGAACTTGGACAGATCTTCTTGAGGAACATCTGCGGATAAAATATTCGTGGTGCACCAGTGGAAATAAGGAATCACCGCATGGGTGATCTATTTTAGAAGATGCGAACCGCTCTCCATGGGTGTCTAGCCAGCGGAAAAATTGAAAGGCCGCGCTAATTCGCGCGACAATGGTTGCCGACAGCACGCCGGAACGGAAGTTTATCGCGAACCTCGCGAAAAACGACCTTTGGCCGGGCGCCAATCGTGGCACGATCTTCCGGGGCTCATGGCCAATGACGAGGACCACTCTTGTCGCGCCGACTTGCATAATTTATTATCGACCGACGTTTCGACGACAAATGCTCGACGTTTCATCCAATTGCGAAAAATTTCGTGGTCAATCAAACCTTGCCCATTCTTTTCGAATTCGTTCGAAGCGTTAATACAAGATCAATTTATATTAATTTTCTTGTCACGATCATTAATATACCGAGAATATTTTTTACACGGAAGATCTGCCTTGGAAAATATTTCAATAAAATCATCCTCTGGTTGGCCAATAGTCAATTGCACAATGTTGCGCGTACAAGCGAACGTATCTATACATGGGTCAATGATCGAAGAGTTTAGACAGGAAAGCAATATTATATACACAGTCATCGATATTCTTATTAACGAATTTATTCTCCACAGATTAAACGAAGGATCTCGAGCCCGTCGAACACGCATTGAAAGTATTTGGAACGTGAAACAGATCTTCATGGTTCCTCCCTTCTCGAGTTGCCGATCTGACGTAAAGGTGATGAATGCACCGGCATTTAGCAAAGTCGCTCGCCGGCTTGCGAGAGTCGCCTAGACGATAGAAGGATCAGGGTGTAAAAAAGCAGCGACTACGTTGGCGGAAGGACAAAGGAAAAGAAGAAAGAGAAAGAGAAACGGAGGGAGGGGATCCAAAGACGCGGGGCCGGAAAGGGGCGGAGGGGAGAGAGAAAGAGAAATGAGGGAAAAGGGAAGAGGGAAAGAGGTTGTGCGCGCGGAATTCAGAAGCGGAAAGAGGGATGGAAAGAAAAAAGAAAAGGGGGATAGAAGAAGGAGGAAGAGAGAGAGAGGGAGGGAGGAGGAGGAGGAGAGGGAGAGGGAGGAGAGGATAGGGTGGCGGAGTGAAAGAGTAAGAGAAAGAGAGCAGGGATTAGATCTCAGGGTGAGTGGGTAGGATTGGATTTGGCAGAGGCGGCTCCGTTGGTGGTAGAAGGCTGCCGGAGAAGGAGGAAAGGGGAAGTGGAGACTTTGGTTGGTGTCCGAGTGGTGGTGGGGTTGTGGATGGGGAAACGCACCGAGCCAAGGGAGAGTGTCAGAGAAGGAGAGACGTAAGTGACAGGATAGGTGGTGGTGTAGGTGAACTGGACAACCACCAGAACTCTCGCCAGTATTTAAGGGAGAGTCGCGAGCGTAGCGCGCCAGTTACTACGGCCGATTGCCTCCACGAGGTGTCCCCGAGATAACGGAGTCGACGTGCACGGCACTCGACTCTGGTGTGGAAAGAAAAAGGGCGCGAAAAGTCTTGGCCACGTGACTCGATTTTGCGAAACGCTCGGCTTCCTTTTTTATTATCACCGCACCCGTATCGTTCGCATACCGTTCAACATTCCAAAGTTTCTAAAGTTTTGCGCATGAATTTGTTCAGTGACGATGTAATGTAGCTACGGGGACGTACGAGTCGAGAGATTTTTTTTTTTCTAATAAGAGAAAGATTTCCGTTTAATAATTACGATCGATAGTTATCGAAAGGAGAAGTGATGATAGAAGAAGGTGATTGAACCGGTGACAGTCGTCGAACATGAGGGAATGTGCATCCTTTGAGAAAATTTGCCTCAGTTCACGGAATCAGTGTACGATTTATGGAAGAATTTAAATCGTCGCACCGAGGAGTCTTTGGTACTTTGGCTCGCGGACCGTGCAGATGAGCGTGATATCAAGGTATATCAAGGTTGTTAAAAGAATAATTCGGCGTGAGCAGTGGTACTTGCTCTTTTCGTTTTAATAGAAGAGAAATTATCTGGAATGGGAACATTATCGAAGAAGATAATGTCGAGATATTAAAATATCTTCATTGTATATACTCACGGGTTATTTTTATCCTCTTCTTATGCTCGAGAAAAAGTATCGCTTTCATTTTATTGGAAAAATATTTGCAGAGGTTCGCGAATTTCTAAAAAAAAGAAAAATAAACCGTTTCGAAACGTGGGAAAAATAATACGTACGGCTGTATATGCAAATATAATGTAGCGTTAATTACGTAAGAGCCGAGATATAAAGGCGCGGCTTCTTTTTATCCGATGAAAAGAAGATGATTAAGCCCCCGATGGCAAAGTGCCAAACAGTTCTCCGCGAACGATGAAAAGAAAACGATAGGATCATGGGTGGTATCGGGCCGGCGGCTTGTCAAAGCCATGGCGCTTTAATTTCTTTAAATCGGAGCAGAACGCCAGAAATTGATATCCCCCGTTACACTGTTCATCGATCCAACCAATTCCCTTTACAAATTCCCTTTACCGTCTCTTATTGAATTTAGCAACAGCTAAAGATAAAATAAGAAACTGAAACGAGACAAAGAGGATATGTACAAATATATTATCTCTTATTATCTCTCGATTCAAAAAAAAAAAAAAAAATCTCTTCGTCAAGTTTATTATTATTCACGCGAAGGAATTTCGCTTTCGAGGCAAAAATTTAAAAGGAGCTCGAACAAATAAATTCACGACCAAAAGTAATTCCGTTTTGCAAATCAGTTGGCGATGGAAATATTCAAAGAATTTCGATCGTTCGAATTTATGATATAATATATAATATCTGTTTATAAGAGATTAGTTAACCGGACTGTACTCGGGAAAAGAAAAATAAAACGGATCTGGTTGGCGATGTTAAGCGGAAGAAGGGAATGTAACATGAAACTTCTCCGGATTCCTCGAGTCAGAAAATAAAAGAATAGAAATAAAATTGAATTTGCTAGCAGGCAGATCGCTTAACGAGGTAATAAATATCGCGTCTGTGTCCAGGGAAAGAAGGCGAATCGTTGGGATCCGGTACCCGATGCTGCCGGCATTGGGGCTGCTCCTGGTGTTGACGGACGCCGGGGCTGTTCACCAGCAATCGAACCTTCTCCTATCCTACGCGAACACGTCGTTTGGATTCCCCGGGACCACGTCCAATCGCGGTATTTCAGTCACCAGGATTCTGCAAGACGGGGAACTCGAACGTGTGATCCGGTTGCCTGGAATTTGCGCCAAGGAGACCATCGTCAATTGGGGGTAAACAAATCTTTTTCCTCATCGAACCGAGAAAGATCATCGCTTCACCGTTTAATATTAGCCTAGGCTTTTGTAACTGATATTTTTGGAAAGTTTTTTTTATATCTATCTCCTCTTTACAACGCTTCTCGAGAATATATTTAAAATTGTTCTTCTTGCAAGATTCTTCTTTCTTGTTATTTCTTTTTTTTCCCCCCTTCTTTTTTCTACCAAACGCAATAACATCGACGATGAATATTTATTATCACAGCATTCGATAACCTATCGAATTTGATACAGATATTACGTCGAACAAGAGCGAGGATTCGTGAACTAGCTCTTTGTTCACTCGAAACTTGCTCGACTCGTCGTTGTATGCGAGTAATCGCAAGTAAGATCGCGAAAAAAATTCTTCTTAAATCGCGATGTCCAATTGTTTTTTCGATCAACGTTGGAACAACACCGTGCGACTCCTCTTTACTCTGAAATAACATTTCCTTCGGTTAGGAGAGCAAATCTCCTCGACAGAGAGGGAGAGAAAAAGAGCGCATCCCTTGACTCGCAACCCTCTCCGGCTGGAAACGTAGGAATCGGCATTAGGCGAAGAGGAAAACAATACCTCCTTTCATTATTGCCAATACGCGTGGGAGACTGGCCACGTATTTAACTTCGACTCTCTCGACACCACGTCGTTTTTACATCGGTTAGCCGATACCGGCCATTCGTTTCCAGTTTCCTGGACGCGTCCTTGTCAGCTGGAAAGCTCATAGAATTACAGCAGCGCCGTGCTAAATCGAGTTGTTCGCTGTCTTTTTTTAAAAGAGCGACTCGTATATATATATATATATATATCCACACGCTCTCCTCCTTTCTCAGTTTCTCTTTCTTTTCGAACGTTGGATGCGATTCTCGAAAAACTTGAAACCAGAGACTTGAAACCGTTTAATTATCTTTGCTTTGAAACGAACAATTGTCCGGCGTCGATACGCCACGGCGATTTGCCAAATTTTCGGATCGAAAAACAATTTATCGCGCTCACCCGTGGACAGTGACCGCTAAGCCAACCGAGGCCTTAAGCCGAAAAGCGGCAAGTTAAGTAAGCAAGGATTAGGCGGAGGCAGGAGACCGAACATCGAGAACACGGCCCCCGGTCGCTGGCCTCGGACCAGCGGTTGTAACTCATCTGCGGATGCTCTCACGAGGATATCAGGGAATTCCACGACCGCGAAACGTCACCTTGCACTTAAATCGGTGAAAGCTCTTTTGCTGTAACGAGAAAAGCACGCGGCTTGCCATGTTCTCATGATTCAAACCCACCCCGTTTCTCAAACCGTCCATTTTTCAACGAAACCTTCTTCTTTTTCTCCCCTTCTTCGACCTTATATATTCACGACGGAGAAATAGTTTAAATAGTTTATTCCGTCCAACGATCGCTTTTGGGGAACGGAAGTAATTGTTCGTTTCGGGACGAATTGTGTAAATAGAGATAGAAGTAACATATTATTGGAATGATAAATTAAACGCGATATTTCGCGTGAACACGTCGAGGATAATTAAACGTTGTTATCGAGGGACAGTCCCCAGTTAACGAATTTAACCACTGTCGAAGATATTTATCGGTGCGACGAAAAGAAGGAGGAGCATCAATCATAGGTGAACGTTAATCACGAGGAAGTAATCGTGCGACGCGTGCGTGCAGTCAATCTAGCGTGAATTAAACGCGTGTACGATAATAGCCATTTCGAATCGACGATACACCCGTCCTTTTGTAGTTCATGCTAAAAAAAAAGAAAAATAACGTATCGAAAAAATAAACCAGAATTCGTTATTGTTGTTTTTTAAAGAAAAATAATGTTTCTCCGATAGATACACGGACGTAGCATTGAGACAGGTCTGGATACAGAAGACGGGCAGAAAATTGCAATTGATATACGAGGGTGGCACATTGACCGACTGCATGGACGATATACTCACCGATAGCGATGAGAGATCTTGTACGTCAAGCACACATTTGGACGACGATTATGACGATGAGATATCCGTGGAATTGTTCGAGGTGGACGGGCAGGAGGATGCATTGAGGATCCCCCAGGATCTATCCTGGCTCTCCTCCGTGTCCAACTTACGTCATCGATGTACCCACGTAAGGAACAGGGCGCGAAATCAACTGATTTCTCAGCATCGGCGAAGGTATAAAATCTGTGATGAATAAAAGAAAAGATGTAAAAAGAAATCTTGTTATATTGTTTGGATAATTATTATATGAATATTAATAAGAGGATCAGTATTTAAGAAATAAATTTCCAAAATAAAACAATTTTTATATAATGCAGGAAATATTCAAAGCTTTTAAATGGGACGAATAGCGGCCACCATCAGAGACGAGGTAAAAGCCGTTCGCGAAGAGACTTGTTGATGATCCCAGGAACACAATGGTGCGGTCGTGGCCATCGGGCCACGAAATATACGAACTTAGGCGGTTTTGGCACAGCAGATGCTTGCTGTCGAAGACACGACACGGCGTGTCCCTTTTTCATCCCGGCTTTCGAGACACGCTACGGTTTCTTCAACTGGGGTATCTCAAGCATGATGCATTGTGCCTGTGATGAACGGTATTGAACATCGATTACGTTTAAATATTATCCGGCAAAGGATTTAAATCAAGGAATCAAACGAAAATCATTTTTTTCATCATCTTTGTAGATTTCGAACGTGTTTGAAGATGGCGGGCACAGCATCGGCAAATTTTATTGGCAAGATTTTCTTTGATGTTTTAAGAACGAAATGTTTCATATTGAAACCACAAAAGGTTTGTACGAAATGGTCCTGGACGGGCAAATGCCAACATTATGAATATCGAAAGCAGGCTCATGTTCGCAATAATGTTCCTTATCATTAAAATGGAAAAGTAGCGGATATGTTTGAAGATATTCTTTTTCTAGAAATGTCAATACCAATTCTCAGGGATGTAATAATTTATCGAAAGTGTTCGATCATGACTTAAAGGCATGCAGGACAACGGATCAAAGATAAAAATAATCATCCTCTTTAACTGTTTAACTATATAAATGACAATACATAGTGGTCACGATAGAAAATTTAATCATTAGAACAGATTTGAAACAATTTAATATATTTCAAATTTCTCGGAACTTTTCATGATGTTGAGTGATTTGCAATAAAAAAAATAAATTCCAATATCTGAAATATTTAAAATAACAATTATAAATATAACATGTAATAAAAATCAATAATAGAAATTTTTAATTTTCGATTTTTCAAAATTAAATTCTTTTTAAATGGCAAATAATAAAGAGAAACGATAAACGAAATCGAGAAATGAAATCGTTTGAAATAGACAGGGTATCATTTCTATTATCTATAACTATATAATAACCATGTAGTCTTTATTGTTCTCAAAGATGCCAAATAAATTATTCTGTAGATAAATCATAATAAAAATGTACATATATTACAAATAGCATAATTTTTAAAGCATGAATCTAGAAAAATTGAATGCATTAAAAAATAGTTTAACCGAATTGTTATTAAAAATGATAGTTAAAAAAATTTGGAAAATCTATTTCTTTAAAATCGTTGAATCTATATAGTTAGAAATCTGAATAATAAATTATTAATTTATTTTTATTTTAATTATTCATCTACGTATGATAACATTAATTTTATGTTATTTATGTTTGTGCATGTATTTAATATATTGTATTTATGTATGAACGAAGCATGCTTTTGAATAATAATAATAATGTATAAAAATGTTGAAAAAAATTCGAAATTATAACTATACAATAGTATTTAAATATTCAAATATACTATTTAAATAAAATATATCAAAATAAATTATATTAAGTAAATATAAATTAAATACACGATATGTTTTCATATTGTATAAATGAAAATAATTCATATATATCGTAAAGTGTCAAAATATTTAAAAGTAAGTATATAATTGTAAATATGTATAATAGGAGAACAATATATCATCTTTAATAAATAATACATTGTAAGAATAATTACAATAAAATCTTGTGAGGAATTATAAAAATTGAATATATTGTTATTTCTATTTTTTTTCTGTACTTTGAAATTTTAATTCAATTATTTCATTGAATTTAAATACAACTTTTAATTTCGCGCGTTATTGCATGTGCACGTGTTTCCGTTAACTAACTTGCCGAAAATGCGCGATTTATATCTACAAAAAAATAAATGCATATCTATTTAAAATTTAATCTTGTGAATAATTAAAATTTTTTCGTAAAATTTTACTACATAATATAAAGTATTGTGCATTAATAGAAAAAATTAAAATCAATTCATTAAGAAGTATAAGACAATTGAAAATGAAAATGTATGAAAATGAAGTAAAAATAAAACATGGTGAAATCGTTTGTTCATCATCAGAATTAGATTTAGGTGTTACTTTGAAAAGTGGTCAAAGTTTTAGGTGAATTTTTTATAATATTATAAAATATTAATCATTTAAAACAATGATATCTTTTAAGATATATACATAACCAACATTTTTTTGATATTTGTAATTTTTGTAGTTCTAATATTTTAATTTGTTGTTTTATTTGCAAATTTTTAAATAAAAATATTTCTTATAAAATATCTCTTCTTTATGACATAAATATATTATATATTTTTTTTCTTATTTATATATATCACATTGTATTTTATAGATGGTTTTGTCATAATAATGGATATCGAGGAGTGTTTGATGGATGTGTTTGGACTCTTACACAAAATAATACACATTTGTCCTACATTGTGCAAGGTCCATTAATAGATTCTAAAAATTATGATGAGATTTTATCTGAATATTTCAGATTAAATGAATGTTTAACAGATCTGTGCAAAAGATGGACTGCAATAGATCAACATTTTAAAAAATCCTTAAATAAAATAAATGGTGTTAGAATATTAAATCAAAATGTTGTTGAAAACGTCTTTTCTTTTATATGTAGTTCAAATAATAATATTCAAAGGTATATATAAAAAAATATTTTAGTTTATTAATTTTATTTATTATATTTTTATTTTAGAATATCAAGAATGGTAGAAAAATTATGTACATTGTTTGGTGAAAAAATTTGTTCAATTGAGGGCAAAAATTATTATAATTTTCCATCTATTGAGGCATTAGCAAATGAAAATGTTGAAAATATATTAAAAATAGAAAAATTTGGATATCGTGCAAAATACATAGCAAATGCAGCAAAATGTCTAATTGAACTTGGTGGAAAAGAATGGTTATTAAATTTACACAAAAAAACTAATGTATCATATATTCAAGCTAGAAAACAATTAATTACTCTTCCTGGGATTGGTCCAAAAGTTGCAGATTGTATATGTTTAATGTCATTAGGCCATTTAGAATCTATTCCTGTAGATACTCATATTTTTCAAATAGCTAAAACAAATTATTTACCTCATTTAAAACAATATAAAACTGTTACTCCAAAAATTCATGAGGAAATTGGTAATTATTTACGTGAATTATGGGGTCCTTTAGCTGGTTGGGCTCAAGCTCTTGTTTTTTGTGCAAAAATTAATGATATTGTTACCACATCAAATTATAAATATAAAAATAATACAAATAATAAATCATTTCATCATTACAATTTAAAAAATCTTAAAAAATAATATATATTTATTATACAACAGATTTTTATTTAAATTAATATTTTTTACTTAATAATCTTTCTTAATTTTTATATTATATTATATATATTATATTACATTTAGAAAAATGTACAAAATCATGTAAAAACTTAAATTCTAATTTTTCTTTCATTCAAATATTTACAATATTATTGTCTAATAATTATAAGATTTTATAAACTATTTAAGTCATGACTGAGAGAATAATCATGTGTACATTTTTTCTTTTTTTTTCGACTCATACCCACTAATGCAAAATCAAAATCATCTAGAATCATATAATCTGTTTCATATAATTCTAATTCATCTTTCTCATTCTCATCATCACTATCTGAAAAAAAAAAAACAATATATATATATATATATATATAATATGAATTATTTATAAATAATATATTTTTTTATAAATGAAACTAAGAACTTACTTGAATGAGTTTTTAATATATCGGCAAAGATACTTTGAGTAAGATATCGTAATCCAGGAAACATAGTTGATAAATATGCTCTATGCGATGATTTTAATACAGACAAGCAAGTTACTTGTAAAGACACTGGTACAGAACAACTACAAGTCAATCTCATTTTACTTTGCGCAGCTGTGGAACATACCATAGGATACAACATAAAATCTCTTAATCCAGTAAAAGCAATACCTAAATAAAGAAATTCATTATATTCATTCAGAAAAAAAATATAAAATGCTGACAGTTATAATATCAAATTTACCTAATGATTTTCTATTAAGGAAAAATTCTAAAGTGCCCCTCCAAGTATCCAAATATATACCTATTAAACTACCTTGCCCAAAACAAGGACCATATTTACGTTTTTCACCACCATGTTGTATATATCCTTGATAAGAAAAACCAAAAGATTCTCTATCAAGTCCAAGAAATGAACAAAAAACATGTTTTGTATTATTTAAATCCACTTTATTTGTTCCCACTCCAACCATCTAAAAATATTTCATTATTAATAAAAAATGAAAGTATATATTCATTTTACATTAATAATATACATGCATCATTAATTCCCATTGAAAACACTTACAATATCCGTTCCATAAACAGGTGTGAGCATTTTAATTTCCCAATAATGATATCTTCCTTTTTCTAATATTTTGTTACCTCTCACAGCTGCTGTACCATAACTATATCCATTGTGAAATTTAACTTCTAAATCATTTTTTGATAAAATTATAGTATATGTAGCATTTTCCTTGTCCCATGCCCATTCATGTACTGAATATATAAATAATAAATTATAATTTAAAAAATAAAATTTATATGAAGTTTAATAAAGTAAAAAATTTTATTCAAATTACTTGTTTTTGAATAAAAAAAAAAAGATTTTAATATTATTTTAAATATTTTTTTATATTACCATTATTTTCTCCACAATTACAATCTTGCGAATTACAATTACAAAACTTTGCATACTGAGCCAATGATATAGGATCGTATTCGAAATTCATAATTCTAAAATTCTGAAATTAAACATTTTTATTAATCAATTATTAATTATTCTTTCACAAATTAAATGATGATATAATATATAATGTTATATTCTGATTTACTTACGATTAACCTTGATTTTTAACTGCTGTAAAAGTTACATATTATTTGTATACATCTATACGAACATTGCAAACACATATTTCTATATATATACATGTATATAATGTATCGTAATATTATAATCATAAATTTATAAATTTTTATGAAGAATGTAATTAAAAAAATAATAATAATGTTAAATAATTATATATGAATATAATTTTCTATCATATTTTTTAAAATTTTATCTAGTTATTTTTTTAAAATTTAATAACATAATTTAAAAAATAATTTAATAATAAATTATATGTATAATTATATGTATATTTTATTAAAATTAATATCTAAAAACTTAATATGCAATAACATAAAAAAATATTTTATATTTAATAATTGAAAAATTAAAAATTATATAGTTTACTAGTTCAATAGGTTACTAGACTAGATTGGTAGAATTGTTTAAATTATTCGAAGCAAATTTCGGTCTTCTATTGAAGTTACGCAAGCAGCAATTGTGCACTCTTATCAAGTTTTTTGAATTTTCAATAAAATTTTATAAAAAAAATGTTACGCTTTGTAGGAAGACAAATAAATAACACCTTAAGAAATTCTTTAATTCCATATAATACAGTTATAAGACAAAATATTCGTGCTTCACATGATGGACCGCAAGAAACTGAAGAAGAATTTAACAAACAGTATGTGACCTATCTGAATCGTACAAATCTTGATCATTGGGAATTTCGTCAAGCTATGAATAAATTAGCGGGTTAGTAATTATGTAATCATATTTTTTTTTACGATTACATCTATTATTTTTTTAATAATTTGAGTTATCTTTTAAATAATTTAAATCGAACAGTGACGTTCTATTTTCAAAAAATTTTTCGAATACCTTTCGTTTTCTTATTTATTTAAATAGTTAATTGAAACAGTTAATATTGTAATAATTCATATAATAATACTGAAAATTATTTTTTCAGCTATGGATCTTGTACCTGATCCAAGTATCATATGTGCAGCATTAAGAGCTTGCAGACGATTAAATGATTTTGCTCTTGCTATCAGGGTTTTGGAGATGGTAAAGGATAAATGTGGATCTAAGGTTAAAGAAATTTATCCTTACATATTACAAGAAATCAAACCTACTTTAGATGAATTAGGTATTAATACGATAGAAGAACTTGGTTATGATAAACCTGAATTAGCACTTCAATCAATTGATGATATACATTAATTAAGTTATTTACTTAAATTTGATAAACATAGTATCTATGCATAGAGGTGCTTCATGTTAGACCTTTTCATAAATAAACAAAAAGTCACTTTTCGAATTAGAATAAAATAATATTTGTTGTTGATAATATTTATCATGCTATATCGTATTTGAAATATATTTATGAATTGGAAAAATATATAAAGATATATAATACCTATATATTGTTCTTAAGATTATTGAAAGTAACAAAACAAAATGATATGTATACATTATATTTTAATTTCTATTGGTTCCTTATGTTGTTTCTAAATTTTTAATATTTTTCAAGTTTTTCTTTTTTCATTCTTTTTACATCAAAAGTAACCAAAGCAGAAAGGTGACACAACAATGATATATGTACAAATTACATTTTAAGACACAATGATAAAGTCATGTACACATACATCTATAATTATCTAAAATGGTATTACATTTTTTCTGAAATGACATTAAACATAATTTATGTTCTGTATGATTTGTCATAAACAAGAAAAAAAATACAACATGGTCTTACATGGGAGTATCAATATATTACATTTTGTATGTAATGGCCATAGTTTTAAAAAACAATATAACAATTAATATCTAGTCATTGTGATTTGTTCTACTGATAATTATTAAATTTATCTATTTTCTTCTATAATGTTATAAAAACCTTCTTCTTTTTTGGTATCGTTCATACTTGGTGTCGAGGGCAGTTTGTTGTTTCAATGTTACGACTCTGCTCCTGACATACATATTTTTAAAGAGAACAATGTACTATATATCTACAGGAACTTCATTTATAATAAAAACACATGTACTAAAAGATATTAATTAAACAAGTATCACAAATTTGTTATTAGAATTATAAGAAAATTATATGCATATATTATGACACACACACACACAGATACTAAAAAATATAAAAATGTAAGCAAAATTATTAAAATAACGCGAATTAATTTTCAAAAGTCAGTCACACATCCTTGCAAAACTGGAAACCGCAACATTGAAACAAGATTGCATTAATGAAAAAAAAAAATAATATTCTTCCTAACATTAAATATATTGTATAAAAGTGAGTTGGCATTTAAATGCATGAAAATGTTTCGATCTTTTTTTCATTAATAACAAAAATAAATACATTTTAGATTACCTGATAATAAAATAAAGAACAATACATGATTCTTTATTCTTATATTCTGTATATTATTAAAGTATATTATACAGAATGGAAATGAAAAAATTTTCATTTTGAGAATGATATAGTGTTCTTTATAATATCACTTAAAAATAATTTCCTAATATAACACAGTATACATACATTAAAAGTAATTATATTTTGTGGGTGTGCATTGAGACTTCAAATCCGTATGTCTTATTTTTCAAAAAATTATCTCTTATAGCCTATTTGTACCCGTCAGAAATGCTTAATTTTTTTTTTTCATTTATCACTACTGTCGATTATTAATGTATATTAATATGTATTGTAATATGTCTCTATCGCCAAAAAATGACTTGTTTTTTATTTTAATTTATCATAAAAATAGGCTACATATTATTATTTTTTAATTTAATAGTCAAATTTGATTTTAACTCAAACATTAGATTGAAATCCTGATATCATAAAATATTGATTATTTTCCATTGAATTTTAAAGATTTTTCAGATATATTAAATTTTTCAAACATTTTTAAATTTTATGTAAATTATGATTTATTTTTTATTTGAGAAAATTATCTATCATTTTTGAATTTAACGAATTTTTTCAATAAAAATTCTTTTTAGATTATTAATTTGATATAATTAAATTGCATAATTTTTTAATAATTATTTTTTCATAAATAATTTAAAACAAATTTTAATTTCTTTGGTATATCGATCATTCTTAAAGACCCGACACTAAGACTAGACGAAAATATTTGTATCCGTGTTTGCTTATTGGAAATATTAAATATCCAGACGGCGGATACTATCATTATAAATATATCGATGAAACTTGCATATTCAACGGTTTTTTTTCATCGAACGCAGTACTTTCTAAAAATTAGTACTATCTTTGAGAAATTGAATTACAAGTGATATTTCTAAGTGTCTACAATGAATCTTGAATACAAATATGATTACATTCAAGTCTCATGAATCATCAAACATTCAATCATTTTCACTCTCCAAACATATTCGCTATTCGTTATTGTTTCTCAACAAGAGGACACACTACACAATGATTCAGAAAAGACACAATCATTTTCCTTAATATTAATAACACATATCATTTCTAATACTCTCACTCTTTCTCTCATGAACACCACTAATGTGCACCTGTCGCATTTTGGTGTTAACATAAAAGCTTTATATTAACTATGTAAAACGCTTTATTCTGGACTAGAGACGGTTTGTTGTTGTTGACTATCTTCGTCTTTTACAACTTCGGCTTGCATAGCCTTCGTAAGAACATTAGCATCTTTTAATGATATCACTTGAAGAACTTGGTGTTCACCTGCAGCGTTTATCATTGTCATAGGATGCCCTTGAATAGTGACAGCTTCAATGCTAGTTTCTCCATTTCCGGGCTCAACCTTTGGGACTTGAACCATTGGTGTGACTACTTGCATTGTACCATCACTTTGAATATTGGCAACCATAGTTTGATACATACTAGCAGATACTGGTACTGTTATTACTCCTGAGACGGAAACAGGATAGCCTGAAACAAAGAAGCAACTGTCCTGTGTTCTGCCCCTGATCAGGCATTTCTTTGTATAGCAAACTGGAAAGTAAAAAGTAAAATTTAATTTAAAAAGCACATATCCGTATATATTCATATGATTGATATCAATAATAATTAAAGCAATTTTTATTTCAAAAATGTAATTTTGTATTAATTTTTTCGGATTTGTGCATTGATATTACCAGTTTACAATACAATTTTAAGTTTAAAAAACTACACAAATTTTCTTAAAATTTAAATAATAACTGAAATAATGTTGTTTTTCATAGAAAGCTAATAAAAAAATTTTTAAATTAATAGGGTGTGCTAAAGAAAAGTAGATATACTTACTCTATAATTTATATACATTTAATTTATTTGTTAAAAATGAATATTTTGCTTCCATATTCAGTGTTATCTTTTTTTTTGGCACACCCTTTTAACATCATATAATATCATTAATGTGCACATATAATTTTCGTCTATGCTTTAGAAAAAATAAGGCATTAATAAAAAGCAACAGATGTTTAAGCCATTCTATAAAATCAAATTGGATAAGCATAAATTATATGAATAAATTATATAAATTTTTATATTCAAAAAAATTTATTGATTCAAATAAATTAAAAAATAGCAATGAGTAGCTTAAACAAAGGCTGCTAAATACAACTATAAAATAATAAAAAACATCAACAAAAAATACTCTATGTACAGCAGTTTTATTTGTCTTTGTTTTAATTAAAGTAAATAACCAATTTTTGATAATAATGGTAAGTAGTGATTGTAAAACAGGGACAGGTTCTTTTTCTGATCTTGAAATACTTTCATTTATTTTATCGTTAAATTTAAAATCTTAAGAATCCATGAACTGAACAATTATATTTGTTTATGATATAGCTTTTTAGAATATTAAAAAATTTAATTTTTTATCAAAGGAATATGAATTATGCATGCAATATTTCAATATACAAATATATATTTTTTAAAAATATATACTAAAAAAAATATATACATGCCATATACATATGAATTTAATTTTATCGATCTCTTTGTAAAAAAAATTTGCATTTTATCATCTCAAAGAGAGAATAGTCTAAGAACATAGTCTATGAACATATACAAAACGACACAATATTGAAAACAATTTTTGTGTGCTATGGATTTAATTTTTCCTGATGCGATATTTTTGCGATAATATGAATTAATTATAAAAATCAACAATTATTGTGTGTTTTGATTTGCTCTTTCAATAATCTGTTACATATATCATGGATTCTTAAAGAAAAAAATTAAAATAAAGCTGTGCATAGCTCCGAGTGAAATTGCATATGTACAGTACCAAAAAAGAATAACTAATCGATATTCTACTTTCGTTGTACAAAATAGTAGAACACGTAGGTATTTTTCTTGAATGGAGCGTAGCAGACAGCATGCAAAACAACAAAGGATCCTGGGCCAGTAAAAAATTCACTGTTCAAGTAGCTCCTGGCCGGCGACGGTGCAGAGCCTATAGAAAACTGTTTTACCGTGTCCGTCTTCTCCTGTGAGAATGATTTGGCCATCTTGACCTAATGTTGCTTCTGTAACACTGTTTAGATCGACAGCAACGCTAGTACCTTCCGCACTGCCTGCTACTTCAGCAAGTGCTTGAACTTCCCCTTGACTTGTATGAATCTTTAAGTAAAAAATTCATTTATTTTTACAATTTTTTTAAATTAGAAAACAAAATATATTTACGATATGCGATAATGTATACTTACGGTAGCAACACCTTGAACTTGTGCTGTTGTACCATCTGGTAACGTAATTATTGGGTTACTAGGATCAACTTGAATAATTGATACGGTACCATCAGGATTTGTTATTGTTTGTAAAACTGCCGTAGGATATTGGGCCGTCATCTAGAACAATAAATAAAATATAAATTATGATAATTAAACTATAAATTTTTTTCATATTTCAAAAAACAAAATATGATATAATTGAAAAAATTACAAAAATTTCACACATATTATAACAAAATAAAATTTGTTTCAAATTATGATAATAATGATTATAAAAATAAATATAGATCAAACTCAAATAAGGGAAACCAAACACATGAACATAAACGCAAGTCACGTGTAAAGGAATTTCAAATTCTAATTTTTTTCTATATAAAATCAGAATTTAAAGAAACATCATGATCTCACAATGTACCATCAAAATTTAATTAATTTTTTTTTAAATTTGATTGATTTGTATTTAATAATTCAACTTTTTTGATCATGTTGTTTCGATCAATTTTTTTTTTTTGTACTCTATCCACTCCCACCTGAGTGGCAGTGGCAAGAGCTGTAGGAGACGCGGCAATGATTTGTGCTGGCGAAGAGTTTCCCTTAGATGAATCCGTGCTGCTGAGGCGAACAACTCCCACCGTCTGCTGTTGTTGTTGCGATTGTCCACCTTGTCCTTGACTGGATGAGTGCGATGGATGCGATGAGGAATGAGGAGTTGATTGTTGTATCAGTACATTTGATTTATCATCTTCTTCACTGAATGCAGGTAGAAGATCTTCTCTTCCATGAAATTTATAACAGTTTATTACAATTTGTCTTAATGCATGTGTCCAAGAAATCTAAAAAGAATGTATTAAAATAAAGATTAATAAAAAATTATTTAAGATATAAAATAAATATTTGAAAATTTTTAAATATTTATAAACCTTTTGTTTTTCATCTTCAGATCTTGCATCCATGCGTACATTTGCCCAAGGAAGTTCTTTTGGCCACCATGGAGGTCGTGTACTATCTCTTCCCCAACCAGGTTTACCTCTGCCTGTAGAATACTTTAACATTAATGGGATGAATGCTCTAAGTTGAGCTTGTGTCATTTTTTCCACAGGTGTCGGTATGCCATCTATTATAAGAGGTGGTAATTCATATAAAGATGGATCGTCTTGTACTGGTGGTGGAGCTTGTTGTGCAAGCGCACTTTCAAGTTCTTCCATTATAACATTTCTTAAATTTTTTACTACATCTTCTAACGGTTTTGCTCCAAATACTTTATAACTACTGTTTGGCTTTCCTGGAGTAGCTACTAATACTACTGCTTGTTGTCCAACTCGCGTTGCAAACTCATCTATAGTTTGCTGTAATTATATATATATATATATATGTATATATGTAAAATGATATATATATGATATATAATATATATAAATGATAAGATTAAATAAAATAAATTTTAATATATATTATAACATATACTTACTCTGAGTTTTCTTAAAAGTCTGTTTTGTTGTCTTTTTCTAATGCTAGGATTTGTTTCAAAACTATGAGGTCGTTTCCTCTTTTTTGCTGAGACAATGGCAGCAGCTGCAGCTACGCCAACAGGTCCTAAATTATTTTTATAAATTATTAATTATATATTTTCTTTTATATTTTATAATCCCACACCAAATAAAAAATGTCAGTAAAATATTAAAATTTCAATTTTTATAATATATATTTATTTTCAAAATGTATTTATTAATGTTTAAAAGTTTCTTATTATATTTATGTACATTTATTTATATTTAAATATGTTACTGACATTATATAAATATATATCTTTAGTTCATTCAAAACATAAAAAATGCAAAAGCAGTAATGATATGATACGTGCTTAATATTCAAGAATATATTATATATAATAATAATAAATTAAACTTGTAGATATATATATATATATAATTTATAAAATTAAAAATTATATTTTACAGAAAATTTGAAATATAAATAAATAATATACTCTTGAATTTTTTTTTGAATAAATGATAATGAACATCTACAAAATATTACATTTTTCTATAACATTTAAATAATAAACATAACAAAATAAATTTGCAAAATTGCACAAAAATAAACACAAATTTGCAAGAAAAATCTTGAACAACATGTAAGCTATGATATTTTAATAAAAACAACACAAAAGAGATGGTATATGAATTTTGAATATACAAATGAAAATGAAATATAAAACATATAATTAAAATGTATATAAAAAAACAGTGTTTCCATATATATAAAATATTAAAAATAGAAAGCAAATAATATATTACAGCACACAAACAATGTAAAATGCATTCAATAATAATGTGTTTTATTAATGGATTTTTAAATGAATATAAATATATATTTATAAATAATTTAATAATTTAAAAAATGAAATTAAAATAAGAAAAAAAAATTCATGTTGTATTGTCATGACATAAATGTAAAAAAAAACCTATTTGTTTACTTTTAAAAATGATATAATAATATATAATAATAATAAGATTCCTAAAAATCTTTTTGTTTATATTTAAATTTTATATTTAATAGTTACCATTAGATGTATCATTAGCAGGTAGTATTTACTTCTATTTTTCTGTCAATAATAAATCAAGATAACTTCAATTCTGCATATTTTTTAATTAATATAACTATTATAAAGTTGCAAAATATAATATCTTCATTATTTGTTTTAAAAATATGAATAATGATATATAAATTAATTTATATAAAATCAGAATTATATTATACATATTATTGATATTAATTATAAACTAAAATATATTATCAATTTGTAAAATTTAATTTATGAAGTTCTTTACTTATCTATGAGAATCAATCATTTAACATTATTGGTGCACCCAGTGTTACTTTTCTTTTGTAAATGAAAATGATTAGAATATAAATAACTCAAAAGATGAAAAAGCAAAAAAATGGAAATCACCATTAGCGTGTTTGATTTGCCAACCTGCAGCGGCGAGCTGGGCCGTCACATCATCATCCATGGCAGCAGTCATAAGATCACCTTCCTCATATGTTTCAGATCCACTACTTGGCTCTTCATCATCATCATCTGAGATTCTGTCCATTGTGCCAGACTCTGCACTGGGCAGAGAAACCATCTTCTTGTCTTCGTCACCCGTTTTGTCTTCAGTTATATTGCAATGCCCCGTAGAAACAAATGCCAATCTTTGATTTTTGATTTTTCTTCTACATCACCTTCTCCTAAATTGAAAGGAGCAAGTTTATATAAAAAATGAAAGATATAAAATAATAAATTTGTTCTTGTAAATAATATAAATAAATAACATAATATAAATTTTATAAAATAAAATTGTTTTAAATAAACTTTATATATTATATAGTCTGAATTTAATTTAACATAAAAAAATTATTTGTTTTTTATTTATATTATTTATTATATATGAGAAACTATTTATGTTATCTATAAGAAAAAATTTTAATGTAAAAATAAAAATAAAATATTTTATTAAATTATTAATAAATATTTAGGACATATTTAAAATATTTACACATAATAAGACATAATATATAAAACAATTATATATAAATATAAATTTTATAATAAAACAAAAAAGAAAGATTGATATTAAATATTTTAAAAGAAATCAAATATTAGCAATATTTAAATAGCAATATTTGATAAATGTATACATAGAAAAAAAAACATGAATGCTATTTTATATATATATGAACTATAAAGAATTGAAATATTGTAATCTCATTATGCATAAATACTAAATATTCTTTTGTGTAATCATTTTTATAGGATAAATTATGATATGAAACATACTGCATGATAAAGATAAAGTAGAGTAGATAAGAATCCAGAATGATGATACTATATATAGGTTGAATTTTAAAAACATAAACAACGAGTTTCAGACGAAAGCATTTCCCGCGCATAAATTTGGGATTCCCACGCATGACGAAACGCAAGATATTCGCGATAGGAAAAACAACTTCGTGAAAATGAAAAACGCGGAAAGTCGTAACGTGAACGTCGTCGTCGTCGCCGTGATCTGTGCATGAACACGAGATATTCGTGAAGCGTGATTGAAGCGTAGTGACCCAGTATTAAACTCGGCATGACAGCGAGTAAGAGATATTTGTAAGATGAATTTGACAGACGACAGGTGACAGACGACAGACGGCGGACGGCCAGTTAAGAAGGCTGGTAAGAGCGTGGCTTGGCAAAGCGTGACGAGATGAGAACAGAGAGAGAAGATGCGCCAAGCCGCGCACACGGCGCGTTTATTTGGTGATACTTGGGGGGGCAATGAAAATGCGCAGGGCACACGCAAAAGAGACCACCTCCGGGGCCGCAAAGCTCATGACCGCGGTACCGCGGAGCCATGGAGCAGGCCCAGTGAAAATCGCGAGTTGCGTACGCACCTTGTGTGTCCCGTGAGTGGTCACCCGATCAGGGAGGGCTCAGGGTTTCGCGTCTGCGGGGAGGCCGCCGTCGGCTACGCTCTCTCACCACGCCCTACGCTCGCGTCTCGCGGTCATCTCGCCACCCGTGTCAAACGCTCACCCGCACAGCACCACCACCGTGAGGCTAGCACGCGACCTTCTATCTCACCGCTCGTAACTCGCGTGTACGTCGCGCCACGCCACAACACGCACAACAGCCGCCATAGACACCATGGCCAGTTTCGCCAGCAGGCGTATCGATCGGCTACGCGGCTCTCCATCTCCACCACAACAAACGCGGCAGCGAGGCGGCCATTTTGAGCGAGCCTGCGCGGTGCACTCCAAGCAGACGATGCGAAATTGCCCTTATTTTGCGAATGCGCAACATCCGCGCATCGCCCGGGCCCTCAACGATCACTTACGTGCTAATAACGCACCGATATCTCTTCGGCACTCACCGATTTCCCGTGAAAATCTGCAAATAGATACCAGCGACCACGGAAACACGAACACCATATACATGTATACGAGTCTGGAATAACGTGATTGGATAGTGCTTCTGGGGTACGCGTTATGGCGTCCATCTGATGTACGTTCTTATTGGATCCTGAAACACGTGACTCTTGTTCTCAGCGTCCCTGGAGTGATGTTGCTGAGTTTCAGTCTAACCTAAACTTGTATATCTGAAACAGGTAGAAGCAATCGGTCCTTCACGTTGTTTTGACGTTTTCTATTCGAACGACTGCAGAATTGGTATGCAATTTTTTTTTATCATATAAATTTGAATAGCACTATTTTTTTTTATTAGTAATATTTGTATTTTTTATTATTTTCTCAAAAAGAGAAATTATTATAAATAATCGAAATTTAAAACATTTACTTTAAATGTCAAAATAATTTAAAGTGAAATATAATTGTATAAAATCAACATAAAAGAATATTAATTATAAGAGAGAAAATATATTTTGTATATATATTCTTTACAATCATTACATAAATCTAACAATATAAAAGTATATTATTTAAAAATAATATTTAATAGTATAAAATGTGTAAAGCAGCTTTACATATCACATCTGGAGTAGGGTAAATTATTAACTAAATATTAGTTTAGTGGTATTAACCAATTGGATTTTAAAATTATTGCTATTTAATTAAAACAATTATATCATAAAATTAGTTATTCATCATTTTTTTAAATATCTAATATCATTTTAAAAAATATAATATAATATAAAAATTATTAAATTAAATGCGAGGTTTAAAGTAAAATGTCTTAAATTTATGAATGAACATCATGTAAATAGAATTCAAAGTTATAAGACATTAAATAAGAAATTTTTATGTTAATCCAATTGGTTATAAATAATACCATCAATGGAAAATTGCTTCTAATTTCAAGCCCATGGCTTATTTTTATTGCACAACTTTCCAAACCAACCAGGTTCACAAAGACATGTATTATCAGGTTGACAAGTCCCATTTCTGCATGCTCTTGTGCACGCTGAACGTTGTGGAGATCGTCTACCAATTTCACAATGATCACCTTTAAAACCAGCAGGACATCTACATACATTATTCCCTTTGCATTTTCCTCCATTTAAACAGGGTATTACACATTTTGCTAAAAAAAAAAAAAAAATACATATTCATTATAAATAATATTTAAATTCCAATCATTATTAGTTTTACTTACAAAATTCACAATGTAATCCAAAATAACCTTTTGGACATTCACAAGTATCTTTCTGTACACATTTCCCTCCATTTAAACATTTTTCTGCACATATACCTAAAATTAATGCTTTAATTAAAAATATATATATATATCAAAAATACCTTAAATTTTATAGAAAAAATGCTGCATCTCAGACAATATGGGATTCGATTGGCTAGCACATCAGCAATTTCAGGAACAACTAAACCAGGAAAATTATTAGATTCAATTATAAGAGTAGATCATGCTGGAGAATTAGGAGCAGATAGAATATATGCTGGACAAATGGCTGTTTTAGGTATAAACATATTATAAATATATCAAAATATTATTTTTTTTTTAAATAAATTTAAATTCAATGTAGACACATAAGATAGGTAGAACTTCTGTTGGCCCAACTATTCAACATATGTGGGATCAAGAGAAAAAACATCGTGCAAAATTTGAAGAATTAATTACAAAATATCGTGTAAGACCCACTGTCTTAATACCTATTTGGAATGTTGCTGGATTTATTCTTGGTGCTGGTACAGCACTTATGGGAGAAAAAGCAGCTATGGCTTGCACTGTAGCTGTTGAAACAGTAATTACAGAGCATTATAATGATCAATTGCGCGCATTAGTAGAAAATGAAGAAAAAGTAGATGAAGAAATTTTAGAAACAATTAAAAAATTCCGTGATGAAGAACAAGAACATCATGACACAGGTATAGAACATGGTGCAGAACAAGCCCCATTTTATCAAGCTTTAACAAATATTATTAAATTTGGCTGTAAAACTGCTATATCAATATCTAAAGTTATATGATATTATTATATGAAAATGTTACATTAACGTATAAAAAATTAGTTTAATTTTAATGAAATAAAATAATATCTACTTTATATACATATACATATATTTTATTTTAATTTCAAAATACCTCCTTCACAATATGGTCCTTGAAATCCTGGTGGACATGAACAAACACCAGGTGCTGTACAATTTCCACCATTCATACAGTTTGGATAACACAATGCCTTTTTACAATGAGGTGGACCTAAATATCCATCTGGACAAGGTCCAGGATTAGGTTCTGCAATAAAAAATATTGCATGTAGAAAAGATTTATTTTCAAGATATTAATATTAATTAGAAAATTTGAATGGAATAAGTGTGATTTTAAATGTATTTTTTAATAAATCCATACATGATATTCTCAAATGAAATTAATTTAAATATTTTTGAATATATTAAGCAAGTACTGCATGCATAAATTCTATTTTATTTTTTACTTTAGTAAAAATTAGAAACAAACATCATTTATTATTATATCAGAAAGAAACAAAAAATATTGAGTTATTATTATCACATAAATTTAAGCAGATAGGCATGATTGCATTCCAACCAATATTTATATATGCTTCAATAGATTTAAAATAGATTTTTATGAATAAAAATTTTATGAATATCATAGAAGCAAAACAGAATTTTTTATTTTGATAATTGACTAAATTAATTAATTATTGATTAAATTATAATAATCGATTAAATCTTTGAGATAAAATTATATATATAGAGAACCTATTTGCTTGTTTAAAAATATTATTTAAAAATATATATAAATAAAATTTGCCATAAAATATTTTTTTATATTAAGTTAATATATAAAAGTATGTTTCATATGTCGTTCTTATTTAAATAGAAAAATAATTGAAATTTTCGTTAATTCAAAGTGTGTACCTTTGTTATAAAAATTTTTGTTATAAAAACTTTTTTTTTTTCTATTTTTATACAAATAAAAATTTTCACAGGATTAATTTTGATTTCGATTGTTTCTGATTGAAGCATGCAGCATATTAGGCGATTAATTATTGCTGATAAAAAATTGTCTGTGTGAGTGAGGAGTTTTCGTCGTGGGCGCGATTGACGCACTCACCGCGCACGGTGCATTCTTTTCTCAGGTTAAGACGAAGGGGTGTCCCATTTAAAGGTTTCCCCTTACGTGTCTCAATCATCAGACCGATGCCCAATTGCGCAATGCCCGAATTATTACCGGAACAGGGTAATAAGACGCTAAATTCTGTGATAATGAATTATGTATTTGTTAAATTTATGAATGTTTTGTTAATTGATAAAATTTATTAATTAACTAAAATGATTAAGTTGATAAATAAAACATAAATTACCCTTAGGTCTTTTAGGTACTCTTCCTTGCGTTTTGATTGTAATATATGGAGTTTTCAGAATTGTTTCGTCGAAAGATTTTAATCGATAAAAATTATAATAATATTTTTTTACACCGGATTTCCATGTAAAATTCACATATGTTACTTCGCTCGGAATAATCGGAAGTTTACTTTCGAATTCTGGATCCAATAGATAAGGTAAGACTCTACCTTCCGTAATCGCAAATATTTCCATTTCAACTCCTAAATGAAACAGAAAAAAAAGTCGATCATAATTTTATTATGATTTATCCATTGAAAAGTATGATAAAAATAAAAGTATATAAGAATTATTATTAAAATTAATACATTAAATTTATTTACATTTATTTTTTATATTAGATATAAAAACTGAAAATGAATTTTTATAATATGAAATATAAAAGTAATATAAAGAGATTTTAAAAAATAAAATTTTTTATCAAAAAATCAGATTAAAAAATTAATTTTTTTTATTAAAAAATCATAAAAATTAATATTATAATAGTAATAAAAATAATATTAAATGATAATTCTATCTATATTTCATATTAGAATCTATATTAGATAGATTATAAATTTTATTATATTATATTAAATAGAATCAATTCTTTAAAAAAAATATACAAGAGTTTTAAATACTTAAGATTAAAAATTAAATAGAACACGGTATAAAGAAAGAGAAAAAAGATGAAAACGAAAAAAGAGTACATAACTGAATACAAGTGGATGTTCGTGGCACGATAGTACCGGTATACATATAATAACTTACCGCTGAACATTTTGATCTGTTGCTGATCGATCCAGAGGGAAATGTCACCGGTTGGTTTGTGTCCATTGCCAGAACGATGGTGATGCCTTGCGGCCGCCGTGTCCAGAAGCAGAGCGATAGCCGCCGAGGCCAGGGCGGCTGCGGCCCACTGCATAATTAACGACGTGCCGCCAGGTGTTGCACAGTTTATGACTAGCCCCCTTGTGGCTACGTAAATCTATCTCTTTCTATAGTTCTGTTCCACTTGTTTGTGTGTGAATACCACTTGTGATTCGATGTGTGCAGGTCGATGGAACACGCCACAATTTGATGCGTGAAATTCAGGATTTCACGGCAAGACTTGAGATGAACAGGCACGTTCTCACGCACGCAATCTAATGAGCTGACACAACCAGAGACCAATATGAAGTTTCAGTGGGGATCAACTTTCGCGATCGAGAAAATGACTGACCGGTTGACCGACGACCAATTTCGCCGATGCTTCACCACTGCTTTCTGACTCTGTCGATAATGCAACCATACGATCACGCAATATTAAGACAACAAGACGCGTATTCACACGTGCGTACGGACCGCGTCTCTGCGGCAAACTGACTGACTGACTGACTGACTCAATGAGAAAAGGCCTACAGCAGCTCGTGTTCTTGCCGAGACCGCGAGCAAGATCTCTATCTCTTAAGGGGTCTCGATATATTTGGGGATAAGGGTGTGTGCACAACGATTCGCAGACAATATTCCGTTGAAAGTTGATCGTTAATAATAACATGATTTCCATTTTTTTTAATTTTTACTGTAATTTGTATTTGGCAAAATTTGAAATATTTTAAAAATTATCATTATTATAAAATATTTATATAAAACATTCTGATAATATAGATTTGATTATTTGAATGAGATAAAAATTATATGATTTAAAAAAAAATTGAAATATAATAATTCTTCAAAAATCGAAGTAACAAATTTAAATATTCATTCATTCAAACATTTGCTTATAATTGCGAGTAATCGATTTTAGAAATGTTTATGATATATATGATTGGCAAATGATCACCATCGATCAATCGATAAAAATAAAAAGAATCCATTTAGATTTAATCATCTGCATAAGTTTATCTTGGTAAGTTTATGATTTTATTAAAGACAAACATATTTTTTTCAGAAAATGAATATTTGCTATATATCTGGTAAATCAGAGACAGTCCATCGATATATTTTACGATCTACCAACCTATACCAATCTTCTTGAGACTCGAATATCGTCTACACGGATATATGGAAATCAGAATTCGGATTAGCAAATAAGGTGAAAAGAAATGGGTGGAAGGAACCAGTTTTTAAACGTCTTTGGCCGGGTTCCTCTTCTTCGTTTCTTCTTCCATTCTCTTTCGTACTTGTCTTGTCTTCTATTCCTCTCCTCGTCTTTTCTCAGTCTGTCTTTGCAATCGGTAAAGAGAATTTACTGCAGTTTGGACTTTGTTCCCAGGTTTGACATTAGGTCTGCTATTAAGTTATCAGTACCTTTCAATTTGTTTTAAATCTTTTGAATAACCCGCGAAGTGATAGAAATTTGTTGAATTTGAATAAATTCTGATACAATAAATTCTTGAAATAATAATTATTGATCACGAGTGATATTATATCAACTGCAGGAAAATCTTGTCTACATTTTATAATCATGTAAAATTTAAAAATTATTAAAAATTAGATATAAATTTATGAAATTTTAAGACATTTTTATTCTTTTTACTCATTACAATTTTTAATACATAAAATTTTTAATATACAGTTTGAAAGAATAACGAATTTTAAGATATTTCATCGTTTTCTTAGTGGAGCCCTTCTTAGCACAGTATCCTTCCATCGAATGTTCGACCACATTTCCATGGTCGTTTTGCAATCCGTTACAAAGGCCGGCTTGTTAGATGCCGTGGTATATACGACATGCACGATTTTACACTCTGGCGCTTGTGGTCGGTCAGGCCGCAAACATTTTTCGCGCCTCACAGAGAGAAGCAACTCTTCGCGACACGATTGATCATCTTCTGAAGAACACACCAAATCATGTAGAAAAACTTTCTACAAACAGGTGCAGGTGACGAAAGCTACATAAAACACTTTCAATATATGCTGGGTATCTTGCAATGGATTATATGATTCAAAAGAATATATTGAAAAATTTTTTAGGTAAATCAATCGTTGAATCTATACTTTATCTTATTAAAAAATCAATATATTTAATAATGAATATTAACTCTATATATAATATAAAAAAAAATGAGAAATATTTTTAATTTGTCGTATAACCTAGTTTTCATGAAAGTATATATGTTTATTTATGTACATTTTCAAGTAATTTTAATAAATAATATTTAAATCTTTTTATAAAAAAAATATTTTTATTTTTTATGCAATATTATTTTCTTTTCTATAAAACTTTTTTTATGAAATATACAAATATATATATATGAAAATATCAAATCTTTTGTAGCATCTATCTAATTCATAATCATATTTCTTTTTGTTTTTCTATTTAATTAATGGAATTGTTTGATTGGAATTATAAATCATGAAAATTTTGTTAATATTTAGAAAAAATCAATTTATCTTCTTTAAATGACAAATAATAAAGTTTATTTATTATTCTACAGCAACCGAGATGTATGATCTATGTATAACCGAAATCAATGCAAAAATAGAAAAGAAGCGCATAATAATGGAATTCTTATCAACTGCATTACTATTTCCGAGACTTCGAATGAAAGCTCAGTCGATGAATAATACATGGTATGCATTGTCATGGACCGAACTGTCTTCGATGAAATCATCTTGTCTAAGAAATTGCTTAATTTAATATTGCAAAATAATATTGAATTTACTATTTTTATCTCATATATATATATATATATCCTACATACTATATTCAGTAATTTTTAATTCTATGTAATTCATTTAAAAAAAATTAATGAATCATTTTTTTATTTCAAAATATCTATAATATTTTTTTAAATCTTATGGAAAATTTTAAAAATTCCACAAGATAATATTTTCATTTTTAAAAATCAAATCATGGTCATTTTTCAAGGGAGGATGGGGGTTGTTCTGGATCTATCGAGCAACAGATTTAGCAGAACGCTTAATGAATAGTTGATAATAGTATGCATTGTAGCCTGCATGTCCGAGGGTTGGGTCATCTAACAAATGGCCCATTGTTATCTCTTACAACTCTTTGGTTTTCCTCTTACTCCTTCTCTTCTTCGCTTTTTTCCCTTCATCCTTCTTTCACCGTGCACGAAACGGGCATACATATAGGATAATTCAGAAAAGAGAAACGATTTTCTTGCGCGCAGAATTATTATTATTCTCTTTAATAGATTGAAAAATACACAGTTTGGTAACTATCCACTATCCAAATTCTTACTACTTTTTATCCCAAAAAGAAAAAATAAACATCTTTTTGGTTTTTTCTTTATTTTTATTCAAATAATGAAAAAATATATAAAATTATTTATATATTTAAGTAATTAATTAAGTAATTAAGTAAATTAAAGTTAAAAAGATAATTTTTATGAAGGAAAGACGAAAAAATAATTAATTTTATGGCTATTATTTTCAAGCAATCAATTTTTAAATACTAGAATATGCGTCTAATAATCGGACAAAATTAGAGGATATTCGATAAATGATAACATGAGAGAATCGCGCATTCAATATATTATTGGCATGCTGAGAAGAAAAGGCCGTTTCATTCGATACACAACATACAATTGATCTGAACGTATACATATTATACACGGCTCACGAATGGAGGAGTGAGTCTCGAGGGGAGCAACCGGTGCCGGTTTATTCCCGATCGAATGTTTTTGTCCAACCATCGCAAACCTAATTGGATTCGCTACAAACCACCAACAGTCGTATACGGTAAAGCATTACGCAAAACTATATACCGTCAGCATAAATGCCGATTCACTGACCATCAATTCGTTTTGAGTTGCATTAATAAAAAAGCTCCTATATCGTACTTGTAAAAATCGAATTAGTTGTTTAATTACATTTATTGATGAATAGATATTAAAACCTATTCTTACATATCTTATAGAAACAACGATAAGGAAAAAAGTAAAAAAAATTATAAAATAGAAGTAAAAAAAATTATGTATTTATTAGATTATTCTTTTTTCAATGAGAATGTAATTTTTTTGCAATATGCATTAAAATATATTTCATATTATTCGTGATAAAGTAATTTATTTTTATTTCCAATATATAATATCTATTTATTGTTGTAATTTTTTGTAATTTATCTTGTAATTTGCAAAATATTGCACATCCGATCAGAATGTGCAACTTGTATATACGATCCCTTACTTTCATATACATCGACCTTATCTCTTTTTCTTCCGTAGGACACAACGAACACGACCTCGGTTTCTACATGGATACATAACTCTTCACAGGCAGTCAGGCGCTAATGTCGATGCATGTAACTGGCAGCAACCAGATTGTGCTACATTTCTGCATCATCGTCTACCTTCTCTTTTTGTCATTTTTTATCGCTTTTCTCACTAGTAAACAACGATAGAGAGATGTATCTACGAAATGGGGCAATTCCAAAACAACCAGGAAAGCAACCTATCGATATAAGATGGATTCTAAACAAAAAGATAGAAGAGTTGTATAAAAGAAAAAGATAGAAAAGGGATAAATATACGTTGGAAAGAGATGGAAAAAGGAAATGTTGGCGAAAAAGAAAAATTAAATTAAAAAGAATAAAAAAAGAAAGAACTTTCAAGAGATCAAGTTAGAGTACCGGCACAAAAAACCTGTCCCGCATAATTACATTATCGGTCACATCTCGTTCGACTTCTGTCCGCATAGCCCTTCATTGGACAACCGAATGCATTCTCATACAATAGAGGCCACAGTTGCCTGGAGAACGATGCAATAAGATCTCTGACGAAACTACAGGGGGTCTCAATCATGGTTTCTTTATCCAATTTTTTCCGATTCTTAGTAGAATCGGAATCAAATATTCTAATAATATTTTAACAAATTCAATAAAAATTTTCTGAGATCATTATTTCAGTTTGTCTTTTTACTTTAAAAAAAATATAACTTTGAATAAATTTAAAGGATAAACATTTGATAACAAAGAAATAATTAATAATCCTAAATTTATATAATTTGATTGTTTAAAGATTTTTTATTTATTTATTATTAGTCGTTTATTCTTTTTTTTTATTGACGTGGGAGATATTACACAGGTATTGGAATGCGCGTTATCATTGCTGCTGATAAACACAAGGCGAAATCGTTTTGAAATTTTACATAACATTTTTAACACAATATAATACATACTTTCAATCTCTGTTTTATTATGGGAGATGAAAGAATCTTTAACCAGATTGTTAAACTCTGAAAACTCTATACTGTAGAAAAAATATTCAAACAATGGTATTGTTAGAAATACGCATAATAATGTATCCTTAATAAAAACATACATTTTTATGCATGTTTCTGTTGGAAAATTAATTAGTAATAATAATAAGGTAATGTACAATTAAAAGTTAGTACGATAGACGCGCACATGTTTCAACGAGTGTATTCTCTCTGTTTAATTATTTTTATCATTTTTTTATATATAACATGTGCTGTCTTGTCGTTGTAAAATGAACACTGTTTTGTAAAAAGTTTCGTATATATCATACTTTTTTTTAAATATAAATCTGTGCTTACTACATTAACATGATGTCATTGTTTGACAGTGTAATAATAAAATTGTTAATGCAATGATAAAAAAAGATCAGATCTAATGTACAAATATTTCGTGGTAAATGCTAATGTTTCTACATACAAAAAAAAATAATACAAAAAAAAAATGTTTTATGCATGTAACAAGTGAAATAAAGAAAAAAAAGTATATCAAAATATATTAAAAGTATCAAAATCAGTAATATATACCAAAGTATTGGAAGTTCACATAAGTCACCATATCAGCCAGAGATTCAAATCTTGATAAATATGATTTGGATATACTTTAAAAATATACAGAAGATAATACGATTAGAAAAATACATTGAAACATAATTACATCTATATTTTGACTTGGACGTCGTTTGCTTATCTTGACAAATATATAATTTAATATAAGTTTATGATTAATGACATTTTAATATATTACATATATGTCTCTGTATATTCTTTTATATATTTTAGTATTTTTACAATAAATTATTGTTTTCTTTCATTTATAATACATTTTTTTTGTAGGCGTCTATAATTGTACGTATATATTTATATGTATAGAGTTCGTAAAAATTATGTGACGTCCAAGTCATTTGTACAGGATAATCGGCAAAAAAGACCCTGACAAATATAAATCGAAGATTTATGAATTGGTTTACTAATTAAAATTTTAAAAATCAAAACATCACAATTTAATTTGATTTTTTTATATAAATTGAGAGATGTATATTATTTTCACATCATATCATATAGATTTTTACGAACTTTACGCGCACATGTAAGTATTCTATATTTTGTACCTTTTTTATTTTTGTACCTGATATATTTGCTCACGACACTTTTGCAGACAACCTGTACATTGCATTGAATATTTTAACTTAACATAGTAAATAAAAAATATTAAATTTATTTTCGAAAAAATAAACGAACTCCATATAATTCTTTTCAAACACTATAACGTAATAGCTGCTCATATTTTTTTAATACTAATTTTAGTAATCAATATACGTCTTTATATATATTTAATAATTTTTTATATATTAAATTATATCTATATTGATCAGATTATAATCAAATTACCAAAAGGAAGATAAATATAATTAATAAAAAGGACTTTCGTTCTTAGCTAAAGCACATTTCACATACAAAAAGCAACAATTAGAGGCCATGTGACTTTTTTTAAACTACTATAGTGCATGTATGATGTTCTTTTCATATCTTAATAAAAATAATAATAATAGTGTTATTAATAATAATAAAAATGCTGATGATGATAATGATAGTGTTGTTGTTGATGATGATGATGATATTTTTTATATATTTTTGTTGTTTGTATATCTTTAATGAAAGTGCACGCACACAATAATTATAGATAGTCACTGTTTTGTTATATTTGGCCCTTTGTCGGCAGAGTAAAAATTGATTGCATCTAAAGATTCTTAGAACAAATTTTTTCTTCATTTTTTTAATTAAAATTAGTTTCAGTCCAGGCCAGATTATGACACTATACTCGATGTTAATCCTTTCATTTTTAAGATTGCATATAAGTAATACTTATATTGCATTTATTAATTAATTTTTGAATAATATCAATTATTGATACTGATTATCTTTATCTGAAAGACATAAATCCTATATGCAGCCTCAAAAATACCATACTTTTTGTGTCATACATATTTAGAACAATATAAATATAACTCACTACCCTGTGATGTTTCGAAATGTCAATTTTTAATCTGGCCATGTTAAATATTACGATCGATGGTAGAATATTTTTTACTATATTATATCCATAAATAGCTTGCACGCTATGAAACACCTATCGTCTTTGGGTTTTATAATTAGTTAAAAATATCTAACAAATTCATTAATTATAAATAATTTTTGATTGATTAACAAATTGTATTTTGTAATATATCGTAAAAAAAATAATTATCGCAGATTAATTTTTTTTAAAGTACAAAAAATTGTTAAAATATTTGAATAATACATACTTAGATATGTATTAAACATTTAAGAGGAATTATGTTTTAACCGATATATAAATTATATAAATTATAATATATAAATTATATATGATTTATATAATCTTATTCGGTTTTAATACATAGAAATATTTATTTATTTTTCTATATAAACTATAAAACCCAAAACCAAAATCTAATTGGCAGTATAGTGTTGGACATTGCGCCCAGCGCAAGGTGCATAGCAGAGCTGCTGCAGCTAAGTAAGGATTGAAAACCTTACTTTTGACAAAAAAACAAGTTATATGAGGCTTAAATAAGATAATACCAGAGGTTACACATATGTGGCCATAGTGCCGCTTGGAATGGGCGGTGTTTCTTCCGGTCTACCTTTCGGCCCATATTGTCCAATGAAAGAACCATCTTCTGTGAAACGTCCTTCAACAGAATGATAATCACAATTTACAAATTCGAATTCAAAATTATAATTTAGAATACATGAATTATTAATATACAACATTTCTTTTAAATGTATTACTAACCTACCTCAAACTAATGTGGCAAATGCTTGTGAATTTGGTTCTTGTTTACGATGTCGGCCATACTGACCAATGAATGATCCATCCTCATTCATACCTTCTATATTAAGTCAAGCAATAAAGCAAAATAAAATGAAGAAACAAAAGAATAACATAAATTAAAATGCTAAGATAAAAAATTAAAATTGTAAATAAATATTTTATTTCGGATGTGTAAAATAAAAAATAATGAAAATATTTGTGCTTTCATTTAGGAATAGAAGTGTATAATTTATTAAAATCTAATATTATCTTCTTGAATTGCTTTGCTAACATAGAGTATACATAATAGTATAATAAACATAACATAATAAACAAACATAACATAATAGTATAATAAACTTTTAAACTGACCTGTATCTCCTTCTCCATATTCTGCCATGGAATCAGTATCAGATTCAGGATGTTTTCCATCTTGATGAGAAGAAGATGCAAGAGATGCACGACCACCTGCTGATTTCGTATCTAAAGGTTGCGAATATTCATGAAAACCGCCTTCGTCAGGATAATCACCACGACCAGCAGCTAACTCTCTTTCATGTACTGCGTACTTTCCACCTCTATTACGTTTAATAACACATACGATTATAAGTACCAAAAGAAGAAAAGCAATTGCTAACATCATTCCAATAAACCATCCTGCAGTAGCGACATTTTCTTTGGGTTGAATAATAGGTCCTTCGCTACTCGTTTCAATTTCTTGCGGTTCACTTTCAGCGAAATAGTTGCCATCAACAGCAACAACAGACATTACATAAGTTTCGCCACTTTGAAGTCCACGAATTTCAATTATATTTGATAAATATTCTGATTCAGTTTTAAGAGGTATTGTTTCACCTTTGAGTTTGTATTTTACAAAGAAATGACTTCCTGGATTTCCATTAAGATTCAACTGCCAAATAATTCTTACATTTGAATATCCATTTTCTTTTGGAATAGCTTCCCAAGTAAATAATGGTATATCAGGTCGTTGAGATGTGCGTGTTTTTTGTTCAATAAAGTAACTAAATGAAAAAAAAACGTAAAACAATTGTTTTAAATATACATATTAATATACTAAATAATAAATAATATACATACTAAATAATACTAAATAATATACATACTCATTTCCTTCACCAATTTTTGTTGTTGCTCGAATATGTATACGATATTTTGTATCAGGTGCTAACATAGCTAGTTTTGCATTAGTGGCTTCTGAATCTGTAATATGTGGTTTTCTCTCCAACAAAGGTCCCAATCTAGTTTCATTTACAGGTTCATAATATATTCTATAGCCAGTCAGGATACCATTTGGTTCTGCAGGTTTTGTCCATACTAAAAACAATGCACTGGATCCCATTGGGAAAGCTTCAAGACTTAAAACCACTCCTGGAACACCTTCAGGAGTATCAAAGCTTAAAGTTTCAGATGGTGGTCCAGAATATCTATTATAAAAAAAATTATTATTATAGAAAATTATATATGAAAGTTTATTTGTTATTAGAAATTGTTATTGTAATTTATTACCGTCCATTATATGCTAATATTCGAACATAATTCTTGCTGAAAGGAATAAATTTAGTAACTAGTGCATGAGTCCTATTGCCACCTCTTATATCAATTTCTCGCATTCCCTTTTCACCGTCTTTTTCTGTCCATGTTTGTATCTTATATCCTTTTAATTCACCACGTACTGATTCTTCAGGTACTGGATTCCATGAAAATTGTGCGCTTGTACTTGATTTTACTTGATTTAATGTAAAGTTGCTTGGTGCTTGCAATGGCACTATAACATTAAATAAGTATTAAACAGCATTAATCTTAAAAAAAATTCTAAATTTATATAATAAAATTATATAACAAACCATCTTCTCCAGAATATCCAATTATTTCTTCAGGTGCAATTCTACATTCTCCTTTTTCATTAATAGCTACCACTTTGATCTTATATCTTTGATAAGTTGGTTGATTGTCTACAACTAGATTATTTTTTTTCCAATCAGTTATATCTTCTATAGTCCATTTTTCTCCAGGTATATCACGTCTGTAATATATTCTATACATGAATTTGGGTGCATTATGTTCAATTTGAGGCATTACTGTCCAAGATATAACCAGATTTTGTGGTGTTGTTCCTTTACCCATAACATTATCAGGATTCTTATAAGGAACATCTTGCAATGTAGTACATACATCACTATGTGGTGAGGGTAATGATGTACCTATTTTATTCCATGCTAATACGCGAAATGTATAGTTAGTCCAAGGTGACATTGGAACAATATATGTTTGTTCAGTTGCTGGTACATCATCTTTTGATATTTCCCATGTATCTGGTGTAAAAGTGGTATTATGTTGAATAGTGTATCTTAATATTGGAGCTCTATTATCACCCATTGGAGTCCAATGTATAGAAGCTTCAGTCGCCATACAGGTAACACTAATTAATTTTGGCGCATTTGGTACATCTTGGACAATTAGTGTAGCTTGTGCTTTTGCTTCATCCAATTCAGTATGAGCAACACAAGTATAAGTACCAGAATCTAGTTCAGTCGTTTTTGTGATCATTAAAGAATAATCAGTACTTCGTATAAATCGTGGTTCCATTTCAAAATCAATAGGTTCTCCGTTAGATAGCCAATCGATCGTAAGTGTTAAACTTGAATCTGTAACAGCATTACATCTAAAAGTTGCAGTAGAACCTGCAGCAACTTCATAGTCCTCTGGTTCATCTGTAATTCTTGTATGTTCTTTTACTACTAAATTACCAGAACCTTCTACTTCTCCGAATTTATTGGATGCATGACATGTATAAATGCCTGCATCTAAAAATATTACATTCTCAATTTCTAAATCACCAGAATCTAAAGTTTTATATCGTCCTCCTGTTAATTCTTGCCCATTTCTAATCCATTTTACAGCTGGTTTTGGTGCTCCAAATACACGGCAAGTTATTCTCACAGTTTTACCATCGACTGTAGCGATATCAGTTGGTGGTTGTGTAATTTCCGGTTCTAAAGCTAAAACGTTTACATATACATCCTTATAGACATAACCCAATGAATTTGTTGCATTACAACCATAATTTCCTGTATCTTTTTTGGTCAATTTTTCAATAATAATAGAATTTGAAGTAACTTTTCTACGTGGATTTGGTGGAGCTTCCGATATTGGTTTTCCATTATGAATCCATTTTATTTCAGGAACAGGTACTCCATCAGCTTCACATTTAAATTCAATAGTTTCATCTTCTGCTGCATTTATGATCTCAGGTTCGATAGTGAAATATGGTACTGCCATAACTTGCAAATGTATAGAATATGATTTCGCATCACCTACCCCATTTGATGCTTCACAAGTATATGTTCCTTCATCTTTAAAATTAACATGTTTAATTATCAAAGATTTACCATAATTTCCTTGCATTATTCTATCATTGGTTCTAATTACTTCACCATTTTTACTCCACACTATTTGTGGCAGTGGTGTTCCACCATATATGCAATATAATTCAATTTTTTTACCGCGTAAAGCAACTTCATTTTTCCTACTGACATATTGTTTGACAGGATCATGTTTATTTTGACTGGCAGATATTCCCGAAGAAATAACATTTAATAAAACTCTATTTCCTAATTTATATTCATTTCTGAATACAGATGTAGCTGCACATGCATAATAAAAATCGTCGGAAGCATCGTTTCTTGTAACATTGCTAAACCAAAGATTTCCTTCAGGATCTAATGTCATTCGTGAATTATTAATCGATTTGATGCCTCCAGCAGTATCTTGGATTAACCAATATACATTTGGTTTTGGAAAACCATCTGGTGGTTGACAAGTTAATTTAAATGGTTGTCCTTCATTTGCATCTAAACTTATAGGATTTTGATCTTTAAATGAATTTAATTCAGCCTTTCTAACAAAAACTGAATTAGATGTTGCAATTCCCCATTCATTTTCTGCAAAGCATTGATATTGACCCAAATCTTCATCTCGTGGTCTTGAGATTACCAATGTACCTCTACCAGGTTGTTGAGATATGCGATCATCATATGCTGGCCATTCAAAATTTTTTCCATTTTTAATCCATCGATACCTGAATAAAATTATTAAATAAAATAATATAAGTTTATATTTATATAATATTTTGAACAGTATTATATATTTTTTTATTTATTAATAATAAAAAATATTATTTATATAATTAACTATCATGCTAGAAATAATGCTATTGATCATGAAAATATAAAAATGAATATAATGATAAAATATAAAAATAAATGTAATATAATTATACATATATAAGTAATCATATATTTTCTATTTTTATTTAAAGTATACTATTAGACCACTCCCATATATTTACAATTCACACCACAAGTTAGATATCTTTATTGGTACTTGTAACTTTATATCCCCTAAGACTATGAGGTCATCTTAGTAATTAAGACCAGTTACTCAGGCTTCTTTGCAGAACAGAGATAGTGTATTTAAATATAAGTGCAATGAAACTATATGAATGAAATCTTAAAAAATATGATTCTAAAATTATTGAATATTATTGAATTATAAGTAGTTGTTACTTTTTTTATAAATAGTATTAAAAATTCAAATCAATTTTGTAAATAATATTTTTTGATATTTTTAAAATCATATTTTGTGAAATAATAAATATTTTATACCTTGGAGCAGGTTCTCCTTCAGCTTCACATTCAATTAAAAATGGTTTATCATTCTCATTAATTTTTGCTTGAGCTACTTGAAATAACTGCTCATCTGTCGGGGGCTGTTTAGATATCCGTGGTGGAGATTGGACTAATGAAAGATATCATACAAATCATAAATTATTGTTACATATTATAAAATGATTTTCTCATATGAATATAAAAATATTTACTACAATAATAAAATAAATTTTTGATTGAAATATAATTTAAACTAAAACAAAATTAATAAAACTATTTTTATAGCTACTAAATAAAATCAAAAAAAAATTTGTAATAAAAAATAATGAAATTAAAATATTTTCTTATAATAATATAATCTTTGAATTTAATATATTACATTAAGCATAATTGACTCAGTATAAAATATTTTACAGAAGCAAATAAAAGCAAAATATATATTTTTCATAATATCTATTGATATCAAAATTTTTTAATTAAAAGAATTATTTGTTCTATATAAAAAAACAACTAGCTGCATTTGACATTTGTAACAGTTTTCACCTCCTATAACATCCAGGATATAGACTATAATTAAAAATCATAAATTGTTATCATGAACTGATTGATTATAATATATATAATAAGTATTATATACTTCGAATTTATTATGACCGATATAAAACGTGATGACGGAATTACACTCACTTAAAGCTGATGCTTGCAGTACTAATGTTGAAATAATACACAGGATGAACTTCATGATCGGCCGGTACTTCTTTTTTTATCTAGAAATAAAAAATTTTTTAAATTCTTTAAATAAATGAAATTTCGAAAAACTAACGAAACTAATAAAAAATTCGAATTAAGTGTATGAATTTTAATTTCAATTTCATTTTAAATTTCTTTTAAAGAATATAAATTATAAATTCAAATGTTCTATAGATTCATTTATATCAATCTTCATGATTCAAACAAATCCGACGATTGAAATCATTATTTCAGCCTTTGCAAAGCCTATTTGCATTCATAAGAGACTTTTTTTTTGGTATAATACTGGGTTAAATATCATTTGAATCATTTTATATATATATATATATGTATACACGCATGTATGAATCGTGTACAGGAATATCATTAGAATGAATATATAAAATTATATAAATGATTTTTTCAGAATATATGAATTAAATAAAATTTTTAAATCCTATGATGTATAATGGAGATGTAAAAAATGGGCGTGCTCATCGCGGCAAAAAATAATATAAAAAAATTAGATAACAAACCGGCTAATACAATATTAAACAAGTTTTTAAAAATAATAAGCAAAATCTATTTTTTTTAACAAAATTATGTAAAAAAGGATAAATATATATACTCGAATTTTAGGATTGCGCACAATCATCGAAACAGGTGATGGTGTTACGATGATCTCACTGTAGTTGTCCTTCGAAATCATAACATCGTTGATAGAAATTTTATCACCATTTTATTCGTTCATCTTTTTTCACATATTTACTTTATTTATATAATATTTATCGAAGCTATATATCAATTGTGCATTAATTAAAAAACAGATTTTTCATAGGACATTAAAGGGAAAAAGGAACACACAGGGCTGGGCAAACGGGCACACCCGCAAACTAACATTGATCGCCGACGCTTCGTTTGCTCACTTTATAGGTTTTACTCGATATCTTTATTCACATCACTAAAAAATTATTCATTTGTCACATTAATAAATAGCTCACCTATTTTAACGTTTTGGAACGCGTTTGAATATTAAAATTCCATCACTAAGGCATCATCGAAAAACCACTGACTCGACACGTAACGCACCATACGGTACTGTACACTAATGTAGATATATACGTTGCATGTATTGCAGACAATCCCCACTCAGTGCCCTGGTCACACTGATTCACACTATTATGTTTCACTAAACTTTATGAACCATTCACATAGAAAATTCTATGAAAAAAGTTGACATTTTTTTAAATTCACTGCTTGTTGATATTAATACTTAATAACATGATATAATCTTTCATTAGATTTTTTTTATTAATACTGGTTTATTGATTTAATATCAAATATTTATTCTTTCTTAAAAAATTTTTATATTTCATTGATTGAATCTATCTACAATGTGAGTATTCCTTTATCGATTAAGTGTTCCTTAACCAATAACGGTCGAGGCAAATCGAAGATATCTATCGCGCCAGATTTAAAAAAGGCGCGTCTTCTAAGTAAATGTAAATCTATGTATAGCATTCTAAAGTACAGCTGTGTATACTTTGCAAAAAGGGGGAAGTGATATATTTTAAAATTGATGCGTATTAAATGGGGATTCATGGGGAGTCAATTCATGTAACATGAACTGTGAAATTTCTTTTCTGTATAATATTATATTATAAAATATAACATATTATATAAAATATAATATTAAAAATTCATTTTACACCTATATATCATTTGCAAATAATATATATATGAAAGAAATTAGGGAATGTTTCATGATTAATATTTAATCAAAATAAATTTTAATATTATATTATATAATTTATATTAATTGTAAAAATAGTATAATAGAAATAAAGATTTATTTTGTCGAATCATATTATGTCGAAATCATATAATTATATATATTATATATATATAATATATATGATAAGATATCTCTGATATATATCTTATATAATTGAAAAATTGATTAAGAATTTTTTTCATGATAAAATATAATGTCTAAAGAAATAAATTTAAACTTTAATGGTATAAATGATATAAATCCATATGCTATAAATTATATGGATATTCGATAAAATTAATAATTTTCATTATTATTTTGCAAAATGCATAAATTATTATTTTCGAATATAAATTATATTAAAAATTAATAAATAAATATATTTAATCTTCATATTAATTTAGATCACACATAGAGAGATAACAAATGTTATTTATGTAATATTTATATTGATTATATTATTATTTTTAATAAATATTAAATTGTATATAAAGAAAATATTGAATCAAATATTTGTTTTAAATATTATATTTCGTTTATTATTTTTAAACTCATTTCATTAATTACGTTTTTTTTATATATCAAAAGTTATATAATGTTTATTATATAAGATATATTTGAAAATCGAAAAAAATTTTTTAACGTACTAAAAGAATCTTATTTCAATAAAAAATAAAAAAAATGTAATAAATCAAAATATATTTTCTATTCATATGGTGAAATATAATAATATATAATAATATAAAGATATATATATATATATATATATATATATATAATATATATATAATATATATTATCAAAAGGGGAAAAAATAAAATTTAATATTTTTTAATTCATTTGGAATACTTGTTTGATATTTTATTCGTGGCGTAAGTAATTTGGCAAAGTATCAAAAACTGCTCTATAGAACATGTAATAGCATTGTCACAAATTTAGATTGAGTTACATGAAACTCACAATCTCAAATGTATATTTTAGGTCATTGCATTAAAGTATATTTTCTTGTAATTGTAAATTTATTACTTTATTGTCAATTTACAAAATAAAAGTTTTATAATTTGTATAAACAGAAACAACTGCAAAATTAACAATTGAAGAGAATTCGTGATTTTGATTTTTTATACATGTTTCTTGCAATTCAAAAATGAAAAAGAAATTTAATTTTAGAAATATTTTCAATTAGTTAATTTAATCAATAAAATTTAATTTTCCATTAAAAAATATGTTATAACAAAAATAATTTAAATGTACAAAGATTAATAATTAAATACATTGTATATCTATTTAAAAGTAATACAGTCTTGCATATTCATATAAATTAAAAATTATTTTGTCATTTATACAATAGATATCTCGACATTATTTGTCTTTTCATGATACACTATATTACACTATATAAATAATATAATAATTCCATCCTTAATTATTGAAATTATACAATTTGATATTGTTCTGGTTCTACTTCATTTATATGTCGTAAAAAGAACGTGACTTTAACTTGTTCAACGTGACGACAAAGTTTCATAGCTAAACTTGTTCGCAATTTCATATGTTGTGTAAGAGATGGCAAATTTAATAATAAAAATGCTAATCCGTCAATTTCCTGTAAGAAATAAAAAATAAATTAATAAAATATATTTCTAGTACTTCGTTTTACATTTTTACATTACCTCTTGTTTTACTCGATATGCGATATCTTTGCAATCATTTGTTTTTCTTAAATACCTAAAAACATCATCCACGCTCCAAAATAATGGATTTGAATCAAGTTTCCGTGTTTTTGGTCGCCTTTGTTTTTTTTGCATTCTCACATATTCTGATTCTCCATCTGTTCCATCAGATTCAATACTCGTATCCCAATCTCGTTCTCTTTTACTTGCTCTTGTAACAGTAGAACTTTGACTAAATTTTGATGAATGTTGTTTACTATTTAAACTATTAGGACTTCCTCCATCTTTTGTTTTCCTATTATCATTAAAGGAACTTCCTGAATCATCTGATGCATTGCTCGATGGAGGTTCAGTTTTAAATTCATCTGATTTTTCACCTTTCTCTAAACCTTTCTGAATCATAATATCTATTTCAGAAAGTGGTGGTCTTCCATCGAGTGTTTCTTCAATCCCTGATACATGTTTTGCTAAATCTAATGACATAAATGGCATTTCATCTTCTTGCTCGAAATCTTCATGAGTCTCTTTTTCTCTATTTGCCCATCTTCCACGTCTTCTTTTTCGTCTGCCACCCCATGGTTTTGGTTTTTGCACCATAATGCTTGTGTATCCTTTTGGTTTACCTCTTCGTCCAGTACCCACAGATGCTGCTAAAAAAATATAATTTAATATAAATAATATAATATTTATATTATAAATATTATATAATAAATATTATAAATATTATAAATATTTAATATAAATAAAACAATAGAAATAAAATTATATATATTAATATATATTAAATATATATTACTAATATAACAGAAATGATACTTACTGAATTTAGCTTTTGATGTTTTATGACATTTATCAGGACATTCATTCTCAGGTACATATAAAGGACCAAATAAATTTGGACATACCATTAATTTTTTACAGATATTTCTACAAAAATCAGCTACCATATCTCCGGATGTAACTACAGCGACACTCGCACGATATGTATTGTTTTTATGTTTGGCTTTTAAAACTTCTAAATGATATCCTGGATCTGGTTTTGAATCACATTGAAGTACCTTTAATATCCGTGCGCTTCTATATCCCACAGATACGATCATTGATAAAACTTCTCTCATAACTAAAATTACAGGACCAGGTCCTACTGCTTTTGGTAAAGTTGCTAATTTTCCTTTAGAAATCATGGGTCCCGTGAAACAACGGTAGTTAAAATATATTTTTGGGCACCATAGTGAAGAACGTGGCTCAGATATTGGTATATCTAGAACATTAGTTTTCTTTTCTTCTTTTAAAGGCATTTGTAACTGTTTACAAATTTCCATATAGTCTTTTGGTGGTTTTAATGGATAATGATTAGATTCACACCATCCAACAGGAAATATTTGTAAGGAATACATATCAACAATATGTTCTGGTCTTGTATTTTCATAATTATCTAATTTTAACCATAAAAGATTGTCAACAATTTTTGTAATATGTGCAGCACATATCACATTTTCACATTCTGGATCAACTGCTTCTAATCGCATGCCACATTCAAAGCCGACATCGATAGCACTTTGTCTTTCTGAAAACAATTTTTCTTCTGCAGCAATTGCTTGAGTATCTTTTAAATATTCATTCCAATCAAATTCATCTTCTTTTGGAGTCCAACCATTTGGATGTACAATTCTAAAAAGAAAAATATTAAAATGTGTAAATTGCAAAGTTTGAAAATAATTAAAATCAATTATAAAAAAATTATAATAAATAAAAAATAAACTTTTGTTATTTAAAATAAATGATTTAGAATATAATTTTTTTATTATGATTATTATATTACTTTATATTTTTCATTATTAATTATTGTTTAATATTTTCAACTTTTTTATATTCAATAAATTTTATAATAATATTAAAATAATATATAAGATGTAAAATTTGGAATATTAATTTGGTAAATTGTTTTTTTTTTAAATTTTTGTTATGTTACATAATTTAAAAGATAAAAGCTTACTTGATATTATGCTTTTTTGCCCATCCAATTGGAAATATATATGGATGTCCTGCTGTACAAAGCCAAGTATTTTTCTCTGTACTATTATACAAACATGCTTCAATATCCATTCCCTTAGATAATTCATCATATGTATCAATATGTACAAGAAAATAAATATCATCAAATACTTTTATAATAGTAGCTGGACATATTTTTATCTGATCAATTGGACTTAATGCTTCTAATTTCATGCCAATTTTAAATTCATGTTTAGAATGATTTATAGTATTATGAAATAATTCTTCAGGAAGATCATAATTTTTTGGTGTAGATTCTAATAAATCTTTCCATTCTTCATATGTATGTGTTTCTACTATAGAACTAGGTGGTTCTAAAAACCAGGTAGAATCAGATTTAGATGTAAACCCATAGGGATGCAAATGTTCTGATGTGCAAAACATCCAAAAATCTTTACGTGAACAACCAGGAGTATCATATCTTAACAAAAGTCGTCCTCCTACATTTTCTATAATCTGAAGAAATATTAATTAAGAAAATTAATTAAGAGATAATAATTATGAATAATATATACATTATATCTATATATATAACATATATAACATAAAACTATATTAATATAATATAATATAATATAATATAATATAATATAAAACTATATATTATTTCTTACTGTGGCTACCCATAATTTATATGGATGTAATATATCACTAACTTCAACTTTCATGCCTTGCTTAATTCTCTCTGTCATGCTTAAACCATCCTAAACAAAAATAAATATATAAAGAAATATAAAATTTAATTATAACTTTTTTATAAAATTTTTTTTATAATTTTTTAACTAACCCCTGATAACATTTCTGATGGAATGCTCCGGGCTGTTTTTAAAAATTCAGACAATTTTTCTATACAGTCTGATGATCTTTGACGAATAATATCAGGTGGTTCTAATTTTTTATTATTTTTTATACACCATCCAAGTTCATGAGCAGCTTCTTTAGTGAGGTTGAACCAAAATTCTAATGACCTATCATCTCCTCCAAAATAACGTAATCTTAATAAAGGTCCACATGCCATTACAATAGAAGCTACCCAATAGTTAATGTTTTCTTCATTTTCTTTTTTTGGAATTGGCACTTCAAGAGACATACCAATTTCAATACCACTTTGAAGTGTCAATTCAACATGTGGAAACATAATTTGTGGTACTTCAACACTATTTGTAGCATCAAGATAATCTTGCCAAAAAAACCCATATTCTGAAAAACAAATTTTTATTTTAAATTTTATAAAATAAAATTTTTTATTTATTTCATTTGATAAAATTATAAATATTTATATTAATAATTATATTACTTATTTTTAATTATAACATATTAAATATAATTATAAACATATTAAAAATTAAATAAATTTAAAAAATTAAAAAATTAAATAAATTCTATTTTATTTAAATATATCTTATATTTTAAAAATTATTATTATTATATATTTATTATAATATAATTATTAAAATAAAACAATAATATTTTATTTAAAAAAAATTATATATTTTTTTTAATATCATATTTAATCTTTATATATTTAATATTTATAAATAAATTATATAAATCTATAAATATATAAAATTTATTATTATTATGACGATATAACTAATTAAATAAAATAAATTTTCTTTACGCGTTTCATTAATGATTTTATTGATTTTGCAATCCTATAAGATATATATTAAAAACTTTTTGAATGTGTGTGATGTCAGGTAATAGAATCAACGATCAACAGTCAGAATCATTTCAAAAACTTTAGAAGGTTACTGAATAATCATAATTTTATTACAAATAATGTTCATGTTATATAATAAAAATTATGCGAATAATAGTGTAAAAAAATTATAAATATAAATTAATATTACCTCCTTCTTGTACTTTCTCTTGTGATCGGTTTTCGCAAGGTTCCATGATCCGTTATAATATTATAAAGCCTACACATAAATACATTAAAATCAATTTCCATTGCGGCTACGTTAATAGATAACTAACAAGTTATTATTTAATATTATATGTTTCTAATAAATTGTTGAATATTTTACAACTTACCTTTTTTTTTAGTGAGCGCTTATTTTCGAAATTTACGTAGTGTTTGTTTTAATGAAAAATAGTATTCTCAATTGTAGCTGTCCGTGCCGCTCTATACTGGTCTACCGTACGTATCTTTCTCTGTTGTTTGCTATCTCACTTGTGCGGTACGCTTGGCGCATTCGTTCTGAATATTAGCTACCTACATACTTTGAATTGGGTAACATTTTGAATTACCTTCGATTATATTTTGTGAAACTACCACTAGCCTCGTTCTACGTCTATATCTCTTATATTAATTCATTGTAATCCTTTATTAGAACTAATAAACATGTAACAGTATATTCATAAATTTATACTTACGTGTTTAATTTTTTATATCATATGAGATATAATTGTTTATAATTATCCGCTAGATTACATTTTTCATTTCAACGTTCGCTATACGTTTATCATCCATCACGAGAAGGACATTATCGATCTTTTAAACGATAAATTTTGCGAGTTTTACTGATTGTTAATTATAAAATTATATAAAAAATAAAATAGAAATTAAAATATAATGTTGTCTTTTATATATCTTATTTTTTTTAATAATATAACATATTATAATTCATTATTTGATAAAATAATAATTGCAATAAAGAAAAAAGCTTGCTAAGCGCAGCAGGCATTTTTATACTTGTAATTAATAAACTTGTACTTCAAGTTGTTGTTATTTTAATTTAAACACATGTTCGTTGATATTATGTGTATAAGAAAAATGATTACAAAAAATTTGAATACACTTATTTAATAGATATAATAAATAACAATAAACTTTCTTTTAATATATTTATAAATGGTTAATTATTAATATGTTTTTATGAATATTATGTTTTCTGTAACAGTTATTATTTATGTTATAGTGTTACATAGAAAAGAAAGACATATTAGAAGTGAATTATACATACTCATTAAAAAATCGATATAATTGATACGACACACTTTTCAATCTAGTTTTCTACGCATGCTACATATATATATAAATATATAAATTTGTTGAGGTAAATAACAATCATATATAATAATGATTTTAAGATAATATAAAATTAAAGAATTCCACATAATATTGCATACATATCTCTAATACATATCTTTTTAAAATAAATTACATTTTTGATTTCAATTATAAATATTAGAAAGTTAGAAAAAGAAGTATATATGTATGATGTTTTTTAATATTGTATGAAACTGAATAAACATAATTGAATTAAGATTGTAAAAATTATCGAAATGGTGGCACAATCTATTGTTACCAATAGAGAAAAATTAAGACATCATTCTCAATTAAATATTTCATTTTTTTATATTCAATATATGTCATTTTTTATATCCAATTTTATGGAAATATTAACTTCTCATGTAAATATGAATATATTATATTTTAAATTAGATAATTTAGGTTTATTTTAAAAATATTATGTTTAAATGTTACAGTTTATATTTTTTTCATGTTTCCTGCGCTTATAATACATGTTTTTGATAGCAAATTTGTCGCTCTCTTCAGTTGTAAATATAATTGTAAGAAGGGAGGTTGTATTTTTGTGGTAATGATATTAAATTTTGTAAAGCATAATTTTTTATTGTTATAAAATTTATTAAAACATGTTATTTTTTATGAAAAAATATACTTTTAATATTTATCAATATTATGGAAATTTTATATGTAGAAGTAAATTATTTGAATTAGGTTATCCATTATTTTTCAATAAGCAAGTTTCAGTTATATATAATTTATTTAATTCAAAAAGTAGTTTATCTATAATTGATGCAAATATTGAAAAATATTTAAATCATCTTATGAACGCATATCAAAATGAGGATGAAAAAAAAGGAAATATTTTTGAAATTCTTAAATTACCTGAAATTCCATCATTATTGGATGAAAAAATTAAAATAATTGAGAATATAAAGAATTTGGACGATCTTAGTAAGTATTATACTTTTATTTATTATTATATATATTTTTATATATTTTCATGTTTGTAAATTAAAAATTCTTTTCTTTAATATTATATTTAATAAAATATATAATTTATATCTTAGTAAGTGGCAATGAAGAATTAAAGAATCTTGCAAAAGAGGAAGAATTAACATATGCGCAACAACTATTAGAGATTGATGAACAAATTTTAAATATTATTATAAAATATATAGATGTAGAACAATATGATAATATTATTATGGAAATAGTACCAGGTGTAGGTGGTCAAGAAGCTATGTTGTTTACTAAAGATTTATTAAATATGTATATTAATTACTTTGATCATATAGGATTTAATTATGAAATATTAGAATTAAATAATGAAATAAATGGATTAAGAAAAGTTACTCTGCTTATATCTGACATTAATGCATTCAAAAAATTAAAATATGAAAGTGGTGTACATAGAGTACAAAGAATTCCTGCAACAGAGAAGTCTGGTCGTTTACATACTAGTACAGCTGTTGTAACAATCTTACCAGAACCTAAAGATGTAGATATCAAGTTAGAAGAAAAAGATTTGATAATAGAATCAAAAAGAGCATCTGGAGCAGGAGGTCAACATGTAAATACTACAGATTCTGCAATTAGAATAACTCATATACCTACTGGTATAATTGTGAATTGTCAGACAAATAGATCTCAAATAAAAAACAGGCAATTTGCATTAAAAAAATTAAAAAGTATATTATATCAGGAACAATTAAATAAGCAAGTCTCGTTCATTAATCAATTACGTAAGAAACAAATAGGAAAAAGATTGAGAAATGAGAAAATTAGAACATATAATTTTAATCAAGATCGGGTTACGGATCATAGAATTTCAAATGGTACAATGTATAATTTGAAAGAATTCATGGAAAATGGAACAGGTCTGGAAATATTAGAGGATAGACTTTATAAAGATATGCAATCAAAGATTAAGCTGGAGATTATACAGGACATGTTAAGTCAATTAAAATAATAGTTCAACATTTATCATTTTGATAAGAAATTTTCATTTTATATAGGCAAGCCATTGTACATAGCAAATTGTAATAAACTCTGTGTAATACAAGTAACATCATTCGTTTTTCGGATGGAAACTCGCCACGTCTCTTATTATTAAATCCTTTCTGTTTCGCTTTAAGGAAGCAGAGAGCTAGTGAAGTAGAGAGTTCAGTTGTTTATTTGAAAAACATACAACAATATTTTTGTTCTTTTTTTTTTTTTTGTTTCATTTTGTTTCATAACCGCGTGTCCAAAGGCACACATCCTTGTAACTCTCGTATAATACATTAATATACAAAATTAATATTCGTAATCTCTATAAATATCAAACGACACGTTTTACATCGGTTAATGTACAAAGCGCAAAATGTGTATATGTGTATGTGAATCTCATAGTGTTATGAACGTGTGATTTTTATATACGACCCTGCTCCGACATATAATTTTCTATAAAATTCTATCTACTTGAATACTCCAAAAAAATAATATTAGCGACTAAGACGAATGATGTATAACGATGTAGGTACATCCTACACCTACGAACATTTCTTGAGCGAATTAACTTCCTCTTTTGTATCAGATCTAGATCTTAAATGTGTCATATGTATTCTGACTGCTCTAGAATTTTCCACCTACATATGTATAGATTGGTCGAATGTACAGTTTGTAAAACAACTAGTAATAACAGTATTTGAATGAACAGTATTTTATGTCTTTTTATATTTTTTTTTTGTCAAAAAAGCATATTTTTTGATTACCTTTTCTTATCTTTTTAGATGAATATGAATTTATAAAGTTTTGATTATTTTTCATGTTATGTTCTTTTAGATTTTGGAATAAAAGTAATAAGTACTATAAAATTTTCTGGAAATTTAGTTAAATTAAAAATGATACTGATTGATGATTTTCTAATCGATCTTCTATAGTTCGATATTTTCTATCTTATAATTTAAATATTATCAAAGTAACAAATTAAGTAATTGAATGAAATTGTAATTGAAAAAGAAAAAATAGAGCAGGAACGTATATGAAATAGACATCGCATTGCATTTCGGGCAGTAAGGTTGTTCTTTAGGACTAGTTCGGCACCGATTCACGGGTATACATCCTATTTAAATATCGTTAACCCTGATCCCGTGACATAGTTTAATCCTCGAGGTACATTGATGATTGGACCAATTAATGTAAATACAGACCCTGCCTGCAGTATCGTCAAAGTACCATCTGAGGAGACAGCACCAGGACTCGGAGAACTTCTCCTTACAACGTTACTATAAATTACCATAAATATTAGAACATTTTAGAATTATGATAACTATAAAAACAAAAAACAATTGATTCATAACGAATTGTTTTTTTTACTGATAACTTATAATGAAATTTGGCAAAGGTAAATACTCGCAATCCTCCCGAAAAACGTTTTAATGGTATCTATATATTGTATAATATGAACGATCGTGAAGATAATTTTTTTGTTAAATCAGCAGCATTTTTGAAATTTAATTAATCATCTCTTATCTTTTATCATCGATTTTAAATCGATAAGCAATATATTATTCTAATAAAAAATTAATGTTGACCAAGGGCAATTCGTTGAATCAGAAAATAGGTTATCGACAAAAGAAAAAAGAGGTAGATATTTGGTGTTATATTCGAAGCCAAACCGCAAAGATCTTTAATTTCGCTTTCCCTCGAATGACTGCGAATACACGATTGAGGTCTCTTCCGTTTTAAGGAAATGAGTGCTTTCTGACATACTAGCGAATTATTCTCATAAATTATTTCTTCTGGAATGACACTCAAAGGAGGTATAGTTGTCTCTGTGCAGGCTGTGTTAACGACAAGAAGAAGCATATTGCTGTAGTTTACCGGTTGAACGATATATGGCCTCATACAATCTTTTTTTACATCTGAATCTATGTCGAACATGTCGAAAGATGCGTTTCGTAAATACAAATATACCTAAGAGAATTAAAAAAAAGATAATATAATTTGAGTAGAATAAAAAATTGAAAAACATATAATGTAGTTGATATATCATAAAATTTACCTCTTGATCACAAGCTTCCGGTCTTGTTCGATTGATCAAAACTTTTTGATCGAATAATTTCTCATCTTTTGCATCAACTGGTGGTTTCTCTTCATTATCTTGATATTCTTCATGGATACCTTCATCCTCGTTTGGATAAGCATATGCGTACTCGGATTCCCAAATTCCAGCTTTGGCCCAAGCCCAGACTGCTTGTCCAACAAGCCACGAAATCATCTTCTGCGCATGTTTCCAAGGCTATGCAATCGATTGATTTATTAAAAAATTAGTATTTTTAATGTAAATAAAATTAATTTGTAAATAAAATTGTAAATAATTTTTAAATAAAATTAATTTTTAAAACAGAATTAATAAGTAGAATTAATTCTTACCGCCAATAAAATATTCCCATCATTACTAGTTTGTGTACTCTTGAAACAAACTGCTTGATAATCGAATATTCTGATTCTTTCGAAAACACCTTCTTTTACTAAGCTAGACATGATTGGTCCTCTCAGTTCACCGAAGAATTTTCCTGCGTCAGATTTATCTTTGGCTGCGATTACATATCCATTATTATCGATCAAATAGCAAGCCCAATTATCTGCACCACAATGTGTGTGGCATTTCCCTGAACCCTCGCAACTGAACGTTATGTTCTGGAAGAGACCCTGAAGAGCGGTGTGTTGAAATTGGAAACCTACAACCGCCACTGGCGCCTTTGCTCTTTCAGTATCTAAAAAATAAATAATTAACTTCTTAATCTTTGTATGATTTATCTTTTTATTTGTTTTGTAATTTTTTCAGATTTATAGTTTTTTTATTTCTATTTTTATTATAAATTTTCTTTCTATTTTCATTTCTATTTTCATTATAAATACGATTCTTTACCAATAAAAATGGCACGACTAGCAGTGACAAGGGTGGTGTTATCTGCACCCTCCTCATCGATTGGCACGGAAAAAACGAAACTTTCTGGTTGCACATAATACTGTTCTACGGCACGTTTGTACCATACTTCATCAATGGCTCTTGGATACATTTTACTGAAGTGATCATCAGGAATAACACCTTCTTCGTCTAACAAGAAATCTTGCCATCTTGTCAAACCACTATGAGTAGCCATGAAAGCGAGTGTTACACCGAAACGTTGTTGAAACGTTTTCCTACAAGAAAAATAGTATTAAACACGTGGAAAAGACAATTCTTTTTTTTAAAAATCTTTTTATTTGTTTTCTAAAATATTGCAGAATTGCATTACTATTGATTACTCACGTAAATTAATGTTTTGGTTTTATATATGTATTTATTTTGAATTAAAATATTTACTATATATTATAAAAAATTATGATAATACGATAATATATATTATAAAAATCATCATAACAAACAAGTATATAAGTATATTATAACTACTGCGTGATTAAATCGAATTCATGAAAATAATTCTTCAATTTTTGAGTTTGCAAATTGTTTTTCTTCTCCAACGTTTCAATCCTGAAAGACGACTTTCATCCTTGATCGATAACTCCTTTTATTAATTAGATTTTGTATAAGGAATAACAGAAAAATAAAACGCAAAGTGCTATGAAAGTCTAAGAAAAAAAATATAAAATACATAAAAAATATATGTTCTTTACGATAAGAGAAATGATAAACTAATTAACATTAATTAATTAAAAAGAATAAATAGAGATAAATAAAAAGTACAAAATGCAAAACAAAGATACAGACAAATACAGCAGTAAAATACTGTAGTCAACAGGTTAATTTCTAAAAACCTAACGTACGTTTATGATGAACGTTACCTGGGCAGCAGATTCATCAGCCTAGCTAAAGGTCTGCATGACGTCAAAGTGGTCAGTAGTTAGTCAATGTTCATTAGTAAGAAAAGAAATAGATACATTTCTGTTAAGATTTTGACAGAAGGAAAAACATAAAAAGAAAGAAAAGAGATAAAAACTGTGCAGAAAACGTAAAAGTATAGAGGGCACGAAACGGGTTCATCGAGAGCATATGCGTACATATTTTTTTGGATATACTATATAAACTTTTTTTGACAATTTTTGGCAATTTTTAAGACGAAGAGAAAAAAATGATATCCTAAATTCAACATTCTCAGAATAGAATGACATTTTACGTAGTATTTATATGTAGATATATTTTTAAAATATACGTATTTCAATATGTAAGAATGTATATTATATATTTTAATTTAATAATTCAATACTCACGCTTTCTCTTCGCGCGTGATGTTGAGGTTCGCAAACCACTGGGTTACCTTCGCATCGAACACTAAACTCAATAGAAGATCCCTATCGCAATAATACGAATCTTTGTCTATTTTGTATGGTGTAGCTGTCCAAATGAAAATATACAGTCAGTGATTGTTTTAAATTATCAAGTATAGTGACAGGATCGATATATCGGATACTTACGTTTCGATTTGCGATGAGTTTCATTACCGGAATTCGTAGCTGAATATTCCGGTGGCTGGGAGGGTTGTTTCATATCATTCCACTTCCAGCGTGGTTGGCGGGTTCGCTCTAGGAAGTGCAAAAGTTGCGCTTCCGAGGAGTTGAACGATCGTTCATCCTCATAATGATACCTGTATCAAAAAATTCATAAATATTCATTAAAATTTTATTCGAATATATAATATGATGAATAAGAATATGATGAATATATAATGAATAAAATTGCGTATAATTAAGTGTTTTAAAAATCTTATAACTATTTTAAAACAGAATGTCTTTACTTACTTGCAGTACAACCAATGAGGATGCACCCGCCAATTTGTACCAGCAAAATAATCAGACACGTTTATACCTATAAAATGAATTTTCTCGTTAAAATGCTGTAAACAAATATATATAACAGTAAATATGATTGAGATGGATTAAAATATGTTGATTAAAAATTTAAATAACTATAAATTTATATAAATATTCGAATAAAAGTATTTGAACAATTTCTGAGATTTTTAGACTTTGAAAATATACCATTATTTTAAATCCACGAAAAAGAGAAAACTTTATCTTCGCAAACTTTTCGATTATATATGTATACAGACGGAAGTTGGAAACTTCTCCCGCAATTTTGCATACGTAATGGAAAGTTCGCAATCAAATTTCTATCGAACTTTCTATATTGCATATATCTACGTCTACTACTTGAATAAAACATTGAATTTCATTTGCAAACAACAAACTGAAAAGTTTCAAGACAATATTCTCTTGATTATTGGAAGTTTATTCATCCAAGTATTTTTATTTTCAAATTGTTTCAAGTTTTACCTCTTTTTTTTATTTTCGCAATTTTTAATCCGGTGGACATATAATACTTATAATGGTACAAGTATTCTCAAATTTCGACTGTTGTACATGTTTTTTTTCTTTTTTCTTTTAGATATACGTACCACTAACGTGCGAACGATGTATTTCTTCGGTTGCGTGCACGCGATAATTTCCGGTGTGGTCATGTTCTGGTAGACTAACTATCACTGTAAAAGGCGTCTTCGGTATACCAGTGAAATCGTATTTTCTTTTTATTCTGCCCACACGTTTCTTCATAGATTAAGAGACGAAGTAATTTAATACGTATCAATAAATTTGATATACCATCGTTGATATGATATAACGTTAATTTTTGGCGCGACTTACCATATCATCGTAATGATATTTCGTGTGCAGTGTCACGCTACCGTTTTGTTGATTAACGACATCGTTTCGAAGCTGTATCACAATTATTATTATTATATAAATTATTACTTACAATAGATAATTAATATTTTTTTTTTTCAGAAAATAATTTAAACCTACCATGATAATTCCTTCATCGAATTCTCTGGGTTCTTTATCCTGATCCATAAGCTCAACCTCTGCCATATCAACGCTGTTGTAAGCTGGCTTTAGAATACCCTGAAACTGTATTTATCTTGTTAAGTAATTATTACGGTTTTTAAATTTAAACCTTTAAAATCTCGAGATGATTTTTATCTTAATATGATTTTAATTTGGGGAAAGATAAAGAAAAGTGATCTTTCAAAGCGGACTTCTTACCACTGGTCGGAGATCAGGATGAATTAGGATGAAACCGTTATTTGTAACAATGAATGCGTATCCATTGACGCCAAGCTGTTATATACATCAAGAATAAATTAATAAAAACGGACGATTTTTTATTTATATAGAGTGTAATAAATAAATCATCCAAAAGACTAACCAGATGTGGCATCATGAGTTTTTGTATCTCTTCAATAGGAACATCCGTGCCAGCAACACCAAGCAGATCAGCGATTCGTGTCTGCGCAAACAATAATTATATTTGTTTCAAACAAAATCTAAAAATGGAGAATAATGGTTAGTGTATTAAAGTTAATTACGAATCATCATCATCCCAAGTCGCATAACCATAAGCGTATCTACCTTCTCTTTAATATAAACGCTATATCACAATGAATTCGTCTAATGACACACGATCTAATATTAAAAAACTAAAAAATAAACAATAGCAATAGTAATAATAATAATAATAATAATAATAATGTTCATTGACGATACTGCTGGACGTATAACTAGCTCAACTACGTTCTCAATAATAACGATAATAATAAGAACGATACACAATAAGAACAATTAATGTTTGACGCAGGCTATCCTAAGTGTTAATAATCAAATCACAATTAGCCACGCCATTATCGTTCCAACACCCGTCTATTTTTCTGCAATTGATTATTGATATAAAAACAAAAAAAGAAAGGAAACAAAAAAAAAAAAAAGAAAAGAAAAATGTTTTTCCAAGCATTTTTATGCAAATATAATTACGATCAAATAAAGAAACCAGGGAGGTTCAACTGTAATTCTGATAAAATTTTATCCACAGAAAAGGAGACGGTTATCGGAATTGTATTAATTCTACTATGTTACTTGTCTAGCGAGATCTAGCACTCAAGAAAACTGATCAAATCGTATGTATATATGTGTACTTGGTACTTTTTTTTTTTTTTTTTTTTTTATATTCAACCAAAATATTCTTTCTTATATTTGATATATGTATGTAATCACTGCAGAAGTTCTTCTACGAATCTCAATAATAATAATAATAATAATAATAATAATAATAATAACAATAATAATAATAATAATGATAATAATAATAAAAGAGGAGATATCGCCGTTTGCAATCCAACAGGCGGGTGGGATTATCCGTTTTTTCTACTCGTCTCGAACAGGACACAGGGTAGACTAAAATACCTAAACCTACCTAATGATTAAACTAAAGTTCAATACTAGTGTTAGATCAAATTAAGATACCAGAGAGATGAATGTGGACCTAAATGGAACGAAAGATCGCACGACATTGACTTCGTTTCTGAATGTTCCATATTCGAGTTTCCTTCCTTTCTTTCTTTCTTTCTTTTTTTTTTTTTTACTTCGATTTAAATTAAATCTAAAGTTTTTTAATCGATAAAGTTTTATTATTCTCATCGTAGAAAAAGAATCATTTTTTTTTCAAATATGGAAACCAGAAAGAATCGAGGTGTCGCGCGGTTGAATACAAGAAATGTGGAGGAGGGTACAGGGCTCTATGCATTGAAAACAACGTTGCTTGTGTTTTTTGTTTTTGGCTGCCAACCTCTCTTGTCTCTGTCACCCAGTACGCTTCGTTCACCAGCACCTGCCTTGTGATGTTCTGTGGACAAACAGGAACTTAAAACCAAAGGAAAAAATGCACTCATCGTGGGGGGTTGGGGGTGGTTTCGCGCGATTAAACGTTTTTTATCCGCCAATGGATAAAGAGGTTAAACTCGACACATGTTGGTATCCGTTTGATCGATCGAAAGAAGGAGATGGAGGTGAAAAAAAAGAGGGGCGGGGAGAACGATGATTGTGAATGAGAACTTACTTGACTTGTCTTAATAATACCATCATCGTTAATCTCATTTCATTCGTTAATATAATACAAATGAGATCTCCGAGAGGATTGTCCATTATTCAATTATGGCCTAATCGGACAAATTGATTGAATTTTTATTTAAGTTAACATACGTAAATGCATTACATCGCAAATAGAATTATTAATAGAACGGGGTTAATGATAATCTGATGTACAGCGCGATGATGAAGAAGTTAATCTATTCTCGATAATAACACGATTTTCCAGTTTTTATTTTTAGTGACACCTACAGCTAAATCTTTTATTTATGCATCTTAAATTATAATCGCATCATTAATCATTATCACTTGGAATATATATTATACACACTTGCGTGTAATTGCACCAAATGAACTTGAATTTCAAAATTTTTTTTTTTATATCAAACGCTTGATACCGAACATTGGCCTACTAATTTCCAAAAGAATTTTTTTCAATTTTCGTTTTAACTTAATCGCGTAAAAAAGTAAAATCTTACCGCGTTTTCCCGTCGGTCGAACACTGGTATGCTAACCGAAGTCATTAGCCTGTATTCTTGAAGATCGCCGCTCTGGTCGTGCGACTTCCTTTGTTTTTTCACGAACCTGCGATCTCGTTCCTCGCTATTCAACAATTTTCTCCTTTTGTGAAGTCTGAGGAATCTCTCCTTCTGTTCTTCGCTCTCCCTTTGTTCCCACAACCAGTCGGTCATCTTTGGATCCGTTACGTCAGCGTAGACCGGGGTCCAGATCGTTGGATGATCCGTACGACCGAGAACCAACGGTCTTGCCATTACAGGAACATATTTAAGCACCTTAAGGATAAGAAATTTCAATCGTTTGTTTTCGATTCGATCGATATTATCAACCAAATTAAATTATATAAGCATGAAAATTATCGACCAGTTCAAAATATGAAAATATACATTCATACATACTTCTTCCCTAACTTCGGCCAAAGTGCAAAGGTGCACGAAATAGCCCCTGTTGGCACAGGCCATCCATTGAACTTCTTTCACATCTGCCACTTCTCTGCCGATAAGATAAGTGAACATTCTGACCGGCATATCGGCTTTAAATGGTTCGTCGGGATTGTCTCTCCAGTTGTAAGTCTCGAAAATCTCCTTGTAGTTGTAAGGAACGCCGTCTGTTATCAACATGATCGCCTGGTTGCACCTGGCCCCTTCTCTTTCGGTTCGATACGTTTCAAGAAGCTCGAACGCGGTGGTCAAGGCCAGCGAGAAATTCGCAATTTTCTCCGTGTCTAGATTTAAGATGGCTCTCTTTAATTCCCTCACGTTCGCTAGATTAGCTTGGACCAGGGTATCGTTGAAACATGGCACCACCTGCAGTATGAAATATTCTTTACTAATTTTTCTTTCTCTCTTTAAAAAACTTTAAAAAAAAGTTGGCCTGATATTTATCAAGAAAAATCGTTTTTAACTCATCGTCGATCCAAAACATTGTTGAAACATTTCTTCGTGACACGTATTAACAGATTAAGATAGAGAAATATTTTTGCGATTTTTATTTTGAACATTACCTCTTTCGTAACATTCGAGAATGTGATGATATTGACGAAATCATTGTTTCCAAGAGTGTCCAGAATATTGTTCACTACGTGTCTGGCGATTTCTCTGCGAATTCCAGTCATGCTGCCGGAAGTATCGATTAAAATAAGAATATCCTTTGGGCTGGTAGCCGCCTCGATGTACCAACTTCTAGTTCTGCAGTCGAACAAGTCCACGGGTTCCATGTACCAGTTCATCGCTGGGTATTGTCTCATGAAACCGGTCGCGCTACCGAAATATTGCCAAGATAGCGAAGGATCTTGCTCGTAATTGTTGATAAAAGTCTTGTCCAACTCCTCGGACCATTTTATCGCTCTAATTACGTTAGACGCTCGATCATAGACATTGGTCGGGACGTGTACAGCGGATCTATCCAAATTGACTTGGCCACCGAAGTGAGCACTATGTTTCAGGTCGATCGTGTTATTCTTTGCGTTGGTATAGTTGAAGGATTCCGGAGGGTCGACATCTGGAGCGGACAAGGCTGAAGTTTCCGCGACATCCATGATTCTCTAGAGGGAATGTATCAAGATTATAAGATTAATAAACGCGAGTATTGATTTTTTTTTCAAGTTTGCTATATAATATATAATATATATTGTTAAAGTGAGGAATGTATTGTTAGAATTTTTTAAGAGATTTTTTTTTTTATTTGACAGAGAGCTTTTAGAATTATATACCTTAATAGCCGATATCTTTGATTCCATCATCGCCTTGATATCTTTAGCGATCTCATGGACCAGAGCATTTCCATCACGTGGCTTTAACACCGCCTGTTTATAACTGTCGTTAAACTTGTCCGCGTTGGTCACAAACTTGCCTAACTGCGACAGCTCGAAGCCTAACTTGTTTGCCCATGTTTTTACCCTGCATTGGAAAAATAAATCGTATCGAATGAAACGATCAAAAAAATCTTTTCTCTTATCGCTATTTGAACTTGTAAATAGTAATATTTATTTATTATTTAATATAATTTTTTAATAATAATAACAATTCTTTCCAACAATAGTTTAGATCAATGTAAATTGTAATTGTTTGTAATTTGTAATGAACAATTAACTGTCATTGGAAGAAATATCTTAGAGGCACAAAATTTTGTATACAATAAACGACACCTAAACGATACTTATATTACGTTATATTAGAAATAATAGTAAACAATTACAAAATTATTTACCCAAATATCTTTACTATCCATCGAAAACTGTAACGTTTCTAACAGTGAAAGAAATCTAAACAACGTATAAAACTAATAAACTTTATATTTTTCAATTTCCCCCAACTTCCACATCCAACATTTCATATCCTCCATTCCCCAACATTTCCAATTCTTCTAACCGATTCTTACAAACAAGAAAATCACACGAAAAATACAATATAAAACAAACCAAGCGAGGAATGCGTGCGTTTTAAGGTCCACGTTTTACATCAGGGGTGGCGCATGTGACGGCTAATGCGTGACGAATTGCTGCCAATTCCGAGGAGCGTAAAATTTGAATTCTCGAAGAAAAGAAAGAAAAAAAAAGAAGAAGAAGAAGAGGAAGAAAAATATACTCGACCATTTACGATCTGGCTCGTGCGATCGACTTACGTGTTGTACGATATGCTGTCACCACGGACGAGTGCCTCGATCAGGATCAGGATGACGATAACAGGCAGGAAAGGGGGCCTCATAACTCTCGTCTTGTACGGCGCTCCGCTGTTTACGCGAGGACACGGTAAACAAAACTGAGGCCGAGAGGAGGCTCGCGTCTGACATTAAGGATACTACTCCGGGCCGGCCGTCGTCGTCGTCGTCGTCGTGCTCGTCGTCGTCGTCGTCGTCGTCGTCGTTGTCGTCGACGTCGCCGCCATGCAGTGCGCGCACCGTTCCACTCCGGATACCACGGTACTGGCGATGGGTTATCGATCGTTCGACCAGACTTGCGCGCGATGATGACCCGAGATTCGAGACTCGACGTCGCCGTCTCGACGACGCGACGCCGCTTGTATAAGCGCTCTTACGAAATTGATAGTAATGTTTGTCTCCACCAGGAAAAGTCACCTTCGAAACTCGAACTTCGCCTCCTGTTTTTCCAACGTTTCTCCAAGTATCTCGAAGTTTCGTTGAAAGGAGGGGTGGGGAGAATGTGAAGGCTTTTCTTTATCGTTCAAGTTGTTGTCAATCGTAGATCTTTGAAATCAGGGAGGAACTCTTGCGTGTTGGATTTCTTGAATTATCGGATGGAAATGATGGAAAAGAATTAGAATTAGATTGATTCAGAAATATAAATTAGAATGGTAGAATAAATAGATAATTAGATAGATCATCGATGATAAAGATTGTTAAAGAAAGAGAAATACCTGTCAAGGATATTATCCAAGAGGAAAGGGATGTTTTTTCTTTTTAATTTTGTTTAACTGAAAATTATAAAACAGAAGTTGTTAAATAATTAAATTTTAATATATTCGTGTTTGATTAGTTATTTTATAGTAAATAGGAATATTTTGATGGAAAATTAAGAATCGAATAACGGAGAATATGAAGGAACGAAACATTTTAAACGATATGATATCGCTGCTTAAATTTTCTGGGGCAAGCGCCTCTCATCCTATCAACAGACCTCGCGACGCCACTAGAAAATTGTATCTCGCATGGATGGGAGGATATTTCGCCAGGTTTTATGTTCTTTTTCCTTCTCTCTACGATCGATCGATTTGTTCTTGAATGTCTCTGCTCCACAAAAAGGAACAAGGCTTTGGCTTAAAAAAAAATACTTATGCTAATTATATTACATTTAATCTAAATAAATAGAAATTACAATTATTATTCCTGTTAGAAATCTTATCATTTATATAATTTTATTCTTTAATAATGTTTTTATTTTTAATTTTATTATAAGCTATAGAATTCAACGCAATATCGACACTATTATTATATTATAAAATAATTATACATAATTTACATAAATATTCATATCATAAATATTCATTCAATTTATATCGTGATAAGTATTAAAAGGATAATTGAATGAGCAATTTTTTTCTTTGCGCAATTATACAAATGTATATAAAATTCTGGCAATTGCAGTGGAGAATAATAACAAGGATACAGTCACTCCTGATGCCCCTCCGCAGTCCTCGATCTCATATTCCAAAGGATGCTCGGTGAAACAGCCCTCTAGACGCCTTCTTTTAAGATCATTTAGTGGAATTTTATGACAAGGCGCGCTTTCTGTGCCATTCGTATACTCGAGAGGCGAAATGTTCACCGGTGTCACCTCTAACCTCTTGTAACAGGTCGGATACATACTATCAACCACCACCAATAACAAATTTGTGTGCGGTACCTGAAAATCATTTATTTTCCATTTAATATTTTTACAATTTTTTAACAATTTTTTTTTCTTTTGATACTTTAAAACAATAATAACGAACAAATGGAAATTTGTTCGCGATTTAGATAAAATTAGATCCAAGATGTTGAAATATATTTGAGATTAAAATGAAAGACCACTGACCCTACGAGCATAGAACGGCCTTGAACAGTAATCCGAATGATTTGTGATCCCTTGGCTAGCAATAGTGGTGTTCATCATATAAAGTATCCTTTTCTGGTCGCAAGGATAATGATAGAGGTAAGGTCGAGGCGGGGGTGGCGGGTCCGGAGCATCTTCGTCGAAATGAACTTTGGCATAGCTGATTGGCAAGTTCACGAACTGGGTCGTGAACCACGTCAAACGCAGCAGAATCCAGAGCAACAGTTTCCAGATGTATATCAGCGGGTCCGTCAGAGTGTTAGCCGCAGCCTCGATGCGCTACGGATTTTATTCTCATGGAATGGTGTTTCGGCGAGGATTGAGTTCCGTTTGCGAAACGGCGAGTTATAAACGGCAGGCGATAGAACTTTTTCTTCGGTGGAAGTTCGCGCGAATTAGAAATATGTCACCAGAGAACGAAACAGGTTTCCTCTAACTTTCGAGAACTTTTCGATTTTTTTGTTTCACTTGTTTCTCGAGCATTTTTTGCAACTTTACTTTTTACACTCCAATGCTTTTCGAGATACGTATAAAGCTTTTAACAAGATTTTTCTCGGTGAAAAGTATAAGAGAGCGAAGGAAAGTAATAAATAGCAGAGATCTTGGATACAGGATCCGTTGCCCTTAGATGGAAAAAGCGGAATCAAAAGATGTATTTACATGAAACTGAATAGCAAGTTGAAAGGCTAATTTGTGTAAATGGAAGTTCAGTGCGATTCTTTTGACGCTGATGATGACACGGAAAAATTATTTTCTATACGGTTTTGAATTTAGTTTAATTGAATAATTCCCGCACGTTCAAATACTTACCACTTCCTCGCACCATGCTTGATAATCATAAATTTCAATAGGATTATAGAGACCCTGGCCAACCATGGAGCTCATCACCGCACCTTCTTGCGTTCCCATAAACTGACCGGTGTTGTTGTGCGCCTCTGATATCACCACGAAGCCGTTCTGATCGAGCAAATAACAATCTATCCATATATGGGCACAGTTCATCAAGGTCGAATTGTTTGACTTGGAGGTTAGCTCGATAAATTTATCATGAAGATTTGTCATTGGCATTTGAAAGCCGATTACTGCAGCTGCCGCTTTTTTGCCGCCGTCCTTTGGGAATAATCCAATTGAAACTGTCACTGTCGCATCCGGCCCTGCCTCCCAGGGAACTGAAATTATTCAAAATTACTTAAGAATAAAAATTTATATATCAAAAAAAATAAATGAATAATTTGATTAAACGATATCCTTTTCGAGCACCTGACAAAGATATGCTGTTAGGATCCAATGTATTTTGAAAAATAGCAGCTTTATACCAAGGTTCGTTCACAGCTTTTCTATGAAGATCACCGAAAACGATGCCGTCGTTATCCTCGGGTAATTTGTTTGTATCTAAATAATGCCATCTAGTTAAACCACTTTGAGTGGCGACAAATCTCAAGAAAACTCCATAAATGTGCGTTAAATTTCGCGTTCGAGCATCATCCAATACGAAATCGTTATTGAAACTAGCGTTCGTTGCTTTTGCATCAAAAACCAACAGTTGCATCAATTCTTTATTACAATAATAATCATCGTGCGACAATGTTTGTCTACCACAATTAGGAACGTAATTAGTTTCGTTTACGTCTATCTGATAAGCTTCGTATTGCTCCGACCATTTCCAACCAGGCTTATTTAATAAGTTCAAAAAGTGTCTCAGTTCCTCCTCAGGGTTGTCGAATTCGTGTCCCTCTAAATAATGATAGCGACAATACACCCAACTGGGATGCACTCGCCAATTGTTACCCACGAAGAATTCAGAGATATTCACGTTCATGTTCTGGTTTCTCCGTATCTCGTCTCCAACCTTGAAGAGCGTACATCGTAAGCAATGTTTAATTGTTAAAATGTTAAGGCATGATACTTTCTTTAAAAAAGTTACTACTTTTACTGTTCAATTTAAAGCCGTTTAAACACAGTGATCTTCGACTTTAAAGCTATCGAAAGGAATTTCACGTGTTCTATTAAGAAACACTTGCAGACAGTGTTTACCATCTAAGCTTGCTCTAAATCTCAAAGTTTATACGTTCTACAATCTCGAGAACGCGAGATCGAGCTTGTGGCATCGGGATCACTGGAACTAGCCGAGAAACTCTGGGCTTCCGTAAACTTCTAGCAATGCGTGTGTATACGTGGAAAGGATTACCTTGATCCAAGTTTTGCCATAGTTCGATGACGACATAGCGACCGCAAGGCCAAAAGGCGTTCCAGGAAGAGGTGCGTAATAATAATCGCGTTTTTCGAGGATCACCCGACGATTATTGTCGTAATGCAATTTCACGGGTACACTTTTCAAACTGCCGCTTTTGTGATCCACCAACGCGCTTCGAAGCTCCAGTACTTCTGGTCCGGGGTTTCTGCGCTCAATTTTAATAAAAATGTTCTTCTTAAACGTCTGTGTGATCTATCGATATACTCTTTCACGAACCGCCATACTTTGGGGATTTATCAATGGCAAACGTTATCATGAAAAATATCATTATCATATCATTTATGCGAAAGGAAAAATTAGAGAAATTCTATTTAGGTTTCTGTGTAGTACCTAGGACCTCGGCCATCATCCAAGATCTCCACCTCTGTTAGATCGATGCTGTTGTAATTGAGCTTCAATTTGCCTTTGAAAACAGGCCTCAAATCTGGATGCAGAATCACGTATCCGTTGTTGGACACGATGAAAGCGTATCCATTCACGCCTAACTTGTATGGCAATGTAAGCTTTCGGATGTCGTCAATTGGTACATCCGTGCCAGCCACACCTAATAAATTCGCCATTCTTGTCCGATTGTTGCGATTCCCTTTACGGTCGAATACCGGTGTACCGACAGATGTAAGGAGCCTGTACTCCTGCCAAGCTGTCGTGTTTAATAGGGATGCATCCTGTCGAACATCCTCGTCCTTGTCGAGCTGTTAAATGTACAAATTAATTATTTACATGTGCGAATTCACATAACGAGCGCATCTTAAATTAATTTATTTGATCTCGATATTATATCCTACTTGTTTCATGTTATTTAACAGATTCAATGAGTGTTAAAAATCATATTTTTATAACGAAAGAATGATAATACTCGATATTTTATTATAAAATTTAAAGAATCAATTTTAAATAAACGAAAGTGCAGTCTTGTTTGCTTTTGCCTAATTTTTTACATCTATAAATCTTATTACTGATCTACATTCATTTTTGCATGCAAAAAAGACTATAACTATGATAAAATTATAATTATATGCAAAATGATAGGTCAATAAAAATCACTTCTTTCAATAATTTAAAAACTTTCAAAAAAAAAAAACAACAAAAAAAAACAGTTAAATATGAATAAAATTAAGTGGCTATTGATAAATTATTTGCAGGATTCGCCTAAACTTAGATATCTAACGGCACTATTTGTTTAAGTATATGGCAGGGGAAAGAGCGCATCGAGCACGATAAGGCAGCTTTAAAGCTACAGGCGTGATTGTTGCTTGAACCTGTTGTATGTAGAAATCGTCCTCATTTATTTGCACACCCAATCGTTTTCCTTTCAGATGTTTTTGAAGTCGTTTTTGTTGTTCCTCGTGTTGCATCACCAGCCACAGCCAAGTGGCGAGTGCTGGATTCTAATGGAAGGCGAATCAGAACTTTTACAGAATTGAGGATAGTTTGTACAAAGTGAAAAACTCAAATAGAGAACAGTGCCATAGATACTTTTAGAAAGTATATAAGTGCATTTTTAACAATTAAAATTATCAAATGTTTTATTTTTCTCAATCACCTAAAATTTTCTATGTATTTTTTAATAATCGTATAATTTTAATGATGAATTAAATATGAATGAAATGATTATATGCGTGTAATCATTATCTCAATTATAGAGATTTTAAACTCAAATAAAATAACTCTAATTTAAACAATTATCTTACCGTGATATCTGCATAAGCATGCGTCCAAACAATAGGATGCACTACTTCTTGAAGAACCATAGGCCGTGCGACTACAGGTATATATTTTAACACTTGTTCTCGAACCTCTTCTAATGTATGAACGTGTGTGTAGTAACCGCGATTTAAACAGGCCATCCACTGAATTTCACGAACTTTGGTAACTTCTTTCCCCAAGAGATATGTGAATACTCGTACAGGTATGTGAGTATCATTTTCGCGCCAATTCCATGTCTTAAATACCTAAACAAAATTCATAGAACTTAAAAGATTTTCTTTATTTCATTTTAATAAAAAAAAAATAGAATTTATTTTAATATTTAATAAAAAAAATATAAATAATCACGAAAATAAAATTTAACGTTATGATATGTACTATTTATTATTATTGATTCGTTTTGTAAATGAAAGAAGAGAAAGAACAGGAAAGAAGAGGAAGCACAACTCTAAAGAGAGTTAATATGAATCAATATGGAGTAAGAAAGAGAAGCGAATGTAGAAGATCAAATAAAACCAAGAAGGAGAGAAGAGATAATGGAAAGAAAAGGACTGAGAAAGATGAAAGCAATGAAAAAGAAAGAAAGATAGAAAAGCAGAAAGACAGAGATAGCTGATACTCATTGGTGATGAAGATGATATGATTTCATAACATTGAAGAGTTATTTGTAGAGAATAAAACTGAAAACTGCAATCTTTTCTTTGGTAAAAATTGCTTGAATCTTCTTAATTCTAATGTTAATATAATGTTAGTATAATTTTTTTATACATTCATGATATATGGTCAAATGTATCTGTTTTCAAAGTAGATTAATAATATGTAAAAAATTAAATAATATGATATAATAATAAATAATTAGATTTTTTTCAAAACTATGAATAATAATATTTATATGAATGTAAAATAAAATGTAAAAGAAAAATAATTGTATTATATGGAATAATTTTATTATATTGTATAGGAAATTTTTTTTAATATATCATATTAATCATATTTTTAAATACAACTATTTCTTGCATAAAATTAAAAAGTATAATTAGTGATTTTGTTGAATAATATAAAAATATATGTTACAAGAAACTATTGGTTTACTTCTGTTAAATTTCCAGGAACACCATCCGTGACGAGCATTATTAATTGATTACATGATGTATCAGCCCCACATCCTCGTGTTTCTCTATAGGTGTTTAGAAGGCTGAAAGCTTTGGTGAACGCTTCTGTTAGATTAGCGAGTCCTTCCGTTTTAACATCAATTAGAGCTTTCTTGAAAGTGTCCACGTTTTCCGGAGTGGCTTGAATTAGCATATCCTTAAAACATGGCACCACATCGTAGGTCTCGTTTGCATAGCTTAATACAGTCACAAAATCATTATTTGAAAGTGTATCCAATATTACGCTTACTGTTGTTCTTGCTGAAAAAATATTTATAGAGAGAAGAGATAAATATTTTGAACATTGTATATAAGAATAAAGACAATTAGAAACAGCAATTAATTAATTAGAGAATATTTTTTGATTTAATTATTCTGATTATAAGATTGCGCGATACAATTTAGATAATACATTATATTTTTTAAATGCGCAATAATCTCACAATTGTAGTTTTTACACAAAGTAGTTTTTGTAGTTTTTTATTGTTTCATTGATATATACACAAATTGTATGTATCAATTAGACGATTATATATATTTATATAACTTCGCAATAGATTATTTAAATTGTATAAATTATACCTACATTGTATACATTGTATACAATCTGAATAAATTTTAAATTCTGAGAATTTCTACATCATATAAATTTAAATATAAATTTTTAATTATGTATGTATAATATGTGCGTATAATATGTATGTATAATATTTTATAATTAGAAAATATTCTTTTTTAATTTATTTTATTATATAATAACTATACTATAATAGTACATATATATACTAATATATTATAATAAATTAATGATTTAAATGATTAAAAATTAATAATTTTATTTACCAATAGTTTTTCCCATGCCTGTCATACTACCACTAGTATCCATCAAGATTACCATATCTTTGCTACAAGTTGCTGCTTCAATGAACCAGCTGCGTACTCTGCAATCATAAATGTCAGCCTCTTCCTTTTCGTCTTCCTCTTCATCTTCATTTTTATCTTTGTCTTCGTTTTTGTCTTCGTCTTCTGCTTTGTCCGCGCTAATCTCCAGTGTAGGATTCGTTTTCCACTCCATGGCAGGATACTGTCTCAACATTCCTGTGACAGAGCCGAAATATTGCCAAGACAAAGCTGGATCTGACTCGTAGTTTTGTCGGAAGATATTGTCGAGAATCTCAGTTTTCTTAATGTCGTTAACCACAGGCGGTGACATATCGTACACATTTGTAGGTATATGCACCGATGAAAAGCTTGTATTTACTGGTATATTGTAGAAATGCGAATCAGATGTTAGCTCCATTTTTCTGTAAATATTTTTAATAATTACATTTTTATGTTTTTTTTTAATGAAAAACGAATTACTTTTGTCGATAGATAAACGAGAGGATAAGATCATTTGAATGTATTTTTGAATGCATAGATAGAAGCTTGCTTATTTAAAGTTAATTCGATTTCTACATTTCAAATGACAAATGCAAATTCGTGGCTTGACCATTCGTCTACAAATCAATGTAGCCTTTTTAAGTTTTTCAATCTAATTGCATCCATTATCATTAATTAGAATATACTATATAAAATAAATTACTACATAGAATAATTGTGTATAATTATCGTTTATCTCATAATAATCAATTAGATGATTCACGTTTAATTATATAAACTTAGATTTTTTTAAGATAGTTTTATAAATTGTTTTTTCAATGTGTCTCGAATGAATAATAATTTGAAAAATAATTTTTTATGCACAATATTGTAATATCTATATTGTGTAGTATTAATTAATTTTACAATTAAGTTAATTTTTAGCGATTAAACGTTATTTCTTATGAACCTGTACGCATCGATGTTTTTCTTCATATTTTTCGGAATTCTCGGTCGTGTTCGATTCGTGTTCATCACTTGACTGTACTTTCCAGACACATAGGTGAAATTTCCCTCTTCATCGTTTTCCCAATTTTCAGCATATTCCTCAGCTGCCATCCGGATACAAGTCACCGCATCCATCTTTCTCCGGAGCATCCTGCCAACGTTCTCGCTGATTATATTTACCAGTTTCTCTCCAGATTTATTTTCCACTCGCGTGTTCATGGCTTTGTATTTCTGCAATTCATTCGGGACTAGTTACACCTTGTCTTCTTTGCAACCTGAATTCTACCGCTTTTTCTCTCTCATCGCCATGTTACTATTAATTTCTTACACTGAAATTGTTATTTGTATGTCTTGTTATATTATTCTTTTGGACAAAACATTAGGAATCAATAATTTAGTTTTTCTATACCGAGACAAAATATCCGGGAGAAAAAGAAGAAGAAATTTAAAAGTAAAAATAATGTTTCCATAACGTTAATACGGTATTACGCAATATCGTATATAATAAATAGTATAAGCATGGATTTTTGTGATTGCATGGATTTTCATATAAATAATTACAATTAAATATTAAAAAACAAATACTAAATAATATTCTCTATAAAGATAAAAAATTGAGATAAAATCTATAAATTTAAGTATTATTCTACAATCGATATCATTTTTAAACAATAAATATCGTTGAAGCACAATAGTATGAATGTCAACTGTAACCCTTCAAGTTTCTATCTTGCTTTTTAATAGTAGCTGTGTTCTTATATTGTTTCTATTACAAGGACAAAATCTATTGTTAAACGATGTAAATCAAATTTTTTTCTATTTTAACAAATTTGCCTCATAGGCATATTCCTGAAATATGCATACATATGATGCTCCATTTTGGATGTTAATAAGCGTAATAGTTTGTTGTACTTATTACATATATCAACTTACTTTCATGAATAATGAATTGCTATGTAGTAGCAATGTAAGATCATCATGGATTATCTTTTCTATTTACTATATTTTTAATAATATCTTTCACATTATAGAATTAATTTTTACTTACTATTATGGAATTACGTATAAAATATAATTTTTGAATAAATATTTAATATTAAAAATTAATAACTTTCTTATTTTAGAAAAAATTCTTGTATCTCAAAAATACTACATTCTATATATATATATATATAAATACTTAAAAATATTTATTTAAAAATATATTTTTGTATTTTGTGTTGTTTAAAAAATATAATATGACAAATGTAGTTGGTCAAATGCATCACAGGCGGCATCTGAAAATTGTGCATGAAAGCTCCGCTACACTTTCTGTGTGCAGATTACATTTAACTTCATTTAATTTCACTTAATTTCTAGAGGTCATCTGAGTTAAGGTGAATTGATAACAAGCTGTTTCATTAATAAATTACCATTCAATGATGATTAATGAAAATAAGGAAGTTATCCGAGCAATTTTGATAATTTATCATAGGTCGATACGTCATATTCCATCTTTACTGTTTTAGAATATCTTCAATTTCTTTTGTTTATCTAATTTTTTTTTTATTTACTTATTTATCTTTTGTACTCACTTTTCCTCGGTGTTTTTTTTTTCTTTATCTTTTTCTGGTGCTTATTATCTATGTTAAATGACAATAATAATATATGGAGGCGTAACAAAAATTATACGAATCAGCCGATATATTAATGGCAGGCATAAGAAAGGAAGGACACGCGATCGCGTGAACTTATGTACATTTAGCTATAAATGATAATTGAACTTACATTTAATAGTTCTTCAGGTCGTGCCACCTTTTCTGCTAATTCCCATAACTCGGCACCCAAAATTTCTGCCCATCGTGTGACTCTGTGAAATGATAAAATGTATTTCTTAATTTCTATTCTAATATTTTTTAAAAATATTTTCAAATTTATATCGATATTTAATCGAAACAATTTAATCGAAATCAATATTTTTTTAATTGATTAGAAATGAATATCATTACAAAATCGATTACAGTATCGAAGTACTATCAATTTCGATATATAATATGTAATATACATAACGTGCAAATATGATAAAAAATCATACATAAACTTAATGATTTTTTATTTTTATAGCTTATTATATATATATATTTTTTTGTTTATATTTTTATTTAAAATGAAAATTACTTTCAATATAAAAAGACTGTTAAATATTAATAATCAAAATATTAATATTACTCACATGTACGAATCTTTAGCCAAGCAGTCGGTGCATAGCAGAAGACAAATTGCAAGAATAATCAAACGGTTATCGAATATCCGTTCCATTCTTTTGAAGATCAAGATTCACATTACACCCCAGTTTAACCGCAAAAAAGCTATCGTAAACCCCAACACATCATTTCATTCCGTTTTCTGAACTTGGTAGATCTGAATCGGTGACCGCACGTTTGTGTCGCGAAACCTTTTTGAAGCTCAAGAAAGCGGCAAGATGTCTCGATTATTTTTGGTACACGAAGGGCACGCCGTCTCGTAAACCGACGAACCACGAAACTCGATCTTTCATTGTGTTGTTTCTTCGCGTGGTGTCTGTGTATTTATAAAATAGAAGCTCTCGGTTTGGATCATGGCTGTACCTCTAAATACTTATTTGCGCATGTGTATCGATTTGCTATGAGAGATCTTTTTTATCGACCATTGCTGTTCGACTTATTTCTGCTCAATTACGATAATCGATATTTATCGAGCGATATATTTTATTTATATTTTATTTTCGATATTATTCTTTTTTATTCATAAGTGAAAAGCTTCATTCAATTGTTCTTCATATAGGATGTTCATGAAAATATGAATATCTAGAATGGATTCTAGATATTAAAATGATTGAAAAATATTAATGTTTTAAACACATATATTTGATAAGAGTTAATGAATTATATTTTAAATTTATATTAGATAGAGTGAGACGGTGGAAGAGTGAGAACACTCAGTTGTGTGGCAGTATCGTATTGCAATGTCGCTTGTGTAGTGGGGCCCCTCAATAAAAGTAATAAAAGTAAATACACTTATATTTTTTTATACACAAATGATTACTTCTAAATTTCAATATACAATGTAATATACAATGTATATAAATATTGTATAATATAATGCAATATTTTTATATTATTTAAAAAAAAATCATTTTTAATTTAATTATATAAGTTGAAATTTATATAACTTATTATTTAAAAACTTATCTCAAATAAATTATAATAAATTTTATAATAATATTCATTAATATTCATACTATTTGTATAATTATTATACAATATTTCATTTAAAATCATAGATAAATATTTCATTTAACCTTAGCTGTTTATTGAATTTCATAGAAATAAATTAAAATACACTTCTATAAAAATTAGAGAAAAGTTGAATGTTTTTTATATGTATAGTTTTTAATTATTTTCATATGTATAAAAAAAATCTGAAATATTAATGATAATATTAATAAATCAATTTGAATTTTTATTTATTATTAATTATTAAACATAAAGTAATAAAATCATTGACAATCTTTATCTTTATTTTACTTGCATTCAATATTTCTTATTTTTATAAAATAATATATTATAATATAAAATAATAATATAAAATAAAATAATATATATTATTATATTATTTTTATAATATAATAATATATATAATAATATTAATATAGTGGATTTGGATATCACATATTAATAATACAAATAAATATTAATATTATTAATAAATATATATTAATATTATATATCCATAAAAAATATGTACATATTACAATTTGCATTGTTTTGAATGAATATTGTAAATTCATTAATTTTTTTTTTACATTTTTATTTCTGATATACGAAGCAAATACTAACGAATTCATACCATATATGAATAGATAAAATGAATTTAGGCTTTCGTATTCTTGTATTTAATACATACAAATATAAGATTTAATTTAGGATATTATCTCATTTTTTTTCTATTTAATCTTTTTTTTTAATGTTCATACATCAGCATTCAATTGTTCATTAACAGTAACATTATTTCAATAATACATTGTCGTATCGTGGAATCAAATTCAGAATTTGATGAAATAATACATATTTAAATACATTTTTTAAAATAAAATTTTAATTAAATAATCTTCATATAAAATTAAATTATATGATAATAAATAATAATCAATTATATTTTATAATAATTTTATTGAAAGAAATTAAAATAGTGAATAAAAATATTGCTAGTATGCAATAATAAATGAAAAAGAAAAGTCCAATATTTACGATTTTTTTAGATAAAATATAAATATTGAAGTTCGATTATTATTTTTTTTAGTAATCTCATATATAAAAAATACATATAGAAAACATAAAAAACATTGAGTTCAAACGAGATAAAGACAAAAGTTTTTCAATTGATATGCATGTAATGCATTGAATTCAAATTAATAACTTTTTTGTACACATAAGAATAAGCAAATTATGTGTACAAAAACATATTCAATTTTTCTAATTTAAAATCCTATGGAAGTCTGTTTTAATTTATTCTTATGGACTTCGGTAAATTGAGTGTCATAAATAGAAAAAAAATAAATTGTGTGTCATACAATGATTCAGTTGGATTTAGATAAAATGTTTGTACAACAATTTATCTATAGATTTAAATAAAATAATATATATATTCTGTTCAATATTCAATATTCTAAAATTTACTAAAACTTATTCGAAATAAGTTTTTGTTACATAAACAATTATATATTATGAACATATATTATATATTAAATTAAAATTCAGAAATAGTTATTTATATATAAAAGAATATCAGTGTATTTACTTTTAGTGAAGGGCTTCGCTACACAAGCGATATTGCAATACGGTATTGCTGTATATCCAGCTAAACATTCTCGCTTTTCCGTCGTCTCACTTTATCTAATATAAATTTAAAATGCTTGTTAATCAATCCTTATCGGAAACACGTATAAGTATTTTTTATCATTTTTGATCTTTAGAATTCACCCTTAAAAAGTATTTCATATTTTTATAAATACCCTGTATATAATTCATATAATATTTAATATCTTTTAAAAAACTATAAAGTTAATAGTAGATTAATTTTAGGTTAAAACAATGATATAATAATAAGTATAATAGTAATAGATGTTATATTTATAAATTTTGCAGTTATAAATAAGAAAATATCTTTACGTTTGAAGAAATATCTGTGAATTCTTGAACACAATATTAATCGAATAAAACGTCTTACTCGTGGTAACTGATGATACGCGTAAACCACTTACGAGACGTACGTAGTATGGTGGGTAACCGGAGACCTGTATAACTATAGAAAAAACATAGAGGTATAAAGAAATTACATTTTTTTAACATTTAGAAGATCCTTTTTATTTTTTAAAATTCATCAAAATTTTTAATTTTGAAATTATATTGATTATGTGAAACAAGATAAAATATTTGCATCTTTGATGTAAAATTTGAACAAAAACATCATTAATATATTTGAAGAAAAAATAAAGATAATTTGGCTATATACCTTTATATTATTATAAAGTTATATAAAACCGAAAACATATATATTAAATTGTTCTATATAGTAACCGATTTACTAACATTTAAGTTAAAATCAAAACTATGTATTAACAAGTTTTAAAAGATTAGATACCATATATTGTATTTGTAATCAATAAAATTGCTGTATTATTATTGCTCACTATTCAATACTTTATTACGTGCATTTCATGGTAAGAATGTTTAATTTAAAAGATTTATTTAATTTAAAAGATAAATTTATTTGAAAAGATAGAATATTTAAGTGTTAGAAGATTGCGCATGTGTTGGAAAGTCTGGTGATTCTAACCGACCAATCGCGTTTCAACTTCAGGACAATCTTTTTTTTGTGGAAGATTATCCTGAACGGTTAAAATAAGAGACTTTCACTTGATCATTTATATGATCATATTCTTTTATTATAATTGTTTACTTCATTTTGTTTTAATTTTTTTGTTTCAACTTTATTTTAATTATCTAAATGTTTATAATATGATAATTATCATAATTTGTTATAAACTTAACCATATTCTTCGAAATACTGTTCGGTTTATAATCCTTCGAAATCGAAAAACCGATTTGACCTCGAGAAACCCATTACAGCCCTAATTCCATATCCCTCGTCGTCATAAACGTCAAAACAAATTACACAACGATTATATTTGTGTAAGACCTTGACCGTTCAATTCTTTTTCCTATAAGAATGATATCTTAATATTTTTAAATATTAGTTGTAAACAAAATCTAAAATATAGAAAAAGTTACAAATTTTTTAAACCAAAAAACTATAAAGAATAAGTTTCCTTTTTTTATATTATTTTTTATATATTTTTCTTTTATAATGCAACAAATGCAATAAAATTTTAATTTTATAATTTTTCTGAATAATGAAAAAATCATATCCATTAGGAAGATATCATATATTTAAAATTAAAAAAAATATAAAATTGTGAACAATTTAAATTATATAGATACTTATACATGTAAGAAGATTTAAACTACAAGCGAATACAATAGCACAAGTATGGAAAAAGATACTGGTCACACGTGGTAAATGCAACAGCACTGACTATATATATAAGCAGTGATCGACATCGGCCCTTTGAGACAAAGGAATCACGAAGATAATAAAAACATAATCCTTTTTTGGCGCGCTTATTTCGCTAAGTTATTTATAATTCTTAACTATTAATATATATTTATATAATTCATAAATAATAATAATAATAAACTATGTATATTCTTATTCAATTTTCTTATATATTTAATTTAGTTTAATCTTATTTTAATTTTATTTACATATTAGACTTTAAATTTTTATCAATATTAAAAAAACAGATATTTATAATGTTATGTTGAATATAATTAAATATATTGTAAAAAAATTCTTATTTTGTAAATTTCAATTTAAAAAATGAATTTTTTAGAAATTGAAATATATATAATTATAATTTTGATATTTCAATTACAAAATAAATCGTTTTTCAAAATAGAATTTTTAACAATTCAATAAGAATTCAATTTTAATGGATGTAATCAATAAATGTAATAAGAACGAAATCTTCATAATGTAATTAAACTTGCATACGAAATATACACAAAAAATTTTGATTTTAAATAAAAACAAATTAAATTAAATAATCAATACATCCATTAATAATTTATTTTAACATATATACATATATACATATATATACTAAATTATAAATAAATACATTTTTAGAAAAATTGTGAACATAAATATAATTTTGAATAAGTATCATTGTAACTATTATATAAAAAAAGAAAAAAATGATGCATAAAAAGTATGCGTTTTTACTGGTTGAGAAAAGACTTACATAAGAGACTTATTTCAAACATCGAAGAATTTTTTTTTCAGATTTTTATCTAAAAAATCATAATAATTAATCATAATAATTAATCATAATCTAAGCAAAACCAATATGTAAAAAATAATATTATTCAGTTGTGTTTAATTGAACTTTTTTTTTCAGCTTTTTCTTCAAGTCAAAGTTTTATTTTAATAATTGCATATATTATACAAAATTCTGAATTATTTTTATAACAAATTAAGTTGAAAATTTTTTTGCGATCAATAATAAATGAAAAGGAAACTAAATTTCAGTTTCTGATATATCTGATTCACTTTATAATTATTGAAAAACAATCTATTAAATTGAAATAATCTATTGAAGTATATAATTATATAATTTGAAGTATATAGTAGTCTTTCTTCGGTTCAAGTTAACGAACTACGCACTCCGTTACTATGATCGCTACTGATCGATTAGCCCGATTCGTACTACTCGTACTTCTTGAATGAAAATTGTAAAATTTAAAGCTTTTTCTCAATTTTTCTCAAACAACATTTCTCAATGAAGTGCTAAATCTATAATATATATATATAAATTTTTTTAATTTTATTTTTTTCTATCATATGTAACATTTCAATTAAACATTAAAAATTATCATATTGAAATCAAGAATGATTGATTTAGAGTAGAGAAATAAATCTATATAATATTTCAATATATATTTGTATTGTAATTAATTGTCCAGTTATTTTTTATAAAATTTATATTTTTTTAATCTCTATAATGTTTTGTATTTTAATTGAATGATGAATTATTTACATATTTTATATATTTCTCTTGTTCACAGATCAATTATCATAAAAAGATTTCATTAAAAAAATTAAAAAAACTTTAAACAAAGAAAGAAATATTGGACACATTAGATTAAGCTTTTAGGTTAATTTAGTACTCATATATAAAAAATTAAAATGGGCGAAGAATTTTTTAAAATCCAAATTATTATTATATTAATTTCATATTCCAAATTATTCAATCTCTTAGATCTCTTCAATTCAAATTTATAAATTTAATGCTTAATTATTTAATTTCAATTAGAGAATATAATATATAAAAAAAATTATATTGAAAAATTCAAAAAATCAGATTATATATTAGATTATAGATTATATATCTTCAATACCAATATTTTTTTATAAAAATGAATCTAAGACACTAAGTAATGATATATCCAGCATTAATTCATACCAACAAAAGTCGTTCACGAAAGGGAGAAAATTCACTAGCAATTATTATCAGAACGTGTCGAAAAGGTGTTCATACAGTGCCGTAAAATACGGGGGCAACAGCTGGTGTATAGCGATTGATATTGATTTAAAGCACGCGGAGCCGGTTGCCGGGCAGTCACGGGCTAAGCGGTACGTTGAACAGGAGACCGGGACTCAAATGCCTCCCGAGTGCGAGGAAATAGAGGGCCACGAGGAGAAGACTTCCTGCATCGATGGCAGAATCAAAGAACATCTGCAGTTTTCGCCAACCTTCACGCTATGCGGTGCGAATATTTATCCTCGTTCTTTCCTTCACTTCCGTTTTCTCTTTTCTTCTTACGTTGCACCGCTTGTAGGACTCAGGTTTTATCTTCATTACTGAATAGTCGAATTTCATGCCGGGTGTAATACGTGCTAGCGATACATGCTTCTCAATCAGTGTCACAAAAAAAGTGTCAAAGAAGATTTTTTTTTTTGATTTTTGAAAGATCTAGTTGAAGTTAGTTGAAGTTCTTGTGAAAGTTTATGGTTGTATTCCTCAATAGTGTGTTGTGTACATATATATATATATATTATATATATAATATATATATACATATTATTTTTCATTTGATATTATATAATATTTGCAGAAGTATGGAAAGAATTTTTAAAACAAAGAGACTCAGTAAAACGGAATTGAAGAATATTATTATTCAAAATTTATTGCAAGTCATATTCATCTGCTTATTGTACAGTTATTTTATAGCTTTGACATAACTAACTTTTATGTGCGAAATCGCAATACAAAAACCACATACCTTTTGTTTTGTGTAAAACATAGAAGAAGAGCGTGTTTTACTGTGCCTCTTTAGTTTATACTTTATTACATGTTCTTTGGTGTGCCTTCAAAGAATCTTCTTTGTTTCTTGGTTTGTAGAATGAACTACATTTCATAAATGATTCGGAAGAATAATACGTGCGCTGACTTCTAGTAAATTTACATTATTATGTTTTAAACATTTATTGATTTTATGAATCATAACTTTGATTTTAATCGTTTAAATTTATATAATAAAAGATAAATCTATAGATTTCTAAGATCCTAATCGATTGCAATTATTTTGAAATATTTTATCAAGAACTATTTCAAACAACTTTGTTCTCTACATATACATGGCTTTAGTTTCCAAATATGCAGAAATAAGAGAAATATTCTTATTTTTTTAATTTTTATAAATGGAATAAATCAAAAAAAGTTATTAATTATATTATTAATTATATTATTAACTATAAATTATTCAATATTTAATGAGAGAAAGAGATAAAGTAGGAAGGACTTTATTCTAAAGACACCCTAAAAGTAGCTATCAACCATGATGATTAGACGAAAAGAAATACTACACGTTCCGTGTGTAGTGAAGCTCAGTTGTTCAGGGGCGGTTTAAATACATGGTTAGGAAAGGATGGAGGAAGGGAAAGGGTAACGTACGGATTTGATTGATTTCTCATGGTATAGGGTTTTGAACAGACTGACTAGGAGACTGGTCAGTGACAGGTCAGGCGTGCTATCGTACAGGCAGATCGTATACTTATGCTGATCGAGGATCGAACGGGATCGAAAAATACATTGATCGCAGCTTTCAACGCCTTAAGTCTATCTTCTTCTTCGTTTGTCAACAATTTGGTTCGTTTATGTTTTTCTTCTTGCTTTTCATTTTAAAGCAAAATTTTCTTCTTTTTTATTTTTATTTTTTTTTATATATGAACAAAATTATTATAATTTAATATAAATTCTTAATTTTTTAAATTTGATAATTAAAGATATAATGTAAATCTAAAAGTATAAATCTTTAATGTGCATAATAAATTTTATAGAGTATCGTATTGACAACGAAGTATTGTGACTGACGTCACTATCAATATATCAAACTCTAGTCAATTGATATTAAAACAGTTTTCACTTCATTCTTAACTCAGAAATCAGTATTTTTCTTTAATATATTCTCACTTCTATCTATCTAAATACTACATTGTTAAATAAATAACTAAAAATATTGATAATAAATTTTTCAATTAAATATTTTTACTTAATATTTAATTTTTCATATTTAATTTAAATTTCAAATTTTCGTACAATAGTTCTTTTGTAATGTTTATTACAAAAAGTTTTTTCTTGAAAACAACATTATGTATTAATTTAAATTTATCAATTCATATATTCATTATCAATATTCATTTAAAATTTATTCTATATATATACGCGCTATCAATTTTTGAATTCTATTATCAATCTATTAATCTAATTTCAATATTCCAATTCAAAAATTCCTTTTTCTACATCATTATTAATCTTATGTTATATAAATAATTGTTTTATAGAAAGTTTTAAGGATTAATTAATTCAATTGTTTGTAACGAAATCGACCTGTATTCATATGATTATAGTAGTAATAATAGAAAATTGTAGTAAATTAAGAGAAAATTGTATTGGCCAATTAACCGTGCTATCTATGTAGAGTATATATGCGTGCTACGTAAGTTTACAGCGGTGTCTGTGCGAACCTCAGCGCCTTGGGTTAACAGGGTTAATTAGTTCAAAGTAGCTTCCATCTGCGCCGGTGTCTGGACAATGTGATTAAAGATTTTACACGGTTGTTCCACCTCAGTCACTTCAATTCTTCGAATAAATAGCGTGACTTTTTTTATCATTTGTTTTTGTCAAACTGTTATTTAATGCATATCGTAATAGTTGTATTTTTAAACATATTATATTGATTATATGAATAATTAAAAATTATATAATTTCTAAAACATTATTTTTTTTTAACATAAATTCAGAGTACATACATATAATTTCTTATAATTTAAAATGTTATTAGTTTGTGTAAGAATAGAATATTGCATTTACCGCTAAAATTACTGATAATTTTCAAATGTATTGTAAGATAAATTTAGGTAAAAAAATTAAAAAATTGAAATATTATTTATCTCCAATACTTATCTTATCAAAAATTCGATATTACTTAACATAAATTTTTAAACTTAAATTGTGATATAAATACTTTATTTAATATAAGATATATATATATATATATACAGAAAATGATTACAATTTCATAAATATTGCATTTTTATTTATTATCTTCATTTTATAAAAATTAAATTTTAATACTGTCATTAATTATTATTAAAAATTTTATGTTTTATATAAGTTTGAAAATAACAATATTCAAATAAGCGCTATTTTAAAATTAAATCGTTTGAAACCAGTATGGCTGCAATGATTCTCTATATGAAGAGGTTATGTTTTCATTTCTACAACAAGTGATATGTATTATTTTACATATTTGATTTTTAAAAAAATTCGTAACTCGTGAAATATGGTATCAATATTATACAGAAATCTCTTGATTTTAAAACGATTTTTACTTTTATTCATACAATTTTCATCATGTAAGTATTTTTTAATATATGATCGATTTCCGAAAAAACTACACAATTGTCATATCTTTCTTTACAATATAATATCTATTATTGAATAATTCAAAAATGATAACAATTTTTTTTATTTTTTTATATTTTATATGAAAATTTATAATATATAAATAAATAATATATAATTTTATATAAATTATATGTCAATAATTTAAAACATTTATATGATCATTTTGAATCAGGATTTGAGCGGCAAATTTAACTGAATTAAAATCAACAAATGAAAATCGACCGAAACGATTACACATATATAGTAAAATATGATATCTAATTAGATATCATATTAGATATCAAATAGCCGTAATTAAAAAAATGGAAATAACAGAAATCTAATTATCTTGATCATTATATTTGATTACATAAATAGTGAAGGATATAATGCAATTTTTAACATTTCATAATTTCTAATACGTATTTCGCTCAGTATTCTTTCGAAAGTTAAAGTAATAGTTGCAGAGAATAATTAATAAGAAAATAATAATAAGAAAGTAATTTGTTGCATAGTAAGTTATGATATTATTTTTATTATATTTTAATAATAAAAATTATTTATTTATAGGTCGTCGGACGATGGTGAATAAAATCTGGTGTCAAGAAGGAGCAAAAAAGTGGTTTTTTAAGAAAAATCAACCATTACATCCACGAGTTTTGTCCGAACCAAAATGTCAGAAATATGTAGCCACCTGGTATCTATTATATCGTTGGTTAATTTTTATGGCCTGGGCTTGTATTGTCATATGTTCAATTTTCGAATTTGGTAGTTACAAACCTATGTTAGCGTACGATAAATGGCCAATTTATATGACCAACTGGGATTTAGTATTAGGATTCACTCAAGCTTTACTTGGCGGTTTTCTCGTATTGAGAAGATGGAATCTACAAAAGGTATCGGGCTTCGATCCTTCTACGTTGATGCTAGGATCGATGGACAGAGTTTATTTGTTCCTTTATGTTATAACTACTAATACAGCGATTGTAATTACGATTACTTATTGGAGTAGTATATATGATCCTACAATTCATTATTTGGATCCTTTAAATATTATGTTACACATATGTAACAGTATTTTAATGATAATAGATTTTTGTATCACGAGCATTCCGTTTAGATTAAGGAACTTTTGGTGGTGTTTAATTTTAGTTATTTTGTACATTATATTTTCAGTAATATATTATTTGGTTGGTGGAGTAGACAAGAATGGTTACCATTATATCTATAAAATTCTTGACTGGAAAAAACCTATTCAAGCTTCATTGGTGTGTATAGGTGAAGCTATCTTAATAACCATATTGCATTCTTTAATGTGTTTCTTAGATATGATAAAGAATAGATTGTATTTGAAAATTGACAAAAAATTAGGAAGATCATATTTAGAAACACAGATGTCTAAAAGAGAAAAAAATATCGATATTGTTTAAAATAAAAGTGATAATAGGCAATTTTTTTTTTTATATAATTTTAAAACGTATTATTTGTATTTTACAATTATATATTTAAAAATTGTAATTTCCTTATATATTTTTTTAATTACAAAATAGCGTAAAGGAAAATGAAAGTGATTTTCTTACATTCTTTAATAAATATTTAATAAGACTTCGACAATAAATATATATACGAAATTGTAAAACATAAAAATGTACGTTTGTGTATTTATGATTTATATAATTGTATTTATAATTATATTATTACAGAATAATATTCCTCAAATTATTTTTAAATAAACTTTAAGTTGATATAAATTGAATTTAAACAAATAAATCATATATATTACGGTAAATAATTTAATTGTTAGTTACAAAAATTGTAGATAGAATTGTAGTAATATAAAAATTTATTATAAAGAAAATAATGTATTAAACATATTTTTAATACACGCACACATACACGCATTTAGTTTAGTTTGATGAAGTTTGTATTTTATCAACATTTTTTAATTATTGTATACCAATCTTATAAAAACATTTTAATTTTTCATTTACATCTCAGCATATTTTAATTTTAAATTGAGATTATTGAATTATATTATTATACAATTAGTAAAAATTCTCAATGTATGAAATGTATAGCGTATAAACTACTCACATCCTACAATATGTATATTTAATATCTTAATTCTAGTAAACGAATTTTATTATACATATTTATATACACAAGGTTTTAGGAATTTTATATACAATAGAAGAACAATGAATAAACTTTTTGGAAAAATAGCAACAATTTATTAATAAAATAACGATTTGAAGCAATTATGGACTGTAGTATAAATGAATGTAAGGCTAAGCAAGCCTTTGATCACAGACCATATTAAAACTTATCCTACATTAAAAGATAACAATGATCAGCTTATTTCACCAATTTTCAAAATACACTCACTTATTATTCAAGTTCTCGCAGATTTATAGTATTTTCAGATGGTACTGAATCAAGTAATAGTACCTGATACTCTGTTCCTACTACATCATCTTGATAATACATTGAAGGCAATTCCTCTGTGAGCAATAAACCTTCTTCTAAATCACTCGTACCTACTACAACATCGGATGATCCGACAACCGAATCTAACACAGCACCGTTTGCTTTTAATTTCCACACGTCGGAAAAAGTTAAATCAGTTCGTGCAGATCCTTGATCTTTTTTCATATGTTGATTAGATAATTGTTTATGTGTAGTAATATTTGAAGAAGATTCTGATGTTTTTACTATATTATTAAGAGGTGGTGGTTCTGGTTCAGGAAGAGAACGATCTGTTTTCGATGAAGTACTGAAAATAACAGCATCATAAGGTGCTACCATTATCATTTGTTCTGTAGGTTTTGATACCGAAGGAGCAGTGTATAAAATGTAATCAATATTACACACAGAATCTCCAGACATTTTACCAGTTGTTTTATCGCACTCTTCAACACGAGTACCATGTATCTTTAACATATGTGCTCTAAGCGTAGCTTTCGTAGAATACGAACGTGTACAAGATTCAACTGGGCAATGATATAAAGTCTTAGATTGATCTCGTGGAGGCACTGTATCGTTTTTAATTTGATTTTCATTACTATCCTGAATTACTGTGTTATTATATTCAGTTTTTTCTTTTATTATAGATGTATTCAGGCAAGCTACATTTATATTCAGATCTATTGACTTTCTTTTTGATTTCACAACCGGATTTACTCTGGAACATTGTATATCTTTCACTTTGCTCCGTTTTTGACTACTGATGTTATCGTGTGTATTTGTCTCTATTTCTTCTTTAACTTGATGCTTCTTTATATGAACATACAAACTACTTTTCGCAGAAAATTTCGCATTACATATACAACATTGAAAATATCTTCCTTCTTTATGCGTTAATCTATGTTCTTTAAGATGTTCTGATCTCATAAATGCTTTCCCACATGAAGGAACATCACATATAAATTTCCGTTCATTAGTGTGTTTCTTTTGATGTCTTTTTAATTTACTAGAGGAAGAAAATGCCCATTGGCAACCTTGAAATGTACAAAGATAGGGTTTACAGCCAGTATGCGAACGTATGTGTGCTTTTAGCCTACAAGGCTTATCAAATACTTTACCACAACCTGGCCACGAGCATTTTACATCTACTTCTTTATAACTATGGCATCTTTGATGCGATGTCAAAGCATTACTACTATAATACCTTTTGCCACATCCTTCATGTTTACAAATATATGGAGCATGACTTTGATCATGAGTCTTCATATGTAGTTCCAAGGCTCTTTTTGTCTGAAACTTTTCTTGGCAGTCTGGTACTTGACATAATATTCTATTTGGGCGACTATGCAATTTTGCATGACTCCATAAATTATAAATTGTAGTAAATCGACGATTACAACCTTCTACCTCGCAAACATAATCTTTACGTTTCAAATGTGTTTCTTTATGTCTTTTGAGTTTGAATTCCGAATAAAATGCCCAAGCACATCCTTCAAAATCACACTGAAAAAAAAACAAACATAAATAAATATATTATCTTTATTTAATTAAATCTTTATTTGAGAAATTAGAAGAAAGTAAAAATAAACAAAAATTGTAAAGATTTGTGAATTAAAGATATGCACAATTTATATACCTTGAAAGGTCTTACACCATAGTGTGCTAGTAAATGGCCTTTTAGAGCATAAAGTTTACTAAATTGTCTATTGCAATCATCACGTGGACAAAGCCATATTTTTCCATTTTCGTTTACAGATACTGGTTGTAGATTATCATCTGTAATACCTAATTCTTCTAAAGCATTAGATATCACCATTTCATGTTGATTACTAGGATTTTCTGTACTATGTTCCATTGTTCCATTCCACACAGTTGATGTTTCAATTTTTGGTAATTTTGGAAAATTTCCTGTAGCTTCTATAAGTTCAGAAGTTTTTCCTTGATAAATCTGTTCTTCAGTACCTGTATTTATAACAATTTGTGTCATATTTGAAATTTTATCTGTTGATATAGCTACAACAGCCATTGTGCTATCTTCAGTATCTACAGCATCTTCTCCAGATATTTTTATTTCATTGTCTAATTTCTTTTCTATTGTTTCCGATATTTTTTTACGTTTCTTAATAATACGTGGTTCTAGTTTTACCTTAGCTTTTGTTTTTAATTGTTCAATTATAGCATTTTCAGAATCACCATCAACCAGTTTTGTATCTGTCAATTCATGTATAGTATTTTCTGAATTGAGATCTTGCACATAGAGATTCGTAGTATCATTACACAAACTATTATTTTTTTGCAATTCAATTTCTTTATTTACGTTATTTATATTATGAAAATCATCTACAACAACTTGTGTAGATTTATTCCGCAATTCCTGATTATCTGGGATCATAACTTTCTTCATAAGCGAAGTTTGTTCAGTCTCTGTACATATTTCTTCGTCATCCCTATTAGGGACACTTAAAGTAGGTTGAGCACTCGTTGACGGTAAAATTTCACCGGCAACCATCATGTCATCGGGAGATAACGCCAAAGGATCTAAATGATCCAATTGAAATTCTGGTAGTATAAAGCTATCTTTTTCATCGAGTAACTTCTCATTTTGGAGCTCATGAAGTAAAGGATCATAACCTAAATTGAGTTTCTTGTCAGACAAATCGATGTCGATTGATAATCCGTCAGGGTCCTTTTCCAGAAAAGCGTGCTGGAGTTCCTCGCCCAGGTATCGGTCGACGCCCTCCTCGACTCCAGATTTGATCGCGTCGAGGTCCATGCTCGACACGGATTCCGTCCGCGTTTTTAACCATTTCTCAATATCAGCTACAGTCTCGACATCGGCAGCTTTACCGATCACGTCAACGTTCGATTCGCCTGTAACACTGTTCGTCACTTGGTTATTTTCAATCCACTCTCTTTCGTGATACTGTACACTCTCGTCGTCACTCCTCGTTATCTGTTTTTCTTTTTTATTTGTTTCCTCTCTTTTGTCCTCATCCGGTGAAGCGGGTAGCAAATTTAATTGGTTGTAACCTACCGATCCACCCACAATGCCAACCTCTCCGTGCGCCCAACCGCGAACCGAACACAAACCTCGTCGATTACGAAAGATTCGCGGGATTTGTTTTGACTTGCAAGCGGAGGGAGTTCCTTTACGAGACATTTGACTGCCCCGTAGCCAGCTCTGTAGGGGTTCACACACAGCAACAACGCCGCCATCGAAGGAAATCTTGTAGCTCATAGGCAGCCTACCGTATTGAGAATTGAATGAAATTCATAAACATAGATGGCATTATATGACTTTGTAGTTTCCCGCGATTTTCCAATTAAGAGCCTTAATACATATTATAATTATTATTATTTTTATTTATTTATAAAAATATTTATAATATAATATTTTCTTTATAATCTTTCACTAAAATTATGTCATATTAAGTTCCTGTTACCTCGTATTAAATAATAGTTAATATTTGAATAATTAACTTATAGTTAAATATATGCGTTAAAAATATTTTATAAGATTACATATAGTGAGAGAATAGATTCGATAAGTAACGAATTTTCGATAGTATTGTTTTCTAATAAAATGATTCAAAATTCTTTTTTATTCCCTCTATTGTAAAGGTTTTCGTTTGTTGAAATTCCACTGCTGCGCTGTCGCCGAGTCGTGCCTCGCGTCAAAACACTCGCGTCATGTATCAAAGTATACTATGTTTTGCAAAATTCTCGTTTTAACGAATTAGATTATAAAACCGAGAATATAATATCTATATTCTTTATATTAAGACACATTATAATTATGAAGAAGAAACGATGAAAATGTATTTAATTGACGTCTCATATTTTTTCTTTACTCGTCAAGAATTAATATAAACAAGGAAAACAAATGATGAGAGAAAGACAGAGATAGGGTAAAAATATTGAATTCAGCGCCATCTTCAGAGTGCCATAAATGAAACACAAAAAAGAAGGATAAAAAATAATTGAAAAAGAATAGAGAATAAAATGAGAAGAGACCGCTAGTGTCATCTCTCAAATATATCTTTAAAGAATTATCTTTTAACATTCAAGAGATGGCATTGATGATTAATTCCTATTCTATCTTATCTTTGACACCAAAGATGGTGTTAGGGATCAATTCTTATTCTATCTTTATCCTTTTTTTAATTATTTTATATCCTTTTTTTGTGTTTTATTTTCAGCATTTTGAAAATGATTTCAATATTTTTATTCTATTTCTTCCACTATTTGCTCTATCCTTATCTATATTTTCTTTATAAGATTCATAGCTCCAATATCTGAATAAAAAAAAACTATATTGCCTTTTTTGCCTAATTAATTGATTAAAAGTATTAACAGAATTCATATATATATTTACATTTTTATATGTTGTGAGATATATATGAGATATTAGAGTATTTTTTTATGTATCTTCGGATCGATTCGGATAATTTTATTTATTTATCCATTATATATTTAATAATAATTGTAATTAAAATTTATAATAATCAAATTATGTACATGTTTGTGATTAAAAACAATTTTCAATAAAATTAATTTTATAAAAAATTCGGTTTATTTCGATATTTTTTCTTTACCTTTTCGATAATATTACAGATTATTTCTTTTGAACATACGAATAATATTTCACATATATAATTTAATCGTGCGACGTACAATAATTTATATCTTTATATTAACATACGTTTCCAAATTTGTTTTTGAAGTTACGTTTGGTTATTTAGTCACAGCAAAATGAATTTTAATTTCATTCATATAGAGGGAGGACACGAAGTATAATCAAACATATCTTTTTGTTTAATTTGCATTTTCAATTGCTCTATTCTAGATAATTTTTGACCAATTTCATTCGAGTCGATTTTCTTATCGGATGATGCTTTCTTTTGTCTAGCTTGCTCGCAAATTTTCAATATTTCTGGTTTTTCCGTCACTTGTTGTTGGGAAATTTTATGAGAATGAAAATCGTTATTCAATGGTCGAATAATATCTTCTGATCGAACTCCCGATAGACAATTAAATGCTTTTCTTTTTTTCTGAGGCGGCCTCAATTCATCATACGGCATTCTACATGGTTCCAAATGTTTCGAACTTTCTTTACCTTCGTTTAGCTGATTGATTATCATGCGGTTCATCGATGTCTGTATTTATAAATCGATTAATTCATTTATCGAATCGCAAACAAACAACTTTAATCTCCTATTCTCGATACAAAATTTAATCCACGAAATTTTTTTAAAAGTGAAATTTATTATTGTTCCCTTATCCGTCGAAAAATTTGTTCGAAAAAAAAAAAATCTATTTCCAAATTTCGTTGAAAAAAGAAAATAAGGAAACCAACGCTTACCAAATTGGCCGAGCTCAACATTTTGGACAGTGCCGCTCTAGGTACCTTGTAGGATGGTGGAGGCTTCGGTTGAGGTTCTATGCAACCTTTTGGATACGATTTTAATGTTTCTGTATACAAAAAGACATCCCCAGCTGTCAATTCGTATCGTGAATCCTGCAACCTCGGATCGCATATCCTTTTATTTCTCTTCTCCCTGAGCGCCAGTTTACAAGTACACGGATCAGGCCAAAACCTTTTCGGATTTGGCCCAAAGATCGTCTCCCACAACGTGTATTTCTCCTCCACCGGTTTCTCCTCCTCCTTGCAATTATCTGGCTTCTTTTTCGGCTCTGGCTTCTTTTTAAACGTGAAAAATTTTCTCTTCTTTTTTATTTCCTCAAATTCGATACACTTGGACTCGCAACCCTTGCAAATGAGATCTACGCGAGGTGGCACTGGCAACCCACAGTTCCCGCTACCATATTCGACCGGTTTCTTCTTCCAGAACCAGAAAGATCGGGCATCTACGTTGGGCCCGATACATGTTATCACAGGACTTCTGAGCAATATTGAGGGATTATAGCTTTCCTGAGAATAGTAACTCTTTTATGCATTAAATATGCTTCGTTGCTTCGTTATAAAAAAAATATGAGTTTAACCGTTTTTTTCTTTTTTTTTTTTTTTTTGAGACTAATTTACAAATGCTAAGATATAGTAAAGTATAGATAAAAATTGTTGTTGATCTTTTATTATTATTATTATTTTTTTTTTTTTTTTACGTACTCGAAAAAAGGATCTATCCTATTTCGAAAACAATTATTTTATCTATCCTTTTTTCTTTAAATTAAAATACATATATATTATATATATCTCGGTTGAAAAAAAATTTCTTTCGAAAGGGTTAAGCAAAAAATTCGTCCATCTTGCCCAGATAACCTATCTCTTTCTAGCAACTGATTATTTCACCGATATTGTTCCGTTGTTATTGAAAATGATACCTTTATGAATTTTACACCGGAAATTTGGAATTTGGGTCTGAAGGATGCCATAGTGAGGTAAGTTTTTTTTTTGTGGACGAAAATCGTCCTTTTTATTATCGTGTTTAGTTTACATTGGAAATTTGGTCCTTTGATATGAATGAAACTGGTTCAAAATGCTAATGAAACAACGAAATATCGATTACGGCCCTCCTATTTCATAATTTCTCCATCGATATTTACGTTCTATAATTTCAAATTTTTGAAAAACTTCTCGCGTAACTTTTCCACTCTCTGACAAATTCATAGTCCTCCTCCTCCTCCTCCTCATTCGTATTTCAATTTTTTTTCGTATCTACTAACACTCATTATTATTAACCGATCAATAATCAATTCGATTATTATTCAAATATCAATCAATCCCCTCTCGATTTGAAATTTCAATTCCTCCTATAATAATTCGAATTCAACCAGTTAGAAAATCGCACGATCATGGAAAGAGACAAAGAGAGAGAGAGAGAGAGACGAACGAGTTCCCCGCCATTCGATTTCCTTTGATCATCCACCGTTTCCGGCCTCCTCCTGTTCAAACCTTCGACTAACCTCAGCCACTGTTAATTTCGGAGGGAAGCTCGGAATTACCGATACTCAGCCTGCTTGCAAACCGATGAAACGAGAAGCGTTCCAGAAACGTCGATATCGCGCGCATCCACGCTATGGATGCGCTCCTGCCCGTGGAAAACGAGCGGCAGCAAGTGAGCGAAGGGGAGGCGAGGTTGGAGAAACTTGGAGAAGACACGAAGAAGAGATTTCGAAGCGTTTCGGATTGATTCGGTTTAAACCGAATTCTCTGGTTTTGCGTACAGTATGCCTCATAAGTGGTGTGTGAGTTGCACACACTGCGTATTCCATGATTCCATGGTTCGTTTATCGCCGATTGAGAGTGAGAGAAGTGCCATTTTGGCGCCAAAGTCACGAGATCCGACAAACTTTCTTAAAAAATATCGGGCCAGTATATTAATTATAATAATAATCGTTTGTAGTTTTACAAAGTTTTTCAGATGAGTGTTTATTTCTTATGTGTATTGATTATTTTTTTTTAAAGAAAATATAATATACGGATATTTTAACGTATATTTTTATGTAAATTCAATTAGAAATTTGTACTTGGAAATCAATGAAACTTTATATAACATTGCTTTTAGTGTAAAACGAAAAATAAAGGCGAGTCAAATATTCGAAATATCGATCAATTTAATAAAAGCTTGACTAAATCAATTCTATATTATTGAGAATCTCTTTTTAAAATTGAAATTTTATATTATTTTTAATATAAAACTGAAAAATAACGAAAAAAGATACGAACTCCCCGATCAATCAACAATAAGAGCTTAACAATCAACCATTCTCACCTTAAGTTTCACATAACATTACTCTTAACGTTGGAAGGAACGTATTTACTCAAAAGACGACAATTCATTACACGTATTTCGAATAATATTACCCTGAAATTTCATACAACAACGTTATTCTTAATTAAATTAACCATAACCATATACATATACCTGAATATTAAATAAAACTTGTACGACATTAATAATTATAAAAAACTGAAAAGTGGGGACGACGATAAAGATGGCCAGATATATCCTGAAAAGAACGAAACGGTGGAGCCGATCGTCGAATCAACACCCTGGCCAACACCATAAAAACGTAACGATCAACCCTTGACCATCACCTAGAATCGGTCCACCACCTCTAACCAACCACCTCTTCCTAACGTATCAGCCCCGCGGCTGAACGACGCTGTAGACGTTGCCCACCGCCACTCCATCCCCTCCTCCGCGCGAGGAGGGTATATCCCCCAACCGGCGATTTTCCGGCGGCGAGTCGCGGTGAGGAAGGGTGTTTACTCAAGACACGACAATTCATTACGTAATTGAATTGAATGAGGCCCCCCTCTCTCTCTCTCTCTCTCTCCTTTCTGCTTTCTCCATTTCCCCACCTTGCTTGCGCATCCCTCCCTGTCTAGCCAACGGATAACGGGCACGGCACGTGTAGTGTAGAAACGACGATGGTTGCGCGTGTGCGGGTCTATTTGGCCAGGCAGAGAAGAGAGAGAGAGAGAGAGAGAAAGAAGAGAGGGAGAGATCCATCCGTCCCATGGCCACCACACCCAACGAGCATCCACGCAGGGTTGAGACGTGAGGATGGACGAGGATAGAGTTATACGCGATGCGTATAGAGAGAGAGAGAGAGAGGAGTATTCGGCCCGTGTCTGCCTTGGTGGGCGAGGGAGGGATAGGCAGGTAGGGGTTGCTACCGAATTAAACGATTAGTTAAACTGATTTCGAGTTAGGCGAATGAATAAGTAATCGGATTTCTCGTTAAGGTAATCGCATTGCGCCCTGATTGGCTCCGTCTGCCTGCGTTATAGACCGTTTCTCCCTCTACTACCGTTTCCATCGTTGTATATATATATATGTATATATATATATGTGTGTGTATATATATATACGTCTCTCTCTCTCCCTGCACCAATTCCGCCTCGCGTTATCTTTGTTACACGAGCGTTAATTCTCTTCTCCGTTCGAATATCTCCTTTCCTTGTTCGTTACTTTTGTCATTCGTTCTTCTCTCTCTCTCTCTCGTTCAACGGTAACGGAAGCGTCATTCAGCATCCGTCTCCTTCCCGTCTGCTTCTATCTCCGCCGTCGATCTCTTTTTTTCCCAAGCTTCTTTCAAGGATACTTGCCTACCTTTGGCTTTTGTATTTTGATCACCGGGATACCGTGATACCGTGTCACGATTTGATCGGTTGTTTGTAAAAGAGTTTGTAAAAGGTAAATTGTCGAGTGATGTAATCGATTCTCTTTTTTATACTTTTCTTTCTAAAGACGAGTCATTTAATTCTAAATTTTATTGATTTAATTCTTCGTTATTTGAAACTTTCAAATTTTTACTTCTCTCGTTTCTTTCTTCTGATATTTGATCAAACAATAGTCTAGATTATTTTCTTCGTTCTTTCTTCTAAATTTCTCAACCAAGGTGGATTTACATCGTTTCAGTTTTCCAATCCCCGTCGTTACTGTCTATCCATATCCATCCCAACGTTTCACGGGCCGTGTTTGCCCAACCAATTACATTCCCGAACGCAATCCCATTTAAATATTGCCGAGTTTGGTAGCGGCAAACACGAGACACGCCGCGTCCCGGCCTCGCAATTCGAACGCGGCTGGCCTGTCAAAAGGCCAGTTACGCGTCCATTTCGATGTAAAACGTTGCCACGCAAATATTTTCGACTCTCCAAAGTGGCGGCCATCCCCTTCCTCAAGATTCGATTCCGTCGCTTCTTGAATTTCAATTTCGTATCGAGGATTTTTTTCTCTTTCAAGGAAGGAAGAAGAAGAAAATTCGACAATGGAGGGTGAAATTGAAAGTGGTTTCTATTTGCGATGGATTGAAGGAAAAAAGAAAGAAAATGAATCTAAATTAAGTTATTGCGAATTTTAAACGAAAGAAGAGTATATATTATTTCTTTAATTTCCTTATAAAATTGTTAATTTATATAAAGAAAGGATTTTAAAATGTAAATTAATTGTATATAAAAATTCCATCAACATCTATCTGCAACATCTATTTATCTACAAGATTTTACGCAAAATATAATTCAATTTTATCCAATCTCTTTTAAATCCTATCATTATTTCCTCTTCGAAATACACCACGGAAGTGACGATCAACAGTACTAAATCATTTAAAACCGATCATCGTACCCCATCTACTAACTACGACATAAACATGGTCGACAGGGATCGTGAACGAGCATCATTCTCACCTAAACCTATCATCCACGAGGGACGTGTGTCCACCATAGAGTACATAACACACCAACGCCACCGAGTGAGTGATTGCCGAAATGAGGATTGTTCGTGATGTCTACCTGTTCAATGTGTAACGCGAGTGAAACGAAGAGAGACAGCGCAAGGAGACACGTAGATGCAAGAGAGACACACGTACATACAGGGAATCAAACTTATCGGTGGATGATAGTTTGTGAAGAGAGACAGAATAACGCATAAACGAACAGACGCAACGGATTCAAACGCTCAAGTACAAGGATATATGATATCTATATACGTGTTACTTTCCAAAAGACAGAGAAACACACGAGAGAAACATAAGCACGGTGATCGCACTTGGTGTTAGCTACGAAACAAAGAAAGAAAGGCAAGATACGAAAGATTGATCCGGGCTATTGGTAGCTCGCAGAGAAAAGACAGAGAAACGCATAAACATAAGAGAGACACGCATCGAAAGTGGTGACTAGCCAGGGAATTGGGCTATCGCTATAGTTGCGAAACAAAGAGAGAAACAGAGATACATTGAAACACAACACGAGTAAGCGTTATATCGCTGGATGGTTATTCGCAAAAGACAGAGAAACGCGTAAACAGAACGGAGACGTAGACTTTCGCATCCAAACGGCCAACGTAGGAAACCGAGCAATGGATATTTCGGTTTGCGAAACAAGGAGAGACACGTCGAAACGGTGGCCAGTGGATGGAATTGGGCTATCGCTAGGTGTTAGTTCGCGAAACGAAGAGAGGAACGCGAGAAAGAGAGAGAGAGAGAGACACGCCGGGAAGTAAGGTGTTAGTTGGGAAGCGAAGAGAGAGACGGAGAAGCAAGCGAGAGGCAACATAGCAGCGAGCAGGGCTATCGGTAGGTGGGTAGTTTGCGCTTCGCGGGTGGAAAAGCGGGCGCAAATGCTAATGAGGGTCGGTTTAGGGGCGGTGGGGGTTTGAGCCGGGGTTGGGGGTGGAGGTAGACGGTGGTGGAAACGGGAGGGGCGAGGGAGAGGAAGAGGCGAGGGCGTAGCGGAAACGCCTACGAGGGTGCGGATTGGCCGGCGTCCGAATGGCGTCCTGAGGGACGCGTGGCGTCGCGACGCCGAGCGCCAAGGCTACCACCTAGAACCACCACCGTGCACCCCCTCGAGGTGCTCTCCGTCCTCGGCGACGAGGTCGACGCGAGTGCCGCGTCGTCGCGCGAGTCTTCTCCGCGAGGATGGAGCAGCTCGCCCAGTTCGTCTCCAAGAGCTTCGACAACGCGGCTGGCGAACACGCGGCATGCAGGACAACCACCGAACGGCCACCCTCCGCGAGGATCACCCTGAGTGTCGCGCATTTGCTCGGGGATCCTGCGGAGAACGAATCGAGTACGTTTTCATATATATCATTTTCAAGAGAGTTTTTTCTTTTTTTTTCCTCTCCTCTTTTCGAGATCTCCCGATCTTCGAGTTTTCTCCTCCCTTCGAGATTATTGTTTGCTCTTCGTTGGTGATTTCCTGGTTTCGAAACGGTTCTTCGTCACGTGGTGGGACTCGGTTCAGTGTTTAGTGTGGGTGGGTGGATGATCGATCGAAAGTGCGAAACACAAAGATTGTGTGGGTGGATGTGGTTGTTCCGCGATGGTGGAAGATGATCGAAGGAACGTGAAGGTTTTGGAAGTAGGTTTTGGAGGTACATGAATATCTGTATCCTCTTGAACGACAAAGTTGGGGGAGTTTGGTTAGCAAGAGAAATAAATTGCGTCGAAACACTTTTTTTACTCTTCAAATATAATCAAATACTCTTCAAATATTCGTAATATGAATGGCATCGAGACGACAGAGTTTGCATACATACATGAAGTTGTTGTTCCACAAGAGAAATCAATTCCATTTTTTTTCCTTTGGAATTATCAATTGTCGATTAGTGCGGAAATAAAGAAAGGCTCTAAAAGAATCTAAAGAGAAAAGAAAGGAAGAAAGTATTTCGCGCAGTTACGTTCTTGTCTTCTTGTGAGAAAAGTTCCAACAGATCTCTCCGATGCGATCGTTTTTCCTATTCAGTGAGTTCGGTAATCAATTGATCCTCATGCACGATTCGCTTCCCACTATTTGTCCCCAAGAATATCGCGAACGTGCCTCTTCTACCTCTAAAATGATCGTCAAACAAACAGTTGGTGAATCCTCAATTTGAAAGCAAACTCTTTGCAATTTGACGCTTCAACTTACTACTTTTCGAATGCTCTCTAGCATCCGACCACTATTTAAACGTCCACGAAACATTTCAAACATCCTCGAATCTAATCTAATCATATAAATTCTCGAAATCTTCAAAAATCTCTTCTTCTTCAACGCAGTTTTCTCTTTCCTTCCAATCCTCTGCGAGACGAATTTCCTTCCCCCCGTCGTTTCATTCCAAAGAAATTTCTTCTTTCGAAAGACGTTTCGAGAGGAACTGCGGCGCAGAGAAACTGATTACCGGCAATGGTTGTCCAGATGTCGGCGCTGCGACACGCGAATCAGTCCAGGATCCGTCGAGCGTCGAGGGGAGCAGCGTGGACGAGCCGCCGTCGCCGGAAGGCCGCCTCCAACCGGAAGACCTCTCGGTCACGACCAAGAGCAAGGAGGCGAAGGACGCGATTAACGCAACCGACGCCCTACCGCCCCTCAAGACGCCCGAATTGAAGCTCTCCGTGAGGAAATTGTTGGGATGCAGCCCATCGCCCCCACCCATCTCCAGAGATCGGTCGGCCAGTCCTGAAAACTGCATCGAATTGAAGAATCACGCTTCCAACGATGCGAAAGCCTCCGATTTGAAGATACAGTCGCAGGTTTCGAAGTCGTTGATGCAGGAGGAAAGTGGCAAAGGTGAGGGAATATATTAACAATTATATTATATTCTGGAATATAATTATATCTACAATGATACGAGAGGTTTTAAGAAAGTATTCGAGGAGGAAAATGATCGGAGGATTCTAACTATTTTAAATATTTTTTGTTCCTTCCTATTTTCAAGATAAAATATCTTGAGTACTACATCGAGTATTGCAAATTAAGCATAGAAAAATAATTATTTTTCTAGTTGCTTGAAAAGAGAGAATATTTTTGGAGCATGTGGAATAATTATATTTCTGAATATTTTATATTTACAACGATACGATTGGGGTTACGAAAGATTTTGAACAAATATTAATAATAGGAAAATGATTGGAGGATTCTAATTATTTTAAATATTTTTTGTTCCTTCCTATTTTCAAAATAAAATACCTTGAGCTACATTGCAAATTAAACATAGAAAAATATATTAATAATTATTTTTCTAGTTGCTTGAAAAGAGAGAATATTTTTATTTCTGAATATTTTGTATTTACAACGATACGATTGGGGTTACGAGAGATTTTGAACAAATATTAATAATAGGAAAATGATTGGAGGATTCTAATTATTTTAAATATTTTTTGTTCCTTTCTATTTTCAAGATAAAATATCTTGAGCTACATCGAGTATTGCAAATTAAACATAGAAAAATATATTAATAATATTAATAATTATTGCTTGAAAAGAGAGAATATTTTTGGAGTACGTGGAATAATTATATTTCTGAATATTTTTGTATCTACGATTTGGGTTATGAGAGGTTTAATAAGAGAAAAGTGATTGGAGAATTCTAATTATTTTAAATACTTTTTGTTGGTTTGTATTGACTCGTTTGTATTCAAGATAAAATATCTTAAATTAATTGCCGAGGATATCGAATTGCAAATACAAATATTTTATATTTACGAGTTTGTTTCGATCATTTCAAATAAAATATCTTAAGCATATCGATGAAAATATCGAGTTGCAAATGCAACGTAGAAATTGTTCATCTAGTTGCTAGAAAAGGGAGAATATTTGTTATCATTTTTTCGAGGAATATTATTTTGAATACTTTATACCTGGAATGATACGATTGGCGTTACGAGAGGTTTTAAAGATGGTGTTCGTTGTGTGTTTCGATGGTAAGAAGGTCAGGAACCTCGGGCACGTATCGTCGGAGGGTTCGATCTTCGTTTATAATTCAACACGTCGTCCAATAAAGCTCAGAAGTGATTGGGAATAGCTGACCGTTCACAACGTAACGATCACCGACCTCCAATTTTACCCAAGATGCCAAGTCGACTTCAATAACGACCGTTCACCGACCACCACTTGCACTTTTCTTCTTCCTGCCTGTCATCCTCCTTTGTCGCGACCTTCCATCTCGACGATCGATTCTCCAAATATTTCAGAAAATTTCAACATTGCTTCAGATTAATTAGTTAGATTTCTCCTTTCGAATCGTCTGTCTCTCAGCTTTTGGCCTCGTCAAACATTGCATTTGTTCCAAGTTATAAGAGACATTCTCCATAAAAATTCCCTCCATAATATTACCCAAGAATATCGACTTTAAGTTGTTATTTCTCCATTTCTTAATTTATCCCGTTATATTTCAACTTCGTCTCCAATTCGCAATATCCATTTGGATGCCATCTTATTGCACACTTTCCGTTCAATCTTCAATATCCGCTCGAATATGAACACTATTGCTTCAATTTGCATAATGACAAGAATACCAAATCGTTTCATACTTATTTTCTCTCCGATACGTTTCACAATAACACAGTTCCAACGATATCCACTCGATGATAAAAATATTCAATTTCAACTTATAATTCTCCTCTTCAATCTCCGATCCAACAACGTCCACTTGAATAACTTCGATAACTCGATTTTTACCCAACATCGTAATCCCAACGTAACCAGCTACAGTAACCACCGATAATTAATCACCGATCTTCAATCTCCAGTCACACGATACCTCAACAACACCAAAAGCGGGTTAAATAAAAGGACGAAATAAATAACGAAAGAAAGTCTTTTCGCTAAAAAGACACGATTCCTTCTCTCTCTCTCTCAAAAAACCAAAACGATTTCCCACCCGCTTCTTCGCCGCTTCTTCTCAAACTCAGCCGTTATTTATGCTTCTACTTGGCCGCGTCCGATGGCTGCCGGCCGAGCAGATTGCTTTTTGATTTGCGCTTAATCGGGAAAAGTTATGGACCCCCGAGAGAATGGAACCTCTCTCTCTCTCTCTCCCTCCCTCTCTTTCCCTTTTTCTCCATCCAGCGGAGGCGAGCGTGTTAGGGGGCGTACACAACTAACGCGGCGGGCCGCATATTAAACCATAAATTCATGCGAGTTTCCGGCCGCAATAGACGCCAGAGTTATCGCGGCGAGGAAGCAACCATGGCATTTTGGTTACCTTTGAACGCGTCAGTTTTTTTCGCTTTTTTTTCGAACTCCATTTTCCATCCGAGACCTTCCGTCCAATTTAACCGCCCTCTGTGTAACGCTTTGTCGATTGCATTTTTTATTCCCGCGCATTGTCCGCCATTCTTCCATCCGAGCCCTCCGCGCTTTTTTTCGTGAATTACGAGCTTTGAAACTTCGATTCCTCCTTTTATTTCTTTCTCAGGCTTCTTTTGCGGGCGGTTGTGGGAGAAGGGGGCTGGGAAAGGATGAAGTATGTAGAAGAGTTTTTAAATCTTACGAATTAGATAATTTTTGTAATGAGATATTTGTCCAAGACCAATGAATCGAATCGTTACGTTATTTCTTGAGTGCAAAGAGACGTTTATTCGCGGGAGGAAAACAACGACACATTGCGTACGAGACATCTCGTTTTTTCGATTCGAAGGAATTAATCGAGGAATAAAAACAATAGGAAAAGAAGGAAGAGGAAATTCTTACAAAAGATGTAAAATCTAAAGTTTTCCGATGGAAAAAAGAAAAACCAGACGTAATTGCAAATTATGAATATTATTGAAACATTATTCAAGTTTCGTAAAGTAAAGAATAATTAATCGATTTAATAAATAATAGTTAAAGTGTAACAAAGCCTATATGATAAATAGATGTATAAGAGATATACGATGATATTTAAGAATGCTTTATAAATACTTTAAAAATTGCAATATACATATATGGTATGTATATTTTGTTTAGAACGTTCAGAAATACTGCTTGAGCGAGCAGAGCGCCGTGTTAATATTTCCCCGAGTTCCTTCCAATTTCGTGGAGAAGTGAAACGATTCGATTCCAATCGATTCAATTGGACGATTTCGCGACACTGTCCGTGGACAGTCACGAAGGGACGGCCGCGATATTTCACGGCCGTGGAGGAACGACGCGACGTAACAAATATCGTCGCAGAAAGAGAGCAGTCGCGCACACGCGTCTCCCAAATGGCCATCGGCGTTTACCGCCACCCGCCGTATTTGACCCCTGGTCAAAGTCTCCCCCCTCCCTTCCCTTCCACGCGAGTTTACGACTCCCTAAGTTTTTGAATTTTTCTCCCCACAGTTATTTATCGGGCCAATCCTCGGCTCGTGAATCTTTTCCTGGACAGGTTTTCGACGCGGATGGAATTTGAATTATGCAAATTTGATTCCAAGTAACAAGTGGGCGGGGTTGCATTCGTTTTTAATAGGCTCTTTATTAGTAATTTTGGTTCGTATATTTATAAAAAAAATAATCTTATCGGATGTGGCATCGATTCATTGATTCTTATACTCACATTTTCATGGAATATTTTCTTCGCAAATAATTGTATTAATAGATTAAGATCGATTAAATCGTACGATATATTAATAAAAATATTGAATATATTTTCACGTTAGTTTGAGGAAGAAAGAGATAGAAAGTGGGGAAGGATAATCCAAAATTTAGAGTATGTAAAATTTGACGATGAAGTAACGAAACAATTTCGAATTTTCTAATCAGTCAAATTGGTTTTATTATTCTTTCAGAAATTTTTTTTTTAAATATTTTCCTGTCTGAAAAATAAGATGACTTTTACGAGTACATCAAAGTATTAAATATCACGGATTTCATTTTTTCTTTAATATAAATCGCAGTCATTTTGACTGGTAGTAAAAATAGGTATATGTTTAACATTTATTAGCTACACTTATAGTAACCTCGATCTTTCAACATCGTAATACTCCACGCTATTTCAAATTCCAAGGATCTCCCTTCACTTTCTCCTCCCTCGCTCCTTCTCCAACAAGTAATTCACGAAAACATGGGACGGAGTGGCATATGCAGTTAGAACGCGCACGCGAGAAAAAAACTGGAGGGAAGAGGTTGTTAACCAGAGTTGTCCCGACGCTTTTATACGGCTGATGGCCGCGATATCTCGACTCGTTTGGAAAGGGAGAGAAAAGCGGAGGCCGCCAGTCAGCCTGGTGCTGGGGATCAGGCCAAGAGGGCAGCGCTCTTAGTAATCGAATTAGCGGCCCCTCGTGTCCGAGTGTGATTGCTTCGCCTTCTCCACGAGGGTTTCCACTATTGCTCCCTCCTTCCTCTCCGTTCCATCTCCCGCTTTATCCTTCCACCTTCGCACCTATCGTTCGTCTGCTCGTCCATGTCTCCTCCCGCATATTTACTTTTTTAACGAGTAAAAGGATATGCTCTTGCATTGCTGATTTTATTAGTCAGGAACGTGATGAAAAAAGGATCTTGGGTCTTACTTTCGTTCGAAAGAAGTAGGAAAAAAATTTCCATGACATTTGTGAGTATATATATTCCATAAAATAGAACAACTTTCTCTTATCCATATCCCAGTACGTGAAACGGAGATTTTTAAGAAAGAGGATAGATCAGAGGTCGAAAAATTCGAAAAAAGGAGAGAAATCGGTCATGAAATCGCGAACCAACAGATATAACAGGCGGATATCGTTAAAACGATCGTCAGCGAGAAATCCAGACGGATGGTGGGGGTGAAAGGGAGCGGCGGGGGTAGTTTGGCGATGAAGGGGCGGATTATTGGAACGAGAACGGAAACCGCGCGAGTTATTTTACCAGGAGGGGGTTTTAAACCGCTGTACATATGGATATACATATGGGGAGGGGGGGAGAGCCGCTCTGCCTCCGATTGGATTACCGTAGCTGCGCGCTTAATTGATTAAAGAGGGATACTTCATCGTGATCGCGGCCATCCTTGTAACTTCTCCTCGAGTTTTAATCGAGACCTCGTTTTTCCCCGCCCTTATTTTTTTCATCCAACTTTTTTCCCAATTTCGTTCTTCATTTCATCCCAAGATTTCGTCCCCGAGCACGAAACGAACCGACGAGATTCGGGATAATGAGAGGAGGATGTCGAACTATGGTTAATTTCAACAAAAATATTCTCCTAAAAAATATTATTCTCCGTATTGTGCACTAAAAATAACCCTTAGAAATTTATTAATCATCCAATTTGTTGATTGGAAAGATTATCATCTTGAGACGATTAGACTCTTAAGATCCATCTTATCAGAAATCTTGGACGGATGTAGAGAGGGAGATGCGATCGGGAAGACAGACAAAGAAAGAGAGAGAGAGAGAGAGAGAGGGACTAAACAGGAGGAGGGGATGGAAGGGTAACTAACGACTCTGTACAAGGCTGCGTAGCTCACCACTTTGCTAAATTATATAAATCACGTCCCCTTCGTCAAGGGCTGTTACGCGAGACGCTTAATCCACCCCACCAAACCCTCTCTCCACCCCTCTCTCAGTCCCTGCTCGACCAAGGCCACGGACCACCCCCGCAAGGAAACACACCCCATTGGAAACACCTTCGCGAGTACTTCTAGGTAGTTACTTTGCATTAAGCAGCCGTTAATTAAATCGTACGCCCGTTAATTATCCCGCAGCCTCCTCTCTCCCTCCCCCTTCCCCTTCTTTTCAAACGGAGGCTAGCAAGTTGCGGCTCCTTTCGAGGCTTCTCGAACGGTTTTTAAGATCTGGGATGGACAGGAGAAATTAGTTGACGGGGGGTGGAGGATAATTGGACCTTTCTCTAAGAGACTGTTGGGTTTGTAAGTATTTGCGAGCGGAGTAATTATGAAGGATACCGTCGAAATTAGGAAATTCTTCATCTTGCGGAGTGTTAATCGTATTCTATTCTAAGTTTATATCTTTTGAATTTTTGTTTTGAAAAATCGTAAAATCGAAATTATCGTAAATCGATTTGAGTACGTGAAATTCTTCATTTTCTACGGCATAAACTGTGACGTTGATTTCTCTTAAATTTTTGAACATTTTAAAAATCGTAAAACTATCGCACGTTGATCTGATCTAAATCTTCTTCATTTTTGGAGCGTTAATTAATGTTCTATGGCGTAAACTGTGACATTGGTTTCTCTTAAATTTTTCAAAAATCGTAACTCGATCGAATTATCGTTGATTTGAGTACGTGAAATTCTTCATTTTCTACGGCATAAACTGTGACGTTGATTTCTCTTAAATTTTTGAACATTTTAAAAATCGTAAAATTATCGCACGTTGATCTGATCTAAATCTTCTTCATTTTTGGAGCGTTAATTAATGTTCTATGGCGTAAACTGTGACATTGGTTTCCCTTAAATTTTTGAACATTTTAAAAATCGTAAAACTATCGCACGTTGATCTGATCTAAATCTTCTTCATTTTTGGAGCGTTAATTAATGTTCTATGGCGTAAACTGTGACATTGGTTTCCCTTAAATTTTTAAATATTTCAAAAATCGTAACTCGATCGAATTATCGTTGACTTGAATACGTGAAATTCTTCATTTTCTGGCATAAACTGCAACGTTGATTTTTCTCTTGAAATAATTTTTGAACATTTCAAAAATCGTAACTCGATCGAATTATCGCACAGAGGTTTCTTTAAATACGATGAAATACGGAAAATTCCTCGTTCTTTTTTTTATCCAAAAATCCAAAATTATGTTATGGAGTAATTATGTTAATCCGTTCAGCGGGGAGGAAGAAGAGTTTCTCAATGTTTTCCACGGAGAGAGATGTAAATCGTATTCCGACGAGACGTCTCTCTGATTTCGACTAATCGAAACTTCTTCTCGCCGCGTAATTTGAATAAGATCCTCGTAAAAAGGAGGGAATTTATGTTGATATCGCCGGGCGAAGAAATGACCTGTGAACGATTATGCGGCGATTAAATTTGGAATTTCCTCTTGACCGCCCCCGCGATTTAAAGATCCTCGTAAAAATTCCTGAAAAGGAACGAAAAGGAAGAAGCGAAGTCAAAGAAATTATCGCCGAGGAAACTGGTCGATTGATTTTCCAGAATTTCCTTTCCAGAATCATATCACCCTTTGAAATACTTTTTTCCAGGCTCGAATTGCCGGAACAGCGGAAACGGGAACGGGAAACAGAGAAGATCTCGAACGAACTTCACTTTGGAACAATTGGCCGAGTTGGAAAGATTGTTCGACGAGACTCATTATCCCGACGCGTTCATGAGGGAAGAGCTTAGCCAGAGACTCGGTTTAAGCGAGGCGAGGGTTCAAGTTTGGTTCCAGAACAGGCGTGCCAAGTGTCGCAAGCACGAGAGTCAATTGCACAAAGGTAAAACCAACTCACCTTTCTACCCGAACAATTATCAAATTATAATTATTTCCTTCCAAGAGGCTACAATAACGATTCAACAAAATCCCTCTTCTAAAAAGATTCCAATCGAATTATCGTCGTTTAACGTAGATGCTTAGAGTCCAACAACTTCGACACGAATGATACAGAAAGGAAACGAACTCTTAGATTCCTTCCCTCCCATTCTCACTAAAATAGCTAAACTGAACAATAACAAAAGAAAAATGAAAGAATAAAATAATCGCTTACACCACCCACGACACGAAATAACCGGCACGGTTGGGAATGGAAGGCGTTGCAGGTGGAATGGTGCTGGCGCCTCGCAGCCCCCCGGCCACGTTGGAGCCGTGTCGAGTGGCGCCCTACCTTCCCGCGTTGAGGTTGCACCCCCCGATCCAGGGTGCAGGTGGCAACATAACGACCGCACCGGCCTCTGCCTTCGATCCGGCCGTCCTCCATTACGCGGCTGCCGGCGGCCTCTTCTGCCTCCCGCCCCCACCGCCCCCGCCACCCGCCGCCAGCCACCATCCCCCCCACCCCCTCAGCCTCGCGGCCTCGTTGGCCGCGGCCGCGGCGCGCTCCAAGAACAGCAGCATCGCCGATCTCAGGTTGAAGGCGAGACGCCACCAGGAGGCCCTTGGACTCGACAGGCCCGCGTAAAAACGAACCAATCTCTCTCTCTCTCTCCCTCTCTTCCTCTCAACAGATCTCTTTTCTTTGCCACGGGGGTGAGTATGCTATCGAGGAGAGGGGAGGAAAGGGGAGATTATCTCGTGTAAGAGTAATTTTGTTCGTTCGTGAGATTAAACTTGGAATCGAAGAGATGGGTAGATTTAGCTTAAAAATTGGCAACTTTAATTTGGGACTCGCCACCGTTGTTGTTGAACAGTGTTGGTGATCGATATATATATATATATATATATATATATATATATATATACATAGAGGAAACGATAATTTGTGGAAATCTTGGTCGGGAAAATTCATTCGTATCATTTGTTCGTTCGTTGAAAGGATCGTGATAATTTGTGAGGATACCGCGTGCCAGCTCGTGTCCGACAAGTACAAACGGAAGTCTCGACGTGTATAAAGTGAACGATTCGGACGGGGGAGAAGTGTGTATTATACGATATAAAGTATTATATAAATATAAATATAAATATAAATAGCAGAGGGGTAGCAGAGGTGGGGGTTGGAAATTATCCTGTCGATTAAACTTTTCTCAAGCTTCGGGGAGGTAAAGGAAGGTTGGAGGAGAGAATTTGCAGCGAATGCGAGATATTCGAATACGGAAACTTGGGTGCCAACTTCGAAGCCGCGAAATTTAAATTGAAAAATGGATTCGATTCTGGCGCTCGTGTCGAGGCTGTTCTTGGATACATGATTGTCACTGTATACTATTAGCTTTAAAATATATAAACTTGAACCATCGAAACGTGGATTGTTTATTGCTCATTACCCTGAAAAGCAGTTCAATGCTCACGAAATCTCTCGTGAAAATCTTTCTTTGGTTAAATCCAAACACCGTTCTCACCACACTCGCTCATCATACTTCTCCATTCTTTCCCCTTTTCTCTGTCGAGGAGAAAAAAATTTCTTTCGCGAAAGAAAGAGTTTTGTTTCTCTCGTAACTCCTTCTTCGAGGAAACGAACGATCCGATTCCCTCCACGGTCGAAGCGAGAAGGGAAAACTCGCCAACAATTCTCCATTTCTCTCCAACTGTTGCGAAGTTACCGAGCTACCGACAAATCGGCTTGTCCTGGCACCATCGTCCAAGACATAATTCTTAGGGATGATTCACGGACGGCTGGACCTTGTGCGGTGGCCACGGTTCCGTCCCCGGGACGATGCCCTGGCCAGTGGCATCGTCGCCGGGGCGCTAATGCAATAACGCGTTGGTACGCGGATAAATCAAGCTGGCCGAATCGTTCCACCCGCTCTAATCGCGTTACCCCTCTCGTCCCTCGGGCGCCATTACCATCCACCTCGCGCTCCCGCGTTACAATAATATTTCTTTAAGCTTCGTTCCTTTTTTTCTTTTTTTTTTTTTTTTTTTAATCGCCAATTTCACTTTTCACCGTTGCGTTCCGTTTTCCATTCCGATTTTTATCCTTTTGTGTATATATATATAGGGTTATTTTAGGTTTGATTCGAAGAGATTCGTAAGGAGAAGGGTTAGAGGCTTCCTCTGTGATATTTTTCTACGGTATTTGTTTGATTGTTCTTTTCAGAAATGGATGGAAGAGGTGATCTCTCGCGATTTTTATCCTTTTTATGTTTATGAGAGGGTTTTTATTATGTAAAGAAAAACAAGAGGTAGTTAAAGTTTCTTCTGTATTTCGTAGTATTATTTTTTAATTTCTTAGTTTAAAAAAAGTTTTCTGTGTGATCTTTCTTCGAGATTTTGAATTTCTGAATTTACTTATCGTAGTTTTTTTCACGATATTTCTTTAACTTCTTACTTGAAAATGATTCGTGCGAAAATATAATTTTCTCCTAGATCAACCATATTTTTAACTATTCAAAATTCGCCAATTTTAATCGATCTAACTCGATCGACTTGAATATTGTCCAACGCCAATTCCGTCATCGATATAACTCGTTGATAAAATTCACAGCACACGATATTTCCTTAATTTCTTACTTGAAAATAATTTTTATAACTTTCTCCTAGATCAATCATATTTAAAATTCGCCAATCTAAATCGATCGACTTGAATATTGTCCAACGCCAATTCCGTCATCGATATAACTCGTCCATAAAATTCACGAATACTTGAAAATAATTTTTATAACTTTCTCCTAGATCAACCATATTTCCAACTATTCAAAATTCGCCAATTTTAATCAATCTAAATCAATCGACTTGAATATTGTCCAACACCAATTCGAATTCCGTCATCGATATAATTCATTTATATATATAAAATTCACGATACCGTGCATTGCACAAGATATTTCTTTACTTGAAATCTCTTACTTGAAAATAATTTTTATAACTTCCTCCTAGATCAATCATATTTAAAATTCGCCAATCTAAATCGATCGACTTGAATATTGTCCAACGCCAATTCCGTCATCGATATAACTCGTCCATAAAATTCACGATTACTTGAAAATAATTTTTATAACTTTCTCCTAGATTAACCATATTTTCAATTATTCAAAATTCGCCAATCTAAATCGATCAACTTGAATATTGTCCAACACCAATTCGAATTCTGTCATCGATATAATTCATTTATATATATTAAAATTCACGATACCGTGCATTGCACAAGATATTTTTTTACTTGAAATCTCTTACTTGAAAATAATTTTTATAACTTCCTCCTAGATCAATCATATTTAAAATTCGTCAATCTAAATCGATCGACTTGAATATTGTCCCACGCCAATTCCGTCATCGATATAACTCGTCCATAAAATTCACGATGCACAGCACGAGGAGGGGGGGGAGGAGAATTTTTTCTCCTCATCAATCACGCGAAGGTCGAAGCTTCGATCGCCGGCCAGCACGCGATTCGTTTCGCGTTAATGTATTTTAATTGTGGATGGCCGGCCCGGCGTGCACGCGTTTCCCAGGTAAATCAACCAGTTGGCGAAATCAGTTGCGCGTCCCGTAATCGCGTTAGCCGGGATTCATCCTGGACGCTCCCGAGGGCGTCGTTATTGTCCTATCCTGCCGCCGCGCCCGTCCCGTTTTCGCTCGATACGCGCCATCTGATTAAAAAACAAAACGATTCCCGCGCATCGCCGCGCTCCACGCTGCTCGCTTTTCAAACTATAATTCCCGAAACTGCAACTGGAGTCCGTGTGAGCGTATCTCTCCTCCCCCGCCTGAGTGGAGGCGCGTTGCTGTTGTGGAGGAAGGAAACGAGGAGGGGATTCTGAGAATTGCACGAATTTATTATAGCAGTACGTGTTTCGGGTTCAGGGGATGTTTTTGGAGTGAAAAGTTTTATTACAAAGGGAAACAATCGTGCTCTTTCGGTGTTTTTGGATCTCGATTTCGATCTCTTTCACGATTCCCTTTTGTCGTCTTCTTTGCGCGATGTAATTTGATTTTCTTCTCGTCGAGGGATGATATATCCAAAGAATGATAAATCTTGATAAATCTTCTACCGAAGAACGATCCAAAAAGTAGCCCAACTATGGATCGTTTTATATAATAACTGACCCCGCGTCCCTGGCGATCAATTTAACCTCGACGAATCCTCGAAAGGTCCCTCCACCTCCCTCCCCCCTTCGTCGCGACGAATAAAATAATGTCTCAGCGGTGAAATGAATTTCGAGGGTGGATACGAAAGGGAAGAGAAGGGAAGGGGAGGGAGAAGAAAAGGCGTTTTCGTCGCTTATTTTAATCCGAGTTTAAAGAAGTTTCTCTTTTCCCGCTGCTCGTAAATTGGCCGTCGTTTGTCTGCCGCCAAGGGGTCCCGTGAAAATCTCCTCTGACGTGCGTCTCTCCCTCCTCGAATCCCCGAGGAACCGACGCGATTTCTATTTACGCGGTGCATACGTTTGCAGAAATGTCTCTCTTTCCAGGGATCTTGATCTGATCGAGTCTATTAATGGTATTGATGTTTCGAGTCTGGATCGGGGGCACTGAAGTCTCGTGATTAATTTACAAAAAATAACAGCGCTAAATTTGTATCTCGTTATAAGTTTCGATACGCGTTTAGAAAGTAAAATTATTCCAGGTAAAAAAAAAAAAAATTAAAATCTGTCGAAGAACGGTATCTTTCAATAATAAGAAGCATCGATGATACGTTATTTTTACTTGATTGAATTAAGACAAAACTTGGAAAATAAAAAAATTTTTTCCTCGTCATTCATACTTTTCCAGATCGAATCACTGTTCAATTTAATTCTGCTCTCGAAATATTAAAACGTGTCCCTTTTCACTCACCGCCGATACGATTAATTTAACCAACAGATCTTCAGGTCGAAATATTTAATCATAGACGGTGTTTATTGCGCATAAAGGACGATTGAAACCGCTCCGCCATCCTGTCGGTGGCGCGGGTAACTGGGATATAATGGGCCGCGAAAACCAGTGGCGATCATCAATTACCGGCTGCCCTTCGTCGAAAAGTCGACGAGCGTAGAATAATCACGCGGGGAATGAAAATGGATCGTCGCGGTTATCGCGGCCCCTTATGGTTGATCACGTTATTTGCGCCACGTAAACGTCGTTGCTTGTAGCGCCCCTCCGCGATTCGATCGCGAATTTATTTATTTCACGATGACTCGACAAAAAAAGAAAAGAAAAAATAATAATAAAAATTTTTTCCCAAAAAACTGTTGTCGAATCGAATCGAAAAGTCCAATAATCATCCTGAAATATTCAACTCGACGTAATTTTTAATTTGAAAACGGCGATCACCGTTTAATGGCGTGTAATTTCTTATATATAAAATCGGAGATGAGCCGAGGCCGTGGACGAGGATTAATGAATTAGCGACGTAAACGAATCATCGAACCAGACCAATAATTCGCGATTAAATATTGCACTGCCCGACGGTCGATACCTCGGAATCCTGTGTATAACGCACCGAGAATAATTATCGACGACGAAGGCGACCTCCAGCGGAGAGCCCGTCACTGTTAAATCGGGTGGTGTTTACCCGATTTTCCCGAGCAGCGTGTACCACCGTTCCAGGATAATCAATCGGTTAACCGACAAGCCATGAACGCGTAATGAGCAACAATTCGGTTAGTCGGGCTCGAATAAATTATTCAAATTGCACACCGTCGATTAACTCGATTCGAGCGTGATTCTATTTCGACGGAGAGCGATGGAAAAGAACGTGTCCCGCGGCCAAATAAACCGGGAAACGATAAAACGATTATCCATCCCCTTATTCGCGATAATCCGATCGATTTATGCGATTAACGCTGATCGATCCTTCGATTCTTGCTTCGCCATCTTCTTTCAACGAAGGAAGGAAAGAAATATTTGTTTCTCGAGATTGAAATCTAAAATGACGAAGCGAAATACATTCAATTGTTAATCGCGTTTCAATTCTTTAAGATTTAAATATAAGATTAAATATTCGTTATATATATATATATATTTTTTTTCCCGGTAAGAAAATATGTTTCCATGTTCATCAGAAATTCAATACTTATACACGTTTCTTGCTATTAATTTACAAATATTCCTTTCTTTTCTCTTTCAAAGCAATAACGATATATTTCACGCGAGGGTTAACTTTAATATTCTTAAAAAAAGGAAAATAAATATTACCTTAAACACGTACCCATTGTGTATTGTCATTACTATTGACAATTGAAGAATTCTTGAAGAGTTTCATAAAAATAAATATTCTCACCTTTTCCAAATCCGGAGTAGGAAGAGGAGGGAAAAAAAATGGCGCCATTTCGCGGTTGATGAATAGGAGAAATCGCGATTTACCGGAGGGCGAGCATGTACCCGACCATGATGCATTAAATAATAATACCAGTGATTGCGAGAAACTCGGAATCATATATAGCTATAGCTGTGCCAGGTCGAGTTGTAGGAGGGGTTGTTGGGTGGAAGCGGATGGACCAAGGGATGCAAGAGGAAAGACGTTTCCTCTACACCCCCACCAGATATATCATCGCCTGGCAGTTATGTGTGTCATGAATTTTAGATTATCCTTGGATTAGATTAAGGGGCGGGGGGAAAGGAAGGAAGGTGCAGCCAACCAGCCCCTTGGTCCGCCAGTCAGTGCTGTACCAAGGGTGGCCGCGTGCCCGCGTGAATTATTTTTTCCCTCCTCCAACACCCTTTCCACGATTGATCTCTACATTTTCTACCTTTCCCCTTTCCCTCCTTCTTACCCAATCATCAAATATTAATATCTTAACTAATTTAATCTCCTTCCTTTTTAGAATTCTTAAATTCTATCTTCAATTCCAAACTTTTCTTTTCTTTCACCTTTGACAGAAGAATCTTTGAAAGAAGAAGAAAAAGAGAGAGAAAAAATCCTTTATCCAAAATATATACCGGGGAATTACGAATTAGAAAAAAGAAAAGGAAAGGAAAGAACAGACTCAAACAGATCCTTCCCTCCCCCCCTCCTCTCCTTCCACCCAGAAGAAACAATCTTCGCGTTAGGACAAGGAAAGAGAGGAGAGAATGGAAGAAACGAGGAGCTAAACGATGCTTGCCCACCCCGGCCAACGGAGAGCCGATGCCGAATCAATTCGCGTAATAGTCTCTGGGGTGGTGGGGAAGAGCGCAGGGGTTAAATCGACTGCAACTGCCTTCCTCGTCCCTTTCCCCTTCCCCAGCGAGAGAGAGACGCGGATATCCAGCTCGGATACGGGCCATTACCGCACCTGTCCCTCAAGTTTCTCTCGGGAGAGAGAGAGAGAGAGAGAGGAGATGGACTCTATCGTGGCTCTAATGAAGAGAAGCAATCACTTAAGCCGGCCGTTAGACCGATTGGACGCGTGGGAAACGCGTTTTATCCACGCTTTTATAAGCCAGAAACGTTTACGGTCGTTTTACTGCCCTCGAATGGGACACCGCCATCCAATGGGACGCTCGTGATCGCTTCTCGCGATCTTTACGAGCGAATTTTCTTCCCCCTCGAACGGGAAATTTGAATCGATGGAACGATGCCGTTTCAACGATCATTTTCATTGCGAATGAATCTGTCGAGTTAATTTCTTTTTTTTTCTTTTTCGAAACAGATCGTTCGCCGTATCTCTTTTTCCGATTTGCGCGATTCGAGAGACGGAAAGTTGAGCGTTGGTAAGAGGAGTGTCTGTCGACCTTGAAGAGGGTGAGTCGAGAGTGATTTATAAGAGGGTCAAGGTTTTTGGAATGGCACTTGTCCATTCCAAGATCAATTTATCGTTCGTTAAGTGATATATATATATATATATATAAGATTTTGATTTGATATTCGTTGTGTCGTTTTTTTTTATTACGAACGACCGATTGATTTTGGAAATAACACGTTGTAATTCCGTGAAATGTTGTCGAAAAACTGGAATGTAATAATCTGTTTTTTTCTTTTTTTTTTTTTTTTACATACATTTATTTGGAAAAAGACAGTTCAAACTTATTATATTTACGAATAAAAGAGTATCTTCGCAAATAAAACATTGATAAAAAAGAAGCTTGACGATTTTTTAAAATCAAACGGATAAAAGAAACATTTTTCCTCATTAAAAAAAAAAAAAAAAAAATTAATATTGTACATTCAATATCCTTTATTCACGAGCATATTTAAGCACGAGCTATGCTATATGCTTATTTCTCTGAAATAAATAAAATAAATAAATAAACGTAACAGGGGAATGTCAAGTTTTATACTATCTAATAAATATCACTCGTAAGTAAATTAAAATGAAAAAAGTAAATGACACAATGATCTAACGGATCTAAAAAATGGAACAGCACGCGATACGAGAAATATTTACAAGCGAAAAGGGGTAGGGAGGGAGAGAAAGAAAGAAAGAGAGTGAGCGAGAGAGAGAGAGAGAGAGAGAGAGAGAGAGAGAGAGAGAAAATAATAATTAAGAAAGATTACGTTCGATAGAAAAATCTGGACAGTGAAGGGACACTCGCACAGGTTGTCTTTTATGCTATTATTCCTCAAGATTTATTTCCAATGGCATGGTCACGTAGCACACAGAGAGCCAAGAGAAAATAATCGAGAGACGGATCGATTTTGTGCGCGTGCATATGTCGAGGTACAATATTACTCGTGTATCGACGAAGAGGAGAGCAATGGAGGTCTCTGACTGGATCAGAATATTGCTCCTCTCGAGCGGAGGATCTTGGTTGCTTCCTCCACACAGTGGAGGATAATCGTAAAACGCAACGATACACTTCTTCGATCATAAAGAATATCTTCGATTTCTTAACGCTAGAAGAACGAAAAGAAAAGTGACAATCCAATGTTCTCTTGGCGCGCCACGATTATTTCTTCTCGTAATATTGTTTCGTAAATGCGAAACACACGCGTAGAGAAAATGAAAAATAGAAATTATTCGCATCTATTTGATCGACATCTTCCTAAACGGTCTTTGCGTGCTCACGTGACGCTTTTTCTTCTCTATGGCTTCTCTTTTGTTCCATTTTTTTTTGTTATTGTTTGGTTTTCGCTTCGTTTTATTTATTTATTTATTTATTTATTTTTAATATTCTTCCTCTTTGTTCTTCTTTATTTACTCTTATTTTTGTCTTTTTTTTTCTTTTTTTGCTTCGTATTACAATAAAAAGCCGACTTTCTTTTTTTCTTTTCTTTTCTTTTCTTTTTTTTTTTTTTTTTGATTCTGGGCCCCGAGGATCGCAATTCCTACCGATAAAAAGTCGAACGATAAATCCTTCCGTTCGTTGATTACAACAACAATAATAATAATAATCGTAATAATAGTAATAAAGTGTCAAACACGATATAGCATTTAAAATAAGATTTTCACCGATCACAATGAGACGATTGCCAGAAGCTTATCATATCGATATTACAATACTGAATAAAAAGTCAAGAGTGGCGTGTTTCGAAGTTTTCTCTCGGCTTTTTTCATCACTTTCACCTCGTTTCCTCTCACTCGCTTTATTTTACTTTATTTATTTTTTTGGTTGTCTTTTTCCCTTTTCTTGAATTCTTGTTCGCACTTCCGCCATCGCGACCATCATTCTCTTCCTCTATTCTTTCCGTTTGTCGTGCGAGAATTGGAAATTCGCACCGAGGTCGAGGAGAACGAACGAGTTGAAAAGTTTCGTTTTCCACGTTTTCAACGTACAAAAATTTCGCAAACAAGCATTCGTCAGCACCTTTCGTTGCACCTTGACAAGCATCGTGTTCATGTGTATGCGTATTAACGTGTCAAGAAAGAAGAAAAATTACGAAGAGCAGTCTCTCTCTATATTCAATATTTATAAGAAAATTTCATGCGAAGAAAACTCATTTTTTTTTTTTTTTTTGCGATCTCTAATCTCGAGTTTTCTTTATCTATCAGATGTGTTAATGTGTATACATACATGTATATATGTATACATATGTATACATATATATATGCATGTATTATGTATACTTAAGTACTAGGCAGTCAAGGTATGCAACAATAAAAAGAACACCGTTTTACGATATTTTTTTTCTTTCTCTATACCGAGTGTGAACACTGGACAGAGGAATTCGCTGGCGCTTGCGAGACGCGAGAGAACAGAGAACTCGATTATCACGAGGATGGTTTTTCTTGTTGCTGTTTTTTTTTTTTTCGTTTTTGTTTCGTCATTGGAAAGAAAAGAGCTTTCGTGCCGCAAGGATAGGATAATCAGGTACTAGGAACAGCCCCACGAAGTTCCGATCCTTTAGGCGAAAGAAAAAGATTCTTTACCTATCTCCTCTTTTTCTCTTCTTTGTTCACGCGATCCAATCGAGAAGGATTTGACAACCTACATTTCTTATCATCATTAAAAGTATAAGATGTGTATCATGCCATATCCTTTCTGCCTATTATCCTTACATTGGATTATTATTATACAATATTTCAATCGTTCAACACGTTTAGGATCATCGGTTGATTCAACAAGTTTATCAACGAGCGTTTATTAAATATACATGCATCTTTCTTTCTTTCTTTCTTTTTTTTCTTTATAAAAGACGATAGAAAAAGAATGCGATAATCCACAATCTTTTAATTTTGTTTAATCATCCATACACGAGTAATGGATAAGTAATTCGTGGACATCGCATCGATCATGATTCAACAATAAACGAGCCAGTCCTGAACGTGTTAACAAACGAGAAATTGACAAAGGAAAAAAATTGAATACTTATACGACACGCGTTTTTATACTTCTCGATTGGAATGGGAAAATTCATATATTATATATGTACACACCACACAACATACGTGCGTACACAGATACACACACAAACAACCACACACTCATACATATATATTATATATATATATATATATAAAGGTATTATATAGGATCACGTCTACGTTTTTAATAATTTAAAATAACATTTGATTTGGCCATGATTGATCACGTTATAAGAAATTAAATTAATCAATCGTGGACCATGATATTATATAACGTATTAAAACGTAATCCAGAATTAAAAAACGTTGTAATTTTTAGAGAACAATACGATAAAAGGCTATCATGGATTAAGAATGGCAGAGCTACTAATTATTATATAAGTAAGTGAATACATGCTTTTTAAAAATGTCCTAAAGGATGGGAACTCCCTCCGAACACTGCCCGCACGAAACATTATGATTAAATATAATACACATCGTATAATAATTACAATAATATAGTATTAATTAAGAAATATTACGTTAATAGTTATTTAACCACGTGTAATGGCTCAGTCTATTACGCTAGTCTCATGCAACAACAACAATAAAGATACAACAATATATTTACTTATGTTTGTCTCATTTAATTACTTATACTTTACTTATTCATTTTCACTTTTTTCTTCTATGTTTATTTATTCGCTTTCGCAATCATTCTCTGGATTTTTTTCACACATTCTTCTATTCTTTCTCTCTCTCCCTCTCTCTCTTTGCAAATAGAAAAAACTTGGAAATTTGTCAAATATCAATCAACTTCTCTTCTTCTCTCTCTCTCTCTCTCTCTCTTTTTTATAATTAATTTATTTTAATATAATATTATGTATAAATAGACGATTCTATTTCTTTTATTTTTTTTGCTCACGACACTACTTATTTTCCATTCATATGTCGTACTTCATTATAAATTTTCTCCATGTTCTTATATTGAGTGAAAGTTCCGAGCAATAATAATAAATAATTTGCGAGCCACGTGAAATCTCGACGGAAGTCGTTTACAAAATATTTCTTTTACTCGACAAATTATACATAGTACCATATATTTACAATGATACACAGGATGCTACTACGACAATATGTATCAAACATTCTTTTATCGAAAATTCCATTTAATTGTAAGTATAAAATTGAATAGGGAAACCTGAGAGAGAGATCTATTATAAATATATTTCATGTAAATGTCCATTTAAATGTGTGTTTGTTTGTGTATCACTGAAAAACATTCTCTAGCTTAGGAACTATTTAAAAAATATATATGTATATATAAATATATATCTCGTGCTTTTGTGTGTATGTTTGCATCAAATCGGATATATTATTTAAACACTAGTCAATTCAGCGACAGAGATAAGTGACAAAGTGAAAAAATGATCTTAGCAATGATGTTTGTTTCGTATGTATTATTTACAATACAATGTTGAATATAATAAAAACAGGTAATAGTAATAAGACTGCTAATAATAATAATTATAATATTAATAATAAGAATAATAATGATAATGAATATATATACTTTTTCAAATATTTCTGTGAAATCTAGATAGAGAAAATTTGCAGACTCAAGTCGAGAAATTGCACGTGGCTCGATTTTTTTTCTTTATACTTTTGTTTACTTCCAAGCCCTTAAGTAATTATAAAAAATAGTAATATCACAAAAATGGCGCAGGCAGAGCAAGGAAAGGACCAAAACTGGGATAAAGAGTAATGGCAATATGACAATTGCCAATTGACAAACATGGATCGAGTCAAAGGAGCGGCCACGAATATATATATATATATATGTATATATATATATGTTAAATTTTTCTGTTCTCTACGCAAAACACGGTTCTTTTTTCCTTTCTCATTATTATTATTATTATTCTTTTTTTTTTTTTTTTTTTTACTTTTACTTTTATGCTTTTCCATTCAGAACGACGAAAACAGACTGTATGTTTCATTTCTCGTGATCACGTGATACTTTTTTCTCGTTTTCTCGTCGAAGTAGAAATAGAACAGTAAAATAATATATTTCTTTCTCGTTTAATCTATGGTGACGATAAAAAAATATTCTCACTGTCAGATTGTACTTGTCACACGCGTTGCTGTGACTATATGATGGCATCTGTACTTTTTGATCGAGCGGATGGAAATCGTTCGGCTTGAAACATGTCTCAAATTGGCCGAAAAAATCGTCTCGCTTATTACGATTGTGCAACAGATTCAACGCGTTTCTTTTTTTTTTTTTTTTTTTAAATATCTAATCTCGCCTGCGCTAGTTCATCCTGCCAGTTCTGTTTTTTTTTGCTTTTTTTTTTGTTTTTTTGTTTGTTTTTTTTTTTTATTAATAAAGTTTGATTGACAACAGTGACTCAACGACGATTAAATTAGTTCCATCATCTACATGTTGAGCGATTTTCTTTACTTGTTTCATATTTTCTTTTTTTAGCATTTTCTTTTCTTTGACAAATGAACAGAAAAAATAAAAATTACAGTTTACATCATAAAAGTTCTAGAAATGGATTTCGTGATTTTCTTGTTACAAATTTCACGATATTCGTTAATACAATTTGTTATTTTTTTGTTCATCGTTTCTTGTCATCGATGCATAAACGCGTTTCTCACAATTTCGATATTTCGTTTTCGAAATTTCTTTTACCAGCAAAAACAACGATGATAAACGCAATCTTGTTTTTTTTTTTTTTTTTCAATAAAAAGTACTTGTTTTATGAACTGGCCCAAAAACTGGACTGGAATGACACAGTCAGCGCTTTAATTTTAAAAACATGCTACTAACGCGAAAAGATATTTAAAAATGAAATGGAGATCAGCGTGTACCGGTGCACATGACAAAAATTTCTTTATATCACGATAGATTTCACGTCATAGATTCAAAACTCTGTGGATCGTTACCTGCAAATCATATTCAAACTATATTCGTCTCATATTTTATTTTATATAACGTCAACCTGTTAAGAGGTGATATGCAAGCAAAAAATTTGAAATATCTATAGTGATAACAAAAACTTTCACTCTAAAATGTATTTATCTATTTACACTAACAGCTAATATGATCCTAATTTAATATTTTTAACAAAAAAATAATCACAAAATGGTCTGTGGGTTAAAATATTATATTCGACATATATAATTAAGAGCAATATATAGATACATATTTATATATGTATGTATATATTGATCCATTTGAAATATGTTTCATTCATACATGACGACAAAGTGTCATATAACCTAATATCACAATTAGCAAGGAGAGAATAAAGTAAGCAGAAAAATTTTGGTTCGAAACGAACGGAATGGCACTTTCTCTGCATTTATATTGAGTTTTAACGTATAAAAATACATATTCTCAAAAACCTTCTGTACACTATGAAATTTCTAATTACATATTTCTCTATTCATTAGCTTTATATCAAATAAGTATTACTACCACCATCTAAGCTCTAGAAAACTCATCAAATATAGAATGAGGCACCTCTCTATCTTTCTTTATATAAAAAAAAAAAAAAAAGAAAAAAAAAAGAAAAAATCAATATCCTAATGTATAAATGTTCGATCACAGTAGTTTAGCAAGCTCTATAACGTGAGATCTATACTCTTTTTTTTTTTTAATTTATTTTGGTTATTACTTCTCCTTTTTTCCATTGTTTATTCTTTGCCATTCGCACATATGAGAAGTCGAAGTTTCGTTTAAGAGCTGGGCTAGTTATTTACCAGCACTTCTTGTCTCGTTTCAATACGCGAGAATTAAACACTGAATAGTGTTATACAGCGCTAATGGAAACGGAGTGTACAGCGTGTAGGTTTTCACTACGTTAAGGTATCATTTCTGTTTTTTTGCAATGCGATTTAGCGTCGAAGTTACGATACCTTTACTGTAAAGTGGTCGGTGACCCCAACACAGTTCCTCCCTCCCTCCCTCCCGCCCCCCTACCCGCCCACCCACGCGTTACATTTCGGCCCATGACATTTATTTTGTCGTTCTCATTTTCTTTGTTCCATTCTCATTTCGATTTTTCATTTATATCGCTTACTGACTGTAGCTCTAATAACGCATATTAATTCCCCCAAGAGCCTGACGATGACCATAACACGTTAACGACAACGATGTTGATGAGAAGAGGCCGTGGTTTCACCCACCCACCCTGTCCACCCATTATTCTGTTTCCCGCCCAACCCCTTTCGGCCTGCCCCTTAAAGCGGCCTTCTGAAAGAGACATAATTAATTCACATTAACATACTTTCGAAATTAATCGTGTATTAAATCTATCATTTTTTTTAATGGTGTATATAAAATTAGTTAGAATTCAATACACTTGATACAAATGATTTTTAAAAACTTGAAAAAATTGAAAAATTTTAAATAAATTTAGAAAGAATTTCAAAACTTACCATATTTAGACGGGGCTGCTCAGACGCCATACATATTATGGAGTCGTTCACTGAGCTGTGGTGGGAATTGATCTGAAAATCGTTTCCAATTTTCCGCACCAACTTGATTTTTAAATCCATGTAATATCTACATATACAGAAATAGATTTTTTATTATCATTAATTGGAATAATTGTAATATAGCTAATGATATTTTAATTTACCTTTTGGAACATGCCTTTAAGATCTTCTCTAGGCGTCACCCAAGATGCAACAGCGTCGCAAAAGAAGATAAAATCTTGCACAACTCCTGCTGGATTTACAGTGATCATTTGACACATACCTCTGAATGCTGAATCCTTTTCCTCATTATCTCTTATGCTTCTCAAAGAAGTACACCTAATAAAGTACATGTACAAATTATAAAACGAATGATGTTAATAATTTAAGAAGGTATATTCATCGTAATTGAAAATTGTATTCTAGATTACATTAATATTTTTTTTTTATATTAATTCGTTTCGATAAATTTATTATTTATTCGAATTACTACTCCAATGATAAATTTACCTTCTTTCTAATTAGAATATTTACATTGATAGAGTATGATTATGGTAAAATATTATAACTAATCACTTGACATAATATTCATTCCCACAAGTTATGTAAGTTATACATGAATAAATTTTCATAGAAGAATTAGTGTGGCAGAATTGTTGGCTTTTTGAAACCAGTTCTATATTGTAATCTCCTAACAAATATTACCTTTTCGTATCTTCATTTTTCAATTTGCTGGTATTAAAAATTAATAATTAAAAATCCAAACTGAAATAAAAATAAAAACTTTATCTAATCTAATATATATGATAATTCCTGCATCAGATTTTTTGTAATCTTGTATTTCTTTGTTATTTAATATTTAAGAACCTAATCCAATAGAAATTTCTTTAAAGTTATGGTAATCATTATTATTAATATTTTGATTGGCATCATATTAATACAATTTTATTATTAAGGCGTGGTTTACATTTGGCATTATCTTTTTAATTTTGAACATTTGAATATTGCAAAGTAAAAAAATATATTAGCAATAGTTGTGATAGCAAGAATATAACTAAAATGTATTTGAAAATGTTGATATTGAATTAATTAACATGCAAAAGGACATTTTTGATTGAAACTACCTGTACACAGTGAAAAGTATATGTAAGAAAAGAAAGATATATGTTTCTATTTAAATGCAAGGCGATAATACATAGACTAAAATATTACACAGACCTAAAAACGTGACAAATGTAAACCTACCCTAGTTTCAAACTGCAATAATTAAGAGCCTATAACATACTTGCATGGTGGCAGAAAACCAAGGTAAATATACAAAGTAAATATAAAAATTATTAATACTGCAAAAAACCATTGGGCAAGTTAAATATTATACTTAGGATAAATTAGGCCCCTATTAATCAAGAAAACATATAATATTCGTTCTATAATAAAAAAATAAAATCTTTCATAAAAATTCTTGCACAAAAGTTCTTAGCAGCCCCTGATGCAATGTTACTAAAGAATCGGGAATAATATTTAATAAAGTGCTAATAAAAATAGAAGATAATATAATTAATAGAATATAATAATAAAGAAATTTACACACCACTGTCGGACAAACTGCTGTAACATGGGGGCGACGTCGTGGGGACACACATAACCTAGGCGACCGATCGTTATGGCTACGGTTTCATTTCATTTCGGTAAGTAGACAAGTGAAGTGTAGTGAAGTGACCGGAAACACAAACAATAAGACAAACTGATAGCGAACCAACGATCAACTCAGGCGAATATTTTGTCGTTTATAAATTTCAATTAATTTGTAATTAATCATTTAATCAATAATAATCAATTTAATATTAACAATCTAAAGAGACAGTGGGAACAAAGGTGAACATATGAAATACCGACAATGAACATAGGCAATATCGTGCTATTGTAGCTGCTGAAACAATAATAAAAATTAGATAGCAGCGTGCGAGCCCATGATTTGAAAAAATCGATATGAATATGATCTCTACCAATAAATGTCAATATAAATAAGAATAACCAAGAAACATAAAAATAAAACTTTTTCTCGTGAGTTTGAAAGCCAATTTAAAATACCGTCGAAATAATATTTGGGGCTTAGATGCAAGCATAATATATTGAATTGCAGTATACTTCTCATGGCAATACAGCCATATAAAGCCTGCAGGCAATCGCACACCACTAAGTCAGATCCAATGTACAAATACTAATAATGTAACCCGCTCATAAAACGTGCAAATATGGTCGTATAAAACGATCCAAAGTCGTCAGTTTGTGTGATTATTACCTTCAATAAAATCATTTACAAAAAATGCACCTAAACTTAAATGCCACCGAATGCTGAATCTAATGTGGGGAATTTTCTTTGTATATTTCGGGAGACTTCTCATTAAATTGTCGTCGTTATCAAATATCCTAATTTATACAATATTTGTAATATATAAATCATATGACACTACAATGCCTTAAATGAAAAGTTTCCCCTTATGTGCAGAGCATACTTCTAAGAAAAGGTATTACTTCTACTAAATATAAGTGAACGATAATAATGTAGTTATATTATTATAGTATTTAAAAAAAAAAAATAAAAATGAGATTTTTACTATGCATTACCCTCTACCATTTAAAAGTATGCTCCATATACGATACTGTGTAGAAGAAACTATATATTCGAAAATATTGTACATAATACTCACCTGTATTTTCTAGCAATGTTTTTGGTGTATTTGGTCTATTGATTATGTCGATGAGTTGTGTCAGAATTAGTGGAATATATGCACTTGTATCAGACCCTACAAATGAACAGAAAGATATGTATATATTAAATAATTTTATTTATAAATCATATTTTATATATTTTAGATCATAATTTTAAAAATAATTTACCGAGTTTTATAGCTATTTCACCAATAGCCCATGTTGCATTATTACATACAGATATAAACTCAGGATTTAAATTTTGTCCAAGTATAGGCATAAATTCCGCTATAAATAAAATCAACAAATAAATATTTTGAACTTATAAAAATGCAATAAATATTAATACATAATCACAATAATAATAATAACAACAATAATAAAAATAATAATAACAATAATAAAAACTTACGTATACATGGGAGAACATGTTGGAAGCAGGCCTTTGTAAGATCTCCTAATAAAGCAAAACTGCTCTGTCTAACTTCAGGCATAACATCTTGCATACACTGATATAATAATTGCATAACATTGCTATTCATTACTAAACGTTCCATATGACCATCCAAACCTTCTGCCAAACCACTAAGGAGGTCTAATGCAACAATCATAAAATCTTTGTCAGGGGCTTCAAACTGTTCTGGGCTTTGTGTATTTGCTATATGTTGATTTAATGTCTGCTCTACAAGAGATACACACCGTCTAAAAAAGAAAAAAAAAAAAAATAAATAAAATAAAATAAATATTTTGGTATATTATTATATTTACAAAAATAAAATATTTTTTAAATTTATATTTACCTATATACGGGTTCACAATAAGGAAGGAAACCAGACCGTAAAGCAGTTGCAACTGAGGAAAGACATTCTAATAATGGAAAAAGATCTTTATCTTCGTCTTTCAATACATTCCATTTATTAATAAGTGGTGGCATAAGAAGGTTAATATAATCTGGTTTATTAAGATGATGTCCTACTGAATCAGCAAGTGTACCAATTGCATCGTACAATATTAAAAGATTTTTATGTTGATATTTTCCTATTTATACAAAAATGATTAATAAAAAATAAATATGTAATTCAATTTAATATTTCTATAAATATATATTTACCAAAAGCAAAAACAAGTGTTTCAAGAATAAATCCAAGATAAGGGACTAATTCTGTGCATGCTTCCTCTTCTAATGTTGCAAAAGCAGAACATGCGGCTTCTTGAACGCGTTTATTGCCATCAAGTACTCTTTTGAGTAATTCTGTCATCAAAGGTTTCAAATGAGTGTCATGAGGTTGCGCACAAACCCAATGTGCATATCGACTTAATGTCCAGCAAGTAATAGCGCGTACTAGTGCTTTTTTATCACTTAAGCAACTAATTAAATATGGAATTAATTCTGATAAATGTGGAATCATTCCACTCATACAACCTACGATATTATATATTAAATTATAATTTAAATCTATATAAAATAATGCATAAAATATTGCATCAATAAATAAAAAAAGAACCTTCTGCTATAGCTCCCAATGCTAATATTCCAGATTCTTTGATTTCCCAATCTTGATGGAAAAGTGTTTCTTTTAAAATTGGTACTAAAACTGGTAATAATTCTTCTCTAAATACATTTGCTAACATATCTAAAGCAGCAGCAGAGCATTTCCTTAAATTCCAATCACTAAGTGTTGAATCATCATCACATCCATCTTCGGCATCTGTATCATCTTCATCACAACCTCCGTTTTCGTTTGCGTGCTTATTCATATTAGCGTGATGTGTATGATGTGTTTTTGATTTTGGAAATCTTGGTCTAATATCTTCTTCTCTATCTGGGATCATTTCATCTTCTTCTACATCTCCTTTTAGAAGTATTATATCAATTTCTGAATATTTCATACCTCTTACCTATTATAAATTATTATTAAAATATTATGAAATTGAAATTATTTATTGTAATATTTATTTGAAAATTTATTTAATTTTGATTATGATTACCTACCAATATAGGTACTAAACGGGGTAAATGTGGTGCAAGTGCTTCTTTACAAATTGGTTGCTCAGCTAATGAAAGCCAAAATTCACAAGCCTCTAAAGCAACTCCTTCATCAAGATCTTGAGTCCTCATTAACATATATTCTATTATGTTATGCATATGTGGTATTAATCTATCCATTCGTACTTCAAGCAACATTACCAAAGCTCTTTAAGAAAAAAAATCAGTTTTATATTATACAAAATATTTTATATAATCTATCAAAAGAGAAGTAATATAATCATACCTGCAAACATGTTTTCTAACATCAGAATCATCATCATTAGCTAAATGGAAGAGATTTTCCAAAAAACTATCTATATGAATCATTAAAGCCTGCGTACGATTAACAATAAACTGATTAACACAGGCAATAGCATGTGATCTAATTTTAGGGCTTGAATGTCTAAAAAATTGCAGGAACTTTGGAATTAAAACATTTAACGGTCGATTGAGTGCATCAGAATCCAATATTTCTGAAGAATCTTCACAAATTTTTTGAAGAGCACCAAAGGCACCTTCACACACATTATAATCTTGTGAATCTAACATTTGACAAAGTGCAGGTAATAATTCTGGCCATCTGGTTAATTCACCTATAAAAAATAATATTTAATTATAATCAAATAATCATAAAAAGTATAATAAAAAATTATTTAACAATTATTATTGTTAATTAATTACCTTTGGATGCAATAGTAGTTATTAAAATACCAACAGTTGCACGAATTAGAGGTGATGGATCTCCAACTGCTGATAAACATTCTTGCTTGATGAAATTTGTAACCTCTGGTAAAAATTTATAAAAATGAGCTTTAACGTTATTTTTCAAAATCAATCCACTTAGAGACCTTGTTGGTTCATCTTAAAAGAAAAAAAAAATAATTAACATTGTGCATGTGTTTAAAAATATAAATTAATAAATTTTATATAATACTTAAATTACGTACCCTCTGATGTGAGTTTTGTTAAAACAAAAATAAGGTAATTGTTAAAGTCAGGAAATTTGTTTAATTCTTCCAATTTCTAAGAAATATTGATAAGGAAAAATTGAAATAAAAAATATAATATAAAAATTAAAATATTATAATTTTTTAATTTTCAAAAAGAAAATAATGCACATTCACATAATTACTAATTATATTTTTTTTAGCATTATATATGCATTTACAATAAATACAAAATATTGTATTTACATTTTGTAAATTGCAAAAATTGCATTTTATAAAATGCAAAAATGTAAAATATATTTCTTATCATATATATGAATAAATTTATAAATATATATGTATAAAAATGTTTTGAATCATCAAAACTTTTTCAAACTTGCTACAAATAATACATACATATTATGTATACAGTACAAACAGTATGGGAGTATGCAAAAAAAAATTTAAGTTTCTGTAACTGTAATTTTCTAGCACTTATAATTCGTACAAAATATAGTCTATCAACATCCATTTGTGTATGTCATTTCCAGCCTGTTTAATTAATATTATGGATGAAACTATATACAAGATTTATCGATTACAGCGTCAAGAAAACAAACTCGTCACCGACAGTAACGGCATTTCCGACGCGCCCCGCGACAGAGATCATGTATCGTTAACATATTTCTTGGCGCTTAAGCATAACTCACGTGTTATTCGAGAAAAACCTACAAACTTCTGTCGACCTACTATTATTACTTCGAATAATAATCGAAAATGATTTCGTAAAAAATAATATGAACAATTATAAAATGGGTTATATGATTATATAGAATCGTATTTGTTACAATACGGTGTCTCAACGACTTTTCAATCGAACTACAGATGACAAAAAAGGGGATCCGTGACAGGCTGCGCAAAAGCGCGCCGAACATTTTTCCATCTTATATCTAATAAAATATCTCGATAATTTTTATATTTATTGAGACTCTTTGTTGTATCTTTTTCATTAAATTTTCGAACTTATTTAAAAGAAGCCTTATTTTTAATGAGATGGAAAGCACGCCCCTTGATTGACCTATCCGCTTTACTTCGTTACCGCGTCGCGGGTGTACTCACCGGGAACAAAAATCTCTCAAATGAACTTTTTCATAGCACTGAACGATTTATGATCGTATAAGAAAGGATACTTCTTGAACAGCTCGCTGCGTAGCCGTATCCGGGCTCTGAGACTCCTTGAGGAGCGTCAAGATTTGTCGAAGTCCTTCCTCTTGCGGTTGCCACGCCATTTTCATCGTGTTTTTCAACAGCACCACTGAACGCAGCCAGCCTTCTCTGACCTCGCAGATAAACGGAAGCTCCCCACGGTTACCCCCACCATCACGCCACGAAAGCATTAAGATACCGGCGTACGACACTAGGATTCTTTAGTTAAATTTCGCTAGGTCGTGCTGTCGGATCTGCGATTAATTGTTCAAAACAATTAGATGAATATTTAACATCGTTTCATAACGATATTCCATTTTTATGTAATTCGTGCAGATAGACAATTGAACGTTTTCGATGCTTAGCAGACGAGCATTTCCGGCGACAGCAGTGACATCGATTGTCCTGCTATTTGGATTTATAAGTTCGGATAATGTTTTCAAATATAATATTATTTTGTTGTTATATATAATGTTTTCTATTATCTTTTCAAAATATTTAAACTATTAATGATATATGATACGTATTAATTTTTAAAATAAATTTTAAATTAAATAACTGACAAACAACTTTTTCTTCAGGGCTTTTGATTCGACAATTACACTCCTGTTTAGCGGCTAAATTTTAAACGTCGAAAGTAATGTTATTTATAATAAAACATTTTTTAATGATTTTTTTTATACTTAATCGATCATTCATTGTCATTTTTGATATTTTATTATTTATGATGTTTTTTCGAATAAATGATTAAAAAATAAATAAATATTCATAGAAAATTATAGCAAAACATTTATTAAATTACATTTTATTATTTATTATTTATTATTTATTCATTTATTAAAATTTAAAATGTATACAGTATATAAAAGCGAAATGCTTATAGAACTTATTAGTTATTGATATTTTTATGCACATTGTATTCGTGATTTTGGTCTCCAAATTTCGATTCCCTCTGTACCAGAAACAGCAAGAACATCATTTAAATAATCTGTCTGTAATTAAAAAAGTTGAATTTATTATTATAATTACATAATTATTAAGAATATAATTAACAATAATTAAAATTTATAAAAATATTTTATGTTACTTCAAATCACTTACACTAGCAATTTCACCATAATTAGATTTTAAAGTAGTAAGATGTTGCGGAGGATCAGTAGGACTAGAAATTCTAACTGTTTTATCCATAGAACTTGTAAGCAAACATCCTGGTGCAATATGGACACCATTAATACCTTTTTTATGTTCAGTAGCATAACATTTAACTGGTTCAAAATCTTTTTTTGGATCAAGTACATGTAATTTTGCACTACCATCTCCCACATAAACTATGTCCTGTTCCATACTCATACTCATAGGAAATGATTCTTGAGAAATCTAAAATATATTAAAATAAAATTATTAAAATTTTACTATTTTTTAATAAAACTTTTTATTATAATATCCTTACTGTAACATTTTTCATAGTTCTTCCTGCTCTTTGATCCCATATAGATACTGTTCTATCTTCACTTGCAGATAAAATAAAGTGAGAACTCATAGCCAGTCTAATGACTGCTCTTTTATGTGGTCGATATTTTATAATGGGTTTATAATTTAATCTCGGATCAAATACTAAAATAGTTTTACAAAATGATCCTGTCGCGAAAAGTGCTAAGTCTTGGCAAGATGCAACACACAATAAAGCACCTGATACGAGCCTAAAAAATTCGTTAATGCTTCTATATAACATTGTAACTTATTGGAATGATATATAGCTACTTTTGGCAGAGCGAGTGAAAGCAAAGATTTCTTGCTTAATTATTCTTTTCGAAAAAATTACAAAAAATTATATTTGCTATTCAATATTCTTTTTGTTGAATATAATTCATTGCCTAAATATTATTTAAAAATGAATAAAAAATGTTCGTGCCTTCCTCGCTCGGCCTTCCCATAACGAGAGCAGCGAAAATGACCAGCTCATATACATCTCGTAAGTTTTGAAGTGAATGAGACCAGTGTTAGTAAGTGTCCATGCTTTAACACTTTGATCCCAACTACAACTATAGACTGTATTATCTATTGCTGCTAAATCCCAAATCCATCCATCATGAGCAAAATCTATGCATGTGTGACTCTCTCTTTCATTTTCTTTTGTAGAAAGTTTCCAACATACCAAAGATCGATCTCTAGCTCCTGATATGCAAATATTTCCTTCCTATATGAATTATATGATATTAATATGAATATTATTATTGTAAATGTAAATTTATAAAAATATGAAATAAAATATTATTTAAAATATTATACTAGCCTGCATTAATAATAAGCCATCAATAGTACTATATTGCACATTACTAAGTGATAACTTCTCCATGCAATCTTTTTTTCTCCATAATGATGTTTGCTTTTCCAATGCAACACATGATAATTTCCAAAATAATTCATCATCTTCAGCTTAGAAATAAAAATAATATATTATAATAAATAAAAAAAATAAATACATATAATTTTTAGCAAATAATATTGATATGTAAGAATATATTTTAAGTAGAAAATTAAATATAATATTAAATTAAATTAATTACAGTTTTTAATAAATTACATATTTTCTTTGTTAATTGAAATATTATTATTTATGAACCATTTATTTCTTATGATATAGTGTATGAAAATTTAATTTTAAAGTTAACATGTTTTTATAATGAAAAATATGAAATATAACTAGTTATTGGATACAGTAATAGGTGGTGTTTTATTTATTTACAGAATGATTGGTCGTGCAAGGCGCAAGGTGCTATCAATTTGAGCTAACCAGGAGGCAAGACTGGATAACCAGTATCTGGCCAAATTTGACTAATCCTCGCTTTCCATAATGAATTGTCATTTAAAATTTGATAAAATTGTTTACACACTAAACTCAAACCATGTACTAATGTAGATGCATCTAGGAAGGAACAAATGTGAAGAAATATCTGAAAGATAATAATAAAAATTTTTATTAATTTTATATATTATAATAATAAAAAACTTTAATTATTATGTGGAAAAAATAAAATGTGTAATGAAAAAATATTTAAATATAATATAACTTTTTATTTAAAAGCATAAAACTAAAATTAAATTTTGTACTTTAATACATATACTACTGTGCGAAATAGAGATTTAAAAATGGCGTTTATATGCTACTGACATTTCGTTAAAATTCTCGCTATATTCCATTTATTCTCAAAGAACATATGTCACAACTCGCTTATTAATCGAATTCAATTTTTATTTTAAAAATCATTTTAAAATAATTATATTACATATAACATCGTCATTATATTAAAATTTATATTAATAAAAGTTATCTTATTGTTTGTAAACAATAACATATAGCATTTGTAATTTGTCTTAATAATTAAAAAAAGTTAATTGAAATAATAAATATTATAAAGTTTCTGATAAAGTTTTAATTTTTCTAAAATTATTTGAAAGTTCATTTACATATATGAATTCATGCATTATATACATATATTTTTAAGCATTATTTCTTTATCAAAGATACATGTGTATATAAAAATCTAAAATTTATTTATACAAACCTCGATTGGAAGATCCGATAAAGATAACTGGAATTCTGTTTGATTAGATTCAATTTGAGTGAAATGCTGTTCTTCATCACACATTTTAGTCTAATAAGGCGAGTATTAAATGTTACGTTTTTAAATAATATCATTCGATTGACTATTAAATATCTTGATGATTCAACACGCAATAAAAAGAAATAAATGCAATGGTTGTTTTTTTATTTGACTTTATTATTTACCGTTTTGGTTCTTATATGCGATACAGCTTTGTATGAACACTTATGAGTCATTTACCACCTCCGTTTTAGTAAATTTCACAATCTTCCAAGACAGGGCTGACAACGTATAATGACAAGTTTAAATAATATTTTTATTTTATTCGTTTTATTATATTTGCAAATTTGTATAAATCACTTTATAAAATTCCATTACATACTTGCACACATTTCATAATAAACAAAAGAATCTTTTATAATTAATTATATAATATAATATTTATTAAAATTTAATTATGTGGCAATCATTAAATTTTAGGATATTTAAATATTCGTAATAAAAGAATATGTTCTCAAAATATTCTAACAAATTCATTTAGAATAAATAATTGTTATATATTATAAACAATTGATAATATGATACATAAATGTGATTTTTCTTTATTAAATAAAATATAATTTAAAACTAGTAGTATACATTTAATAATCTTAAGTACGGTATTGGAAGGCAGTACTTAAGATAACAATAGATAAAATATATATATTTTATATATAATTTTTATAACTTCATGATTTCTATAATTGTTTTATATTATTTATTTATCCATATCTATTCATTCATAAAGACACATGCAGACATATGTACAATTATAAAAATATTTTTGTAGATACAAATTTATATTTTATATCTTATCAATTTTTTTGTTTAAAGCTACTTTAATGAAAAAATCATTATTATAATTTTGTACATATGTAAGTATATAAATCATGTAAAGATATATTCAATAAAAGTGCTATTACAATTATCATTTTGCATATATAATATATAAAATAAATAAGATATATATTTATATATCAATTATTTAAGTGCAATTATCATATACTTCAAAATAATTTGTAAAATTAATTATTATAAATGAAAATATTGCACCACTTGCAGATGCTATTTGCATAATTGCACCTACATTAAAGAGTATATTGGGAAGCATTGTATTTCTAAATACTGATATAACAATTAATTTTAAATAAGAAACAAATCCCATTAAGAGTGCCCATGATATTATAACTAAAAAAATGCCAAGTTTTGTTGCTTGTAAAGGTGGTGATGGAGATATTGCTAAATATGTAACATAACTTCCAATAAGTAAACATATTATACATAAGTAATTAATAATATATAATTTTATACTTGAAATTTTAAACCAAAATGCTAATAAACACATAAGTGGATTTGCAATTTGAGCACATATAATTGACAATTTATATGCTATACTTCCATAAGGTAAACAGGAATAAAATTGTATGCTTGGAAAGAAACCATGGCTCAAAAAGCAAAAAATAGCAAGTAATATAAATAAATAATTTCGTATTTGTTTAGTTAAATATTTGCTATTATTTACTAAATAATGTTTCATTTCTTGAATATTATTAGTACAATGATCATGAGAATATCCTTGTTTTTCATTGAGTACTATACTGATAGAATTATGAATTTGTTTTATGTTTTGAAAAACTGAAGAATATTCTAAAATAGCAAAAGCAACTAAAGATAAAAATAAAATAATAAAAATAAATAGAAAATATTCATTTGGAGAAAATTTTAAAACAAAAGATTTCAATGGTTCTATATTGGTATTATTTTTAAGAATTGTACATTCTGAAATATATCCAATTCTTTGTATCAAGGCAATAATACTTGGCAGTACACCACTTAATCCTTCTCCTATAAAATATGATGTTAAAAATTTTATATTAAAGTTACGAAGATATGGCATAAATAATATAGAACTAAAGCAACTTACTAAGGCATTGAAAAATGTTAAAACAAATAATAGCAAACTATATTCATTATTAGCAATAACAGTTTTCTCAGAAGAAAAAAAACTTAGAAATCCCATTGCTAAAGTTCCTAACATCAGTAAACACATTATCCACCAAGATTCATTTATCTTACATTTGAAATATTGCAAAATTATATATAGTAATGGACCAAAATTTGCAGTTTGAGTTATCGATACTAAATAAATTGGTAATGACCAACCTTCAGGAGATGTATTAATAAGTATTGGTATTTGAATAAATATTCCATTAATACCAATCCAGGAAGATATGCCAAATAATATTATAAGAAAATGCACAACAATATAAGTTTTTTCATTGCATATTTTTTTATCTTGTGTAATATGAATCATTCTGTATTTATATAGAAAATTAAATTTTTATATACCTGAATAATAATTAATAAAAAAATAATCTTAAATAGTTTTTTATATTTATATAATTATTTTTTATTAACTGATTTCTTACCAAATTATTTTGTTAAATTTCCAAATATTCCAAATATATAATTGAAAAAAATTATTTTTACTATTTTATTTATATATTTTGTAAAATTATTTAAAAAACAAAAACATAACTGATTAAAATTCTACATTATAGAATGCATTTAAACCAGAGAAACTGATATGATAAAATCATGAGATGTCTGACTTTTCTTTAATCCGAACAATAAAGTTTATCAGATAAAATATAAAGTTTGAGTAATCATTTTGAATTGACATAATGATAGTTAAATTTTATATTAAGTACATTTTAATATTCTAATATATTAAATTCAAAATAAATAATAAAATAAATGATAAAATTAAACTTTGTATATTTTTGTAATAAAATTAATCATAACAGTATTATAACAGTATTGTATCTTTTCATATGAAAGATATTTTTGATAAAAAATTATTCAAAATATTTATTATGCAATAAATTATATTATAATTGCATTTTTGAATTTAAAATTTCGAAAATATTATTTATCTATTTATATTTTGTTTAATTATACAAAACTATTTTTTAACTATATTCATATTTTATATATTTATTCGAATTAAATTCATATTGAAATAAAAATATATTATAATTCTTTAGTTTTAATTATTAAAAATATTTAGCTTTCTTAAAATTTTATAAGCAAATTGGAAGTTTGATTGGCTTTAATATTCATCTATTTAATATTGAAATTACAAAATCCAAATAGTTCTTTTCTTATGTTGACTTATATATGTAAATATATTAGTATATACTATTATACTCTTAATTCGATGTTCCAGATTTATAATATTTAAAAATACTTAGACCCTGCTTTTTCATATTTAATTTGATAAATAATAGAATAATTAAGAGATACATTTCATTTTTTAAATTAATTTTATACAATTTTTACTAATAAAATTATTAAATATAAATCTCATATTAAATGTCAATTTGCTGCAACTAATAAACATGGTGAATAAGAATGGAATAGTTTTGCATGATTAACTAAGACAAATGTAATTATTGCTCCTATCAATGATCCAATTTGAGTTGCAACACCAGTATAATATAAACCTCTGCCAGGATCAGGCCTAAATAATGTTGTAATACCTAATTTTATAAATCCTATCAAACCACTAATTAATATCCAAGATAAAACTACCAAAAATTCACCTAACCATGTATTTTGCAAAGGTGGTGTAGGTGATTCAACAGCTAGAAAGCAAACAAAACTAGAAAGTGCTATAACTATAACCATGAGACCAGAAAGGAAATTAACTTCTGGCATTTTTATGACAAAACCTAGACACATTGCCAATGGACCAGCCATTGATGATAATGTAACAGTCAAATGATATGCAACATTTCCATATGGCAAACAAGAATATGATTGAATACTTGGTAATGTACCATTACCTAAGAAACAAACCATTCCCATCATAATTAATAAATATAAATACACTTGCTTAGACATTGCCCAACCAGAATTTGTTTTATAACTGGGAGGAGCTCGTGTATCTGTTGGTAATGTTTCCATATTTGCTGAATGTTTCACACGTTCTCCAATAGCAATAGACAAATTGTTCAATCCCAAGAATGCCAAGAAACATAAAAATAATAAAATACCAATAAAAATAAAAAAAGTCTGACTTGAAAACCTGGGTTCTGGATAATAAGGTGTTAATTCTACATTAGATCCAGGTTTAGTAATATTTAAACATTCGGGATTTCCACCAACACCTTGGATTAATGCCACTAAGCTTGGCACAAATCCGCTGAGTCCTTCTCCTACAAGATAGGACACTAAATAAATCTCTCTATAGTTCCTCATGTATGGCATAAAAAGTACTGAACTCGTACATCCAACAATAGCAGTTACAAACATTAATGATAATAATGCAGTGGAATGCTTATTGCCAAATATTATAGTAGTTTTATCATATAAAAAAGCTAATATAAATGTAGACATTGCTCCTGCTGCTAAAAGGACATATGTAATATATTTGTCACATGCCCATTTATTATATCTAAAACAAAAAAAAAAATAATACTATAATATTATATATTTGATAAAGAATATTTCATAAATTATTATGAATTAAAAATATATTTATCAAATATATCATGAAATATATTATTAAAACATTGAATTATTAAATATATATTTTTAATATACATACTTTATGTATAACGTATAAAGTATTGGTCCTAAATTGGCAAATTGTACTAACATAACCATATGTGCTGGAAGACTCCATCCTTCTGGAGCTTCGTTCACAAGAAGTGGTAATTGAACATAAATGCCATTTACACCAATCCATGCACCAAGACCAAACATTAGTGCAAGTAGGTCAACTAATAACCTTCTATTACTTAACTTTTGGCTCAACATATTTTGTCTTTTGTTATTCATCAACAGTGGGTCTAAATAGGTCAAACGACCTTGCTGATGAATCCTTTCTTCTTCAGTCGCCGTTTTTTAGCTTTCTTTTTGCAAAAAATAGTTGAATTTTATAATCGATGATATATTTATACAATATAACGAATGAAATTTATTCTTCGTTATATTCAAAGTTTTAAAATTGAAATATATAAACTCTAAGAAAATCTTACTAAATAATTGATATTAATTGAAATGATATAGCAATTATTAACAAATTATAGAATCAATTCGCTGTATCAGCAACTTTAATGATTATTCAATGTTTTGGTGTTGCAATCTGTTTTCTTGTTTTATATAAATGCTTTCCACTATCACTTTTCACTTGTAAAATTTTTATTTAATTATTTAATAAATTTCTAAAATTAATTTTTTAGCACTTTTTTAAGACAGTTTTCTTTTTTCTTTTTCTTGTGGAAAACATAACCTTATATCACAAATAAACCTTACAGTTACGATGAACTGACCAATATTTGTTGATGCGCATGTATATGCGATTGCGTATATTAAATTCTTAGAAAAAATAAATATAGTTTTGTATTATAACATGATAGAATTACGATAATCAATATACATGAACACCATACGAACTGATATAGGCAACAGTCGCAATTCGACTGTTGGTTGTTCGGTCTTTCGTAACTCGTGACTTATAATGATTGGGTATCGGTCAAATTTGCTTTATATATATTGTTCATTTTTATTATCAATATCTATTAATATTATTAAATACATTTATAGCAATTTAATAATAGTATGAATCTTCATTTCTTTTGAATTAAAATATTTTCTCATTGAACTTGATAATTTAATAATTAATAAATAATTAAAATTTTTAATAATAAAAGATGTTTTTTTAAGCAAAAATGATGAATTATATTTTTCAAATTTTTCCTCAGGGTATGTTATAATTTTGTACTACTTATTCTTAGATCAGTTACTATAATCATTTGTATTTGTGTTTCGAACTTGCCACTTTATAATAGCGTTTCGTATATCATGATCGATGTATTCATGGAGTAAAACATATTAGTCCGAATAGCTTGATTGATGTCTCTTGTGTCCATATCACATTACTATTACAAGGATTGATGTACATTTTAAACCTAATATACTACGTAGCTGTAGATATTAATAAATAGGTAAAGTATAATTAAATTTAAGTTTCTTAAAATAAGAAAGAAATGAATAAAGATGTAGTTGTAAATTTTTTGACAGTTTGTGATTTTATAAGAATTGTTCATTAAATCATAAACGGAGAGGTAATGAAATAAATACTACCATCAATTGAATATAGCAAGAACTTTATAAAAGACGAGGCAGACTCACAGATGGTTTAAGTATATTAGTATATGTCTCAAAACTCTGAGAAACGTATGACGGTTTTGTATTCGCATTTTTTAAATTTTTTTTAAAATTTTTTTTTTTCTTTCAAATAGATCACACATGAAAAAAAGTTGTTGCATAAAGAGATGTGTTTATACGTGCGTAAAAAGTACGAACATACATCAATTGAAAAAGAGTTGTTAGTCAAGGATAGAAGCTGAAAAAGGAAACGCTCGACTAGATTTGATAAACTCCCTCTTGTTATGTTATATTATGAATTGTCGAAATTAACATATTTCTCTTCTTATCTAACCTTAACGACCAAAACTCATTGACGTTATCGTAAAAAATATACATATATGTTCATAGTCATCGATCGTTTGCAAATTATTTATTACTTATCGTTTATCAGTTATTATTATATTTTAGAAAAATAATTATTTATTTCTAATTATACAAGAGAAAGCATAACAATAAAGCATGAGAATATTGGTAATATTGTAACGAAAGAGGGAGTTTTATTATTAAGAAAAAACGTGACTTTCGCTCCTATTGGAGGAGTATCGGGAAAAATGTACAACGAGGAAAATTATTTCAAATAAAGTAATTTGCTTCGCAAGCGATTGTAGTTTTGTAAATTAATGTGTGAATTGTTTTTATCGCGAAAATGACAAGGAAATTGATATTATTTTATGATATCATCGTCCATCAGCGCGATATGACGTGAAACTTCAGAATAGAACTTCGATAGAATATCGAATGAAAAATCGATTTTCAGTGTTTCGATTTTTACCATGATCTTCGATACTTATATTAGTTAAGTCGGGTTATGGAGCGTTGATATTTGTGAATACATTTGACAGAATAAAAAAAAAAAGAAAAAAAATTAGTACGATTTTGAAAGATTTGAGAAATAAGGATATAGATAAGAAAATATTTTTAAAATAAAATTAATAAATTTTAAAAATAAGAAAATAAAAAAAAGAACAAAAAAGAGCAAGAATAGTGTGACCTAAACGGAAAAAAAAATGCATATTCATTTCAAATAGTTATCAAATATCATAAATCTTGTAAGTTTTTTAGAATTTTTAACAATAAACTATATATTATCGATTATACTCTTCATTTTATATCTCATTTTTAAGGAAAACCGATAACCTAGAAACAGGTACAATATTAACGTCCTTCCTCTCCTCTGAATCCCGACGCTTTTGAAAAGAGTTACAGACGCGGAATATCGATAGACAAAAATTAATTATGCGACGTTGGAGTGGGGAAGAGCAATATCGGATGGAATTCACGGAACGAACGGGTGAGAGGCCGATGTCCGATATTTACATAGCTTGAATAAAAGTTTGGGGTACCGTCCTTTTATTCGTCTTTTTCATCACTTAAAACTTTTCAACTCTTATAACTCTCAATTTCGTTTAAATATTCAAAATAATATATAAGAATAATCCAAAAAATATTTCTACAGGAAATAGGAGCCGATTTTTCGAATTCATCGATTCGTCAATGGATCGTTCAATATCACATATCGATTTCCAAAGATCAATTGATAGATGATGACGCAAAAGAATCGGAAATTTAATAAAACAATTTTATTCTGAAGAAAGAGGTTATGAATGATGGAAAAGAAAATATATAAATGCTTGAGAAATATGATGGTAAGAGATGGAATCAAGAATCAAGTCGGAGAGAGAGAGAGAGAAAGAGAGAGAGAAAGAGAGGAATGAAGCTCCTTGACCCGACTGATTTGATAAATTCCAAGCATTTCTGCCATTCTATAGCATAGTTATATGTGTAAATATGTATTCCGCTTGGTGTTCTACGTTTCTTAGCGATGATACCCGCACCCGGCCCTCGCGAGAATGAGTTTAATTGACTGAAATGCCGAGTCGAATTGCGGGCACGTTGAAGCATGTATGGAAGTTCGTTAATATCGACGATATGTGGGAGATAAGACGGATTGATTTGATAATTTTTTACGATATTTTAAATCTCAATATCCAATTAATTCTCATTTGGTTTATACATATTTTTCGAATTTGATATCTTATTTACGTAATAACCTAACTTTTTAATGCAATCAAACGAATTGGATTTTTTTGGAATATGCACGACACGTGAATGAGATTTCTAAGATTATTAAGAAATAAAAATAAAAAGATATGGAAAATCTAGCGTGTGAATAAACGTAACTATAGAATGTTTCGGAATATCAGATGTCGAGGCTTTTGAAAATTGAATACCACTTGAACTAACTGAAATGCTTGCGCTATTGCTATTCTAGATATCCAAAACATCCAGATATTAGATACCTTACGTATCCCAAATATTGAATAGAATATTTCATGTTTCAGATATTCGAATTCCGTTTCTTTTAAGGTATGTACACGTATTTGACACACAGTATATGACTATCATTTAGTTTATCATATTTCTTATGGTAGAAATATTCGATTGAACATTAATAAATTCTCCCAGGTATCGTGTGACATTTATCCGTGGCGTCGCAGCATTAACTAGAACGCGCCAAAGCGGAAATCGCTGGTTTATCGCGCTGACAGACGCGGGGATTTAATCGTTCGATCGGATTAGATGCGATTGTCAGAGCTACTGTCACGCCTGTCGCAAGCGTTTCGATAGAAAATTGAAAACCGTGAAACAGGAGAGTTTAGACTGGCAAGGAGGGACACACGGGAGATTCCTGTAAACGGTTCGGTTTCTTTAATACATTGTTCGCTTTTGTGCGGACGCAAACGTTGCGATCGATAAAATCTGACAAATTACACAACAATACAATGACATTAGATACGATCGGTCTCTTGTCGCCGATAAAAAAAACTCCTCCAACTTGGGTCTGGTCAAACGCTGCTTGAAACGAAACGCGATCGTTTTGATTTTGCATTGCAGTGGTTTTTTCCATTTCTTTTCCTTTTTTTCTTCTTCTTTTTTTTTTTTTAATGCTTTTGTATTTTTAAGCAATTTCTAGACTAGAACCAAGTTCGAGGATTGTTGGCCGTTAGGCGGGAGATTTGACAAGCTTCGAGGACGCATCGACGTCGACGATTCCCGTCGGTGGTCCTATAGTAATATACACATGACTGTATATTAGATAAGAAAACTTTGAATCGAGGATATTGAACGAGAGCGTTGCACGAGAGACTGCTTCTCCTATTTTTTTCTTCTCTATTACATTTACAGAAATGTGTTACACATGTATATTATGATGATCCTCGGCCTTCATAAGCATAGGGAAATCGTCGAAGATCGCAAGATCGTATTTTTTTTTTTCATCGTTTCGTTAGTTTCTTTCTTCCTTTTTTTAATCTGACACGTTCGAAGTTTTCTCCAATTTTTTTTTTTTTTTGCTAACTCGAACATTCTTTATTGCAGGTTCTTTGCGTCAGCGTGAAATGATGAAGAAAAAAAAGTACGGATAAACGTAATCTTGACAGGTTTACGAATTTAAGTTAAGGCGCTATATTAAAATGGAAATAAGATTTGGTAAGAATCTCTTTGGTCGTCTGGGATAAATTTTTGCTGATTCGAAAACAAGCATTTTTTATAATGGCTACGATTCACAATAGATACAAAATGACGCAAAAAGAACAAAGGTAATTACCAGCCAAACGAGTTTGTTTATTGCTTTTATCTTCGCCAATCATATCACGTGTTTTGTTATCGTTTAAGCCTGAAAGCCATGAAAAAAGAGATAGAATATTAGTGGGAATAAGTAGAACGTAATTTTAACGCGATTAACGTTCAAGCGAAAATTATGCTGGAAATTAGAGCACACGATATGGCAGATATGTTATCAGAAATTATAACATATATTGCGCTAAAACTAAAAAGAAACTAGGAAATATGGTTGCAGTTAAGAGATACGATAATGCGAATTATATGACGAAGATTACGCGAAATTTATAGTGAATTTAACAACAGGTATCGTCGAGTTAATGTCTAATTGAAGAGTATAATTATTCTTTTTATCGTTGAAACGAAACGATGACGCTCGATCGTGCGATTCGCTTGAAATCCTTCTCCGCTTCGCTTCATACTATAGGCACAACTCTCTTTTATTTAATTTTCATTCTTAAATCATCAACAGTTTAGTACAGTTATAATATGTACAAAGTATACAGACTCCGCTACTTCAGAGGAGGGACACAACTTTCATGCGATGTATCGTCTTTTCTCGAATGAATTGCTGCTTCCAGTTAAAAGCACCGGTTCGAATTTCGCGGATCTTGCCATTTCTCCTTGCTTATTAAAAAATTGTCTCGAATGACTCTATCGAAGTGGAAACGAAAGAACAAGCCTTTGAGAAAACGATCTAAATTTTTCTTTCAAAATTATCTCATATTTTTTTCATAAATATAACTTATATATTTCAGAATCTGTTTTATCAAGATCGAACGAATAGTTCGAAGAGCAGAGTCAAGGATAGAATCGGACAGCAGGGATGTATCGACATGAAAAATCCAAGTAATTTTCGTATTCATGAAAATTAAGGAAGAAATGAAAAGACATTGCATTTGGGGAGGAACGCCATCAGCTTTCTCATCGGTGCTTTTAATCAGGTATTGGGGGAGGGTCGACGAGTTTCGTGTGTACAAGCAAACCCGATTCAACTACGGACACACGTGCGTGGCACACGACGATTCATGCTGGACTGTTAGACGTAATATCTAACGTGTGAACTAACTGGTGTATCGATCGTCTTGCTACTGATGCGATGTATACTGATGCAAGACGTGCACATCGTAAGTACATGTGTTTCAGTATATATATATCGGTTATTTGAAACTATAATTACACGAGGGATGGAGGAAAGAACAGGATACGAAGCTTTCAAATGGGACATCATATCGGCATCAAGATAGAAAAGATAAGGAGAAACAGTTTCACGAATCGGTTGTAGAATTCTCACCGTTTCCAAGAAAATCAATATGAAAGTAGATGCACTACCAGGATGTAGATACAATCTGGTTGAATTGTCTCTACGTTTTCTTGTCTCTACACACAGATATATACTTTGAGCCGGAGGGGAAGATGAAAAGTACTGATTTGCGAACTACTTTAAATGGTAGGAAAGGGAGAATAAGGGTGGAACAAGACAGTGGAAAGGAAAGTTTGCAGAGAAGAGATATTTATATCTGTCTCGGTTTGTATGACCAGCTTTGTCCAGTATCTGTTCTTCCCTAAAGGACAGTATTGAAATTGGGACATACTGTTTCAGGAGTTAGCGAATATTCTTTGAGAATAAGGGACACGGAGGTAAGAAGAACAGAGGAGAGTCAGTTTTAAAGATAAAAAAATCTAAAGATGAAGAAATTGAAAAGTCGCAGAGAAGGAATTGGACAGGGAAATTTTTATATTTATTTTCAGCAAAATATTCTTGACTGTCGTCCCATTTGAAAATTGTTATAGGAGAAAAGGGTAAAAGAAAGATCGATGGAAAATGGCGGATGATATGAAAGGAAAATAGACGATAAACGCGGGATGCAAAAATTGAAAAAAAGTGCAATATCGTCGAAGACCTCGCACGTATGACGCTATATTGGTACAGGTACAGTAGAACGTGGCCAAAGTGGTTGGAGAAACAAGTGTATATTTTCGACGAGCAATAAACGGATATTTCTTCGATCTAATAAGTGCTACACGTGGCACGTTGTTCGTGATTCTTTCATTCCGTATGGATTTTTTCATTAACTTTTCCCTGGTACAAATTACACAGTTTATCGTGTTATCTAAAACGCGTATTAATAACTTTTAGATAGTAAATTTATCGATAAAACGGCGATTAGTAAGTATTTAATTTTAAGAAAAAAAAAAAATAATGATATATAAATATATCTCGACGAGTGATTCGGAGTGATCGAATTGATAATATAAAGATTCAAATATATATATCCAATATATATATTGGAATGAGTAATTAACGAAAAAAATTAACCGTATATTTTCCGTATAATAATAAATTAACTCAATACGATGGAATAATAAGTCAAAAATTTGGATCGTTCGCATTGTTCTTTTTTTTTCTTTTTTACCCTGATCTCTTTTGGCCTTTTTTTATTTAAAAAAAAAAGCCGATGGTCGAGTACGAACATTAACGCCCGTGTGTGTGTGTATGTGTGTGTGTGTTGTGTACGTACGTGTGTATATTTGTAAACGCATGTTATGATGCACCACGTTGATCGCTTTGTAACGAGAGCATCTTTCGTTCATTCCTACTTTCGGTTTATGTAACATCGACTGCACTCTAAAGTATTATTATTAAATATTATTATTAATTTTTTTTTTTCTTTGCATTCGTTTTAGGTGTAAGTACTCTACCGTAATAAGTATGTTGTTACGACTCGGCGATTACACCGCGCACGGATTCTTTATTATCAAAGAAGTCATAGACGATAGGTGAAAAAAGTCTTTAGAGGAAAATAGGTATTTTTTTTGTTTTTTGTTTTCTCTTAATAAATTGACAAAGTAGTAGATAGAATCGTATTCTTGTACGTGTATAATAGAATTAGCGATCGAGGGAGACTTCGTTCTTTTTTTTTTTTCTCTTTGAATTCCTCTTTCGATTCCCTCTCTTGATCGATTCCTGTCAAGTGTATGCGTGTATGTATACGTATGTGAAATTTTTCCAGCGTTCGAATCGTGTTAACGCGAAATCCTTTTTTGGTTCCTCCTCACGATTCTCCACAAGAAAGAACAGCTCCAATAAGTTGGTTCCATTCGGCCGAATTTTTCTTCGTCAGAGCTGCTTTGTCGTCGAGAACTTGGAATCGAGTCGAATCGAATCGAATCGAATCGAACATTCGCCCTCTTCGTTTTTCCTTTTTTCTCTCTCAAACTGGACTCCGTTTGAAAAAAAAAATGGACGAAAAATGATCAATCCGGTCAGTCCACGTGCGAGTATTACCTTCCGAGCCCGCAACTCGCATCTTTCTCTCGCCGTCTCATCCATCTCCTCCTCCTCATCCATATATTGTCGAGTTGATGGTTAAATCTGGTCACGAGCCACCAGGAAAAAAGAAATTCTTTCTATTATCCTCTCCTTCACGACTTACGAGACAACTCGTGCAATCCAACGATTCTTTATACATATAAATCCCTTCTTTATTATTTCCTCTAATTAAGATTAACGCCTTATTTATCTCTTCCTCGAAACGAACAACGCCTTTCGTCAGAGCGTAAACACGAGGAATATGCGAAACTAGCGACCTCTCTCGGCCACCGTCCAACTCATATACTCTTCATTCCCCCCCTCTCAGGAGCAATTTATTTCTCCTGTGCCACGTCTCCTCGAACGTGTTCCTCGAACACGTGTTCACAACACGTCGCAAATAAACGATCGCCAATTTGTACCCCGATATATCGTGATCCCAAAACGTGTCGTGTAAAACGTACCAGTCCACTGGTCCGCGAGAACGCGCTTAAGCTTCTTCAAAGTGGCTCTCCCCGTCTGGTGGCCATCTTGGCAGCCCTGGAAGCCAAAGCGCCCAATGAGCACACGAGACCCGTCAGGGTCTCCCAGAAAGTGGTCCTACGTCTTTTGTGCACTGCCTGACCGACGTACCCCAAATAGTAGCCGGTGTAACGATCGTTTCCACGATCCGAGCCGCTGTCCGATCTGCCTACGCTGGATCGCGCCGACTTCGGTTGCTGCACGATACTTGGACGTTGTTGTTGATGATCCGCCGTTTGATCGACGATGCTCTGACACGGTGAACCGTCGCCGTATCGTTGCTGATAGCCCGATTCCGATTCGTACAGCCGTTGCTGGAGCTGCACGTTGCTCAATCGTCGATCCATCATCCGGACAAGGTTCTGGTGGACGCGACGATCGTCCTCGTGCACGATAGGCAATTGTCGCCGGCAACTGGTGGCAGTTGACAGCTCGTTTGGTTGGATCTGTTGTTGTTGTTGTTGCTGTTGTTGTTGTTGTTCCACTTGTCAGGCGTATTCGGTGTCCGTCGACGCGGATCTCTCCAGATGGGCTTGATGGCCGCCATGGTGCTGTTGATTCTGATGCTGTTGCTGCTGCTGCTGTTGCTGCGCCTGCGTATAAGCGAGGCTCTTCTGATAACTGAACAGCTGCCTCTCCAAGCTGTAATTCTCCGCCTGGAGGAGGGAGATCTCCCGTCGCATCTGTTGATTGTGGATGCGGCACACGTCGTCGTATTTGTGGTAGGTCGCTTGGAACAGCAAGTGGCTCTCGTTCCACTCGAGCCGGATCCTCAATTGTCCTTTGTCGGTCAGGAACGGACAGTGATTTTCCTTCACCTCGTTCGTGTCGAGGTTCGTCTCCATTATTATACCTTCGTCCGCGGACTCTTGGGCGTAGTAACGGCTGAACGGGGCCCCTGGTAAACTGATCGCGGTCATGTTCGCCTCCTCGTCGCGGAGAAGATAGGCTGACCAACTGACGTACCTGGACAATCAGAATTAACACAATTCGTTGCGTTCTCGAATATTTCGAAGGAACGATTACTTACTTAAACGAGGCTCTAAATTTTCCTTATGGAAATACACGCGGATTACGTTGTATCTTTCTTCGAAAGAAGATCTTTGAATTAAATTAACAAGCCGCGAATTAATAGAATTGATCGATCGGCCGAAACACACGAGAATCACATTTCATCTTGCTCGACCCGAGAGAGTCACACAACTCTCCCCCAAACCCTCCCTCTCAATTTTCTTTTTTCCACACCAACCTCAAGTGATTCCTCGGAACGTTATGGATATCTTTGTAGACCAGGTGCAGTCTGACGGTGTCCGAGTGCAGGTCGGCCCTGATCATCCACGCCTGCTTGTCACGATCGTAGCAAGGGGTCGCGGGCAGAACGGAGGGGCCGCGAGCCTGGACGGCGACCTCGCAAATGGTCCTCGCCTCGACCATCTCGAGGGAGACCCGTACCACGCCTTTGTGCGCCACCTCGGACCACCTCACCCTCGTGTGCCAGCCGAAACCGCAGCGCTCAGCGTCGGACAGGTCCTCGATCTGGCCGGAATCGATCCTTCGATCGCCCTCGCCCAACGCGACGCTGTATCTGACCCTGCACCGATGATCGAACCCGCTCATCCTCATCAGATACACGCTGATCCCGTTCTCGTGGCCCCGGTAACCCTCCAGCTCCTTGTTCCCGTGGGGATATATGACCAGGTTCCAGTCGAAGCCGCCGAAGGCGAAATAATCGGTCTCCAATTTGTTGGGCTTCGACTGGCCCGACGAGAACGTGCCGCCCGGCATCTTAAGATCGGTCATGTACACGGTCCTCACGTTTGCCATCGACAATTCTAATTGGAACTCGCCGTTCGTGTCGGCGAAATTTCGGCTGTACAGATCCGACACGGGGATGTAGTTCCGGTTGCCCTGGGCGGGCGCCTCGTACGTGAACTTGACCCGTTTCCCGGAGAATCCCTCGTTCATGGAGAAGTGTTCCCGGTTCAGAAGGGTGAACGTGAAGTCCACGTAGACGCGCAGGTTCCTCGATGCCCCGCGCCATACCAGGTACGCGCCTAGAACCTAGATCGGGCATGAAAGTGAATTTTTATTCGTAATTGCTTGTTTCTTTTTTTTTTCAGAGAGAATCGGGAATCGTAAAGATTGGGATCGATGTTTTCTCTCTCTTTCTCTCGTCGATTGAAAAGATTTTTCAGATGAATTTTTTTTCGATAACAGAATTAATGCGAGATTGTAAATTTTATTTTTTTTAAGAAGGATTATTACTGTTATTTTTAGGTTTATTAGTGGGTTTATTAGTGGAATGAATCATCATCGATCGCAGTGGAGCTTTATTTCCGTATTTTATTCCCAATGGTGTTATTGCTATTGTTCGATCCTGGATTATTAATTTGGTTGCTTTATTAATTTCTGATACTATCGTTATCTAATTATCGCGTTAATCGCGGCATATTTTGGAAAACACGTCATTCCGCGCGGCGGTTATTTGGAAAACCGATCGATTTCCCAGTTTAAATCGAATCCATAAGCTTCGCCATTGCTTCGATTGATTTTCCAATCTGACGATGCGTCCATTTGAATTCCGTATCTTAATCTGAGCAAATTGTGGTCGAGGACAAATGATCGATCTGATCCGATTAAATCGTAATTTTATTTCCCTTTTTTTTTTACTAGACGAATTCCTTATTAAATTGTAATAGAGAGCGATCGATTAGAAACTGTGGCGGACGATTTAAGTATTTTTGATAAAATTACGAATCGATGAAGATAATAAAAATTTTAATCGAAATAAGATATATAAAAAAAAAGATATGGATACTTTTAAGCGATTGAGATCTTTTTCGCGTTATCAAAAAAAAAAAAAAAGGAAATTAGATTATATGGACGTTCCATCCATGAAGAGACACTCTGCATGTGAATTTTATGCGTGTGAATAAATACTCCACTGTTCGAGCGATTTAACGTGATTCGACTGGATTATGAATTCCTGGCACGAGTGAGGAGAGAGAGAGAGAGAGATAGAATTGGACTCTGCATTCCACAAGGAAAATGAAAAAAACACAGAACGAAGCCATATTTGCGGTTCGCCAAGCGCGACTCTCGAAACAATTTCGCTTTATTTGCTCTCGATCGATTTTAATGATAAATTCTGATAAACGTATTTGGCTATTTTCCAAGCCAAATTTATCTATGTACATATTGTTCCGTTGTTTGACTTGTCGCCCTATAATTTTGTTAACGGCTTTAATATCTTTCGATTACAATTAATTTACAATCTTTATAGGTTAAATATTGAATGCTCGTTTATTTGCAAATGGCAAATATCTCAGTCAATTTCACTTTAGACGCGTATGAATTTATTCAATTCGTATATAATTTTATCGTTATTGTTAAGAATAATTATTTAATTATTTAATTTTTTAAGGGTGATAAGAATTTAAGAATTTAAGAACGTGAATTATTACTACGTCAGAGGGTATATACCTTGTTCCCTCGCGAAAACGCAACGGACCATCTTTGAAAACCGCATACGAGCTCTTTGCTGGTTACGTCTCTTTCGGGATCCCGTACCACGCTTCTTGTGACGACGAAGGAGAAGACCCGCGTGCCACTGCTGTCAGGCAGCTGCGCGAATCTGTACAGCAAAGCCATCACCGCATCTCGAGGGCACAGCTAAACCGATGGTCCACGATTATTCCACGCTTTTAAATATTCACCACTGTTCTGCAACAGAATTCCATAAATATATATGAAGAAACTTTCTTGTTTTTGCTTTAAGTTTAATTAAATTAAGTTATAAGATATATATATATATGTATCTTATTGTATCTTATTATTTATATATCAATCTTTGAGTGGTATTGTTATGTTATAAGTGATCAAGATGATAGCTTGATTGGAGATAGAATTAGAGTATTATTATCAGTGATCAATGAGTGGGATCATTGAGTTAATATCTACGGATCTTTGTCTTGATTATCGATTGATCACTGAATAATCAGAGATTAGCCATTGATTAATCAAAGATTAACTATTAGTCAAGTAAATAGCTATTGATTAAACACTAACTTATTATTGATTATCAGTTAAACTAGACCAATCCCCGACTAAATCAGTTGATTAATTATTAACTGGTGATTTAGTGGTTGATTGACCACTAATTGATTCACCAATTATCCAAAGTTAGTTTAAAACGGATATTACCAATTAAAAAAACATCTGAGCTTTACAATTGATAAGTTCAAACAGTGAACCCTAAAAATCCAATTTCTAATATTGCATAAATTATTCCTAAATTTTCAAAAATTTCTTTTTCTCCTCTTTCATTTATTACAATATGAGAAATTAGTCCAAATCCAGGTAAAATTAAAATATAGATTTCTGGATGACCAAAAAATCAAAATAGATGTTGATGTAAAATTGGAATTGACCTCTCATTGGATCAAAAAATGAAGTATTACAATTACGATCAAATAATAATATCGTAATAGCTCCTGCTAAAACTGTATAATGATATAATGATAATGATATAATTAATAAAATTGCTGTAATAAATACCGATCATGAAAATAATGAAATTTGATCATAATTTAATGAAAAATGTTTCATTATTATAATAGTAACTATTAAATTTAAATTTAAATTTCATATAAATAAAATTGCTGATATGAAGTGAAAAAATCTACCGATAATGATGAATGATATAAATATGCTGATAAAGCTGGATAAACTGTCCATGTTGTTCCTGGTCTTGGATAGAATAAATTTCTTAATAAAAATATAATCAATGATGAAGATAACAATCAAAATTTAATATTTATTCATAGGAATGCTATAATAGGATAATATTAAAAGAATTAATCAAATCCTCCAATTAAAAATGGTACAACTATAAAAAAAATTATTAAGAATGAACAATTGTATCATAAATTTGATCATTATTAATTCATGATTAATTCCATTCGAATAATTAATCTTACGATCATCAATGCTAAAATAATATAATTCCAATATTCTTATGATTAGTTGATATAAATCATCAATCTCTCTTTCCATATTTAACAACGATAAGGAACAAATATTCGCATCGATCTGATAATACCAAGTTCCCTCGCAAAGCAAAGGGGACAGAGAAAAAGTTACGCGCGTAAATCCTCTTCGGTTATTCGAATGTAATCCCTCGTCGTGCGTGACAATTAATACCACAAAGAGCTTTGCGAGGCGCGCCCTATTATTTTAGAGTTGAAATCGGATTACAACTGCTCCCTTCATCTAGGCTCAAAGGAACTCAAAAATTCTGAAAGATGAATTTTTCCTTTTCCTCTCGCTAAAGTCCATTTCAGAATCGTTTATTCCAGTTGATATTTAAATAAAATAAAAAAGAATTACTACCAAACATGATACTACTTCTTTAAAATCGATGCAATTCCGAGAAATATACTATTTATATATAAATATAAAAAATATATAAGATATAAGAAATATATAAGAAATATATAAATATAAATATACTATTTAGCTTTAGATTGATGCGAACTTAATTAAATGAATTCGTAATAAATTTCTTGTTATCTCTTTTTTTTTAGAATATGCACCCATACGAAAAAATACGTTCGAAAAAAATATTCTTTTCAAATAGAAACAAAGGAAAGTTCTTTATTTCATAATATACAGCTTGAAGCGTGCCACACCTCAGAATCAGCATTTTCACCCAGTCAAAATCGGCCGATATCTACGTGACAGAATTAATTTCGTTCGCTCTAATATTCGGACAAATAGGATTTTTCGTGAAAAATAAAAATGCGATAGCGGTAGTGAATTTTCCATTCAAATTCCCTGGTCTGATCAGATTCAAAATTCGCCATGGACAAATCTACGACGTCATTGGTATCATCAGCATTAATATATATCAGTATAGGTTAATCTTGATCGAAACCCTCCCCTATTTATCCAAATTCTTTTCAATTTACCTCTTTCTCTCTCTCGAGATCGGAAATCCCAGGCTGGGAAAAATGGAGGAGGAGGGCCCGTTGTTCTTCAGGGACGGTATTGTTTATCGAGAATGGGGCTACATCTTCACGAGGCTGGAGAAATTCCATTTGGCGGAGTTGTACTTCGACAAGGCGATCAAGCAGACCCAGAGCAACGATCTGAGAACGTATCTTGGGCTTGTCAAGGCACAGCTCGCCTACGCAAGGTTCAAAAGGGCGCTCAAGACCGAGGAAAAATGCGTGGAGCTAGGTTAACTTTATCTGCCTTTTTTAATGTTCGAAATTGGACGCGTTTATCCACGAAAAGAATTTTTTCCAAAATATTTCAGAATTATTCGAAATTTTCATTATTCGAGATTTGTTTTATCATATATCAAATTTGATTAATTCACGAAATTTAAAAAAGTTCCTTTTTCTTTCAATTCCTTCTTCTTCTTCTATTAATAATCTCGAGTTAATTTATCGACGTTCCATGAATGAAATTGAAGTTTTATCGAGCGCCGTTATTATTATCACTATTGATTATTCTTCGTTTCCAGATCCAACTTATTCTCACGTGAAGCACATACAGTTGCAAACCCTGTTTGCCATCGGTGAGTTCGAATACAGTTTGATACACGCTCACCAAGGCTTTCAAAAACATCCGACCACGGATTTGGAGCACGGCATACTGCAGGGGAACGAGACCATCGAGGACTGCATCGGCATAGACACCTCGCCGATAACTCTTCAACTTCTTTACCCGTGGATACGCGAGCTCCAAGAGTATCGAAAGTTTTTGGTGGAGAAGCTGAAGGAGGAGGTGGACGAGCTCGCAGGTATCGCATTTGGAATATAAAATGTGGAGAATTTTTTTACAATCCACCCGCGCTTTAAAGAATTTCCAAATGTTACGCGATTAATTAACCCGTTGTAGATCTTTCCTCGCAAGCATTGATTCGAAGGATCGACTTTCTGGAAAAAGAATAATGATTCGATTGAGCGGAGTTTTTGATTTTTTCTCGATCTCGAGGAGACTATTTTCATTTAAAAAGAAAAAAAAGGGAAAAGAAAAGATTAGAACGTTTTAATCTCTTCTCGTGACGTTACCTGCTTCAGTAACGTAATCGCGCTAATGAGCAATACCTGATTATAATACTAGTTCGATGAATCGAGAATCTCGAGAGATATGCGTTTCGAAAAAGATAATCAATTCGCTCGGGTGACGGTGATCGATACTCATTTGCTCGGAATTTTAATCCTCTGCTGTAATATTTCGCTTCTGTTCTATAAATAAAGTTAATTCGAAATATATGGGAATATAGGTGGAGAGATAAATCCTCTTCCAATTCATCGGTTCTACCTTTTTTCTAATTTTCTTATGTATTTTCATGAGGTTTCAAATTTCAAATTTTGGACCGATTCTTTGCAAATTTGTAAAGAGAACTCAAAATTGTATTATCTTCCAATATAGATGCAGAGATAAATACTGAAATCCTTTTCTTACGTATTTTCAAATTTTAGAGCGATTCTTTGTAAAGAGAATTTAAAATATTATCTTCCAAGCATATAGTTAATAATAAAGTTAAGTTATAAGAATATAAGTGCATAAATAAATGCTGAAATCCTTTTTTTTCTGCAAGAGAAAATTCTAATTCTCTTACGTATTTTCAAATTTCAAATTTTAGAGCGATTCTTTGCAAATTTGTAAAGAGAATTCAAATTTATATTATCCTCCAGGCATATAGTGTAGTGATAAAGTTAATTCGAAATATAGGAAATATAAATAAATGAATGAAATCCTTTTTTTTCCGCAAAAAAATTCTAATTCTCTTATGTATTTTTAAATTTCAAATTTTAGAGCGATTCTTTGTAAATTTGTAAAGAGAATTCAAATTTATATTATTTTCCAGGCATATAGTGTAGTGATAAAGTTAATTCGAAATATAGGAAATAAATGAATGAAATCCTTTTTTTTTCTGCAAAAGAAAATTCTAATTCTCTTACGTATTCTCGAGATTTTTCAATTTCAAATTCTGGAGCGATTCTTTATTTAAAAGATTCGCAAGGAAAATGAGAAATTTAAATATTATCTTGCAGGCATAGAAGAGGAGCAATCCAAGTTCAAAGTGAACGACCCTATTGCCCAGGAGGAACTATGGTTTAAAAAGTTGCAGCTCATCTTCTCCCAGATTTATATGGGACACTTGGCCAAGGACAAGGAATTCCTGCAATTTTTGGCCGAGAATCCCGAGAAATACGACTCGCCTAATAAAGAGAGCTCCATTCTACTTAACGAGATGATATGGAGAAATTACAATAGGTGCCTTCGTAGACAAAACGTTCTGCGGATGCGGCAACCTCTTTACGTGATGTTGTTCAAGCGGAGGCTTAAACCTGAAGGGTTCAGAAGGGCCCTAGAGGCCGAGAAGAAGCTGAAAAAGAACCTCATCATCGTGCAAGCCGACTTCTTGCTGAATCGTCTGCACGAAATTAGAATGAAAAAGGATTACATCGAGTTCTTCAGGTGAGGAGTAATTCCTCGATTAAATTAAAAATATACTGTCTCTCTCTCTCTTATTATTAAAAAATTTATTAATATAAATTTAGAATGGTGGACTGGATAAAGGACAAATTGGACTCGTTCTCCTCCAAGATGTTCCCCTTAAAGGAGAAGTGTTTGAACGTGCTTTACAACATGATCGCGTGGACCTACATAGACTCGCGCAATGTGACGAACATACAAGATTTAAACCTCAAGAAGATATACCTGAAACACCACCTGGGGATTCGGGTAGCTGAATTGCCACGCGACATAGACATCGGTTGGATAAAAGCCATCGATAGGAAAGAGGCTCTCAAAACGTACCGCAGGTTCGTCGCTCCTTCAATTCGAATCAAATATCGATCTTCAATCTTTTTCCTCCCCAATCTCACAATAATTCCAACGAGAAAAAAGGATCTTCAAGTCTCTCTCTCCCTCTTCAACGAATCCCATTTGAATAAATTTCGTTACAGGAGATTGGCGATGGCGTCCGAGCCGTTGGAGCTGGCCTGGCTCTTCCACGAGCTGTGCAAATACTTGATCGACATACGCCGCTACGATCTGGCGAGATTCTACGGGAAGAAGGCCCGCGACATGGGCCAGGAGGCACAGAACGAGCAATGGATGCTCAATTCCCAGCACCTGTTCATCCGCATAGAGATATGCCAGAATTATAGGAACGAGGCGAAGGAGGCCGCCCTCATCGCCCTGGCAAGCTCGAAGAAGCTGGGCCTCGACTTTCTCGTCGATTTCTACAAACGGGCTGTCGAGATAATCGACGACATAGACATGGAGAAATTGCTCGCGTTCGACGCGATCGCCGCTAGGCAACAGCTCATATTGAATCTGATGCCCGAGGACATGAAGGCGGAGGTGGATTTCCTTTGGAGGCGGATGGAGGCGGTCCCAGCCAAGAGGAGGATGTCCGTGATGCCCGGCTGCAAGCCCGTCGACAAGAAGTTCAAGCTGCCCTGCAAGAGGAAGACCATAATGCTGCAACCGCCCAAAGATCCGGTCATAGAGATGAGGAGGGCGATGTTGGCCCAGTTCGAGCCTTCCAAGGAGAGGCCTGGCTTCATCGATTTCGATCAATACGATTAATAATCGGATGAGAAGTGGCCGTGAAAGTGTTAGGGGACGTGATTATACGATTTATCCAATAATGCGAAGAGAAGTGAGCAGACATCTTCTAGTTTTGTTGATGCTCGACAAAGAAGCCAGGAGATGAGTTTCTAAGCGTGGAAACTTTGGGGGCCAAGGTCAGATTTTTGGCCATTTCTGAAACTCTCGAAGAGAGAAATAAATAAATAATTGTTGCCGTTGGATCTTAAAAGTCTCTAAGCTTTCCAAAGTTTCGGAGCGACGTTTTAACGTCCGAGCCAATTTTCCTCAACCCCTTAAGAGAGATAATCTTTCGACGGTGTTCTCGAGAATCTTCTCGAGCGAGCAAGTCGCAAGCGTGTAACGCCTTATCTTCTTTTTCAGGTTTCCACGTTGGGAAAGATGGGATTTTGATGGAGGCTGGATTTTCCACGCGAACCTCTGGAAAATTGCGCCGGCTAATAGGATAAGTTCCACTCTTCGTTGCCTGCGTTTCAACCCCCGTTAAATGGATAAATCGAATTCCTTCGTGAAAGTCCAATTGTGAAAATCAGATTTGTTCAAGTAGAAAATAAAATTTCTATGTAATTTGTGAATGTACAGTATGGTAGAAAATACAGTTGTATATATAATATATATACACACATATATACACATATATATATATATAAATTCATACTTCAATTATTTCATATTGTTTCGTTTCATGGACGCGTTGAAAAATTAATTAATAATTAAAGATCGGCAGAGAAGAGGTCGAGTTAGGTGGTAACGAGATCTAGCGTTATCTAAACGTTTCTAAAAATAATTTTTATACATAATAATTGGCAAACTTCAAAGCACGAGGGAGAGGAGGAGGGGGGATTAACGGCTCATTTCAACTTCGACCAGACGAACGTCAACATCACTCCTTTTAAATTTCGATGGCGGTCCTCACGAGCAGAAGCCTGAAAGACGATCTCGAGGACTTGAACGACACGAGGAAAGCGATCGAGAATGCGGAATGCCGTGCCCGCCTCGACCACAAGAGGACCGATTCCAAGCAAAGTTTGAAAAATAACCGGGAGTATGCGCAAGCTCTGCACCGTGAGGCGGATCAGCTGTACCGCAGGCAAGATTTCCTTTTTTTTTTCGGATCCGCGACTTTTTAAACAAAAATCGTGAAATCGACTCGAGATACCCGCCCAACGTCGCTTTTAAACGGCGGCCAATAATAATTAAAGTCGGAAAGTTGACGTTTCCAATCTTCGCCAGTCCACCTCCAATTTCACTTCGATTTCAGTTTCGCACGCGATCGCATATCAAACACCATCACTTAGATATAGTACAACTCGCCCAGTTCCGTGTAGACATTTATTTTCGACGTTTTGTAATTGTAATTTTATTTCATAGAGATATATACGGCCTGAAAAATTATATTAGTACGTGGAAAGAAAGAGAGGAACAATTACACGGAAGAAAATTCAGATCAGGTTATCTGAATTGAGTATATTCAATATAAGTCGATAACGAGGTGAATTTTTAGAGAGAGAGAGAGAGAGAAACGATTGTATATTTCCTTTCGTTAGGCTAAATCTAAACAGGAGCCTATTACTAAATCAGACCTTCGATATAATTAACGTCGAGGTAACGATTTATTTTTAACGATATGTAATCAAAGATTAAAACTTATTCCTTTGAATTCGATTTTCCCATGTATACAAAAATGAAATCTTTAATTTATAAGATTCAATTTAATCGAATTCTTTCTAATAATTAGATAAGTTAACGAATCTGGTCCAACGATTAATATTTACGTAATCGTCCAATCGTGGAATTTCTCGTATACAATTCTCGTATACGATAACGCGTATGTTAGGTACGATCGATATTTTTGTTACGTTCGATGGAGATGGATCTTTCACGGAGAGGGAGACCACGTGACCACGTTTAAACCACGGAGGTTGAGTAACTTTACCGGCTGGCTACGATTACGGAAGTTTATACTCTGTCATACGATCGGTAACCAGACACGGCTACCCATTTCCATTCGAATTATACGCGATGATGGAGCGCGTTTATAAACCGAAGATGCCTCTTGCGTTCTTCGTGAGTTCATGAATCATCCTCGAGCAACGCCCACTGTTTTGACGCGCGTCCGTTATTAATAACCGCGCGTATCTCTCTCACGTGAAATTATTATCCCTGTCTCCGTTAACGGAGAAACGAAACTCTCTGTACACAAAAGTGTATGCGTTCCAAAATACGATCTATCTAGACCTATTTTGAGATCATTTTAGGTTATCCTATGATTAGAAAATCATAGTGTGGAATCGAGATTATTTATTTCAAGTATTTTTCTCGTATAATCTCCGTGTTGTTCCACGTCTTCCAATTGGTGGCACGAGAAACGATCAACAGTGGTTCGAATAATGTATATTAAATGGACAAAATTCGTGTTCAATTTGTAATAATTTATTCAAGCATTTGTCGATTTCTTTTCTATTTTAGCTTACACGTTTCATTTTTCTATATACTTGTATTTTTTATTCCATTTATTAATTAAATGCAACGTTAATTTTGTTTATATACATTTACTTAACGGAGAAACGAAACTCTTTGTACACAAAGGTGTATGCGTTCCAAAATACGATCTATCTAGACCTATTTTGAGATCATTTTAGATTATCCTATGATTAGAAAATCATAGTGTGGAATCGAGATTATTTATTTCAAGTATTTTTCTCATACAATCTCCGTGTTGTTCCACGTCTTCCAATTGGTAGCAAATGTATATTAAATGGACAAAATTCATGTTCTATTTGTAATAATTTATTCAAGCATTTGTCGATTTCTTTTCTATTTTAACTTACACGTTTCATTTTTCTATATTCTTGTATTTTTTATTCCATTTATTAATTAAATTTCTATGTTACATATACATTTTTAAACGATAAATTACAATAAAAAGCAATATTGCTTCCTAAATAAAAGTTAAATCTCCGTACAAGCTGAAAATCGGAAAAGAATAATTTTGTCCAATTACACATCCTATCGTTCGAGCCACGTTGTTGCGCAATTAAATTCGCTTGAACGAATCGGTAGCCACTGTTAAATGCGTGTTCGAATTTGCAGCGGCGATTACGAGTCGGCGTTGGTGCTTTACCATAGAGCGGCCAACTTGTACCCGAAGGACAGTAGCCACGGTGTCGCCGCGAGGAGGACGGCGGCGACGATAAGCTCTTGCAACAATCCGTCGAAAGCCGTGAGGAAAGTTTCACCTCTGATCTCTGGAGAACAATTGACCGCAGCCCTGTGTCCAGAAACCGCCGCCATCATAGCGAACGAGAAGCTGAAGAAATCGCCGGAACCCGCGACGATCCCCGAAGTACTGAGGTACGTCGTTTCTCTTTCCCCATCAAATTTTCTAATTACAATCGATAATTTTATATTTCTAAGAGGCTAGTTGAGAAGAATAATACACGGATGGATCGTTTTTAATTAATTCAGCCAATAACCAATAACCAACCTAACCTAACATAACCTAATTTAACTCCTAATAACGGAGTATTCGTGTATTATTCACTCTGACGATTCTCCTAATTACGCCCCGTCACGTCTGTCCATTCTGTGAGAATATATTCTAGAGATATTCTGTGATTAAAGTATTCGAGCCGTCAGGCATCGTGGCTTATGAATTTAAAGCATCGACGCCGACGTGAATAGGGACGTGAAAAGCCCCGAGATTCAACGTGACGTATCGATGCGACCGACAACATACGAATCTAATTGCGCATTGTTCGAAATTTCCAACGTTACAATATCGAATCCTACGATACAATGTGATAGCGACAGAGGCGAATTTCCCTTTCCTGAATTGCGAAACAGCTACTTCGACAATCACAAAAGCTACTGGAAAACTCAACCGTCCCCCCGCGTGTCGAGCAATCAGCTGGCAAAATCGAAAATGGCGCACAAACAGATGAACAATCTCGCCGAGACGTCGTTGAAGAATCTCCAGGCGTCGTTCGACTCTGGGAAAATGTCGTCCGCGTTGAAGATCGCCCAGGATTTGCTGCTCGTTTCGGGAGGTTTCCATGACCCCACGCGTTACCAAATAGCGGCCTACCATTACCTGTCCCTGATCCACGTCGCTCTGGGAAGGCACGACCGCGCCGTGTGCAGCGTGGCCCGTTTGATCCGTTTGTCGAAGAGCACCGCGGACGTGAATCTGATATGCCGCTCGTTGGTCACGTTGGGCAAGGTGCATCTCAGCTTCGGCCACCTCGAGGCGGCCGCGAAGGCGTGGGAGCATCTGGCCAAGGATCTGAAGAAACCGATCCCGGTCGCTTGGATCAGGCACGAGATTGGAAGATGCTATTTGGAGACTGGCAAGTACGAGAGGGCGATGGAGATGGGGTTCAGGTGCGTGGACGCGGCCACGAAGGGTAATTCTAAGAAGTGGATGCTGAACGGAAGGTTGTTGATAGGTGAGGTTGTAATTATTTATTATTAGCAATGTTATTGGCGGGACGAGATGCTTGATTTGTTTCACAGTTGCAAAATTTAATAGTTGAAGTTAGGAATGAAAGTCACTTCGATAATTTCATTGCTCGAAATAATCGTAAAGGGAAATGGCCGAGGTTATATTCAAGTAACTTAATTCGAAATTTTTAACTCGGTTGACTTTTTCAACTCGTTGCCATTAAAAAAGGCGCGTTTTTGTTAAGATATACGTATAAGTATTGTATTCACTGGTGGAAATAAGTCTCGTATCTTCATTATTTTCCAACGTATCGATATGACGTAAAAATTATTTTTATTTCTCTATAATACGCGTAGACTAATCACGACTCTTATTGTTAATTTGATATTGTAAATATAATTTCGTAATAATAAACGATACAACAACGCCACCTCTACAACACGTAGAGGAATACGCGAATTACGCGAATCTGACTCGCGCAGAAGGGTTTACCTCGATTAATTCTTTCTCTAACTCTACCTATTGTTAAACGATAATCCCATTACATCCCTTTTTCTATCTATTCCTCTTCCAATCCAATTTCCGATCTCTTTATTCTTTTAATTTAATCTCCGCGCGAAATATAAACCGAACATAAAAACACCAAGCATTTTAGAAGTAGGGAAATTAAAATTGCCGAATATAAAATCCCAAAATTCCCACTTTTTCCTTTTCTTTTTCCCTCCCTGCCAAAGGTCAAAGCCTGGCCAAACTAGGAAGATTCGTGGAATCGTTGGAGGAGCTGCAGGTGGCCGCGAAGATCACGGAGGAGGAGGGCGACACGCCGATGATGTCGTACATCCGCGATCTCATCGACCAGGTGGCGCACGCCCTCCGCATGATCCCGTTCGAGAACGGGAGCTACGAGATCGTCGCTTCCGCGATCTCGCAGGACCAGGCGACGGCTAAGCAGAACGTGAACCTGTTCGTGAGCGAGCAAACGGTGATAACGACCGTCTTCTCCCAGAGGAAGATGATCACGGGTGGGCGAAGGGAGGACGAGTCTGGGAACGAGGGGAGGATAACGGTGGACGACTCGAGCAAGGAGGCGTCGACGTACGCCGATTTCCAGGAGGAGCAGGAGAAGGAGGAGGAAGGAGGCGGTGGCAACTCCACGTTCAGAGTGAAGAAATCATCGTCCTCGGATCGGAAGAAGAGAACAATTTCGCCCTCTAAATCCTCCTCCCTGTCCTCCTCCCCCTTTTACTCGCCGAAAATTAAGGAGGTGAGGGAGAAGAGGGTGATGAAGCCCAGGGAGAGAGGCCGGAAGAAGATCGAAGGGAACATGGGTGGGGGGAAGAGCAAGAACGACGAGGGCGAGCAGGGGGATGAGGACGAGGAGGAGGAGGAGGAGGAGGAAGAAGAGGAGGAAGAGGAAGAAGAGGAGGAAGAAGAGGAGGAAGAGGAAGAGGAGGAAGAAGAGGTGGAAGAGGAAGAGGAGGTGGAAGAGGAGGAGGAGGAGGAGGAATTGAAGAACGAGAGTAGCAAAACCTCGTTGAAAAGCGGCAACACAATGGGAACGTACGTGATAGAGGAAGGGGCAGCGTTGGAGAAAGCAGCGGAGGAGGTGAGCGACAACGAGGAGGAGGTGGTGGACGGTGTGGTAGCGAGGACGACGGGAGGAAGGCCGCCCATCAGATTGAGCGAGTTTGGCGATAAGATGGCGCAGAGAGGGGATATGCTGGACGCTTTGCGCGTAATCGAGGAGCTGGGCGAGAAGAACGAGGTGGAATTGTTGGAGATGCTCAAGGAGATGCTGTTCTCCACCGATAATGATAAAGGCCGGGATTTCGGCGACTCGGGGGGGGATGGATTCCGGAACCCGAGATCGGGGCAGGATAGGCAGAACACGAATACTCGTTCGATCGTGATCACGTTGCCTTCGAGCCCGCGCAAATGTCACGCCAATGGGGATTTTAACGATTGTGATATACCGTTGGAATTTGATTAATTGAAACGGTGCTCCATTGTGTGGCGACACGATCGGTTTACACACAATCGTGTTTTATATATATATATATATACATATATATATATATATATATATTTTTTTTTCTCGTGATCGTGTAAGATTTGTCTAGTCTTTATGTATTATTTCGATCCTTTTTTTCTTCTTTATTTATATTTTTTTTTTAATGTCATTATATACGTGGAAATCTTCTAGAGAATATATTGCACGAGATTTTTTTTTTTTTTCCACCTTCCACCTTTTTCGGGAGGCACGAGAAAACTTTGTGTTTGAATTGAAAATTGCGCAATGTAAATCAACGAGTGTTGAGCGTTGCTTTTTTTAATTATTATTATTATTATTATTGTATATCGGTTATAATTTTTCCCATTTTCAAATCGTACTAAGTTTTATAAGTATATATATATATATATATATTATATACATATTAATAAACTCAAGTCCGGTAACAATTTTTGGGCTTATCCAATCCGATTCTTCTTTTGACGAGAAGAATCAGTATTATCGTATTAATATCTCTCTACTTTTTCTCAACATCATTTATAAGATCAATCGGATCCTCTCTTGTTTTCGATCGAAAACGGGAGGATCGAATAACGATACGAAAATATGTTAAACGGAAAATCCTTCGACGAGATCATTCGAGATTCAATTTCTCGCCGCAGATAAACATCTGCAGACTATGGATATGGATGAATTTTCAACGCGTTTTAGACGAGATTGGAAATGTGCGTGGACAGGGTCGTCGTGCTCGTCGAGAATATAAAAGGAGGGAGAAAGGCACTTGTGCGTGCTACCTGTTGAGCTACGTATGTGTGTTCTCAGCAGGCCTCTTTTGTACGGTCATCAAGGCGGCGGGAATGGTGCTCTTCGTGTTTTTCAAGCCCAGGCGCCGTGAGAAAGGCAACCGGACCGACCACTTCAATCCTCGCTGTTTCACCCCTTTCACCTGGGTGCACAAGCCTCTTGGAATGTTTGCAGCTTCTCTTAAGGGATCTTGTTCTCTTATTTTAAACGTTATTTTAAAAGTAACGTGTTGCGTGGACTATAGAGAGTTGCCTCGTTTAATAGACAATTGGTAGACAATGGTGAAATTATCCAGGATTATTTTGTTTCTATTAGAATGCTGCAGTGGAGGAAACAATTAGAAAAGTTGAAATTTTAAATTTAGCATCTCCTTCTTTCGTGTGTATAGTGTAATACAAGATTATATATTTTTATTATGGTGTAATAGCTAGAAGAAAGAAATTGAATTTTTAATTTTCTAATGTTGTCTACGTATAGTCTTATGGATCTCTTCTTTAAATTAAAATTTTAACAGGATTCTCTCGATTCTTTCGCGTGTAATATAATATGGGATTATACATTTCTATTATGGTGTAATAGCTGCAAGAAAGAAATTGAATTTTTAATTTTCTATATATGATCTCTTCTTTAAGTTAAAATTTCAACAGAAATCTCTCGATTCTTTTATATATATAATATAATGTAGGATGATTTCTAATACTATTTCTAATACTATGGTTTAATAGCTACAAAAGAAAAGTTGGATTTTTAATTTTCCAATGTTGTCTATGTATAATCTGTTAGAGATTTCTTCTTTAAGCTAAAATTTTAATCCTATAGGATTTCTATTATGGCGTAATAGTTACGAAAGAAAAGTTGGACTTTTAATTTTCCAATACATTGTCTATAATTGGTCACAAAAATGTATGGTCACTTTATTATTGGATCTCTTCTTTTTAATTTCTCCATTCGTGTTATCTTTGAAAAAAAAAAGAAAATTTGAAATTTCCCTTTTTGATGCGTGACACGAGCACAATTGGAGAGAATCGAGTAGAACAGGATGTCACGCGTTTCATGAAATTTTTAACACTCGAGACTCGAGATCTCTCGCACTTCAAACGCGCCATTCGAATGCGAATCCATTGGAAAACGGCACGCGCCAGAAGTTGAACGATGCCATCGATAATTATTTTCCCTTTTCATCGTGTGAAAATTAATTTTCTCGCGGGGAATGTTAATTGACCGTGTCCAGTTTCGAATTCAATTTGAATTTCGTCAAAGCGCGAACGCGAATTAAAAATTTACATCAATCGTTTGTGCGACACGTTCATTTTCGACACGTGAAAAATACAGAAAAGCACAGGGATGACTCCACCGTGGATTTTTCCACTGTGAAATTTGATCAATTTGGCGAAAGACAACACTTTTGCGCAATTATCGCACGAAACCTGGAGCCTGAACTTTCTAGAAACGATATCTCATATATAACTCGTTAAATTTTTAAAAAATAACACATTTCTTGAAATGTATTATTCCTCGAGGATAAAATTACGAAGCTAATTATCGCCAATAATATATATTGGAGCGAATTTCGAACGGCTGAATATCAATAGAAAATCGATTGGACGATGAAACGATCATTCAACGAGAATTTTTCCTTTCTATAAATCATCAATTCTATCAACGATCATTTATCAGGTTTAATTCATTTAAAAAATAAAATTAACAACGTTCATTGTTATTGGAGAACTGACTAACTAAAAAAAAAAAAAAAAAAAGAAAAGAAAAAATGAGTGGACAACACGGATTCGAAAATTGATTTCACCTGTATGTATCGAATCACGCGCAATTTATTCCCCTTTGGGAATTGTTTGATACTAAATGACCAGTTTTTCCTTTTTTTTTTATTTGTATTTTTTTTTTTGTTACGAACGATTACGCTTGTAAAACAATAACCGTCCCATCCGTGGAGATAAATTTTACACGCGATTTTGAATCAAGCGGACGGTGGGGACAAAAGAGTTGAAAAAACTGGAAACTGCCAATACTCGAATTGTTATGAACAGGGAGTACATTTGGGATAGTATTTTTCATGCCCCCTCTTTTTTTCGATATAACCGAGTTCGAGTCCATTGTGCGCGAACAATGTAATCGCGCCTTCCCTCGTTTTTATCTCCCTCCCTCTTTTTTGCTTTTTTCTTTCCTCCTTTTTTTCTTCTTTATTTTCTTTATTTCGTCTTTCCAAGTGAAACATTGATTCAACCGATCCACAGTCACCGAGATAAAATGAATAATGCATTTTATTCTCGGCCTCTTTTCGAGCACAATGAAGTTTCGTTCGAAGGGAGACGAGAGCGTGACGATGTTGAGCAACGACGAGGTAATAAATACCGACGAGAGAGTCGACAATGGCCATTATATACGGTTGGAGAATTGAAAAAAAAAAAAAAAAACGTTCGATCTCTGAGAGCTGCTTAATTTTCACGGGAACAATGCTGAATTTAACACCTAGGTTTATTTCAATTAAAACATTAGAGGCGGATCAAAGCGCGATTCGAGCCAGGTTAATTAATATTCTTTTGTAATCTTTTTCCGGATCAGCGTTAATTAATCTCTCTCCTATAAAGGTTAGAAAACGTTTCGTTAAAAAGTTCCTTTATTTCGCTCGAACGTTTCAAAATTTTAAATTTTGGAATAGGAAGGAATGTATTATTTGTTCAAGCACAAACATTTCCAAATCAAATCAGGAAGAAACGAAAAGAATGCTTTAGAGAAGGTCGTGTAGACCCCGGGCCGGGGTTCACACGCCACGGGCTCCATTCTCATTAATACGTTGGATATCAGAAATGTTAAACTGACATTATCGAAACTTAAAATCTACGCAAAATGTTGACGCTTTCCCAATACTCGTTAAATTTATTACGATTTTAATCGTTATAATTCAGATCAATTTTATAAACGTTAAAAAATATTATATATGCAACTCGTTCCATCTCGCGAAATCGCGCAGAAAGCATTTTGAAATTCATCGAAATCGATGAAACTCTAGTTCGAAACTCTGGTTCCTGCCTTGGGAAAATTATAAGCCCCGCGTTTGCTGTTGTTCCGTTACACCGTGTATTTGTGTTCCATCCGATTTAACCGAGTACAACGAGTGCAACAGCTGACTTGCCCAACACATGCACCAGATGCTCTCGCTTCCTGCAGTTTTACATTTTCCTATTCGTCCGCGGGTCGAGGATAACGTTACGGGAAATCGATAAAGCGGGGGCTTTGCAGTCGAGGATGCAGATATCGCCGGGAGCCAACGGCGAAGAAGAAGCCGTAGTTACGATCCGCAAAAAGCGTAACTACGTATATCTGGATCTGTGAGTACATCGATAAGAAGCGTGAACTTTTTGACGAAGATCGATGGATTGAAATAATAATAATAAAAATAATAGAAATAATTTTTGCAATGTTTTATTATTAAAATTGGCAGAATTTATTTTTGATAGATCGATGGAATTGAAATAATATAATATATGTTGAAGAATATTCTAAAATATTTGGCAGAATTTATGAAAAAAAATTTTGTATTTTGATATATTGTATTATATTTTTAAATATTTTTAGCATTTCTTTTTGATTTCTTTTTGGTTTAGTCTCTTTGTATTTTTATTTTATTCGTATTTCCTAATGGAAACATGAAATATGGATTTGAATATCTAATCTAGAGTTACGTATGTTCGTATGAATATCATAATAACATGCACATATAATGAATATATTGTATTATTCTTTCCTTCTTTTAATATTTTAAATCGTTATGGACACGTGTCATTTTTTTTTTTTTTTTTTTGCTTTTAAAGTTAATTCATTTTATCATTTTATTTTATCATTATTAACATTATTGTTCAAATTTCGATGCTCTAGAATTTTTTTATCTTAAGAAATTAATATAAGAAGCAGATTGAAAATTAGATTGAAAAAAACGAAAAGAAAAAGATTAGAAAAACAAAGAAAGAAACAAATCTGAAAATACATATTATTTAGATAATTTCGTGAATGGAACTTCGTTTAAAAAAATATTATTACCCCGGTTATCGAATTTTCGCAAATTCTGAATGAAAAATACTTACGCGAAGCATATATAAAAACCCATTATGTTTCCACGATTCTCTTTATGCGGAATAACGTTTGAAATAAACTTTCGAGTATTTCAATTCACGGTTATAACTTTCCACGTACATTATTCCCTTTTCCTCTTTATTATATTTTTTTCATTTTTTCATATAACAACCGATGAGAGTCGAAAATTAAAAAAAAAAGAAATAAAAAATCATAGAGCGTGATTCCCAGAATGGAAACAGTGTCGAAAAGTAACTCTATCGTAAAATTAGATGAACCGTGGGTTTTTGAAAATTTGATGGCGCCACGGGAGTCACCGGAAGTCTCGTCACGTAACATAATTACGAAATTCGGGTCGAGGATGAATTTCGTTGGAATATTTATGATGCGCCATGATTCGGGTAATCAGATACGGAAAACTTTGTCGGTAATTTACCATGTGAACTGTTTCAGCAAAGTCCTCTGACCAAATAATGAGCGAATAATTTTCCCGTGGGAAAATTTCGCTATCAGAAGATAAAAAAATCGGCACAAAAAAGGGGAACTTCATTTGTGCGAACAGAGAACAAACAATATAACTTAACGATCTAATCTAACCTTATAACTTTGATATGTAATTGAACCTAACCTATAATTTATATACGTATATATATTTAACGAATATTTAGATAGTTCATAAATAATAAAAGCCTACTTTATTCCTCTATTAATTATAATTTTTCCTTCGAATAAAAAATATATAATGTATAATAGTAAAAGTAAAATAATAAAAATTCGTGTTAATACGAAAATATTTCACGAAATATTTTATCTAAAATGTATCATGAGATTGTTAATGATCAATTGTTATACGTTTAGAAATTTTCTCGAGAGAATTTATTTGTATTACGAGATTCGAAAGAGTTGATCAAAGAAATGAAGGTTTATTCGTGACCGAGCAACAATAAAGTTTCGAATTAGATTCGTGCAAGCAAGTATACGACTCGCAGGAGATCCACGCCATCTTACCCCGTTACTTTCAAATAATCTTTTCCAGGCTTCACGAGACGATCAAGAAGATTTTCTTGCTGCGGTAGAGAATGGAAAACAATCGATGAAAATTGTAGAATATGGAAGAGGATAAGCGAATAGTCTCTCGGCTATTTCTTTTTGTATTGACTTTAGAAATCGATTCGATTTTAGTATCGAGAAAAGTAATTTAGAAATTATACGAAAATTTCTAAATACGAGAGTATATATTATTTTTTTAGAAAAAATTCTTGAAATTTAAAAAAAAAACACTTAAAATAAATTGATAAAAAATTTTAAATATATCACACGTATTATCTCTTGATTTACATTTCACATTTAATCTACCTCATTAGCAATGCAATGATCATTTGTTACGTTAAAAAACGTAATATATCGTACACGTGTAAATCATAACGAGATATAGATTTCTTATTTTTTTTTTTCTCTACGATTTATATCGAAAGCTCTACATCTCTCGAATATGAAAGAACACGAGGAGCAAACGTTTCGAAAGCTCTTTCTCCAGTTCTTCAAAACGATTTTCGTAGTCGATCTTTCGCCTCGATATCCACGTTTCAAGCACTCTCCTTCTCTCTCCCCGCGTCCAGCTTCTCCTCGACGTGACGTTGGCCCATGCGACCTTTTCAATCCTTTCAACCAGCAGAAAAAGCGTCTCGTTACGGCTTGCAGCCGTAGAAAGCCAAGACAGAACAAGAAATACGCCTTCGTTCACTTTGCAGGTATTACTGTCCCCTTATTTATACGTCGTGTATAAGATGCCTCGAGCTTTCTTTCTCCTCCTCTGGCTCGAGAATCGATGGCCAGAAAAACGACGCAGAAAAGACGTTGTTCCAACGTTGCAAATGCTTTAACATCGACCCTGTTTCTCGAGTTATGAACGAGGGGCAACAAGTTGGCGAAACGTTACTCTTAAAGGCCTTTTAGGAATTTCTGAAAAGATAGGTGTTTTATTTGAGAAGAATAGGTCAGAACATAGATGGAAACAAGAGAAGAAAGATACGCCGACATCGAGGAAGAAAAGGATTTCTTGGAATTTTTCATCTTTTCCAAAAATGATTCCCTATACTGTGTCTTATAATTTTTATTAATTGAACTTTTTATCCATCTGTTCCTTATCCATTGATATCTCATTATACATTTTAGATAAAATATTTTCTCAAATATTTTCGTATTTTATTATTTTTTAATCGAAATTATAATTGATAGAGAAGTAAAAGCTTTTATTACACGAACTACCTAAATATTTGTTAAATATATTATAGGTTAGGTTAAATTATTTGTTGAACAGGATGAGTTATTAGATTAAAAATCCTTTCATATTAATATAAACTTTTATTATTTTAATTATCCATTATTTATTTGAATTTATTCTTGATTGTACTTTAACTTGTAATATTTTGAATTAAGAAGAATCATTTTTCTCGTCGAGTTTATTTATTTCGAAAACATGCGGAACATGTTATTTATTTACTGAATTTATCGACGTTTCAAACATACTTGTAAACATTTCGAGAAAGAGAAAAATTCGTGCCGAGTTTATACCCTGAATCCTCAATTAATTCGCAATTACTAATGGCGGTTCCTCTCCAACTTGGAACTCGACGTAGATTCAGATTAACCCAAAGTGAACTCTGTACAGCTTGATTTAGCTTTAGTGTCAAGCATCGATTCATCCATTCAAGACGAGCTTCACACATGTATATCTCTCGAATTACCCGCGAATAATTATTCTTAACAAAATCATCCCGTCAATGCTCGACATTTCGCCCTAAACTTTACCTCTGCGAGAATTAAACCCCTTTGATTCGACTCTCGAATCTAATTTCGAAGGAAAAAAAACTTGATTTCGGAGGGGGGAGGAGAAAGAGAACACGAGAATAACCGATCTTTATCGATTTTTACTCGTCCACGAGCCCGATAAACATCGTTAACATAGTAGTCGAACAGCTAATTAACTTTGGACGCCGCTTTGTTCGTTGTTACGAGGCTCGAGAGGCGAACTACAGTGTAAATTGCATTGCCAATTAATATGCCGAACACACAGTGGAAAACCGATTTAAAAACCGATACATCCCGATCGTTCGCGCTTCCATCCCCAGATGGAGACACGCTCCCATCCGCCATATCTTATTTACCTTTCTTTTTATATTTGCAGGAATAGTGATGGGAGAGGGGAAATGTCAGAGGTGAGAGAGGTGACGGAAGGTGAAAGGTGATCTTCGTGTCTTTGAGGATGATTTCTTTCTTTTTTTTTTCTCGCTTTGAAAGAGCGATGGTCGAGATAGCTTTCGAGAGAAGATCAGGGTCGGAAATTGTAAATTAATTGGAACGTGGTTTTAACATTTTTCGTCTTCATTTCGTTATTTAGTTTAAATGGAATATTTAAAAGAACGTGTTCACTTTGTTATTACGAAGAAAACAAGATTTAGCGTAATTTAGAAATTCTTTTATATTATTTTCCGTTTTTTTTTTTCGAAAAAATCGCAACCTTAACTTGCAAAGAAAATCGCTCGTATTTTTAAATCAAAAAAGCCTTTGTCAAATTGTTGCTTCATATTGACGCGTGCCATTTTGTTATTACGAAGAAAACAAAATTTAGCGTAATTTAGAAATTCTTTTACATTATTTTCCGTTTTTTTTTCGAAAAAATCGCAAAGAAAATCGCTCGTATCTTTTTTTTAAATCAACAACAACGAAGTCGTTTCCATCGAGTTCCTCAAAAAGCGTTTGTCAAATTGTTCTGGGAAAGGAGGAAGGAACAAAAGGTACGAAGTGAATGAAAATCTCTTATTGTTATTCCTTCGTCTTCAGTCTTCAGGCACAGTTGTTTTCGTGTTCGCGCGGAACATAAAGGCGGAGTCGCATTGTCCGCGAGAAATCGCGGCAACGTGGCGAAAATAAATATTTGCGAAAACAATGGAGCATCGAGTATAGGCACAGAGAAACAGACAGGCGAGCACCATCCAGCTCGATAGAATCGCTCGAAAATTCCATCAAAAGTCCATTCAATCCAACATTCGAGCAATCGTTCGACCGATGACAGTTTCTGTTTTTTTTTTTTCCCCCCTTTCTTTTTCCACTTTTCCAGCACTTCTCCATGTGTTGTCACTCGTTCGTTCGATTCAGGTGTCGTTCACTTTCGATCCACTCTCCGTTCCATCTCTCTGAACAGGAGAGGACAAGGACGAGTTTCCGTTTAATTGATCCCGTATGATCGTTTATTTTTGCAAGATGGAACGAAATTCGTTTCATCCTTGCTTTCCTCCATGATGAAATGTGTATCTTCTGCGAATCTTATTCTTGCAATATTAATTTTCTTGAATATTCTCAAATTCGTCGTATTTTTGTATTTTATTTCTGTTTTGGAAGCTATAATTACTGTCTCATCGTTTGACAACGTGGATGACAAATGTTCTGGAGAATAATAATAAAATTAATGGTAGAGGGATTCTTTTGGAAGAGAAGATTCTTTTAAGAGAAAAAAATTGAAGGAAATGCGATTCTTTTGACTAGACATTCAGTCAAGTTCATTTCAATGAAAGCCATCATTCGATACTTAGCAACATCGACGGTAATTATTTTCAAAGAACGATGAAAATCTAGTAATAGAAGGGTGGAAACAGTCGACTTGACGATAATTATCCTTGAAAACACTGGCAAAAGCCAGTGATAGAGGAATGGAAAATTCTTTGATTACATATTCGGCCAAGTTCATTCTATCTTTTCTCTTATTGAAGCCATCACTCACTTAGCAACATCAATTACAATCATTTTTGAAAACAATGATGAGAAAATCCAGAAAAAAGATTAAATACTTGATCTTTTCCTTTCTTAAAGTCATCATTCATTTAGCAATATTATTCTTGAAAATATTGACAAAATATACTCTTAGAGAGATGATTTCTTTGAAAAGATCAAAGAAAAGAAAACTGAAGAAAATATAGTTCTTTGATTAGGTAGTCAATCATCTTATCTTTTCTCTTATTATTAAACCCATTATCCACTACATCACTAATAAAAAAAGATTAAATACTTGATTTTTTTTTTCTCTTAAAGCCATCACTCATTGATTATTTTATTGAAAAGATTATCTAATACGTAGTTATCTTTTCTCTTATTGAAGCCATCACTTACCAATATCAATGACAATCATTTTTGAAAACGATGATGAGAAACTCCAGTAAAAAGAATAAAAAGATTACTTGATCTGTCTTTTCCTCCCTTAAAGCCATCACTCATTGATTATTTATCAATCGTTCCAGAAAACAAAATTTACTTTCTCAGAGAGATGAAATGATTTCATTACGATTATTGAAGAGAATACAGTTATCTTTTCTCTTATTGAAGCCATCACTTACCAATATCAATGACAATCATTTTTGAAAACGATGATGAGAAACTCCAGTAAAAAGAATAAAAAGATTACTTGATCTGTCTTTTCCTCCCTTAAAGCCATCACTCATTGATTATTTATCAATCGTTCCAGAAAACAAAATTTACTTTCTCAGAGAGATGAAATGATTTCATTACGATTATTGAAGAGAATACAGTTATCTTTTCTCTTATCGAATCACTCAACATCGTCGATAATCGTCCTCGAAAGAAAGGTGACAATCTAATGCCAGTGGGATGAAACGAGTTTAAGGTTCTTTCGAAGGGTTGAGAAGGAAGTGAAGTTGTAGGAAATACGGTTCACCTGGTTGGAGGAATCTCGTTATTTCTCGTCCTTGCCGCGAGCATTCCTCTTTGAGACGGAAAAAGGGGGCGGCGAATAGAAGGGGGTGATTTGGTATCTGGCCGAATTATAACAAGTAAGTCGTAGCCATCTTTTGGAAAACGAGGCTACCTAACCAACCGAGGATGGAATTCCTTTTCGAGGCAATCCGTGAGGCAATTTCGATAGATTTTCTAAATAATTCATCGAAATATATTAAAACGAGAATCTTTTCTTTTCGCCCTTACCTACTTAAACGAACCATCCATCCTATAAGAATTATTAACATGATAATTTTGAATAAATTAATAATAAATATTCGTGTGATTTTACAAGATCGATTCCAGTTCTAAAATCTTCCAAAAACCTGCCCCTGTGAGTAGGCAATCGACGATACTCCGAAGGAACCAAATGAGACAGATTTTAAAATAAAAAGAAGCTTCGCTGATCGAAAATACCACGATTCAAAAATATCCAATAATAATCCTCCATTACACCTTTAACATTTGAATTCACAGCGTTACACGTGTCAATCATAAATATCACACGTGATATCTCGTGCAAATGCAACTTTCCTCGTCGGTGAACTTGTCGTTGAATTTTACGATGGGATTAAAGCGTTGTCATTGGCGAGGCGGATACGGAATAATCGAGAGCGGGCGTGAAAGCCATTTCGAGGAGGGATCTCGGTATTAATCGGTCCTGTGTTTCGCGTTAATACGCCACGAGGTCGCGTGTGTCTCTTTCCTGTGTCGTCGCGATGAGGAGAGAGAGAAAAAAGAAGGATAAAAAGATAAACGAGGTGGAGAGAACTTGGCTCGAGGACGATAAAAAGAACGAAAAAAAAAAGAGAAAAAAACGGAAAGAGGATTATTTATTAAAGAGCAACCTCGTCTGGAGGGATTTTTTTCGGGGGGAGGAAGGGCGTATCTTTTAATAAAGCGCAGTCTGTCATACTTGAGAGTGGCACACGATCGGGATGATGGTATAAAAAAAGAAAGAAAAAAAAAAATTCGAAGAAAAATAAGGAAAATAAAATTCAAGGTGGATGGTTGTATGATGTGTGAAAAAATTTCGATTGATATTTCGATTCTGACCTTTTCGGAAATATAATGTATAAATAAATATAAAAATCGAAGGAAAAGAGGTTGCTCGGATGAAATTTTCCACATTGGACAAGGATGTTCCAATTTGTGAACTTTTTTTTTTTTCTAAGCAAGCATGAAAGGAAATGAGCTCGTTGCGAATGGAATATCGATATTTTCGATCGATCGTATTTCGATTCGATTCACAATATGAATATATAAAGAAAGGATGCATGTATATACTTGACTCGAAAAGAATCTTTCGACTTGATCCCTTGAAAATTTTTCATAAAATAAATAAATATTTAACTGGAACGGATCACGATTAAAATTATTCCACGGATGAAATTTCTAACCTTTTCGGAATCCATTTTTTCTCCCCAAGTAAATATAATATATATATATATATATAGAGCATCGTACATAAAAATTATCCGATATTTCGATTTCACGTTTACTTTTCACATTTATGAAATTTATTTCTAAATTTCTTTGCGCTCATAACTCTCTCTCTCTCTCTTCTTTACGGGCGAAATAACCGTGAAAGAAAAGGAGCGAGCGAGCCGGGTTACGTTTCGTCGAGCGATTATTAAAACACGCCCACGCATTATCAAGGACCACATTGTGGCGCGGGTTTAACTTTCACGGAAGCGTGATTAACGTCGTAATTAAATGAATACTTAACCGAGTATCCCGCCTTGAAATTTAAGGTCACGTCGAGGAGGGGGAAAGAGAGAGGAGGGTCGCCACCTGAATAATGAAAAATTCACTGTTGGAAACTGTTGTTTTCTCGAGTCTCTCTCCCTCTCTCTGTCGTCCAGTCTCGAGTCGGATTAACAAGAGTGAACCGAGATGTTGCGCGAGTACAACAAGTTTCTAGAAATTATATTATAATACGGATGAATTTTATGGTGTAATTAATGGAAGAGGACGATAGCGTGGAATACAATTTGTCGAGGGGAGGGGAGGGAGAAGGAGTTCGTGGAATATCGTGCACGTGTTTGAAATATCAGACGTTTATTGGAATATTGCGAGTATCTGAGCACATCGTGATATTTGAATCGTGATGTTTGTATTATTACCGTTGAGGGCGTTCTCGAATTATGTACGCTCCCTGAATGAATCAGTTTCGACTTGAACGATCCTGAATCACGTTCAAATGATGGGTGAACCCACGGTGTGGTTCGAGCGAAGATGGGGAGAGGAGGGGTAAAATTATTTTCTTCTTTTTCGAATTTCGAGATCTCACACGGAGATTTAATTTTAAAACGATATGTTGTTTTTTAAATACGATTTATTTGTTTCGTTAAAAATGTATGTAGATACGAGTAAATATATGAAGAGATTTAATGTTTGATAATAATAATCAGTATATAGAAGATATATAAATGTAAAAAGAAATAAATACTTGTGATTTAAATCTAAAATTCGTCGAGAATTTTAAAGAAACGTTAAAAGACATTAAAAGATGTCGGGGAAAAAGATGCTAAGTGACAAAGGAAGAAGCTATGAATTACAATTAGATAGATATTAGCTTAAATGGATATGGATATAAGCTGAGAAAATGAAAAGAGAAATTGTAAGAAGACATACTCAAAGATCGAAAGAAATATAAAAAATAGCTAAAGTTAGGAATATTATTATTCCTTATTTCTCCAAAAAATAATAAATAAACAACAATAGAAATGCATATATCACAATATACAGGATAGTTTAAAATTAATCCATAAATATCAATGGCTAGATTAAAGAATCCTCCTGGATGTGAGCGTTAAAATTAATTTTAATACAGTTTTGCAAAATTTTGAATCAAATATGGTAGTAAAAAAAAGTAGAAAGTTTCTACTTTTCATACATTCAATTTTTATCGCATGGAACGTGTAAAAAAATTATTAACAAATCATCACATTTGTGAATTTCTAACATTAGAAGTAATTGCATAACTTTAACCTTAATTTACCAAAAAAGAAAAACAAAAAAACTTATAATTTATAACGATTCAAATTAAAATATGCGTTTCGATACGAATGCTTCTTAATGAATTTACAGAATATTTCTCAACATTAAAATATGACCGATCGATTGTCTGCCTATAATATTTTGTTTAACCTGTAAACGTTCAAAAAGAGGATTCAAAATTTCAACGTTTAAGAATTTTTACATTACCTCTAGAGATAACTATTTTTTTACAAATTTTAAAATTTGAATTTTATCCAATCATTATTCGAACCACTGTGCGACATTAAGTAAATGCCCTCGATTAGTGAGTTCGCTCGAGAGAAACGACATTGCATTCGATCGCAGCGTCCCTGATTTTTCTCTTTTTGGAAAATTAATCAAGTTTCTTTATCGAACTTGTACAACTCGATGGAAGGGATGTCTGGGTAAGAAGAAATGGCCAGAAATTGTTTTCGAATTACCCTTCGATCCGTTATTAAGAGAAAGGAAGAGATCTTTGTAAAACTTTCTTAAAAACTTAAAAATAATATTTTGAACCAATTCTTTCTTTCCAAGACCAAGTGGAAACCAATTTATCTGGAAATGATAATAGATATCTTGGAAAAATATATGAAAATCATACTCATTTTTCAGATATAATTTCAAGTTTTTAAAATTTTCTATATACATCTAGATAAAATGTTAGAATGTCTGAATTTCGATTATTTGGATATCGAAAATCAAAAATATATATATTGTTTTATCTATATAAGAATACAAAAGATTTAATTTAACCTCGACGATGATTTTTGAACAAAATTTGTTAGAAAGCCTAGGTTAGGGCACGTTTGTTGAAGGAAAAACGGGGTTCACCCAGGAGGAACTTTTTCGCAATTTAAATTTCGAGCTCGCGAGCTCGTTAACTCTTCTGCAATTAAAAAAAAGAAAGAAAAAAAAAAAAAAAGAATATACCATCGAGAAACTCGCGTTCAACTTTAAAGAACGACCTTTTCGCATTCGTGAATTTCTCTTCTCTCATCCCTTCTTTCGTTTCAATTTGCTCGAATTTCAATTTCGAAAAGGAATTAGAAATCGCGCAATTTAAACAAGAAACCGCCGATTCTTTTTTCGTCATCGCGAGCACGTTCCAACTTGTTTCAACGAGGGAAGAAGAATTGGAAGAAGATTCGAGGAAGTGGAACGTGGAACAAGAATCCATTTTCATCGGTAACAAGGCGATCTGTTTATAGAAATTAAGACATGTTTTCTCTTCCTTCGATGGAGAATAGTTTACATTATCCTTGCCACCAATTTCTATTTAGAGATATCATGGATATATTGTGAAATTATCACTCTTATCGAGGGACGAAAATTTGGAAAATTTGGAAAATCTAACCTCCTCTCTGCAAATAAAATTCTTCTTAATAATATTTTTAACTGTACAATTATAATATTATTATAATTATATCAAGTACAATCATAAAAACTAATCAAACTCAACTAACCCTATAAAAGAAATTGAATTAAAAGGAGAGAAGGAAAGTCGAGGAAAAGTGTTACTCCACGATAACCTGCAGCAAAAAAAAAAAAAAAAAAAGAAGGAAGAGAAACGAGAGGATTAGTAGTTTCAAAGATCACGAATAACACGATTAATTAATTTGCTCTCTTGTACTCTCTTGTTCTTGGAGATCACTGTCCCCGGAAGTTGTTCGTGGGGGAGAGAGACGCGGAGCAGCAATTCCCTCCGGAAGAGCGGAGAAAGTGGGAAAAACGTAGTAAAATAAAGTAGCCGGCGACGACACGGTTCGAGATCGACCACCCCCGCAAGAGGGAAGAGTTTAGATTGAAAAGAATTTAATTCAATTCGAGCCCTCCTCGGTTTCGTACTTCCGTCCCCCCGCCCTTTTCATTTCTCGACATTAAACTTTCAAAAGGGTGGGTATCGATCGAACCGCTTTCAGGAGGATCGGCGCCATCTCGATCATAATAATAAGATCGGAAATATCGAATGGCGTTTTCGTTTCACGTTTGGAATCCATGGTGTTCGAAATCGCGCGAGAACGTTTTATAATTTATAATTATGAGTGGAACAATTTTCGAGCGGGGTAAGTTAGTGAATTCTTTTAGTGAAGGTAACGCGAAGTTGATTAGGCGAATTGGTGTTTTGGATTGAAGCTTTTTGAGGGAGGGACGGTATTACTTGATTAGAAATAGAGTAGGATTTAATTTTTTGGTTATAATTAAATTTGTGTATTATAAATATGGGAATTGTTTGGGATGATATATAAAGTTGATTAGTAATAATATTTTGATGTGATTTTTTGGTGCGAGAAGTGATAACGTGAAGTTGATCAGGAATAGTATTTTGAATAGAATTTTTTGGTGTGAGGAATGGTAATTGAAATTGTTTTGGAAGTGATAATGTAAAGTTCATTAGCAAAAGTATATTTGGATAGAATTTTTATATAAGGAATAATAATTGAAATTGTATATTAAAAATGATTATGCAAGTTCATTAATTATATTTGGATGCAGAATTGTTTGGTGAGATATGGAAATTGAAATTGTGTATTGGAAGTCATAATGGAAAGTTCATTAGTAACAGAATAGAATTGTTTGGTTGTTTGGTAATTGAAATTGTGTATGTGAAGTGATAATGATAAGTTCATTATAAAAGTATATTTGGATAGAATTTTTATATAAGGAATAATAATTGAAATTGTGTATTGGAAGTGATAATGTAAAGTTCATTAATAACAATATATTTGAAGAGAATTGTTTGGTATGAGAAATGTTAATTCAAATTGTATATTAGAAGTGATAATATAAAGTTCATTAATAACAGTATATTTGGATAGAATTGTTTGGTGTGAGATATGGAAATTGAAATTGTGTATTGGAAGTGATAATGGAAAGTTCATTAGTAACAGTATATTTGAATAGAATTGTTTGGTTGAGATGTGGTAATTGAAATTGTGCATTGGAAGTGATAATATAAAGTTCATTAGCAAAAGTATATTTGGATGGAATTTTTTATGTAAAGAATAGTAATTGAAACTAGAAGTGATAATGTAAAATTTATTAGTAACAGTATATTTGGATAGAATTTAGTGTGAGGTATGGAAATTGAAATTGTGTATTGATAACATACGATTTTGAATTAAATTTTTTGATGTAACGAGTGATAATGTGAAATTGATTAGCAATAATATTTTGGATGGAATTTTTTGTGTAAGGAATAGTAATTGAAATTGTGTATGTGAAATAATAAGTCCATCGGCAAAACTATATTTGGATAGAATTGTTTGAATTATAAAGAATGATAATTGAAATTATGTATTGAAGATGATAATGTAAAGTTCATTAGCGATATAAAATATATTTTAAATAGAATTTTTTGACGTGAGGAGTGATAATGTGATTTAATTGATTAGTAATAGTACTTTGGATTGAACCTTTTTGAATTTTCAATTACATTTGTTATAAAAGAGACGATAAATTAATAAATACACGATCCTAACTTTCTCTAATGCATTATTATTATTATTATTATTATTGAAAAAAAGGAAACGATATATAACAGGAAGGATATAATGGATACAAGTTCGTATAATAAATACAAGAACACGCGTACATACCTCCCTTATTACTACCTACTCTTATATCTCTCCGCTGTTTACTTGTTTCATCCTACCTATCCCATATTACTTGTTTGATCACGTTCTACTTTTTAATGAGCCTTGCTCGTTATACTACCAGTAGTATAACTCTGTTATACCGCTCGTTCGACCAACTATATCGTAACTGAACACACAACTGTGTATTAAAAATATAACAAAGCATACAATACACCGATCACGTATCCTCGAGTTACTTTCGACTATACGTGATTCATAATGATTTTAATCCCTCGAAATAATCCCTCTCCCTTCTTCCTCTCTCGTCTCCAAGTCTCGCGTACGTAACTATGCACAAAACACAATATTATAAAAGTAAAACAATCTTAACAAACGTGAAGCGTTCGTCAAGCGATCCAAGGGAAGATCAATTTTATTTTCCATTTTTCAAAATACGAGAGAGAGAGAGAGAAAGAGAGAAATGCTTCGAAAATCTATATATTCTTATTACCAATCTCCCCTCTTAATATTCTTATGGAAATCTTTCGGAAGGAAGAGTTCGAGTAAAGTTTCAATCCAATATCGAACCCTGTCGCTTCATCTTGCAACGCGGGCGTGACGTGGTTGCAACCCCCTCCTCCTTCCCTTTCAAACGAAGCCGAAACGCGAAACGTTCGTTGAAAGCGAGCCTCGCGCAGAGAAACTCGATAAGCGAATTTTTCTTTCCCTTTTTCCCCTCCCTCTTTCCTCTTCCTTCTTCCAAACTTCGCATCCGCGATAAGGGGACAAGCCTCAGAGGTTTGAAAAACTTGGGTTGGTATTTTTCGAAATGAATGATCGACATTTGCGTGTCAGAGTATTCGGAGGGATGATTTTTTTTAATCGATTATCCGATTCCGGGACAGGAAGGGTGGAAAGGGAGGGTAGTGTAATGATATTTCCATCGACAGGTTGACAAAGGAAGATTAACGAGTCCCCCGGTTTCTGGAGCAAAAGAAGAAAAAAGGAGAAAGGAAAATATTTTCCGGGAACTTTATCTCGATTCGAGGTTTTGCATTTATTTTTTATTTCGATAAAACCCTGAATGAAAAATTGAAACGAAACTCGAATTGAAAAATTTAGCGAATGGAAAAATTATCTTTGTTTAGATTTCGAGGAGGGATAAAGAGAAAATCATTGAAGATTAAATGAGTAAGAATTTGCAACAGCAAATTTTCGAAAATTCAAATCGAAAAGAAAATTGAATAATCAAATTTGCAGGGAAAGGAAGAGAAACATCCGTGCGCCAATCTTAATAAACGATCGTATCCATACCGATAGAGGTATCCAGACATCTATAATTTCAGAAATATTAAGGTCTCCTGTACTCGTGAATCCGTCGTTGATTTATTCATTTCGTTTCTTCCTTCCCTTCCTTCCACCCTTCCGTTTATCTCAAATCGAACGCAACGTATTCGATTGATAAATCGCCGTGAATTTACCTCGAACGATTTCACCCGAAACAATGTTAACAATGTCCTGGATTTCACCGTTTTGCAAACGAAACATCCGCTTTCGATTCCATCGAAACGGTGATTCGATCGATGTAAAACACGCCATCGGACAAATTCGTTTATTCCGGCGAACTTGCCCCCCCTCTCTCCCTTCTCCAATTTCATCGTATCGCGGCGATGTGTGGTATTTGAAGCGAAGAGAGAAAGAGAGAGAGAGTGGCAGACAAAATTGACAAACGAAACGAGCAAATGGAACGTGACCGTTATGATTTACGAAAATAAAAATAAAAAAAGAAGAAAAAGGAAGAGGAGAAGAGACGTTGAAATGGAAACGAAATGGAGATGAATCGACAGGGGAAGAGAGGGGACGATGCTCGTAATAAAAGTGGAATCAACGACGATCGTGATCGATGTGTAAAATTTAACGGTTTGAGTCGAGGATGAAGTCGCTTCGATGATTCATCATTCTGTAATTTTAACTGTAAATAAATATTATTCGAGCATTTTAAATAAAATTATGTAAAATAATTTCACTCGAAATTTTTAACTGGTTAATATTTCAAGTGATTATTCAAGGTCCAATTATGGATCAGACGCGTAATAAAAGACGTTAAATAGAGATAATCCGAACAGCAACGGGAGACGGGCAAAAATTTTAACAATTTAAGAATAAAATTGGTTGCATTTTAATAAATGATTACCGAAGTAACTCTGTTCGAAAATTTTAACTAATTATATAATATTTCAATGATCTAATGCCCAACTACTGAAGAAGAAAAAGACAATAAAGATTATACTAGTGAAATAAAACGAACATAATCAGACACATAATTTTAATTAAACTAGAGCGAAACAATTGATGTTAAGAATAAAATTGCTTAAATTCATTATTCTAGAATATTCCAAAACTGTATAAATAAAAATTATTCGATATCATTTCACTTATGAAATGACTACTTGTAAAGTAACTTCATTCTTAAAATTCTTTTTTAATACTCTAATGGCCAACTCTGAAAGAAACAGCGCTTGTTCGATCGTGACAAGTAGATCAAGACAGCCATATCCAGACTCGCAGACAAGCATCCATAATCGAGTAGCGTGAATCTTAGTTAAACCGGTTCCAAGTGGAACGAATCAACGGATAATCAAACTTCCATTCGTATTTCAGAATTCGATCCTCGGTGAATTTTACGCCGGTGGGCGCGATATTTGCCCGCAACATCCGATACGTATCTGCTCGATAAACGTAACATTAACGGGATAGGGGAATAAATATTGCGATAGGTTGACTTTCCTCCAAGGTTTTACGATCCATACGTGGCCGCCTATTACTTTCGAGCCACGTCGAGGAATAAAACTCCTCCATGCGAGCTTCCAAGTTTACCCGGAATTTAATGGAATCCTTATGGAATGCAACGCTTCTATTTCACGTTCATCCTTGACCCGTCCGCCGATATGCAAATCGAGCAACGAGATTCCAGCTGGAAATCATTGTCATAATAAAACTCTTTTACAAATTGCCTTTTTCTCTCGCGCAAGATCCAATTTCTTTCTTTTTTTTTTTTTTTTTTTACTCCTTGGCTTTCCATGCCCCGATAATTATTATTCGTGAATCCTCTAATAACGGATCGTTGGAAATTGAGATTGAATTTCGAATTTTTCTTTCAATTTTTGATCAGTAACGGTAGTTTGAAAAATTATACGATTTTTACGAAATCTTTCTTGTACAACTTGTTACGTTTTAGGAATGTTCAACGCGAGTGAATGAAGGTTTTCTGTTTTATGATGGTTGCGTGAACAAGAATAGTAGTTTTTGATCAATTCTCGAAAAATTTCTTAAAGAATCTTTTTTCCTTCATTTAACGTATTCAACGTGAATGATACCACGAATTTATTTATCAAGAAATGAAAAAGAGTTTCCATTGGACTTCACAAAATAAAATATCTTTAAATAGTTTTTCAAATTAATTTTTAAGAATCGTAAATTACAAACTTACTTTCAAATCAGAGGAAAGAATTTTTGATTCCTCATGGAATCTAAAATAGTTTTTTGATAATTCTAATTTTCGAAAAATTTCTTAAAGAATCTTTTGAACCCTCGTTCAACGCATTTCTGAACGTATAATTTTTCTAAGAAATGAAGAAGAGTATGTTTTACACCTTTCCCCATTTAACAACTATACTTTTATATTTGAAACGAATTTAGAAGATAAAAACGAAGTATCTTCAAGAATCATAAGTCATAAACTGACCTCGAATTTCATACCATTTATCAGAGGGAAGAATTTTTTCCCTCATCGCATCAACCGAAATAATCGAAGAATATTTCCATCCTCCGACTACTGAATTCCCAGATCCATTTCGCGCGAGGATTACCTTTGGATCGTAATTACAGCGTGGAAGTGGAGAAGAGAATTCGTTCACGGTGTCCAATCACCGTTTCAAAAAACCAGCAAACGTGACGCGGCCGTAAATCGACCGTCCTCAATCCAAGAAGAAGAAGAAGAAGAAGAAGAGGAAGAACGAAGTCCTCTCCTCCCAATTACCCGGCGAATTGGCCAATGCGTTTTTCACACCTCTTCACGAACGATCGATCACCTTTCCATTCACTCCATCACCGTTGTTCACGTATTGTTTCAAAACGCACGAGCTGGAAATTGATTCTATTCAGCTGAAATCGAGAACACTCTATTCTCACGTAGTAGAAAAATTGAAGATGGAATAGCAAGTGCAATTGCATTATACGATAATAATGCAAGATGGAATAAAATGGAAAATAAAAAAGGAGAGGAGATATAGATCGAAAAAGAGGAATTCTTCAATTTTAAGTTAACCTATACAAGAGAAATATTAGAATAATTATTCAATTATTGTTATTTTTATTTTCGTGTATAGAAAGAAAAGTATGCGTTGCGATAATAATAAATAGAAGACTATCTTCGATTACTCTTCGTGTGCATCCGTTATATAGACATTAGAGTGGCTGGAGGAACTTAACCTTCAATTACGTTCAATTCCACTCGTTACTTACCATCACTCGAGTCACAGTCCATTTGCAAATTGCACGAGTTGGCGAAACTGTGTATGCATAAAGTAGAATACGAGTTCGGTACTCTCCTTAAATAAACCGAGTCACGATCTCCTCTCGAACAAGCGGAAGTCGATCGCTTTCTCCACGATCATTCTCACGAAACAACATCGACAAGATCGTCGTCGCAATCGCGATATTTTTTTCGTCGTTAACTTCGTCAACTTTCGTCCCAACTCTGCGACAATACAATGAGTGAGGATGAAAAGCTTGAGAAATTGGGAAAAGGAAGGGAAGAAGACAGGGAGAGAAAGAGAGATAAAAAAGAAAGGAGAGTTGGTTATCGTTAGTTGGAAAAATATTATTATTCCAAGCAGCGATGTAATAAAGTTACGTCGTGTAAAAATCGATTTCTCTGTCTTTCTCCCTCTTTCACGGATGAACGAGTATTTAGCACAAATATTACGCTTACGATTAATTATTATTTAATTTTAAATCGAATCACGTCACATTCCTCGAAATTTAATAATAAAACTAATATTTAACCGAAGATTAAGTCGCTTCGGATTTTTTCGTTCCCGTGCATGTTTCTTTGCGCAAGAAGAATCTGTGTATATTTCACGACAATGAAACACCAAGTCGTGATCACGAACAATCGTATTGGACACATCTCATAGCAATTCCTCGAGTTGTTGTTATTCAGTGTCTTTATTTCGTCTTCATCAACTTCAATCGATCTTCCAGAAGGAAATTTTGAAAACGAGTTTTGACACTGACTTCTTATCTTTTCGGCAATGAAATATGCCGAAAATTCACGAAAAAACGCAAGTGCAGAGAATCAAACGAATTTTTCTCATAAATAAACACGGTTTGGAATGAAGTTGGCTGGAGTTAGCGTTCCACTAGCGACACTCGTGTGAAAAAACGAAATTACTTTTCGAACAACCCATTCTTGAACAGGAAAAGAGAAATGTCGTTGGATTTAGGCGAGTTAGAGTTAGAGTTGAATCTTTTTTAATTTCTCTGTTAAGAAGACAAAAAGCGAACGGAAGAAAAAGATTCTTGATAATTTATTCCTCAAAACGTAATACTAATCGGAAATAACTATAGAGAATCAATTATTCGAGCATTTTTAAGCAACTTTATTCGAAACTTTTAACTTTTACTTTTTTCTCCAGCATAAATTATGCCCGAAAAGAGATGATCAAGCGGACGCACAAGAGGAGCAATGACCAGACTATTAGAATAAAATATCCAGAGTTAAATATTTCGAACCAAGTCACTTTGAGTGATTAAATTATTAAAACGTTCCACCGATTATTATCACGTTTCGAACTAACTTTATTCGTAACATCGGCCATAAAATTTCCATAAAAATAATCTGCCTATTTCACATACTTCGATGATTCAACGATATATTTTAAATATCCACTCAAACCAACTTCACGCGAAATTTTCAATTTCAATCATTTCCTCGACAAGAAATCATTGTTGCCAACTACGATTGATCGTGGCACGAATGGAAAAAAAACCACTAGTCAAAGCACAGGAAACGAAGATAGAATAGAATACGACGGATAGGAGAAGCGAAACGTTTGTTCAAAACGGTTTTAATCGATATAAATCTCCTCTCGTTATTGAGTTAACTGAAACCGTGGTTTCTCATCTCTCGTTTCCAACCGGAGATCCTGTTATTCGCTTTCATTTCGCGTTACCAGAGAGAGAGAGAGAATGATCTCGTACACCCCCACCCTCCATAAAGACGTTTCGCTCAAGTTGAAGCCTCGATTCCTTCTTTCAAAAGCTTCCTCCCCCTCCCTTCGTTTCATTCTCCATTCCCTAATTGATCCTTCTTTCGCTTCTTTCGCCTCCCTTTCTTCGATTCGAGCTTTCGAACGCTTCCTTTTTTTTCTTTCCTTTTTTACTTCTCCATTAAATTCGATCGATTTGCACAATGCGCGCGGGAAAAATTCGAAGGTAACTTTTAAATCGAGTTAACAAAGTTGGCGCGTCACCGAGATCGCCTTTCGTTCTGCAGAATTCTAAATAATTTCTCCTATTTATTTTTATTTATTTTTTTCGTTTATTAGAGGAGAGAGGGAGGAAAGAAATCGAGATAAGAGAGAGGAGGAGATTCGAATTTAGGGGGAGAGAAGAGTAAATGTTGATTTTGTTCGAATCGATGACGACAAGTTCTCGTTTCGATCTTCCTCGAATATCGTGGCTCGATCTATCTTCTTCTTTTATCGACGTTTCCATCTTCGATTTATAATTCCCGGCGGAAAGTTGAAAGGATCTAACGTCATCCATCAACAGGAATTCAACTTTCGACTTTTCTATCCGTTTCCTCGACCGCTTCTCAAACTTTTGCAGCGCGTTTGATCGTCCTCGAGGCCGACACGCGATCCCCAAAAAGCCGCAAATAATCGGCCGAATCTATCCGACCTGGACCCCTCTGTCTCGAATTCGACAGTTTCCAAGTTTCCACTTCACTTTTCCATACTTGACATTTCCAGAAAATTGGAAGTGTCTCGAACGTTCGTTTATTTCAAATTTGAAATTTCTCTTTTTTCTTTCAAAATATTTGCGATAAAACACGCGAGTTTCCAAAGATTCGAGTGCACAGCGGGTCTATATCGGGTTTAAAGTTCCAAAGGGAGACTAGAAATATTGAAAAATAAAAGATCTTTGAAACGGTATATCTTTTGATAAAAAGAGTTTCCAAAAATCTGGAAGCTGAAAAAAGGGATTTCAAAGGATGAGGAATCTAAAGTCGAATAAATTTTTCTTTCTTTCTTTCTTTCTCTTTTGGTAAACGTTCGCAAACGAGAAGTAAATTGGACTTTTGATTTGACAGCATAAAATCTCCATTTTATTTTCTCCAACAATCCCTATAATCGAAAGAAATTTGTGAAATTCTGCCCGATTAATATTTCACGAAATAATCAATATTTTAATCTCCCTTTGAAATAATTAAAGAAGAGAACAGCGTCCAAGACGAGTTGGATGAGAAACGGAAAATGGTTCGTTTTTTCTCGAGGGGAGATTTTCATTGGCAGGTGAAAGCGCACACCTGCGCAGTAGTAGTGCGTGTGCACCTGCGTCCGTGTGTACAGACGCTCGGTCAGGTGAGGTATTGATCGTGGCGGGACGAACAGGCAAAGAAGGGACGAGTAGAAGCGGGCGGCAATGGCCGGGCTAAAGTGACGAGCAGGAGAAAGGGTCCGTGATTCGTCGGACACCGAAACGGAAATCGAGGCCTCACCATGTCGGACGCAACAGGCGCCGCCAACCTTCTCCTCGTCGAACAGGGTTTTTCCTCTTCCTGATTTGGAAGACTTGGCGTGCAAGCTTCGAAATGATTGGCGCATCGAATATCGAGGGATAATATATATTGTACATTGTGGAAATTTGGTACTTTAGTAAGGGAGAGTAAGAAAAGAAGAAAGTAAATCTTATTACTTGAAATATTATATATTGTATGTTGTATGTGAATAATATTATGGAATATTTTAGTAAATTTTATATTATAAATTATTTATATTATACTGTAAACATTTGTATTATATTATAAAAATTTGATCTTATTTTTGTTGTGAAAGTTTAAAATCATTTATTGACTGGTGCATTGAATTTTGATCATGATAGAAATTTGATCCTTCTTATTTTTGTTGGACAAGAAGTAAGCTGTGAAAGTTTATTTTGATTTACTGTTTACTGGGGAATAGTACTCAAATATATAATATATTATTACTTTTTGCTTTTGTTGAGATAGAAGTAAGATTCAAAACAATTCACTGCTTAGAATATCGTTTACTGTACTAATAAATATTTCGTAATATCCAGATATTTGACCCTTTCTATTGAGAAAAAGTGAAGTATAATTATCCAAAACGGTTCGATCCATCTTTTGCAAAATCGAATAAGTAAAACAAGCCAGCACTGTACCCGTTTAGATACAAAGATCCAATAAACATTTACTACGTTTCTTTTACAGCATTTAAAATTTCCACGCAAGAAAAAGAAAAGAAAAAAAAGATACGAAGATGAAACAAAGCAATAAAAAACAAAGCAAAGTAAAAAGAAAACGAAGAAAGAAATTAAAACGTATCCCAAACTATTTTAATCTAAGAAGATCTAAGAAAATAAAGAGAAACGAGGAAAGTTTCAGAAACATTTAGAAAACTGGAGGAGGAAACGCAACGTCGGAAGGATTGAAAGGAGTCCGAGGAAAGGAATGGCGAGATAAAAAAGGGAAAAGAGTGATTGGAAAGGGTTCACGCGCCTACAAATCTATTGGCTCTCGAGAAATTTCTCGGTCGTTTTGTTACCAATACTTTTAAGCTTGACCAAACCTCGAATCGTAAACTTGCGATAAAAGATAAATTGTAAGAAGGATGGATGGATTTAGAGATCGTCTACAAAGGAAGAACTAAAGTGGATGGATCTTGAGGAAAAGAAACTTGCACTTTATTAACACGTTGCGTAAGGCACTCTGCTCGCTCAACGTATTTTTGAGCGCTCTAAAGAAAAATATCATGCATATATATGCACTTTTTAAATACATTTATAAACTATTCTTAAATATTATTATTTTAACTATTGTTTATTATATAATTAAATCGATAAATTATTCTTTATTTGAATAACGTTTCAGAGTATGAAATCCGGTGAAGCATTCTTTTTTGTACAATTTTTATTTCTTATTTCTTTTCTTCCTATTATTGCTTGTCGACTCGAAAAAAACATTAAAACATTAAAAATGTGTTAAGATGCGAACTTCGTGGAGAAAAGAGAAAGAAGGATATCTCTCATCCCCAAAGATGAAAGCGATTTACCGCTCGACAGATCACGCAATTTTCGAGACTGTGTCTGCAAGTCAAAGCATTTCGAAATTTCGAAATTACGTATTGAAAGAATCAAATGATAACGCAATCGTGTCATCGTTTATTCTTATTTTTTTATTACCAATCGTTCGAAATTGATTTTATAGAAACAAATGTTAATATTGTTCGCCTCTGATCAGGCAGAAACGATCAAGGATTCGCCCATACACGTCCAAATCGCGGTTTCAAATCTCTCGTGACCCCGTGCACTTTCTCACGTACACGGAGAAAATGGCGAGGAAAATAGGAGATTTTATCCGAGCACAATACCGCGAACATGGCGTAGAAAATTTCTCTAAATTACAACAAGATTCGCACATTTTAAAATCATCCATTTCCAGTTCCAGTCGCATTTGTTTTCTTCCAATTCGAATCGATTTTGTCGATGAACGACACCGATTCGAGGCTGGCAAATTGCAATAAAAGCAAAAAAAAGAAAAACGTGAATACACGACGTGAAAATATCAGATAAGGTCATGGATAGTGGAACAGAATTCTACTTAATGTTCGATATCTAAAATTTGTAAAGTCTTTGTGTCTGAAAATTATCTTATTCATCTTCTTACGTTACTTTATGAAGAGACTCGAAAGACAAGAACGAAGGACGGTGTCCAAGAAATATTGGACGCATGTTCTAGCAATGGAAGAGAAGAAAGACCAGTTTGATCCTCCAGATCAGACGAGAAACTATGTATTTCTGTTTCTATTTATTGTAAACGAGATCTCGTTCAAGAAAAACAACAATTTTCGTGTATTCATTTCAGTTGCCAATTTGGACAGATTTTTCTTCCAAGTTGGAGGATTATTAATATCACGTTTAATATGTAATCAAGAGTTAAATTGGATTGTATCCAACCGATGCTCGCCCTGTTGCATCGAATTAAGGGAGAACAGTGAGAATCGCAGCAACAGGCGATCAGACTCTTCGCGTTTCTAACGAACATCGCCTCCAATCGACCATCAATCTCTTTCTTTCTCGAAGAGAACGAATAGATAGAATTCTAGAAGAAATTTCCAATTTCTGTTTCTTCCTTGTATAAGATAATCCTTGGAAAATAATATTAGATCGACTTGATGATTGATTTATGATCAAGAAATTAGGATCCATTTCAAGGACAAAATCTCTTCACCCTCGAATCTCAGCTATTCGAGCCACACATTTCTCTCTCCTCGATTCTCCAAGGCAAATGAAACCGTCAACCCTTTTCAAACCACTCTCGCACAATCCAACTACTGCGCCATTTCTTGCCTTCCGTCCAGGACTAAGCTTCAAATTTGGAGAATTTAGAGAAATCCCTTCTACACGCCTTCGACCCTGTTCGTTCATATTTCCACCCCTCTTTCTGCACACACGTGCATTAAAGGGTTCCTCGCGATCCTTTTCCCTTGTGAAGATTCAAGACATCCCCTCCTCCCTGCTTGCCACTCATCAGCTCTGAAATTAAATCACGATCAGCTAATTGCTTCGTTTGAAAAAGAGATTTGGAGAGATTATTGAGAAGCTGATGAGTTTTGGTATGGAGTATATGAGATTATAAATTTTGGAAAACTTTTGTTGATTATTTATCAATGATTGAAATTTTTATATTCGATTGTTGTGATTTTTTTTTTTCTTTTCCATGACAATGAAACACCAAGAAATATTGTGATCGTGAATTGGACGAGTTCATGGCAATTTCTCGAGTTATTTATTCGTCGGTTTGCTTCGATCGATGTTTCAGAACGAAATTTTGAAAACCAGCAATTTTGACACTGGTAATAAAAAAGTAAAATATGTCGAAAATGGTGGCTTCTTTTGATCTTGCATCCTTGTTATCTTTGTTATAAATGAACACGGTTTAGAGTTGGCTGGAAAAAAACGAAATTATTTTTATCATTTAGATTGAATTTTTATTAATGTGGAATTAAAAGGACAATTTTGTGATGGAGTAACTTTTTTTTTGTAAAAAAGAAAAATTCCGGTCGCGTTGAAATTATATTTGGAACTTTTTTTTTTTTTTTTTAATTATTTCTCGGTGAAAGTATTTGCTCGTTCATTCAACGAATGCATTTTGTGTTTACACTAAAACTATTATAGCGAGAGTATTTTTATAAATTTAATCATCGAATATAAAAATTGGAATTTAATGAGAGAAAATTGGGTACGAGATTGCAACTCTTGTTATCGGTAGTTGCGTAAAAGTGTTTGCGTGTTCATATTGAGCATTACGCAAAATTTAGAATTATTTTCATAAATTTCATTTGTTTGTCGTTTCACAGAACGGAAAATAAAAAAGAAATTTAACAAGAGAAGCCGAAAAATTAGAGCGTTTGCAGATGCAATTACAACTCGATGTTGGAGAGAGGGATTTAAATATAGGCAGATAAGGTCTTGAGGGCTTAATCTCAATCAAGAATATGTCAATGTGTCACTCGGTCCCTGAAGAAACTAGCTGCAATGCATATCCCTCGAAATGTCGAGGAATATTGTTCCACAGGGACGTGACTTACACTTGAAATATTTATATTTAGAACGAAGAGTTAATATAAAAAAACGGAAAAATTAAAATTTAATTTCAACGTTGTTTGATTTAATTATTTTAAAATAATTCAGTTTCAAAAGTAGAGAAACTGTAATTAATTATAATTTCTTTTTTCATCTGTTTAAAATTATTACATTTACACAAGTTAATAATTTAATTATTTTTTTTCAAGTTCTAAAATTCTATTTAAAACAACAGAATATAATATCTAAAAATCATTTTCCATTATTGCTATTTCCAAGATTTTAATTGAAACGGAGAGTTCTATAAATAATTCCCCGTTCCAGGAATTTCCATTTAAAACAGAATTTTATAAATTTTATAAATAACAAATTAATTTTCATGTTTCAAAATTCCAATTCCACTCTATAAAATCCTATTTAAAACACTTTTAAATTCTAATAATAATAATAATAATAATATTATCCGTATTATTACCTACACGAAAAACAGAGAAATTTCTATAAATACAATTTTCCACGTTACCACTCCAAACATATAAAACAGAAATATTTCCATAAATATAATTTTCCACTCCAATATAAAACAGAGAATTCTACAAATAATTTTCTAACGGTGTGTACGTTCGATAAGAAATTTCCCAGCCAATTTATCGTCCCCCAGCGAAGGACAGAAAAAAAAAAAAAAATAAGGGGCAGACACGAACGATATTTCTGAATGAACCGAGAGGGAGGGAGGAGGGCAGAGAGAGGTTCATTCATCATCTCGCCCCTAGGCTCGCGTTCTTCTTCTTCTTCGTTTACCCGACAAATCATCCTTCGTGCTGGAAAGAGTATATATACGTATGTACAAAGTGCATAATTCAGTGGATCGGAATTGGCCGCCGTTGTACGAAGGGATATGCGTTCGTTATTTAAACGCTGTCATTTAACGGTGAATTATTCACGAGCGTGTGCTATGGCTCGACAAAGAAATACCCACTTTCGGAATTTAAAATTGGCGGGTGAAGGCGATTCCTGTGGAAAATTGTTTGTCGATATGCGGCCATCGAACACCTGGCATCGTGTGAAACAAACCCGTGCCAGTCAACCGTTCCACATTATCTTCTATTTCCGCCACTAAAGGAAGGAGGATTTGCACGATGAAATTTCGAGATTACGAAATCGATATCGATATTTCGATCGAGGATCGACACGATGCAGATGCCTTCTTTAGGGATATGTTAACCGAACGAATAACCAGATGGCGCGACGAGCGCCTGGATTATCTCTAACCTGTACGCCTTCTGGGTCACGTCTCAAAGTCTTTATTATATATTGGATTATGCAGAGTGGGTCGTGTACGATATTTAAATTAATCTATAAAATTAGAAGTTTCGTTCGAATACGTTCATCGATACGATTTTGGCCAACAAAATGTGACACGTAAAGAATAATAAAACATTAACGAAACACGAGAAAGTGTACTAGTGGAATTATACAATTATTTAATTTCGTTTGTCTCGTTCGGTTGCTTTTTGATCGACAAACCGCGATACGCAAAGAATAATAAGATATTTTACGGCAAATCAAAACACAAGTGACGGAAAGTGCACTAATCTGGAAATTATTGTAGAGAGGCATGCCAGAAACGTATCCCTTTGTTTCATTCGGTCTAAAATGATCCAATCACGACTCGGCTAATAGACAACTTCGAACTCGTACGAAGTTCGACAAACTAGGATGAAAAGTTTAATCGAGTTCTAAGGTAGTTGCGGAATCCAAAACTTGTTGAGATTTCGCATAAAATATCAACTTTTGCGCAACACATATTTCTATTATTCACTATTCTCAAGATTCCTGTTCGATCGTTTAACGTTTTCTGCTCCACTTGTCTCGCTATTTGTTGATTTAATCCACTTACGATTCCTCCATCTTTCCTCTCGCTCGATCACTAACATCGAACCATTCGTATCTCGTATTCTCTCGATATGAAAAACCGAGAGAATCGAATATATATATATCCTCTTGGACAAATATTCCGTATTTGCAAGCTATGATTATTCTTTTTTAGCTCCATATACCTTGTTATAAATAGCCGAGTTTTCGTTACAACAGATGAATACAAATATTGGTCCTTTTAAATCATTTTATTTTTCTGCTATATTACTTCATCTCTGACTTTTTCAAAATTGGCTAGACAAATATCCAACGTTTATCCCAATGAAAGTTGAATTTTAAAGAAACTTTGAACTTCTTCTTCAGTCATGAAATTTTCGATAACAATTATATTTTTTTGTCACACGATGTTATTTTTATCGTCACATTTTTTTATTTCTATCGTCTCATTGTCGATAAATATTCAAAAACAGAAGGGGAAGAATTTTCATAATTTCGTCGATCGGAAGACCTCAATAGGATAATTATGATTAACTATGACCACGGGAAGTAAATCTCTGGACTTTTGCCTATTGGCAACGACGAAAACGGCAGTGATTCCTTCCATCTCAAGAAGTCCTTGTTCCGGTAGAGCGAGCAAGCGAGGGAGAAGCCAACATCTGTGATAGAAGCGAGGAACAAAAGCGGAATCTTGCGATCCTGCGGTCGCTTCGTTAAGGATTGGCACTTCTCTCAGCGTTGCTTATTCATTCGATTTGACAAACGTGCTTGGAAATGTCTACAATGCGATTGTTTCACGTGAGAGACGTGCATCTTGTTGAAATTGTTTAAACGTTTCGACGAGAGAAATCATTGTATTTCACGTTATATTTCTAACGAAAAAAATTCCGTTTGAATATCGTTGCAATATTTGATTTTTATTTGAAATTCTGTTCTCAGCTTTTTTTTTTTGGTTTACGGAGTAGTATACGAAAAGACGAAGGAAGAAAGAATTTTATCGAGACGAGAAATCGAAACTTTCCCAAGTTTGCTCCTCGAGCCTAATTTTCAACTTTCACGGAACTGGTCAAAGAACCGCTTGTTCCGCTCGAATCGTCTATATCCTCTTGGTTCGCTTCATCAGCGACTCGAACGTCCAGAGATCTCGTTAATGACATCGTTCGTAGCCCTGTTCCTTCGATCAGACTATTAGCTTCTAACGAATGGTCGAATTGCGCCAGTCCACCTCTCCGTTGACCTCTCTGTTCGATCGTCCTTAATCGATCCTTATCGCGCTCCATAGCCTCCCACTATTCGCCCCCCGAAACTCGATACTTGGGCCAACTCTCTTCGACAATATCTCCGTTGATATGAACCTATCGTGATTGAACTTGGCAATTATTCGACGTATTTCGCTCGCCGTTTCAAGCGTTTTTAAATTATTGATAATCGAAAAGTTTCTTGCAGATATTATTTTATTTATTTATTCGTGGCAGTAAAAGTGAAATGAAAAAAGAGGAAGAGAGAGAAACAGGGAGATACGAAAAATAATACGCATAAAAGGTTTTCGTGTGATTGGAATCCGTGGCAAGCGACCCCGGGCCGGGGTTCACACGCCTTTCGCCAAGGCTTCTCTTTGCCTTCTTCCGTTACTGTTCCTTTTTACTTGATATTGGAAGTGTATAACGATTGGAATACGAAAATACATACGAATCAACGTGATCTTTATTAGTTTAACCGAATTAAAACTGAATCCTTTCTTGCTTTTCTATATACTTAATGGTTTGAATCGTTAGAAATGTTTAAAAATGGGACGATCAAGGCAGCCGATTCGATTCGAATTCAAAGTTTTCGTAAATGCAATTCAAAGGAGAAAAAGTCATGGAATTGAGCTAGCAAACACGCAGGAAGATCACATCACGCCTTAGTTCCGATAGATTCGAACTGATTCGAAACTATACTTTTACCTCGATACAGCTCCAACACTCGGCGTTTATTTTTCTTTCGTGCTTTGGCTGGCTTCTCGTCGTTCTCGCGAGCGGAGGATCATCTCTTGTTCAAGGAGAAAGCTTTCCCGAGGAGGGAGATCCGGAATCCAACTGTCACGCTTAGAATGGGGTATCGGAATACCTTTCCATCTTTCAACGTCTGTGATTTTCAATTTTATTTCACCGCTGAAACTTTGTTCCTCCCCATTTTGCGCGAAACCATTTCGAATCATTTTTATTGAATTTTATTCATGGAATTCGAATCTTTTATCTAATGATAAATGCATGCCACTTGTAATACAATTCAAGATACAAATATTTCTAGAGATTTCCTCTCCCTCTCGTCGTCTATCTGTTCTTTTATTCATACGATAAAAATTTGTTGTCTTTTCTTGTCAAATCTTTTTCGATTCGAATTGAATTTTTTCTTTATACGTTTTTTAAAAATACTATTAAAAATAGAAAAGTTTCGGACGAAATTGACGAACGTTCTTTTTTCGCAGAAAAATATACCCTTTCATATCATTCTATTTTGAACTTTCTTTCTCTTTGTCCTGATTGATGAGCCATGGATACCATTTTTCTATCGTAATGAAGAATCCATGAAAACCAAAAAAAGAAAAAAAACGAATAACAACGAACGATGCGCGATCGATGCAATTTCTCGTTTCCATTTTTCTATTCTTGCAGTTTCGATTAAAATTTCTGTAAAGAGCCAATCTAACCGAAAATATACACACATATATAAATATTGAGGGAAGACAGAAATATTTGCTGTGAGATAATGTATCGAGATAATGTATCGTATACGTGTGACAGGTGGTAAATCAGTCTATTTGATATGTTCGATGAAACTTGGTTGTTTGGCCAAGTGTTATTGTGATGTTTTATGAAGACATAGGGGAGAGACACGAAGAGAGGGGAGAGTGATTTATTGGCGAGATATTGTAACACAAACGGGACGGTAATGGCCGTGTAACAGGCTGTCCAGAGTGACGTTGATACAAACAGTTTATAATTCGGTCATCGAGACCATTGGAAACCGGTACCCTATTAATTTCACCTAGGTACCCACGCTTAACCGTTTAATCTTATTCTAATCCCTCGTAGCGTATAAACGATCGCTTTACAAAATGAAGCTGCAATGTATATTGGGTTTGCAATTAATTTTGCGCGTTAAATTTAAGAGAAATTTGATAATTATTCGCAAAAAAGGTATCGTTTCTCGATTTTGATGATTTTTTTTTTTTTTAATATATCGCTGAAATCATCGAAGATATTTTATTCGTTCGAAAAGTTGTATTCTTTGAAGGTTAGTTTATAGCTACAGACAATTATAATGGGAGAATTACATTGGTTAAATTTTTAATCTGATTAATTTATTCGAAATTAAATTCGGAATTAATATAAATTAATCGATTATTTCGAACAAAAATTTATTTTCCAACTTCGTTGTATTAGTTTGAATTAGGTTAATTGTTAAATGAAAGCTTGGATCATTTTAAAAAATATCGAAAAGCTTTTAAAAAATATCGAAATTGAATGGGTAGTGTATTTTTATAAAGGTTTGCAAAAATTTATTAATCAATTTCTAACTTTTTCAGGTTAATAACTTTTTATAATAAACGACAATTGTCAAATAAAAATTTCGCAACGATGCAGCAACCTTGAAAAATATATTGAAAAATCATCGAGATCGAAGGCTATCTTTTTTATAAACGTTTATCAAGAATCTTTTTTTATTTTTTTTTTTGAAATAACGGGCAGAGAACGTTTACCAAAAATAATAAACGAAGAACGGTAGAGACGAGAGCAATGATTGAAAATAATTTCGATTCGAGAGCAAATAACTCTCGATAAGGGGCAAGTAAAGTTGTGTACGTGTAATATCGAAGCCAATGAATGTATAATGAAGTTCTTGTTTAGATCCGCGATGAGGTATATTAATAGGATTTCACGAGGCGAAAATTCCATCGGGATGGAAAAACAGCGACGAGATAACAATTGAATACGATTAAACGGGGCAATTTCAAACGATTATGAGGGTAAAATTACTCGACCATGATTTTATGAAAGCACATCGAGTTTATAATACTAATAACGCGCCGGTTTTTCAACTCGTTATTCATTGTAAATAGAGTTGGAGTATAAATCGTGTGTGGTGAAGGAAAATAGAACACGCGCAAGAATAAGTTGGTCAGATTTGCTTGGTTCTTTTTTTTCATTTGGATTCGTGCCATTCAATTATAATTTTAATGATGAAGAGTAATTTAAGTTTCGATGAAACGATGAAAGAAGTGGTATAAATCAAGCGTTGATCGGACGTTCCATAACTTTTAATTCTAATTATAATTTTAACGATTGTTATATCATTTTTCATTTATTTATTGTCGGGCAGGAACGGTTATTGTTCGAGTTATCTGTCAGATAAAAGAAAAGGATCTCGTTTCCTTGATGAAAATAAGGGAGAAATAACTTCAGCTCCAATTGCGAGAGAATTTCTTTCTTTCGTTTTCCTCTTCCAAGCTATGTATCATCGAGGCAGAGAATAAGAAAAGAATTCGAAATTGTAAAAATAATATTCAAATATTTGTTTCTCCAATATTATTCCATTTCATATCGAGTTTTATATATATGTATATTATAGAAAATAAGAAATCCAGAATTGAAATATTAATATTGCCATTTAAAATAATATCTCAACATCTCCTTTTCCCAATACTATCAATCATTTCCTCATAAATTATAAATCATAAATTATGTATATCGCACAAAATAACAAATCCAGAATTCAAATATTTCTTCAAATTCCAACATCCTTCTAAGAATAATATTCCAGCATCCATCTTTTCCAAACATGACTTCACAAATTATAAATATGTGCATACATTATACAAAATAACAAACCTAGAATTCCAATTACTACCACTAATTACTTCCTCCTAAATTATAAACATCGCACAAAAGCATATAACAAATCCACAATTCACATATTAATATTAATACTTAAAACTATCCTTAATCCTTCTAAGAATGAAATTCCTTTTTCAACGCACTTCGTCACTTCATCACAAATTATAAACACATACATCGAATTCACAATATTCACAATATTCAATTCCTAAAATATCCTTTTAAAAAATTCAATCTCCTCCCACAATTACGTGACAAAATTTCACGCATTTTAAATAATATCTCCTTAAAAAAATGGTGTACTACATGTCGACGAAAACGTCAACAGATAACGTCATCCGTACGAAGAGTAATTTCACGGATCGTAAACTGTGACGACAGTGAAGAACCCCGTACTCACTCGTTTTTTTTCTCGCGGCACTCTTTCACGCCGAAACGCGGGGGATGATGACGAAGCGAGGCGCGTGTCGGCGCCGTTAACTCGGAGAGGAGGGGATGGAGCAGGGAGTCGAGTCGAGGAACGCGCGATTCTTGCTAATTGCGCGAGTTAACTCGAATTAAGCGGCCGTTGAGCCGTTTCCATAAATTTCGGGCCAAGTTTGGACCGTAATTCCGCGCGTTAAAAGCAATCATCATTGGTACTGAGCTGTGGCCAAACCAGAAACGAAAATTATCACTTAATTGTAAACAATTGACCGTTGGAAAATTTACAATAGGCTATTTCTTTTAAAAATAAATTTGTCTATTAAATCTGGGCAGAAAATAATTTTAATGTGTAGCGGTAATCGAATCCTTTCCTTGTTATAATTCTTTTTCTAAGTTTCTCTGATTTTGTTGATCTTCTTCTTTTATTTTAAATAATACAGGAAGTAGTCGGAATGGAGAGGATATATGATTCCTGCGAAAGATTAATAGATATTTATATCGTTTTTTATGATAAAAGGCAACAAGAAACAAAAATATTCTGCTTTTCACAAGATGGAAAGGATGGAATCGTTGATACTTGAATAATATATATATCCAAATAGTTTGGAAAATAATTGTATCCAGAGATTCGAATTGAATACGCTTTGAAGAAAGAGAGAGATCTTCTTTCTTCAAAACTATTTTTGAATATATTTTCCTCTCCCCTATCATACAACCTTGCACACAATGCTATCTTTCGAAATTCTCGGATACCCTTTTCGGTTTATTCCCTTTTTATATTCATTTTTCAGGAAAACAAAAGCACGGTTTTGGAGGCATTAATGGAGGATTGCAGCGAGCAGAAGAATAATCCAAGCGCCATCATCGAGATAAATCATTAGCAAGAGCTGAGGGATAATTGTAAACCTTTTTAATGGCCATTAAGCCTTCGTTGATGATAAACGATACTGATCGAGCATCGAGTATCGAATATACGCAAAAAATTACGAGAGATTGGAACGATTGGAATTTGACTGGATCTCGACTGAGAATTTAATGAAATCGGTTATAAAAATTCGAGACAAAGAAAATTTATTATGATTTATATGAATTATAATATGAAAATATATAAAAGAATAAAAAGACGAAAGGAGATTAATTCGAATAATTCGATTCTGTTCAGCTTTGGAATCAGAGTTGGAATTTAATTAATATTATATTTTTATAAATCATACCTAAGATTGGATGACTCGAATAATGAAAATTTATTGAAATCGGAGTTGGAAACAATTCCAAGTAAAATATATTCTATAATATCCAATATTTAATTCACGTAAATTATATTAATATTAGGTTGAATTATTCGATTTTATCTCGATAAAGGAATCATTGAAGTGAAAATTGGAAAAAATTTGGAATAAAGTTGGGAAAAAAATATTGGACGTTTAAAATATTTCGATTCGACAGTGATATCGATGACACGTGAAGAAAAGTGACAAAAAAATCCGTGGATCTCGAGTGAAAATTCGAGAAAGATTACAGAAAGATCGGATTGCCTGTGTGAAATAATCCTTGGTACTTTGGAATAATGAGGATCGCTGGGAAAGGGCTGAATCGAACAAGGGCTGCCCTATTCCGTTATTCCGCGAAGAAACATGATTCAGGATTACGTAAGGCACGATAATGAACGGTGATCGAGAGCTTGTCTCCGATGATTATGGATGCTCTCGTTTGTGAAACAGCGCACGCGGGACGTGGTTAATAGTTCCTATCAATCGATTGTGTAATGGATTGATTGTGCAGTTATATAAATTAATATCGTTACGCGAAAGCGGTTGGAGTAAAAGTGGAACGATGCTTTGTAAGAAAAATGATTTTTGTAGAAACGTGTAACAATAAATTTTGTGACTTTTTCTTTTTATCGCGATAATTATTAAACGGGTGATTGTGAAACGGATTAATTCGATCCAAAATTATATATGGATACGTTGTTGTTAAATTGGATTAGAAGAGCTCTTGGCACGCGAATCCTTCTCAACGGGCTAGCTTTATCGCGTGGCTGAATGAAATACGAGCCATAATGGCACACTATGCCATGCCACTGTTAGGTTAGCTCGGCTTCGCCCGTAATAATCTTTATCGTTAATTCTAGACCAGATGTACGCTCCCCCTACCACCCATCAACTTCCTTCTTCCTCGTGCTTTCAACGTACTTCGATCAAGTCTGAATCGATCTAACCTAACCTCTTTCTTGAATAGGACGTCTTAAGACACGTTCAACTCTGTCGGATAATTAGAGAGTGAATTGACCAGCAGCCAGTAACAGTTCGAATTATATTTTCGGAAAGTGAAATTCCAATTCATTCGAATCGCTTCTAAAATTTTTTATAAAATATCTATCTGAATGTAGATAATTAATTAGCAAATTTATCGAAAGTTATCGACGAATCTGGTGAAAAAAATCGTATAAAGTGAAATTCAAATCCCTGATCATTTTCTAATCCCTGAATGTTCACCGAGGCGAGCATCGAACGATGAATTTCGACCGAGAGCAGAAATTTCTACGAAGCTACGAGCAGATATTCGGGGGAATCGAAGTGGGGAATCGATACGCGCAACACGGTTGGTTACGCGCCACGAATTCTGCAAGAGGAGACGGGACCGGAGGAGGGAAGGGCGAATATGGAAGTTGAGTAAGGGGGAGACGAGGAGGGGGGTGTGAATGGAGTCCAAGCTGAAGAACGCAAGGTACGCATTGATTCTGCGGACCAGTGGCTTGTTACAGCTCTTCGCCCTTGTAAATTAAGCTCTATTATTATCTCAAGCATCCCCGGCTTGCCGGAATTTCAAGCTCGATGCGTGGATCGAGTGCCTCGGTGCGCATCGTCCTCTCCCCCCCTATTTTCCTATTTTAAACTTTAAAAATTCAATTCAACTCGTATTTTTTTTTCGAATATTATCGTTCGTTTTTTTTCTCTTTTAATTATCGTCCGTTTCTTTTTCTCGCAGAATTGCTCGAATATATATCTTTTTTTTTTAATTAAGAAATTGGTTCTTTGTCCGAAGCTTTCGTGAACATTTTTTTCACGGATAAGGAGAATTCAGGGGCTTGAAAAGTTAAATTGGATTAAAGAGATTTCGAAATTAGGAGTGGCGAAAGAAAACTTTGTTCGAAAGAAAAGTTTTTCTTCCTCTCTCACCTTTTTAACTATTTTCTTTTTTTTTTTTTTTTTTTTTTGAGAAATTCTTGTCGAGAAGTATATATGAATAGATGCATCAAAAAACATGGAACGAAAGAAGATCGAAAATTATCTCCACTTTCTTAAATGATATTCGCTCGAGCATTTTTATCCCTCTTCCATCTCCCATATTTTTTCATCCAGCACGATCCATTTACCATTACCGTTTCTTTCATCGAAATCCTTTCGCAAATTTCTTCTTTTTAAAGCTCGATATCCTTTGCATTAATCTCATCGTCATCCAACTCATCCTTTAATCCCTTAACGCCTTTGAACTTCGTAAGCCTTATTCGTGGAACCATCGTGTTTAAAGTAATCACCCATCAATCCACGCTTGTCATTGTCAACACGATTTCTAGTTTAATTTCATGATCTTTTCCAAGATATTCCTCTTCACGTTCGGAAAAAAAAAATGTTGAACATATTTTCAAAATTCATTTTCGATTTTACGAGAATTGAAAAAAAACTTCTCTCCATGATTTCGCAGTGTATTTATTCGGTAATTAAAATAAATCATCTTTCGTGAAAATATTCTTCGTCTCTTTTACGTAACACGTGATTCCTTTCCTAATTATCAAAGAAGCTTTAAACTTTAAATCCTTCGTATCTCGTTTTATTCTCGTGTATATTTTTCTTTATGCCAGTAGTTTTCAACTTCTTCATGAAGTAAAATTCTTTTTCTCGAATTAATCTTTTAATGAAAATCAAATTATTTTATTTCACATAAATTTGAGGTATAACAGGAAACCTGTATTAATACAGGATTTTATTAAAATATTAGATTCTCTATTCGAAAAAATAACGAAGCCAATATCTAATAAATTTTAAATTATCCTACAGGATCGAAATAATGGTATACGTTATTGAAAATAAAATTTGTACGATAAATTTTATGCAATATCATCCAAGTCTCGTTAATGATAATCACTGGTTGAGAACCTCTGTCACAATTGATTATATACATAGAATCTATTATCCAATATTTCATCTCGTTCGTCGTTAAAATACGACGATCTTCCTCCTTCTATCCACTCTTCAACTTAAAACGAGAAACAATCGCAATACAAAAGAAAGTTTATTTTATGGTCGATGCATATTTCACGTGACTTCGTACGATCCGTTAGATTTGCATGCATTTTTAACGACAGGGCGCGTATACAATACCGGTGTGTAATTTCGCTAATGGAAACACGTATAAATTCACGATGTAATGCGGCGTCGTTATAATTTTGATGACGCGATGCAATTCAATTTAGGTTATTTAGGTTTATACTTAGGCGCCCTCTGTATCAATTATTGGAGATCTAACGTAAAGTGAATAGCAATGCTATTCAAGTATATATAATAACAAGATCTCATTTCGCATGGATTCGTGAATGCATCACGTACATTATACCGTTATAAATTAACGATAGGAATTTGTGTGATGGCGTCAACAAATGGACGAAATGACAGATGATTAATGGAATATGGATTTGAATAATTACTTCGATGTAATCGATCATTTATTTGTTTATTCGTTCGGATTATTATAATTATCGTTATCGTAATATCAAGACCAAAATATACGAATAAAATAAGAACGAAGAACGATAAAGATTCAAGGGACACCGTGGCTTGAGGGATAAAGGCCTGGCTTTTGAATCGAAAGATCGTGAGTTCAAATCTCGCTTGGATGGTTCGTCATTTTTTCCTCGATTTCTAATCATTTATTTGTTACAAATGAAATTAAAATTTCGATTTTTAATTAAAACCATTAAATGTCGTCATGTATCGATCCTTTATATAATCCCCTTTTTCTTTCCATCATCTATCCCGTTTCTACACTTAATTTATCTTAATTGTAAAATCACATCGAGATCGCGAAACGAGAATTAGTCTCGATTCTCTCAATTAAGAACTCGAAGCTAGTTAACCAAAGAGGGGATCTATCTCTCTCCCCTCCTCTTACCCTAAGATATCTCTCAAACAAGATTTGTTAAACTATCAAAAGTTGGAGATCGACGAAGATCGTGGTATATAACAATTATAATATCTCTCTCTCTCTCTCTCACATGCTGAAAGGGTTTAATTTGCTACAAAGTCAGCTTTTCTCTCTTTCTCTGTCTCTCTCTCTCTATATATATATATATAAATTTGATTCCAAAATATTAAATCGAACGAAGATCCGTTGTGTTGCGAGCGGGAACTTGGAAAAGAGGAAACTAATATATATTCGCGTTAAATCTTTCTCGATCGGATTCGAGTTTCGTGAGATGAGAGAGAGATAGATATTATATATGAAGATTATTAATATCTTGGAAACCTAAATTCCAAGTGAAGTGTACGGTGAAATTTCGATCGAGCATCGTTCACTTGGCCAACTCCAACAACTACTCGAGCTAATTCCTCTCCCTCGATTTTCCAAACATGTTTGATCCTCGCTTATTAATCCGATAATAAGAATCTGATCGAAAATGAGGGATGGAAGAGAAGAACGAGCGAGAGAGCGATTCACGAGATTATTAGAGAGAAATTTCGAGCCGCGATTAGATATTAGATAGAAATTCGTCGTAAAGTTTCTAGGAATTATAATTAACCATGGTGCAGAAATTGGAAATAAAATCGATATCGTTGGAAATTGTTGACGTTCCTGGAATTTTTTCCAAAGATATTCCGTCATTCGAGGACATCGTTGTCCTATTCTACGATGATTTGTAAAGGAACAATGGCGGTTGCCCGAACAATAAAGTCTTCTTCTACCGATCGTAGATGGTTAGATGGTATTGCGCAAGATTCAGATAAGAAGGTATGACAGAACAGAGTTGAAGCTTGCGACAAGATAGAAGAAACGGTTGGTGAAGCGGATGAATAATTCATTTTAACTCGAGGCCAAATTTTCTCAGTCAGAATTAACATTTGTGAAACTTTGTGTCTCTCAACATACTTTGCCTTTCACGATCGAGAAATATATATATAAATCAAAATTATCCTCTATCCATTTTCCATCAAACATGTCTAATCACGCTCAACGAATAAATTTTTCAATCCATTTTTCATTTACATTGTCCAATGGTTACAATTTATATTTGAATCAAGTGAAACATTTAAATAATGACAGAAATAATTCTCGAAAGGAAGGCAAATTGTAGGAACCGAGTTTCCCACTAATTGCGATATTTTCCAGTTTCCACGACGCGCAGCTCGACTTTTCAATTTCATTTAATCATCAATGTCGTGCAAAGATACCAATTTAACGGTTTCCGGTTTGGGGGAAATGGAGAACTTTCGCAAGGAATTCCTCGCGACAAACTTGCTCCTCCTATTAATAATTCAACATGGTTGTTCCGTCGAAGAATCTTTACCCCTTATAATTCTACATAAATATATATCGTGGATTTGAACTCGCTTCCTTTGTATTCCATTTCGTTCTATTTCGTGAAATACAAGAATACAAATATAAAAAATGTCCGTTTAAGCATCGATTATGTTAAAACAATAGACGAAAAAAAATTCATTTTTAAGGAGATTGCGACGATTGTTTCGTTTCTCTTCCTTTTTTTTTTCTCGTCGACAATAAAGCGTGCAGTGACGAGACGTGGATTGGCACGATGACTGTGCCGGCTGCAAATGCAAATCGGTTACACGATGTAAATCGGGCGAGCAACGCGAAAATAATGTCAACTGTGACTGATCGTGTCCATCGATCGATAATCGGATAAAGAGATATCACCACAAGTGTCACACGTCTAATATTTCATATGTACGGATACATATGTACGTATATACGCGGATATATTCAAAATTATTAATATCTGTACTCGCATCTGGTTGAAACGTTTGAATATATCTAGCTGCATGTATCTAAAATACGGTAGAAAAATCTCGTCGCGTAAAATGTGTAAAATTGTTTTTGCTTCCTTTTTTCTTTATATCTAGATTATTTGTGGAATAAAAGCACAAAAATAAGGAATTTAAATAATTTTTAAATTTTGTAAACAGACGGAGAGAGAAAGAAATAGAATATGAGGACGTGATTATGTTGAAAAATAAATAAATGTTAATTTTACGATTGAATAGGGAGAAATATGGAAGAAGTAATTGTATTGAAAATAAATAAGTAGTGAAAAATTTAAAAGTTGGAATAATTCTTGAATCATAGAGAGAGAATAAAAATATTGCGATATTATTACGTGATGAATAAACAGCAAAAATCGTCGATTTTATATTTCCTTGAGAGTTGCAATTGACACTGGATTTGAAACCAGTGATATAATAAAATGTTATATAACGTTACACGTTATATTTTTAAAGAGGATTTACAGTGGAGAGAAATAAGGGGTAAAAATTATTCACAGCGACGAATAAATTTTCGATATTAAACGATAAATTTTTCTTCTACGATGAATATCTCAAGAGGGAGCTTTTGAAACACTGGATTCTGTTCGATAATATTTAATATTTGCGGAAATATGGTGGTAGAACAATGATATAAATTTTTCGAAAATTTAAACGCGTTATTGATTTCGAAGAAATAGCTTAATCTCTCCAATACGAGGATTATATATAAATTATATATAAATTATGGGAATAATCCTTAAGAGGATATTCCTTACTTCCACGATTTAATAATTTCGATAATTAATATTATTTCAATATTATTAAATTTTAATCCTGATAATATAAAATATTGAAATTATTATAATACGATATAATATCGTATTAATAATAATTATTTAATAGCTTTTCGATAGAGAATCATTTCGATAGAAATTATATTTCGTTCCCAACATTGTTAAAGATTTTTCTCGTTAATTCGAATAAAGCATTCTCCTCTCTTTTAGCATTTCACTTTTGCAGTTATGCCATTGTTCTCAGACCATCGATATTCCCATTAAAGTTTCTTCCCTCTCTTCCCTGAACTTCAAAATATGCAGATTATTCTTCAACTCGTACTTACCAAACTCTTTATTTAAGCAAGAGTTAAAGCTTCCAGTAAATAAAAGCTCCCTTGTATTTTCTTACCTTATCGTAAGCTGGATGATGATAACGATAATGCACCTGGAAAAAAAAAATAATAATAATCGCTGTATTAATTATTATTACTATTAGAGCTACGATATTTTTACCACGATCATTCTACGATCATTCTCCATTTTCCAAGATAATTACGACCACTCTCTATCCTTCTCTATTTCTATAACACCAAATTAATACCAAATTTCACATCTTCTCCACTTACAAATGAATACAAATCCGCTAAATCTTCGATACTTTCATTAAAAGAAAAAAGAAAACCATCATTACCATAATCCCCACCACTCTGGAAAGGAGTGTTGGAGCATCTTCGCAAGATTTTTCTCGAGGAGCTTAAATTCATACGAAGGTCGTATTTCAAGAGCGAAGCCGCATCCACCCATCGACCCATCCACTTCAAATTCACCGAATCCCAACAGTAGCTACATCACTTTTCGCTTTGCAGAAACGGTTCGCGTCGCGCGCGTTTTCGCGCGGTCTCGAATCGAATTCCATCCACCAACAGGCCGCCCCTTTTATACACGAATAAATTTCTTTCTCTCTTTCCTCTTCCCGCCCGATAAACGTATCTCTATCACCCCTTTTCGAAAGGGGTACATATTTTTCCCCCCTCTTCGTTTTCTCTCTCCTTCTCTTTCTTTTCTTTTAGGAAAAAAAGCATTACACGGAATGGAATATTATATTAACGATCTCTCTCCTCCTCCTTTGAAAAGGAGCGCGTTGAAAAATTCAACCCGCTTGATTAATCTGTCGAGACGAGTTTATTTTTCCTTCTTTTCGTTCGGTTGAACACCTTCGATAAATTAAATCAAATATCGATAGATAGCGGGTTAATTTGAAGGTGAATCGGGGTTTTAATTATCGAAAATGTAAATATAAATCACGTTTAATGAAATTTCTGGTCTGGGGGACGGATTAATAAATGAGGGATGAATCGTTGAATTATCGGTTGGAAGGGTGGGGAGGGTAAGAAAGAAGGTTGAATGAGAAACTGATTTGCTGATTCGGTGGAACGATTATAGGGGGGAATTCACGTTGCGAGCTGGTGAATGGAAGGAGCGTGAGAGATTATGAAACGAACGAGGCAGGTTCGGTAACTGAACGAAATAAATTACGCTTGGGTATGGATATAATGGATGTGTGAAAACTTCATAAATTAGAGAGTGAAATTCGCGTGCGTATCTTTTAACTTCTCGTTTAATTAATAATTACAAGCGTACAACCAGAAAATGTGGAGATATCAAAATGTGAATGGATTTACGACGAAATTATTACGACGAAAGTATTAAATCCGACGATTATTCGACAAAGATTCACTTCACTTTTTTTTTTTAATATCCCTTTTCTTTTTTACTTTCCTTTTTTTCCTTCTTTTATATTTTAATTGTACAATTTACGCGATTAAAAAATTTCCTCGTCGATACTGCTTGATACTTTCCTTTTCATTTTCATCTTATTATTTACGATCAAGAAAATAATTTATTTTTATTATTATCTCGTCGAAAATTGCCTTTTTTCTCCTCCTCCTTTCTTTTTCCTATGTTACGAATCGATTCGTATTCTCGATCGATAGATTTCCCCCCAAAATTGCACGATTTTCTCCCTTCGAAGCAATTCGTTTCACCTCGTCGACAGATATTTTTCTTTTAATAAAAATTGTCCTCTTGTTCCTTTTTTCAAAATAATTCTTTCCTTCTTATTCTTTAAAAAAAAATTGCTCCATCTTTTAATAACCCTTTCACTTTTCCTTTTCCTTCTCTCCTCGCTCATATACACGGAATAGCTCGCCGTCTCCAACAAATTTCATCCCGTAAATTCGCGACGCGGCGAGGAAGGAATTGGGAAAATTCAATCCTTTCGTAACGCAGGACAATCCTAAAAGACCGGCGTTCAAACCTGGTCCACTTTATACCGCTGTAACCGAAAGATCGTGAAATCCACTGCAGTAAACGGTTGCTCGTCCCCTCGATATACACGCACGAATTCCTTTCTCGTCTTCTCTCCTCGAATTTTCGTCCGGCCGAGGCAATTTTCGGCGCAAAACCGATCCTCGAAACAATATTTCCTCGTCGAACGGCGTTCCATACGGCTGTTCGCACGATCGATTCCCGCTGGAAATACGGCCACGAATCGACACCGTTACGCGTCTGCCAAACCTGTGTCACCTCGAACAGCTCAAAGTGTCACCGGCCAATTTCGCGTTAATCGTTCGCAGCGAGGGAAAAGATTAGTTTCGCGTGGAAAGAAGAGTGAAAATACGGGGAAACTTAAGAACGGAACTCCTGCTCTTCGACTTTTCTTTTTTAGAGGAATTTTTTTGAAAATACGCTCCTTCTTCGCTGGAAACATATTTTATGCGTTGATCTTTCTTCTCTTTAAGGGTTATTATATTTTTGAGTTTGTTGGAGGATCGATTGTTCGCATCCGTCGAGACGAGAGATTGAAGAAATGTTGATTGTTAATTATCGATCTTTAAAATCATTAATCTTTTTAATAATAAAAGCGAGCAGCTCAAGTTCTTCGTGACGTATTAATTTTCTTGTGTTCAACGATACAGCGATTAATTCTTAATTATTATATAAAATTATACATAAAAACTTTTTCTATTATCGTATAATAATTTCAAGTTTTCAACATAAGGAAATAATTCTATGGCAATGAAAGGAAATATTTTCTATTATCTTTCTTATTATCGTAATTATTACGACTCTTATCATCAGAAATAATAAGATTGTAAAACGATTTGATCGAAATAAAGAATATACAACATAAAAAAGAATACATTTAATAAAGGAAACAAAGGAATAAAGCTATGCCACGCACAGATGTGAATCGTGTCGATGCCTTTGTTATACTGAACTCGCTACGTCGCGTTCACCTTCGAAACGAGCAAAACAAAAACAACGATCGCGTCCAATGACACCCAATTCACATGTAAATATACGAGATACGAGTCGCGCGTATTGTATATAAACTCGACATTTATTGAATAAAAGAAACAAATAATTTTGTACAGGGAATAAGAAAGAAGAAGAAATCGATCTTCTCGTTTTAATAATATCCTTCATGACCTCGTATAACGAAATAAGAAAATAATTCTAACCTCGTAACCGACACCGTTACGCGTCTGTCAAAGCGGCTTTCATCTCGAACAGCTCCAAGTGTCACCGGCCAATTTCGTGTTAATCGTTTGCACCGAGGGAAAAGATTCTTTCGATCGAAAATACATCGATAACTGAACTCCTGTGTTCCTCGGCATAAATCCGTCATCGCGACGATGGGATGGAAAATTTCGCAAAATTCAATCCCTTCGTAACCCGTTCAAAAGCCTCGTTATCTTCAATTTCCTTGAACAGGTTGACGCGGCAAACCTGGCTGTCGTTTCTCTTTATATAATAATTATCGATCGGTCGTGAGTTAAACGAACGGCCAGGGATCTGGCATCGTTGCCTTTGTTGCCTCCAGTTTCGCTTGGCGGGGTCGGATCAACCCGGTTGTCGAATGAATATTTATTTATTCGACGCACAGAGGAGGGGGGAAGTGGGAGAATTGATTCGATTGAGCGTTATCGAGCTCGCTCGATTTCAGTCGGAGGAGGGACGGTTAATCTCGTTCATCGAATTTATTTTTTCTTCTTTTCCGATTTGCGGCACTGGCTCCGTTATTTATTTTTTTTTTTTATTTCGAGATGAGTTTATATTCTATATACTCGTTCAAAGATAAAAATTTGAGGAATATATTTTGTTTCTTAAGGAGCAATGCTCGATTAGGTAACGTAATGTTCGAGTAATTTGTTAGAAAAGTGACAATACGAAAGAACGGAATGATAGAAACAGAGGAGATTTGTAAAAGCAACGATGATTTTTTCCTCTGATAATTCAATAAGTGCAAATTTTATGTTCTGCTTTTTTAATATTAAAGAGAGTGAGAATACAATTGTTTCTTGAGGGAAGGGGAGGACGAACGATTAAACTTCGATTAATAAAATATCGTCTCAATAAAATAAATTCTCAAGTAGCAAATATCAACGAAACGATTCGAACGATTTAAAAATTATGTACGAATATATAAATTATTTCCGCGTTCAGGAAAACCGATATTGCGTTTCCTCCAGCCCAATATTTCCGTTCCTTTTCCTTTCTTCCTATTTTTCACATTTTTTTCTTTTCTCCTATTTTTCCCATTTTTCTTCCTTTCCCCCTCCCTCCATTTTTCACGGATCGTTCCTTTGCGCCGAGGAAAGCCCAGTCCTCGTTAGCACAGGAAATATTAATTTTCCGCGGCGCGGAAGGAGCCCGTCCGCTTTGTGAACCCTGGTGAATAACAGCAGGCAGATACAGTTTCCGTTTTCGGATACGAGAACGCGTTTCAAGTCGTGCGCCGCAGATACAATCCTCGTTTCGTCGTCGAGACGTTCATAATTCGAGCAAATGACTCGTCGAACGCTTGCTTTCGAAGGCACGAGTGATCAAAGATTGCAAATTTTAACCTTCCACACGGATAGACGTCGTTGGCAATCTCGATGGAATTTAATCTTTTTCTAACGAAATTAATATTCTTTGAAGGAAGATACGGTGGATCGTAAAGGACAAACTGAGGATGAAAGAGAGAAGTCTTTTGGAAAAGTGAAAAAGAATGAACGAAATATAACGATATAATAATTTTAATAATATTTTCGATAACGGTTTTTAAATGGAAAAAGAATTTATCGAAAGAGAATTTTTCATTCGATATCGAATAAAAGAAGCTAAATTACTTGTTTCGTGGACCCAGAGATACGAAATATCATTTTATACTCGAGAAAAAGAGGAAAGATATCGATATATGAATTTTAAAAATTTTAACAATTTTTGAATTATTTTCAAATAAAAAAAAGAATCTATACACTATTTTAATTACTTATTATCACGCGAAGAGACCTAATTTAAAATCCATGTATCAAAACCACATATCGACCTCTCGTTCTACGAATCTAGAAACGCAATATCTGCGACAAGATATCTCCATTCGCTTTATATCTCGCAGAAAGGACAAAAAACACGAAATATACTTATGAATAAAATTTTAACAATTCTCATTTACGATATTTCGATGAAACAAGAAAAAATCTATGAAAAAATACCACCTCAGTTACTCGATCGATATCACAGAAACAAACCTAACCTATAAACTTAATCTAACCTAACTCTCCATGTGAAAACCACTCGACTTCTCGTTTTACTAGTCTCGAAACGCAATATCTACGGACAAGAAACCCCCATTCGCTTTATATCTCATAGAAAGAACGAAAAACTACAAAATATATACACGATGTACGAATAAAATTCTCATTTACAATATTTTGATAAAAAAAGAAGAAATTTATGAAAAAATACCATCTCAGTTACTCGATATCACAGGAACAAATCTAATCTAACTCTCCACATGAAAACCACTCGATTTCTCATTCTACTAGTCTCGAAACGCAATATCTGCGGACAAGAAAGCCCCATTCGCTTCATATCTCATAGAAAGAACAAAAAACTATGAAATAATACACGATGTACGAATAAAATTTACAATATTTTGATGAAAAAAGAAGAAATCTATGAAAAAATACCACCTCAATTACTCGATCGATATCATAGGAACAAACCTAACCTAACTCTCCACGTTAAAAGCACTCGATCTCTCATTCTACTAGTCTCGAAACGCAATATCTGCGGACAAGAAAGCCCCATTCGCTTCATATCTCATAGAAAGAACAAAAAACTATGAAATAATACGTTAATAAAACTACGGAATACTACGATGTACGAATAAAATTTACAGTATTTTGATGAAAAAAGAAGAAATCTATGAAAAAATATCACCTCGGTTACTCGATCGATATGACAGAAACAAACCTAACCTACAAACTTAACCTAACCTAACTCTCCACGTGAAAACCACTCGACCTCTCGTTCTACTAGTTTCGAAACGCAATATCTGCGGACAAGATAGACCGATTCACTTTATATCTTGCAGGGAGAACGACCAATATTCGGTAAACCGTGGTCTGAACGCTCACGAGGGTCCATTACGATCAAGAAGCGGCGGGCGGAAGGCAAACTTGGCGAGTTTGCCGAAGATGCCTTTTGCGTGGACCTCTCCCTGCCCTGTTCGTGTACAGCCTTCCCTTCACCGCAAAATCCCTCCTCCTTTGAAATATATTCCACGCTGACGTAGATTATCAATCCTTGTTTTGCGCGAATTTCACTCTAAGAGATATCGTCTGGGGAAATGTTGATGAGACTCGTCGGTTATGTTTGTTTGCTTATAATGTGATCCGTGTGGGTTGTGAAGGATGGAGTGATTTATGGAGTATTGTGAAGAAGTATATCACGATAACTCGGCTTGCAAATATTCTCAACAACAAATATATAATTATTTGTTGAGAAGACAAATTCACGCAAGTATATTTAAAAAAGAAATTTATCGTTTTTTTGATTTTTATTGAATTCTGTTTACGTTATCTTGTATTCCAAATTGTGTTCTCAGAGGAAACATGGATAAAACGTTGTACGAGGATTGGGACACGATCTTTGAATAATCTTAAAGTGATAAAGTTTTAAATAAAGTGACTAGTAACACGTTCTTATCTAGAATATATTTAAAGTTATATAAGGATAAAATGTTACAGAATAAACACTATTCGTACGTTTTCGTATCGAGTTATATACATTAGCAACAAATTAGAGACAAAAAGAAGTTGCACTTGTTAAATGATTTCGGAATAACGTTCCTGCGAATTCTCGAATAATTATGCAGTAGCATAATTTAATAGCGTAACTACTGAACTCTAATGAGCCTTCTAGGAAGCCGGCAGAGGAATTCATACCAAGGGAATTCTAGTAAATTCCTGCTTAATTATCCCATTCGTACGAATACACAAGCTGGTCTCACGCGGAGAATCACACCTCATTCGACCCATTCTTCACTCATTCCTTTCCTCGAAATGAGAAATAAAATCACGAAATAATATAAATTTAATCGGCACGATTTTCTCCTCTACCGAAATTCTTTTAATTTATAAATCAAAAATTTGAAAATCGATTATACTTTCGAAACATCCCCGAAGATGGATTTTCGAAGATGGAAAAATCAAGAGTGGAGCCAATTAAAAGCAAGGGGATTATTCCATTCGTTCGGAACGCGAACGATTATCAATCCTGGAAGAGGTTTGAAATTGCAACCACTTACATCCGTTCTAAGGATCCGTGAAAGGACATCGTCACCCTCTGGTGAATTTATTCAGTCAACGGGGAATGCTTGGAAAATGTTGCAACGCATCCATCGTGATCTCTGGAAAATCTTCTTATCGAGACATCGTAGGAGTATAAATCCTTGTAAATATTTGCGCAACATTCGTGCAACTTTCTCAACTTTTCACTTCGACTCCCAGCACTCGTACGAAACAGTGAAAATATGCAGTAGGATGTGTGAGTGAGAAGTAAGAAATAACTTTCTTAATAACTTTCACACGTTCGCTTTCTTTTCTTCAATTCAATCGCAACGATTATAAAAATGAAATTTTAACATACCTTTTGTTCTTTAAAACGCAACATTAAACATTACGAAATTTTCAAAAATTTCAAGAAATTAACTACTGCTAAAATAAAATATTTTTTCCAAAAATCGAAACGAAACAAATTTTCTCACGAACGTAAACATATTCGATTCAGGATAAATCTATCGAATTACTCGATTGTGGAGCGCACAACGAGATTTTTGAAAGTTTCGAGCGCGAGATAACGAGCCACGATTTCTCTTGATTCTAAAACAACGAGTGTGTTGCAGTTTTGGGAGTCGCAACGAGGTAACGTATGGTAATGTTCTCTCCGTGTCGCTCCTCCTGCCACCGAAAACTGTTGAAACATCGCCCTTTCTCCTCGCCTGCCTTCCTCGCCTCCACCGGCCGTGTATCACTGGATTTTTCATCTTCGCCCCGCCTCTTCGCCTCGTCCCAGCCCTTTCTTCTCCCGCATCCTTCATTACGTTTTATTCAACGTTTTAAAGCGTCTTAGCATTCGTACGACGATGAATCCAACTCTTCTCAAGTATACTTCTTTTTTTTTTATAAGAAGATGTCGATTTGAAAGAATTTGAGAGAAGAGTGCAATAAAATTTAATGAAATATCGAACTCTTGTGGCGTAGAGAAATCTAGTGGAAATTTGAATTTCGGATGAAATTTTTTGAAAACGATGTAGTTGAGAATGAAGGAATACAAATCGAACTTTTGTTCTGCCGAAAAGTATGTGTTCTCGACATTTTTTTTTTTTAGGAAATTTGAATTTGGGGGATTGAGATGTTTTGAAAAAGAAAAGCGATATATTTGAGGATAAATTTATAAAATTATAATTACGAATTAAACTGTTTTGATTTAGAAAATTTGAACTTGGGGTAAGATGTTTGAGAAAGGAAAGATATATTTGAGAATAAATTTATCAATCACCGTTAATGAATATAAACTCTTCTATAGAAATAAAGATGGCAATATTTGAATCGAATGAACAATATATACATTCACAAACTTTAACTGTTTATTCTCTTCCGTAGCGTAGAAAAGCGTGGAAATTTGAATTTGGGGAATTGAAGATGTTTGAAGAAAGCGATATAATGAATTTGATAAAATACAACATAATTCCACAGGGAAATATGAAAATTTGAATCGGGACAAGAACAAAGATATCGACGCGATTAAAAAAATAAATTTAGAATAACCAATGTTTATAAATTTTACGCTTATAAAACTTCTGAAACTCTTGAAATGATATCGAAAACATAATAGAATTAAAATTCAAATTTTGTCTCTCAATCTTATAAAGTTTCGCGTATAGAAAACGCCAAAGAATCACGTATTCTCAACTTTTCTCCCTTGTTCCTATTGATTGATACGAAATTCACAGAATTCGTATTTCGACCCTTTCCTCCCCGTTAACGGTCATAAAAAAAATACACGAAAGAGAATCGTATCCAAACTTTGAATTAATTTTCTTAAAAAAAAAAAAAATGAATTTCCCTTCGAATTCATTTTTTATTTTAAATTTCTCTCTGTATACTTTCAACGTCTGCTTAGACAAATATCTGCCTCTATGTATACATCAGGATGCGCGTGATGAATTGATTCTCCGTTTCGAAATACGTGCACGATAACGATGCCGGATCGAAGCGACGACGTTCCGTGCCGGCTGATGTTTGTCGCCTGCACGAAGCAACAACGAAGCCCTCCACGAATATCAATCAACGAGAAAACGTGGCCGATAACGAATTCGTTATTTTATCCCTGGAGAATTATTCCTATTTAAATTACGAGCTTTCTCTTTTCCAAAATATCGATCAAATTTTTGTCCCTGTTATTCATTCTGTAGTCGTCTTATCAAATTATTGAATTAATCCAAATTGAGTTGATATGTAAACTGTGCGACTGGTTTCCTTCCTTTCTTTTTTCGAGGAATTCTGCTCATGGTCACTGTGCATGGTTAAAAATTTCGAATAAAGTTACTTCAACTAATTATTTATTATAAAATTGTTGATTCGATAATCTCGAAATCGTTCGCCTCTGCAATTATTTCCGATTATATCATGTTTCAAAGAATAAATTATCCAAGTAACTTTATTTAGTTGAACCGTTAAATTTTCTCCGTCATTGGCTCAGCGTTAATAGAACAAAGGCATCTATGCAACTATTTATTAAATTATATATTCTTCTTCCTTGTACATCCTTTACTTTGATAAAAATAATTTTCACGCTCTATTCCCCGACACAAATAAATTCTCCAATTCAAAGATTTTCTCTTTCAACTTGGACATAATCCGCCTCTTTTTTATGAATTTTTATAAAAATTTTCGTGAAAAATATCCGTCGAAACCCGAGCAAATCTTTATCCATTATTCAAACTTTGAATTCGAAAATTGAATCAATTTTCAAACACACGTACAACACGCTCGATTCCAAGCTCATTCATTATTCAGAAAACAGGAAATGGCGATCGTGATTAAAAAATTTCTATTCTATTTCTATAATAGAAAAAAAAAAAAAAAGAAATATTCTTATCACGATTCAATTCGCTTAACAAACAGGGCGAGCGAGAATTTTTTTTATTTTTAAACAGCAGCGGCAGGCACACCGATTTATAAACTCATTTTCCCCGCCGTGAGCATCGAAGAGGATCGCAAATATTTGCGAGAAACGTCGTAAAACGAAAATATTGAGTCTTTCGCGATGAACTCGCCCCTCCTCCCCCCCGGTTTACCCCCGCGAGAGGAGATATGATAAGATATCGTTGGTGGAATAAAATTTCGCCAAGTGCAAACAGAGGAATGGAGAGGTGGATGACGGGAGTTTTTGACCGTGTGTGGAAAAAGAAAACATGGAGGAACGTTCCGTTCTCAATTAACGTCTAACAGGACACGAGTTCTTTACATCTCACGCAGAACGTCGTCTTCTGCACGCTATCCTTTCCTCCATCGAGTTTTAGTTTCGAACTTTTGGTTTTTCAATCTTCGATCCGAGTTCTACGTTACTCTTTCAATTTTTAGGTTATGTAGTATTTTGGTTATGATTAACAGTTGGGGAAAGGGGAGAAAAGGATTTGGTTGTTTTTGTTTTCAATTTTTGGATGGATTTTTTGGATTCAATTTTTATATATGCTTTTGTTACATAATTAACTACTTAAGGAGAAAGGAAAAGATTAGATGTGTGTGGAAATAGTAATTGGAATACTTTTAAATTATAGTTTGCTAGTTACGTGATTTTAGGTAGTTTAAAAGAATTGGATAATGTATATCAAAATGGCAATTGGAATATTCAAATCTTGTCTCATGATTTCTCAAAAAAATGTTCGAATGACAGGATTGACTTATCAACTTTATAAATTAATGTGCCAATTTATAAATAAATTCAGCACATTTAATCGAATCTTTTTTCTCCCCGCTTCTCTATATTTCGTAAATTTAATTTCGAATAGAATGCTCGTACATTTACTTTAAGATTTAATTCTCAAAACGACACGAGTCGCAGAGCGGACCCTCTCTAATACGTAATATTATGTTCTTTGATGTGGTGCAGAGATCTTGCAGTCGACGTCTTTCATACAAGATAAAACCGGATGTCTTTGATAGAGCTTCAAGGAAAAAAAACGTGCAGTACCCGAAGAGTGCCTTGTTTTTAACATGCAGAGAGAGAGAGAGAGAGAGAGAGAGAGAAGGCAAAGAAAAAAGGGAGATACGAGACAACATGAAAGATTAAAATTCTTTCCTCGAAATCCGCTATCTTTTCTTTCATCCATTCGATAAACATCACTTTTACGATATTTCTCCCACCAAGGAAACAGCAAAGAGAAACCTCGAGGCTACGTGTGTTCCGTGAAACCCACAGAAGCCAAAAGAATTCGATACTTGTCACGCGTTCTTTCACCACGTGCGAAATCTTGACACATTGCCACCAACAGCGTCCCGATTTTTATATAAACCAAGAATGCAAAGCGAGAGGATTCAATAGAGCGATAAAAGAGAAGAAGAAAATAATATCAGATGGTTATTCCGTTCCGTTTCATTCTTTCGTTGAATCTTCTTCCATCAATCGATCGATAAATCCCGAAACACGAATGGGAAAGACCAAAGATAAGGGAAGAGAAGGAAGGAAGGGAGATAGAGAAAAAAGTTAGATTGTTCTAAATACCTTTCGAGTATTCTTTCATTCTTTAATCCTTTAATCCAATTTCTTTAACCAAACTTTCTCACAAAAACCACAACGATCGGGATGATATATTTTTAGAAAGCGAGCGAATAGAAAGAACCGATAATAAGAAAAAAAGAAAATTATTTCTTTGAAAATAATTTCAATTAATTTTTCAAACCCGAAAAATTAATACCACATTAACATTCTTCCATCACTGTTGTCTATTCGCTCGAAGGCACGAGTAATTTTGTCTAGGGATTTTTTTCCTAGGGAAGATCTAGGGAATCCAGCGTCGAAAGCGAGCGATACCCGAAACCTGAACGAAGCGAGAAAATTCACGGAAGAGCGACGTTTCACGCTCAACGAGCCGAGAACGATCGAGAACGTTGGGACGAAGAAAGATCGTCCAGAGCGTGTTCCACGCCTCCGAGCGGCGACCTACTTTACCCACCGAGCATTTACTCGTGGCCCGGAAACGAAGGATCGTCCGTCGCGGCTCATTTCGCTAATAACACTTCCCCTCGCGATCCGTTCGCGAGAAATCTCGTCGAAGAAGCTGCGACGATTATTTTTTTGAAGAAATGTTCGAAAGAGAACGCGAAACGGTTGGAAATATATCGTTGACGATTACATCGTGGAGAAAGTTCGGAAGGAGGCAGTTATAGAAAGACAAAGGAAATAAATTTGAAACGTAGGAAAACGGAAATTGTCGTGACGAAATTTTGTTTTCGGCGGAGATTGTCGATTTAGATAAAGCGAAACAGAAGGTTGAAAAGAGAAATTTATGCATGAGAATGAATTTATCGAATAAACTCAGGATGGAAAAAAAAATGAATGAATGAATAAAAAAAAAATAATTGAAAAGATAATTCAATACACGACGAATTTATTTAAAATTATTTCAAATTTTGCACGACCCGTGATAAAATATTTTTAAAATCTTTTCGACGAATAATCCGAATGCGATTAAAATTTATCTAATTTAACGTGTATTTTTTTTTTTCAACAAATGAAGAAATTCCATTCATCTTAGTTTATCCATCTTCCGATATATTTCGATGATATATATATTTCCGTTTTGAAATTTTATGCGATAAATTATCGAAAGTACGGACGACGATGAATAGACTCGATGATTCGAGCCGAGGAAATCGAAACGAATTTTTGTGTTAAACGATTCGACGATTCGATTAATTGTCGGTATTGATTGAAGGTAATTCGAATCCAATCGAGAGCCGATCAGGGTTCGAAACCGCAACAAGGATCCGATCGATAACTCGGATCAGATGTAATCGTTGTATGCCTACAGCAAACTCCGCGTTGTTATCTTTTGCAGCTATCTCGCTTAATTCCTACTTGCCCCGATCTGTTCACAATCCAACGCGAAAAAATTATTCCCCTTAATTTTCCTGCGATCCATTTTATCTTTTATTTTGCAATAAAAATCAACTCGACTTATATATACATATTTTAAAAACAAGTGTATGTGAAGTAATTTTTCAAACAAACATTTTCGTGCAAAATTTGAATGTACGAAGAACGAGGCAAATTCTCTGTTCGAGCTTGAAATAGAATAAAAAAATAAATCTAATCATTCTGCATATATTCGTACAAACTTTGTACGAAATATATCATAGCTATTGTGGAAAAATATGCAGCCGCTTCTGCGAAAAATATAAAAAAAAAAGATCCACATTCACTCCACTCTGCTCCCAACTTTTTCCAAAATTCTCTCGCGCAAACTAAAACAACAAGAGAAACAACGCGCGTCATTGACAACCATTCCATTCGAGTATTTTCATTCGAGCGATTTCATTCGAGCATCGAAAAAGCACCATCATCAATGGTTTAAACTGCGACTCGAACGAATCAATCCTCGTAAAAATCTTTCGCTCGAAATTTATTCTTTGCCCGTGGTGGCAATCGATCGAATCTCGAGTCGCAAGTCGCGATTGCCGGCCAGGATTTCAAACAAAACCGCAGCTGAGGTTTACACCAGAGCTCTCTGTTCCCGTCACAATGTTGACGTATCGCTGTGGCGGTATGCCGGATATGCAAACGGATCAGAGGACACTTTGGAGCGGACAACCACGGCGGTTGAACAGAAGGGAAAATACTTTCCTCCTTTCTTCCTATTGCCACGTACGATCTTGCTTTTCGTTCCCTTTCTCCTCTTGAATTATTTATTTTTATCCCTCTCCTTTTTTCTTTTTCTTTTCAGGCGCTGTTATTAATCAGTAGTAGTGTAATTTTTGCTTTTAAATTTTATTTTTATTGTTATTATTGTTGTTATTTGAGTCCTAAGATTTTGCTTTTCGTTTCCTTTCTCCTCTAGAATTATTTATTTTTATTCCTCCCCTTTTTTCTTTTTCCTTTCAGGCGCTGTTATTAATCAGTAGTAATTTTTGCTTTTAAATTTTATTTTTATTGTTATTATTATTATTTGGTTTCTACGATTTTGCTTTTCGTTTCCTTCCTCTTCTCGAATTATTTTTTGTCTATTTCCTTTTTTCTCCTTTCTTTCAGGCGCCATTAATCAGTAGAAGTGTAATTTTTGCTTTTAAATTTTATTTTTATTATTATTGTTATTTGAGTCCTATATCTATTGTTATTTGAGTTCTAAGATCTTCCTTCTCGTTTTCTCCTCTCGAATTATTTATTTTTGTCTATTTTCTTTAATGTCTTTCCTTTCAGGCGCCGTTATTAATGAGTAATACTGTAACTTTTGCTTTTAAATTTTATTTTTATTATTATTATTATTGTTATTTGAGTCTTACGATCTTGCTTTCCTTCCTCCTCTCGAATTATTTTTTGTCTATTTCCTTTTTTCTTCTTCCTTTCAGGCGCTACTATTAATCAGTAGTAGTGTAATTTTTGTTTTTAATATTGTTTTATTTTTATTATTACTATTATTGTTATTTGAATCTTACGATCTTGCTTTTCATTTCCTCCTCTCGAATTATTTATTTTTGTCTATTTCCTTTTTTCTTTTTCCTTTCAGGCGCTGTTATTATTAATAGCGCTGTAATTTTGATTTTAAATTTTATTATTATTATTATTATTATTATTATTCGGTTTCTTTGTATTCTCTCGAACATCTCTTCTCTTTTTTCTTGCGCTTGTTCACGTTTTTTTATTGGTATTTTAATTAATCTTGGTTGAGAATTACAAAGTGTTGCGTTTCTCGTTCACGTTAAAGTAATTTATCTTCGAGTAAAATTTTCTTTGAATTCTTCCCCCGATGAAAGATTTGGATCAAAATAAAATTTAAAGGATCCGTTTAATTATCAACGTTGCTCCCGTTTTATTTTATTCAAACAACTTCCATTTAATTCATTGATTAAATCTAATGGCGAATAGCTCCTTTAATTATCCAAAAACTCGTTCAAATTTCTCTCACGTCTGTTTCACCACGTTCCGACTAATTTCTTTTTTTAATTCTCTAAATACCGTGATAAAAGTTTAAATCAAAATAAATTTAGCATCGATACCAATCCTCCTCCTCTAATTGCCCAACTCTCTCTCTTCGAACAATTTCTCATTAACACCTAATTACTTGTTGCTAATTACTTGTTGCGAAACTTGAAAAATCAAAGCCCTTATTTATTATCGAAACTCGAAATCTCGAAATCTATTAAAACAAATAATCTTTATCAATGATCCAAGAAAATTCATTTTTATTACTATCTCATCGAAAATTGCCTTTCCTTCTACTTTTCGCCCCTTTTTCCCCGTGTTAACGAGTCGATATTCTCGACTAATAAATTTTTTGCCTTTCCTTCACCCCCTCGAAGCAATTCCTTTCACCTCGTCAATGGATATCTTTCTACTAGCAAAAATTTTCCAAAATAATTCTTTCCTTTTTCTTCTTTAAAAAAAAATTGCTCCATCTTTTAATAACCCTTTCACTTTCCCTTTTCCTTCTCTCATATACACGGAATAACTCGCCGCCTCCAACAAATTTCATCCGTAAATTCGCGTCTCCCGTAAATTCGCGACGCGGCGAGGAAGGAATTGGGAAAATTCGATCCTTTCGTAACGCAGGACGATCCTAAAAGACCGGCGTTCAAACCTGGTCCACTTTATACCACTGTAACCGAAAGATCGTGAAATCCACTGCAGTAAACGGTTGCTCGTCCCCTCGATATGCACGCACGAATTCCTTTCTCGTCTTCTCTCCTCGAATTTTCGTCCGGCCGAGCCAATTTTCGGCGCAAAACCGATCCTCGAAACAATATTTCCTCGTCGAACGGCGTTCCATACGGCTGTTCGCACGATCGATTCCCGCTGGAAATACGGCCACGAGTCGACACCGTTACGCGTCTGCCAAACCTGTGTCACCTCGAACAGCTCAAAGTGTCACCGGCCAATTTCGCGTTAATCGTTCGCAGCGAGGAAAAAGATTAGTTTCGCGTGGAAAGAAGAGTGAAAATACGGGGAAACTTAAGAGCGGAACTCCTACTCTTTGATTTTTCTTTTTTGGAGGAATTTTTTTGAAAATACGCTCCTTCTTCGCTGGAAACATATTTTATGCGTTGATTTTTCTTCTCTTTAAGGGTTATTATATTTTTGAGTTTGTTGGAGGATCGATTGTTCGCATCCGTCGAGACGAGAGATTGAAGAAATGTTGATTGTTAATTATCGATCTTTAAAATCATTAATCTTTTTAATAATAAAAGCGAGCAGCTCAAATTGTTCGTGACGTATTAATTTTCTTGTGTTCAACGAAGACGATATGGTGATTAATTCTTAATTATTATATTATTATATAAAATTATATATAAAAACTTTTTCCATTATCGTATAATAATTTCTAGTTTTATCAAAATAATTCTATAGCAATAAAAAAAGATGAAGATCTAGGAGATATTTTCTATCTTTTTTATTTTTCATGCCTCCTCCTTTTTATCGTAATTATCATCGGAAATAATAAGTTTGTAAAACAATTTGATAACAAAGAATATATTTAATAAAGGAAATAAAGGAATAAAACTACGCACAGATGTGAATCGTGTCGATGCCTTTGTTATACTGAACTCGCTACGTCGCGTTCCCCTTCAAAACAGAAACAGCGATCGCGTCCAATGACACCCGATTCACATATAAATATACGAGATACGAGTCGCGCGTATTGTATATAAACTCGACATTTATTGAATAAAAGAAGCGAGTAATTTTGCACAGGGAATAAAGAAGAAGAAAAAGAAGAAGAAGAAGAAGAAGATCGATCTTTTCATTTTAATAATCTTTCATCGCCTCGAAATAACGAAATAAAAAAAAAAAATAATTCTAACGTCATAAAGGAAGATAAAGATCTTTTCCACGGTCTATTCTCCTCTCCATCTTTTTATCTTAATAAAACCTTCCACTCTTTTAATTTAAACAAAAAACAAAGATCCATCTTCCTCTTTTTAACAGTTCCGTCAAATCACGAGTAAAAAAAGGAAAATAAATTTTTTCCCTAATAAAAGATGCTAAGGATCCGGAAGACGTTTCAATCCAACGTATTCCCGCAATCAAGCTTCTTATTTCGAGAAAGAATCAACCGCAAATTACGCGGACGAACGTCGCGTTTTCCCTTCACGTTTTTTTCCCTCACGAGAGAAGAGTGGCGAATTCCTGCCTGTGTTAACACCAGAGGAAATTATATATTTTTTTTTTACACGTGCACTTACGGCGGATAAAGGGTGAAGGTCACGAGAGTGGCGCGCGAATGCAAATGCTATGCAAATAATGGAGGAGCGGAAATAGCTGCGGCTAAGCTAGGCTAGCTTTGAGCAGAGGCGACATCTCTCTTCCCCCGAAACTGCATCTCGAGCAGCTCCCCCTTTGAACAGAAGGAATCCGGAAAAGTCGAAGATGAAGAAAGATGGAGGACGAGGCGATGATGCATCTTTCAACAAGGAATAATTTCTCTCCTCGTTACTTATAAGGATAATAGCACATCTCGAATTATTATCGCGAATTATTCAATGCGGCGTTGAATATTCTCTCTTTCTTTCTCTCTCAAAAAAAAAAAGAAGAAAAAAGAAAGAGGATCCAAGCGTGTTTGAAGCGGCAATTGCTTGGAAATAATTAAAAGAGTTAGTTGAATTTGAATAAAGATTGAACGTAATGTGTTATTTCGAGATAACAAGGTTAGAAAGATATCCCCTTAACTTTCCTCTTCGTCCAATTATCCAATGTTTTTGCACGGATGGAAATAAATTTTTTTTTTTCTCTTCTTTTCATTTTCTTCAACGCATGTTGGTAAACCGAACACGATTCCATTGTCGTTATTTTTAATCTTCCCCGTTTTTCTTTCGACTCGCTTTAGTCTGCTTCATCCCTTAAACCAAGGGCTGAAAAAGCCAAGGGCAAATGGAGGGAATTTAATGCATCTTTAATGTTGTTGCAACACGGTGAAAAGAGAAAGAGAGAGGGGGAGGGGGATTTTCCACGGGCGTCGTAGATATTTTTATGACTGGTGTGTCGAGAGCGGTTTGGCCCGGCATAAAGAATCCTAGGGGATTTTTTTGTTGCACAATGGAGAGAGGGAATTTACGCGATCGAGGGCTCCTCTTCTCCTGGAAATCTTTCTCTCCTCTCTTCCCTTTTTCTTACCCTCGTTGGTAATTGAGTTTCTTTTTCTTTGCTTCTTCTTTTAATGCAAAAAAAAAAAAAAAAGAAAGAAAAGAATTTTTATTATTTCAGAATCCGGTACTTTGCTTTTAAGTTTTAGAGTTAATGAAAATTAACAAGAAAGTTTAAATATTCGAGGAAGGGGAACTCTGGATTTTAATTCGAGATTAAAAGTATTTTTAGTACGTACAGCAGAACAAGTAATTATCCTCGAATTAGCTTTGTCATATTACATCTCCATCATCTTGAAATTTGATCGATGTACCAATTAATATGTAAATTATATTTTGCGTATAATACAAATTACGTTTTTCAATGTCCACCAGTGAATAAAGCATAAATATGGCTTCGATCATTCATATACCGCCATTCTCTTAATTAATTCAGACATTTTGCTCCTGAGAGTTAATAAATTTTATACCAATATATACTCCACCAACCGTTCCCCTTCTGCTGTAATTATTTCCAATATCACCACTTCCAACTTCTCTCCTCCTCAAAAGAAGAAAAAAAGAAGGATCCTTTTCTTTCCTTCTTTCCTTCCTCCTTCCATCTCAAACTTCTCCTCCAATTTTCACCGCCCTTTCCACGCGGTCGAACCGCTTTTATCCCATGAATATTTCTTCCTCGGAGGGAAAGTTCTGCCAACTTCGCCAAGAGATTGACCCTTCTTAATAATGCGCTCTGGGATGCACCCATCCCTCCACTTCGTCGACAAGGATGCAACTTTCTCGCCTCGTGCAATACTCTCCTTTCCTTTTTTCCCGATCATCGATCGAACAATTCCAAATCGAGCGATTACAAGTTGTTGATCGTTGCCGGTCGAATAATCCTTCGCGTAGGAAATCTCTCGTGACAATGGAAATTTTATTTAACCATTGCACGCAACGTCTCCTTCTTGTTACTCGTCTTTCGACGAGGAAATCGGTGAAAATGGAGGGAACGTTGTTCTCGTTCGCTAAGAAGACAATTGGAATCTTTTTCTCCAAGTTTGTTTTAACTGGAGAAACTCTATTCCCCTTTGTCGTGTATTTGTGAAACGACAGTTTGGAGTTCCATTTATCGATCTTTCTTATTGGATACACTTGTAATTTCGTTCGTGTTGAAATTATTACGATTCGTCAAATTTCAAAGAAGATTCTTCTTGGCAAAATTTCCCTCTACTTTATGTATATACGATTGAGTTATTTATCAGTAAAACGTTGATGAAGCGACACTCTTCGAACGTTTATTCAACGAGTGTATTTATTAAACAAATGTTTACAATTTCGTTTATCAATCTTTTTATTAGATACACTTGTAATTTCGAGCAAAGTTTATTAAAATTATTATGGTTCGTTATATTAATCATTATTGGTATCCTAACCTAACTTAACTGTAAATATATATATTCAACGAATGTATGTCACATTTGTAAAAGATATTGGAATTCCATTTATCAATCTTTTTATTAGACACACTTAATTTTGTCTGTCGAAAAAATTATTAAAATTATTGTGATTCGTTATATTAATTGTTATATTATTCAACGAGTCACATATTTGTAAAACAGTTTCGAATTTCATTTATCAATCTTTTTATTAGATACACTTGTAATGTCATTTGTCGAGCAAAAATTATTAAAATTATTATGATTCGTCATTGGTATCCTAACCTAACTTAACTGTACATATATATATTCTTATATACACTTGTAATTTGTCGAGCAAAAATTATTATGATTCGTTATATTAATCGTTATTGGTATCCTAACCTAACTTAATATGTATAATAATGTATGTATATATATATTCAACGAGTATATTTGTCACATATTTGTAAAACAGTTTGGAATTTCATTTATCAATCTTTTTATTAGATACACTTGTAATATCATTAACCTAACCTAACTTAACTGTACATATATATATTCAACGAATATATGTCACATATTTGTAAGACAATTTGGAATTCCATTTATCAATCTTTTTATTAGATACGCAAAGTTTATTAAAATTATTATGATTCGTTATATCAATCGTTATTCGTAATTTTTTAATGTCCAAAAAAGATTCTTCTTGACAAAATTTCCTATATTTTATGTATATAACATATAATTTCCTTTAATATATATATTTACATAATATTTCTGGCATCTCGTCGAACGTTTATTCAAAGAGATGTAAATGGTCGAGTGATTCGATCCAAGACCACGTTGAGATTTCGCGATAAACAAATTTAATGATCGTGTGATAAAATCGGGCAAGATGTGGTCGCGCCTGCTGACTTCCGTCGAGCAAACTCATTTCCTCGTTGTTGCCGCAGCAAGTTTTTCTGGAACAGGATCGTGGAAAATCCTTGGAAACTATTTTACAATTCCATTCTTACGAGAACCGAGTTGTTACCTCCGGAAATACGGCACGAACCCTCGCTTCCTCTCAGAGGTCTCTCGAAACGACAAAGCTTAATGGTCACCTAAATCTCGCGCTCCAACTTTCTTGCATTACACGAGCAACGCTGGCCTAACAAGCCATCCGCAAGTTCCATCTTTCTACTTATATAATTGAAATAATAAATGATAATTGAAATAAATAAATCGACGATCCGTCTTCTTGCCTTTCGGTGCCCGAATCGGTCTCCAATTGGTGAAAGAATTATACGGAATAATAATAACGATAATTGTCAATAGCTTTAAATGAAAACTCTTTATTTGTCTCGTTATCGATTTTATATCCAAAGATCCAATATTTGACAAAATTTATTTGATTAATTTCATAAGCGTCCACGATTTTTCAATAAAAGTTAAATTTCTGTTGAAAAAAGTTTCGTATAATTCGATATTTTGACCTGATCGATAGCGTACGCGCACCGTTATCACAAATCTAGCAGAGTGATTTACAAATATCGCCCGTCGCGACGGCAATGAAACTTTCGTCGCACGTTGGATACGATAAAAATCCCCATTTCTAACGATGCCTATCTCACCAAAGTGATTACAATCCATTTCCTTGTTTTTCATTCGTTTCCCTCGCGTATTTATATTCCGTCCGATTTAATTTCCAGATTCTGTGCACCGAACAGCTTGCGTGTATTTCTAATACACTTAAAAAAAAAAAAAAAAAACCCTCTCTACGAACGTTTCGAAAATTCAAAAAAAAAAAAAGAAAAAAATTCGAGAACAGGTCCCCTGGCGGATGGCAATTGGGTCGCAGCGTGGCTCGAACGGTTGACAAGTGACAGGCGGTGAATTTTCGAGCTGATTAAAGTTTCCATCGTTCGAAGGCGGTCCGCAAAAAAAAAAAAAAAAAAGAATCAACGACAATGCGGATGAAACGGTGGTGGTTCGGCGAGGTAAGTGGCAATTCGCCGCCATTTCGAGGAAGAAGGAGGAAAACTCGTTGCACTCTAACCTCTAACCGTGTCAGATCGGATCCAAAGCGAGAGTCGTGGCCGAAGGCGGATCGATAAAGTGAGGTTAGGGCTTATCGATGCGTTCGAGCATATATATATACGTATTATATATAAATATATATATTTATTCGTAGCTTTTACGATCTGTTAAGCGTGATTGAACGATGTTCACATTATTTTATAACGTGTAAATTTGCATGTGACAAGTGGCAAGTGGTAAATATCTCGTTGCTTTTCTTTTATGGCTGAATTTCTCAATCGTTTTCGTAATTTTAATAGTGTTTTAACATATATAAAAGATTGTTCGTTAATTTTGAAATGAAATGAAATTTTTAGTACATTTTATCTCGTGGAGGTTATACTTTCTATGGAGTGTTAATATCATTCGTAGAAGAAGAATTGAAAAGAAGATGGAGACGAAAATAAATATAAATAGTATGTAAATTGAGGATTATTTGTTGGTTATAAACTATCTTTATATTGATTCAACACAAACTTTTATACTTTCACGATCTGATAAAATTGTTCCCTCTGTTTTATCTTACAATATTATATCATTCGTGAAACATTAAAAATAGATTTTTACCGATCTCTCAGATATTCCAATCTGTTTCAGATATTTAATTTTCAAATCGAAACAAGTTGTATGCTCGTAATTACGATTTAATTCGACGGACGTCAAGGATGAACGGAATTCCTCGTGGACAAAGGTGGCGAGAGAGAGAGATAAGGAACGCGAGATAACGAATCAACCAGGTAGAAAAGGAAAAAAAAAGAAAGATCGATCGATAATCAATTACCGCCTCACTCTTCCTGTAATCAGTCGAGCGGGGAGCAGAAGATGACGACGGGATGGAAGATTTTCCGTCTATCTAGGATCCAGGTCGAAAATGAATACGACGAAAAAATGAATCGATCGATAAAACCAATTGCTGGCTGTTCGCCAATAATCCGTTTCCTTCGCCGATCGAATAATTCGGTGATAATCTTTATTGATACCGTGAGAGAACGGAAGAGACACGTGCTCGAAGAGATGGCTGGATATTCGAATATTGAGTGTCTCCAATGAAATTTCCTATTAGTCACACTTGGATTAGAAAGGAATGGCGAAGGGCGCGTTTTCATCGAAAAAGATTTTTGCTCGTTGTGCAAAAATCTTCACGTGTCTTCCCGTAATAACTCTCGTTTCATTACCAAAATCGAAGTCATCAACTTCTCAGAAATGGAATGGAAATTCAATTGAGAAATTAATTCTCGGAAGGGAGAAATCAATCCTCGTCTGGTTTCACAGAAGTATTACTAAGAAATCGTTGATATAAATAATGTTGGTGAAAAACTTCGAATCAATTTTCAAATTTCTTCTCGTCAAATTTCGAATTTCATATCCCTTTTTCCGAAGAAGAGATCCTCAGAATCGAATATTTTATTTCTCAAAAGAAATCATTGCCAAGAATAATATTGAAAATCCAAAAATTGAGAAATCAAATTTTTCCAAAGGGAAAATTTCCGTTTGGGTCGAATCGAATATTCTCAAAAGAAATCATCGGCAAGAATAATATCACCGAAAATTCGAAAACCGAGAAATCAAGCTCTTTCGAAGGGAACAATTCCCACTTCGTTCCTCGTTTGAATATTATCTCGATCGAATCGAATATTTCCCTTGTTTGCCGCGTTTATCACCGCGGGAAAACCCGGTCGACGAACAAAAGCATAAACAAAAGCCATTGGAAAACGAACGAATTTTCCAGATAAGCATATCGCGTAGACACGGTCTTGGTTTCCGGATATCATCCATCCATTTTTCTTTCTCGCCGACACGAAATATGCAATTTTTTTTTAAATTTTCTGGGGAGGAAAGGCAATAAAAATGCGAGCATCAATTTTTCAACGAGGCCTCCGACGATTCTTCGCGACAAACTGGTGGCAAAAAGTGGTCGAAAGATAAATGAACGGGACAAATGAACTCATTCCCGATTCCCAGTTACAACGCCCCACTCTCATGAATAACTCTTACCTCGTCGCCCCCACCTTTCCTTCTCCTTCTTTCCATTCCAACAGAGTGTCTCCGAACAGAACGGAATAATTGCGTATATATCGAGACGCCAAGCATCTTGGAAACTCTTTCAAAAGAGTATTCTTCTCAAAGGAAATTATTTTAACAGCATTAAAACAATATTTTTCCAAATTTCCAATTCCTTTATTTTTATTTCGAAGAACGTTTGACGGAATTAAAAATAACACTTTCAAATTTTACGTTGTTCTTCCATTTTTCAAAGGACTTTTAGAAAGTTTCCAATTTTTTTCTCCGGAGGAAGCAGAGACCGGAAGGGCAGAGTTGCTAATGAATCGAAAACTCGAGGAAAAGCGTCGCGTTTTCCGCTGGAAATGCTAGTGTGATGGACAGTTTCCGGGGGAGAAGCGGAAGGTGAATCGGGATGTAAACAAGCGTCATTCGTTTGCAGCTTCGCTTCGTGTAACACGCGCGACACATTGTCCCGGTTGTCGCACGCTACGATAAAACTGCAAATGTAACTTCGCAAATGTATATCCCGTTTCCCACCGCGTTTGCGAAAGAAGATTTCAATCGAGTTTTGCGAGAACGAGCGTAAAAATAAACACGATGGGGACATAATCGTGTCGAAATTTGCATCCGTAAATTATTTACTCGTTAATTAATTCGGTTGCCATACCTGGTTCGTCGTACTTGGGCTATGGATCGATATTTTCCATCCATTATGATCGACCGAAATTACCATTTTTCGATTATTTTCATTATTGCGAATTTTTCTTTTTTCTAAGAGAAAGTTTTAATAAAGCCAAAATCTAGATGAATAAGTTTTAATATACACATATTTTTCTAATAATTTTCATAAAATAATAGATATTTTTCTTTATATAATAGATATAATAATATTAAAATCTGGCAAGAATTAAAAGGAGACGAACAGATATATATTTTAATCCGCGCCATTCTCGAATCGAATGTACGATAAATACAATTAAAAAATAGAAATGTAAAAAACTCTTTCTCCAATGTAAATTCATCTTCTTTCGAGGAATGATCAACTCGAAAAAGAATAATTTCTCTTCATCTCATGAAAAGGGAACGAATAATATTCCGTTTCGAGTGACAAACAACGATCGAAGAAACGACACGAGACAAAGGAAACTTGAGAAGTGAAACCCAAGATTCTTGCCATTTCCTGCCAGCAACAGGTACCCTCGTTTCTTTTCAGATACGAGAAGCGGCATCGATAATTGCCAATATTCCCCGTTGCCAACACAACAACAGTGCATCTCTCCATTTATGAACTCGAATGCTCTCACCGAGTTTTGCCTATTTTCGGCCAACTTGGACGAATTAAAAACCTCAACCTGTTGATTTGCGTCGAGTTGTATGCATACAAGCGTCGTGGAACGAAAAACTCTTAACTAAAAATAAATTCTAATTACGTTCGTTCGATTGGATTGGATCAGTCGGTTGGAATTCTCGATTTCGTGAGAGTGGGGAAAGGAGAGGGGGAAGAGGGAGATTATCGGCGCGACGGTCGACGATATTTTCTGATACCTGCGCACGCTATTTGCGCGAGATACAGTTAACGGCGCCATTACCTCTAATTGCGTGGAAAATGCATGACCGTCCACAATTGAACCGGATTATTGCGCGTTCCAACAATTATCCGTGCACGTGTCCGACCGCTGCCGATGACTTTCGTTCTTACGCGTGTGTTGGTGTTACTAATGACTGGACTATGGATGTTTATGCAAATTTAAATCTTCTATCCATCGTGAAATGGACGAAATACGTTTACCCTCTTTAAATACAACGTAAATAATCGTCATACGTTGCTTTGAACATATTTTTATTTCTTTAGATAGACAAAATTTGGTTATTTGTCTTTGACGAGAGCTGTTTCTAGATTTAGGTTAGGTTAGGTTACATACGAATGGAATAGAAATAAAGATGTATTTCATTTTTTAAACATTATACTGATATGTAGCTTTGAATATTATTTATTTTTTTACGTATTGTGAGCCTAAAATATTTAGATTTAGGTTAAATTAGATTAAATCATGTCTGCATTCTATTACACTCTCGTCTTCATTCCGTCAGTTTCGGGTAAAAATTGTTCGATTGGAAAGGAGAAAATGACGTGTTTCAGTTACGAATTCTGTAAATTTTTATATTTAAAGTTTCCAAAAGTGTGATTCTGTCAATGACACTCGTATCGAGGAAATTTGTAAAAATTTCGTGAATCGAAAGTATGAGGTAAAATAAAAATATTTCTCGATATATCATCTATACGATCCGTGAAATTTCCTTGCTAATGGGACAATTTACTAGCATGGGACAGCGAGTAAAATATATGCATGAAAAAGAACGTCTGCAAAAAGAAGAAAAATGTTTGGAACGATTCGATTTCGAGGGATAAAGCATGTTCATTGATCAACGTTGATTTATGATGTTGCTACGAAGGTAGTGGTGTGTTCACCTGACGTGATACACCTCATGATTCATCGTGGTAAGCAACAATGTAATGCACCGAACGTGTATCAATAAACGAGCATCCATTTCAGAGACCTTATTTTCAATAAAGTAGGGAGACAGCCACAATGGATGACAGTCAATCGTATGGGGAACAGTTGGGATATTTTATAAAATGTCAATTTCGCTTGTATCTATATCGCGAACACGCGTATATATCATTCTATATTTCTCTCTCTTTATTCGTCCCTTGCTTTATCCTATATCATATCATATTATAATCGAGAAATGAAATTATTTATTTTACCTTGTAATCGAAAATATTTTTGAAAGAAAAGTTTTGGCGGTGAAGGATATTATTATAGTGATACGAGTATTCTTTAAGGCGAATATTCAAGAATTTTTGAATTTCATTCCTCGAGGTGAGTATTCAAATTCCGAAGTCCTACGTTTTAGAATGACTAATAAATATTTTTAAATCTTTGGAAAATTTGTTAAATATTTCATCAGCGTACCTGAATATACCTATTACCACCCAATAACGGACCCAAAGTAAGCCTCGCCTGATCGATTTCTTGCTCGAAATTCAGAAACGGGACGGAATTGGAGAGAATTGGCTAAATCGCAGAGGGCAACGTATCCCTTCCTCTTAACGGAAAGATGTAACAATCTGGAACGGGGTTAAGCGTTCCATTTCCCGGCGACACGATGTGTAATTCGCCTTAAATCACCCCGCCAGCTTCATTACGGGCCCTCCTAACCAGAAGTTGATAATTTCGTTTGGTGGCCGCGTGGGACGTGCACGCCAACCAATATGAAAATAAAGGGCGAAACTCGTTCGTTATCATCGCATATATCCTCTCGTTCCTATGTTTCTCTAAATATTATATCTTCCTGTTAACACGGAGAAAATTTTATTGGCGTTTTTTTTTCCTTCTATAATTTTCCATTGTTATTACGCATTATTATATTTAAACGAGTCTGAAAGTGGAATAAATTTTTCACCAATATCCGCGAGAATTCCAAGAGCAGAATATAATTTTTGCGATATTTAAAAAATTCTAAGATCGGAATAGATTTTCCATTTTTAAGAGTAATTCTAAAAGTGGAATAATTTTGCATCGGTACTTATGAGATTCTAACAGAGTGGAAAATATATTCTGTTCTTTTTGAAATAGAGAGTAGTTACGTAAGCTCGATTAATAAAATGGAGTTGGTTACATAACTGGAGGAAGGTATCGATATCGTATCGATAAATACCGACGTAACAACCATTTTTTCTTCGCTCGTAAAAATATATCGTACCTTTCTTTCCCCTCCCCCTTCCTTTTTTATCAAATAACTCATTTTTACATTTCACGAGTGTGCGCACAGAATGAAATATGGTTTCGACGGGGAGGGAAAAAAAAATATGATATTCAGTGGAAGAAAACACAATGATTAAAACGCAGCTACAACGCACAAAGCAAACACCGGTTTAACAAGATTATGAGGATAATTCAAAGAAAATTGCGTTTGTGCTTCGACTTCTTTCTTCTTCTTCTTCTTTTTATTTTTTTTTTTTCCCTAACAAATGTGGTCAAACACGCTTTAATTAACTTTAAACGCGACAGAGATTTAAATTACATCCGTGGAGCAAACAGCATACGCGTATATCAACGAAGTTTTCTTTTTTCTTTTTCTTTTTCCAGAAAAATAAACGAAATCTCGACAATTTCTTCTTCCTCCTCCTCTTCTTCTTCTGCAAATCCATTCGTAAACTTCCCTCGCTCGTTTATCCCGGATAATTAAAATTCCTTCATATCATAAAGAGGAGCAAGAATTCGCTTTACGTATTTACGCAATAACGAGGCAGGATTTCATTAGCTCGAAGAGGATTCGACGCGAACACCATGGAAGATGTCCGCCATTTTAGAGCCTGGATAATTGGAACAAGATACAGTCATTAAGCAAGGGGAAGCAAGCGAGCATTGATTTATTAAGGTGATATTAAAGAGCTTCCATCTTAAAGAGTTTTCCTTTTCAACGAGACGAGACGAAGAGGATCGATTTTTCCTTCTGTTCTCGATTTTGCGTTTTTTTTTTTTATTTATTGTAAAAAGTTTATTTTTCATTTTCAGTTTGGGAGAAAGAATCGATCGATTATATCGCAAATTGGTATTAAATATGATAGAAGGAAAGGTTTCGAGGAAAAATCGTTCGAATAATCCGTTTTTAACGACGCAATCAGGTTTTTTTAATTGGTTCGAGGTATTCTCAGGGACGAAAGTGGATTATGAATATAAGATTCGAGGAAGATGCAGAGAATTTTGTTCAAAAAATGTTGAGATTTATATATCAAGCTTCTTTTTAAAAATATATAATATTTCAATCATTTTGTAAACGTTAAAAAAGAAAAAAAAATAAAACGAAAAAAAAGAAAATTTAAAAAAAACTCCAAAAGAGTTGAATTTAATTAAAATTGAATTTTGGATGGAATCATAAGAAATACAAGAGTAACCTCAAAAATTAAAAAAATATTCCATATCAATTTATGAATCCAAAATAAACGCATCTTGCGTGAATCAATCGACGTTCGATCTCAAATTGTTGCGCGACAACAATTAATTCCATCATTTTGTACATCTCAAAGAAAAATTAAATGTTCACGATCTCAGGCCACCAGTTAATTAAACTTCCTACGTTTTATAAAAATAAATAAAACGAGAAAAAGAAGAGAAAAATTTTAAAAAAAGCTCCAAACTAATTAAATTTAATTAAACGTGAACTTTCGGTCGCAAGAAATATAAGGATAACCTCAAAAATTGCAAAAAAAATTCCACGACGTCGATTTATATTTAACATCCAATATACATTCATTCCACAAAGGTAAGGAAGACATCAACCTTATCCTCGAAATAAAAGAAACGTATCTCATGTGAATCAATTCAAGCTGTTGCTTGCTACGATATTAATTCAAAATTGCTGGTTTAATCGTTACGTAAGAAAAAGAGAGAAAGAAAGAAAGAAAGAGACAAGCCAGTAGTTACGCTCGAGTTTTGTCCGACGTTCCAAGGGACGAAGAGAATGGAGAAAGTACTGTACCAAGTATTTTTCCTCGAGGACGTTTCCTCCATTTACGTCAGTCGAACGGTCGCCGTTTCTCATTCGCATTAGACGATTTCTGGGCGACGCCTCGTGCATTTTAAACGGCTGCTGGATGGATCGGCCGTTGCGCAACAAGTACACAAGTTGAAATTCACGTAGAGCCGCGTTTCCACGGATTATTCGCACGTCGCTTGTAATTAGCAGAAAACTATACGCCCTTTCGTTTCGTGATCACACGGTTTTATACACGGATAATAAATACGAGACGATTTATTATTGTAAATTCGATTCGATCCCCTGTTTGTTTCAACGATGACGAAATATCGATTTTCTCGTGAAAATAATTTCATTTCTTTAATAAATCCTTTCTTTTTTTTTATAGAAGATACGAGATTCTTTCTTTTCTCAGGACGATTGTGATGTATTTCGAAAATTTTCCTTTATTAGCATTTCATTTATATTCTTTTTGGAAAATTTCCGTGCGATTGAGAACCATTGCTCCCAATGTCGCATAGAATCACCTTGACATCTCGATTTACTATCTCGAATGGAAGTTCTAAGTAAAAGAAGGAAAGTTTTCACCGTACAGGTGAATGATCATTTGTAATGAAATATTCTATCGTTGTCTTCGTTGCACCAAAGCTAAACTCTATCCACTTGAATCGCTTGTAACTTATATGGATAAGGTTGATCTCGACCCCTTTGAAATCAATCGAATTTGAATTTTTCGTGGAGAAATGATTGAATTTTTTTTCGAAGAAAATCGCATCGCCCGAATAATTGCGAAAAGGGGTGAATTTTCCAGCGAGGGATAACCTTTTAAAATCTTACTGGTGGGATGTTGATGGAGTACGTGTGTGTGTGTGGGTGTCGAACGTAATTACGGCAGGCTAAGTATCGAAAGGGTTGAAAGACCACCCCCACATCACGACAAATCGTGAGAACTCGCCTTCGGCTGGGATGGATTAAACGGGGTGAAAATATTTCAAGATCAAATTTCGAGATAAATGTCACCATGTACGGCAGTTTGATTATAGCGAAGTAGAAACGAAATCTCGATAAAAACGATGTTTTCTATTGGAAAAAGGAAAACGGGAGACGATTCGAGAGATTTCGAAGTAAAAAAAAAACATTGCTAAAAATATTCTATTCTGATATCTTTTAATATGAAATTATTAGAATTAAAGTGGAAATTTATTCAAGAAAGAAACGACGACGTGTCTGTTTTCTAGAAACGAATAGATTGCACGAAACAATATTCGGAGTCGACGAATAATTCTCTTCGTTTCGTTCGTTTCTCCAAAAATTCGAATCAAATGTCAATAATACTCGAGAAGTAAAAGAAAGTACAAAGCCACGAATATTCCTCTTGCATTACATAAAATAACATTCGAACAAAAAATTGTTAAACGTTCGTCTGAAAACGTTTGTCTGAAAAAATTAAATCAAATAAGAGTTAAATAATATTCGAGAAAGAAAGGATGGAAAAATCGCAAAGCCATGAACATCGCTCTCTTTTTATTACATAAAATAATATTCGAACAAAAAATCGTTAAATACTCGATAAATAATTCTCTTTCTTTCATTCATTTCTCGAGAAAACCGACGAACATCGTTTCCCTTGCATCACATTAAAACGATATTCGAACAAAAAATCATTAAACACTCGATAAACGATCTTATCCTCTCTCATTTTTCTTATCCTCTTTCATTTCTCCAAAAAACTTAAACCAATAATAATCGAGAAAGAAAGGAGGAAGAAAATTCCACGAACATTATTCTCCTTCCATTACACGTAAAACTCGATATTCGAACAAAAAAATTATTAAACACTCGATTCTTATCTCATTCATTTCTCCAAAAAACTTAAACCAATAACAATCGAGAAAGAAAGAACGAAGAAAATTCCACGAACATTATTCTTCTTCCATAAAACTCGATATTCGAACAAAAAAATTAAACACTCGACGATACGCTTCCCCGAAAGACTTAAACCAAATAAACCGATATAATAATAACATTCGAGAAAGGAAGGATGAAAGAAACTTCCACGAATATTACTCTTGTTGGATTTTTATACATAAAACTCGATATTCGAACAAAAAAATAAACACTCGACAATCTTTCGCTTCCCCAAAAGATTTAAGCCAAATACCGATAATATTACAAGAAAGAAACCTCGTCGATTTTATCTTCGAAGCTTTATTTTAACCTCTTCGAGCAGATTCACCGATGCCTCTGGCGGAAACGATGGGAATCTTAAGGTCTTAATACGCGGCGTCAAGCATCGGCCAGCACCTCTCTCTCTCTCCCCCCTCTCTCCAAAGTGATTTACTCATCCCGAAGTTGGAGCTATGGTGGCGCTGCTGCCTCGGCCAAATTGCGAATTTCCACGGGTCCCGCGGGGAATTTAATTTCTGAGAAGTATACCGGCCGCGGGATTACGGTCGACAAACTAATTATGCTACATTGGAGCCGTAGCGGCGTGTGTAAACATCAATTATCATCGAGAACGCGGTGTGGAGAGTTTTGCGAAACGAGTGGTGCGATCTCGCTCGAATTCGCTCGTTGGAAACGTGCCTCTCGGAAACCTGCTTTTCCTTCTAGTTTCGAACTCGTTCCTCATCTCGAATTATTTGGACGGTTAAATAATTTGTAATATCGAGGAGTTAGATTTGCAAATTTTCTTTTTTTTTTTTTTGTCTCTAAATATATTTCTGGTAGCGAAATATATTCAGGTATCCGATTTTCACCGAATTGACACGATTTGTTTTTTCGTGTGAATTTTCTCAAATCGATTCTTGGATTTTTATTATACATTTTTTTTATTCTTGTGCACAGAATTTCGCTTGGAAATATTTTTTCGTAATAAAATAAAGTTGACTGAGCATTAAAAAAAATTGTTTAATAATTCAAAATTTTATTCCAATACTGAAACTTTTTAAGGGTTGATTCCCTTTGAAGTGATATTCCGTTAATAAAAAAAATATCCAGTTATAGTCTACATATTCATGACGTCCCATGTAAAACAGAATTGTTATTAATTTTAATTTCGCAACATTTCTTCGACCGACTTTTTCATCGTAATTATAAAACGAAATTATCCGTAAACTTTATCTCAGAAAGAAAAAAAAATTCTGATGAATTTAAAGTTGCACCGAGAATCAAGGTCGTTGCATTCTCATACACGGAAAGGTTCGAAAACGAAACTTTCCTCTCGATTCCTCTTCTCCGCTTCCTCTCGCAATTTTTCCTCTCGCTTTCGTTTCACCCCAGTTTCGAAGATAGAATTCATCACGATAACCAAGCTGTCCCTTGAGAAAGTGGTTTTAATTCATCGGGTATAAAAGGGCGGGCGAGAGGAGGGGAAAGAGAAACGAGGAAAGAGAAGAAAAAGGGATGAACGACGTAAACCGGAATTATATTCCGCCTGGAAACGTTTTCTCCACGCTTTCCTTTCGTTCTTACTTCCTCTCGAGGATGTAAAAACAACGCACGTTTCCTCCGCGTTTAATTTATCGTGAAAAATAAATTACGAAACGACGTGCGTTTTTTTTTTAATCCTGAAAAAGAAACACGATACGAACACGTTGATTAATCGCGAGGTACATTTTATTCCTGCATAAATCCAAATGTACGAGATTAGGATATTAATGCGAGTCATAATTCGTTATCTCTGATGATTTGTGTAAAAGGGAAGGTATTGCGTATTTCTCAATATACGAAACGAAACGATCGAAAATTTTTTGAAACAATATTGAAAATTGTTTGAAACGAGAAATCTTCCGTAATGTCCAATATTGATTTATCGTGCATTTACACAAAAGTGTTCCTCGAAACGAGGGGTCGAATTTTTCTCTCTCTCTCTCTCTCGAAATTGCTCGAGAATGACACAACGAATCGAGTTAAACGACCAATGCCTATTAATAAAAATTTCAATGGGGGAAAAAATGTGGTAAAAGGTTCGTGAATCGAGCGACTTTTATGACTTTTACGATTTCTCCAAACTACCAAGTCGAACGTGTAATCGTCCTTCCTTTTCCACGAGAAAATTTCGACGGACGAATTTCTTTCGAAACGTCGCGTTCCCTTTTCATTCTGCTTGGCTCAACGGAGACGAAATTCGACGAATTTTTCATATTTCCAATTTAAATTATCGACAAAAGAATGGTATGAATTTCATCCCCCTTATCTCGTTCATGTAAAATGCATGGAAGCCAAACGCCATGAAATTGGAACTGCTCTTTATTAAGAGAAATTCAGAACCGAGTTTCAACCTTCCAAGCTTTTTTCTTTTCTTTTTTTTTTTTTTTTTTTTCGATTCAATCCGTTCCACAACTCGAGATGGACGGCGCGAGGTAATAAATCTTCCACGAGGGTAAGAAAGAGGGAGGGGGAAAAATATAAAAAAATAAAATAAGAGCGGAAATGGTGGTGGTATGGCAGCAGTCGATAGTGGGACAGCTGGTCTACGTGTCGAGAATGGTAGGCAAGTAGGAGATACAGGGAGAAATATCGTTAACGCAGTGTGTGCGGAATGTCAGAAATGCCAATCGACTGTCGATTACGCGAGGAGAGGAAGATGGGGTTGAGAAATGTGGGGCTGGGATCGTGAAACGTGACGAAACGGAATTGATACGATTCGAAACAATGAATTTTACAGTGGAGAATCGTGACAGAGGGAAAGAGAGAGACTGTCGTTTTGTAAAAAAGATAAAAATAATATTAGTTACTAATTTGAAATTTTGTTTAAGGATTTACAAGTATTCTTATCTTATCAAGAAATGTGATACAAGAATACTTAACTAAATGTGCTGATGCAGCATTATTGTAACCAATATGCCTTAAGGAATTATATCTGGCAATCAAAAAGAGAGAGAAAGAGAGACTGTCATTTTGTAAAAGAGATAAAAATAATATTCGTTACTAATTTAAAATTTTGATTTACAAATTTGCACGAACGTATTTTTATTTATCTTATCTTATCAAGAAATATGATACAAGAATACTTAACTAAATGTGCTGATGCAGCATTATTGTAACCAATATGCCTTAAGGAATTATATCTGGCAATTAAAAATAGAGAGAAAGAGAAAGAGAGACTGCCATTTTGTAAAAAAGATAAAAATAATATTCGTTACTAATTTAAAATTTTGATTTACAAATTTGCATGAACGTATTTTTATTTACGTCCCGCTCTTTGTTTCTTATCAAGAAATATGATATAAGAATATTAACTAAATGTGCTGATGCAGCATTATTGTGACCAATATGTCTTAGGGAATTATATCTGGCAATTAAAAAGAGAGAGAAAGAGAAAGAGAGACTGTCATTTTGTAAAAAAGATAAAAATAATTAATAAAAATTTGCTACTAGTTTAAAATTTTGTGTTTTTATTTACGTTTCGTTCCTTGTTTCTTATCAAGAAATATGATATAGTACCTAACTAAATATGCCGATTATTGTAATCAAATACTTTAAGGAATTATATCTGGCAATCAAAAAGAGAGAGAGAAAGAGAAAGAGAGACTGTCATTTTGTAAAAAAGATAAAAATAAATATTCGTTACTAATTTAAAATTTTGTTTAAAGATTTACAAGTTTTCATGAACGTGTATTTTTACGTTCCTTGTTTTGTTATCAAGAAATATGATACAGTACATCTAGGTAAGTGTGATAACTCTGCAGCATAAATTATTGTAACCAATATGCCTTAGGGAATTATATCTGGTGAGCAAAGAGAGAAAGAGATAGAGAGAGAGTTTTATACAGTATCCAAGTAAATGTGATAACTTTGCAGAATAAGTTATTGTAAATACTTAGGTCGGTAATACCTTAGGGAATTATATCTGGTAACTTTGACGAGTAGATTAGGGAAAACTACTCGAAATAATGGCTATTATTTTATTGTTATTAACTTTATTAGCCGATTTCTTCCTTGTTTTCTTTCATTTTTATTATCATTATTATTATTGCATCAAATAAATAGCACATGGTGAAACACTTTCGATTATGTGTCCGCCTTCAAGTTGGAATTTCTAGGATCCAAGATTCCCCGGAATTGTCTTCGTACCTTGGAGACATAGGCGAAGCCTTTAAGACTTCTTGGAGAAACTCTTATACCTTTACAATCTTCAAAGTCTTCCGGGTTCCTTTGTATTTCTAGAATCTGATGGACTTGACGAGGATCCCCGTACCACGGGAATTTCGAAATTCCACCATCTTTTTATACACATTGCTAGAATTCGTTCCAAAGTTTCCACCAAATTCCAAGCTCATCGAGAACACAGATATATAAAATACTGAAAATTCCTTTTACTTTTTTTTTTTTTACTTTCTACCGTTTATAATTTGCCATTCTATTTTTCATTATCCAATATCCAAACTCGATCGAACTTTCCATCGAATCGATAATCGTTCGATCTAAAAAAAAAAAAAAATTAAATGAAAATATTCGATCAATTCGAGAAATCACATTTTCCAGCATCGATCGAGTAATAACCGATGGAAATTTATCGTTATCATCAGACGGTAAGTACAAGCTACCAATAATACGCTCTTTGTCTCGTTTCTCTCGTTTTCTTCGTTCCACTTTTCTCGCTCTCGACGGAGACGTGACGTTAATTGGATCCGATACAACCGATTTTATGGAGGAGGCCGTCTTTTGACAGCCGGGGCAGTGAATGGGAAGTATATAAAAATAAAAGAAGATATAAAACGAGGGCGAAGGACGTATCACGTGATATATCGACCGATTTTCCTAACGTTTGTCGAGGGGAAAAATTTATCTGTTTGAAAACGATGCTCATAGATCGTAAAAATAATATAATTTATTTACGATATTTCAGATTTCTTTCTCCTTTCTTCAGGAATTGGAAAATTACCCGGGAATATAATCTTTCTGGTTTCGCGTGTTTATATCGAAAGTTTAAATTCGACTTTTGATCCAACTATTTTATATTGAAACTAGTAAAATTTGCATTGCAAAATCGCATCGATCTACATTTTTATCTCGAAAATCACATTTGCATTTTAATAAAACGTAACATCTGTGCGACAAAAGGAGCGGACCCATTCTCTTTACCTCCTATTAATTTACTCCCAATCAAAATCTTTTTCTGGAACCGAAACTTCTTCGTAACTCTCGTCATTAAAAAAAAAATACAAATTTATACTTACATATTTTTTTTCAAAAATAACCAATAGTTCTTATTCCATACATATCTCATAATCGCTTACTATTAGATAAATTCGTCGAATTTACGACTTGTCCCCTTTCTTTTTCGATGTATAAAAAGCGGAAGGAACGAGCTTCGCGTGGGGATCGATCTATCACGATCCACGATATATATATATAGAAGAAGAACTCTTATTTTTCCAGATATATAAGCCTCGTTACGAGAAAGAGAAAAAAAAATTTCGACGTGCCTCGAGGCACTATCGAGGCGGAACACCGAAGCAAATATTCGACTCACGTTTATATAGATCGCCATAGGTCGGCCTCGAGTATTTTCCCGAGGCTTAACGCCGAGGACCCCGCGTGTTTATCTTTGTCGCCGCTCGGGGAATACCGTGGAAGATTCACGAACTCGATTACGCGATTCCAGCGCGGTGGAAAAATGCGACGAAAGCGATGCTTTAGAAGCAAGGGTTCACGCCCTTGGAATAATATCTCCACCTTTTTCTAGAAAGAGAAACGAGGTTGGAAATTTTTCTATGAATTTTTCTCGAAATCCTGCAAACGAATTTCCTCTCTCTTTTTTTTTTTTTTGCAACTTGGAAATTTTAAAAATGAAGAAGAATCGAAGAAATTCGTGGGAAGATTCGAGTAAATTTGTATTAGAATATTAATCTTGGTTCTAATAATTCGTAATAAAGATTGGTAAAAATAATTCTACTTGTAAGAGGAATGCTCAGGTGCTTTTCTCGAGTGAAATACTTAATTAAGTTCTATGTTCTTTTTTTTTAATATAAATATTTCGCAAATTTCATTGTTATTCAACATTGCAACATTTCGTGAATTAATGTTGGTCTTAAAGAAGAACTCTTATTTTTCCAGAGATATAAAAACTAGCAATAACGATCCTTTTCTTCCGCTCAACGGTGCAATTAGAAATGCTAATTAAGTTTCTAGAAATGTTAAAAACTTTGACTTTGATAAAGGGAAGAAAACTTCCATTCCCTCCACGACTCCTCCTCCTCTGCTTGCCAGGCCGTCGCTAGTTTATTCTACTCGCCCGATCGTATCTCGCCTACTCCACTTGCCCGATCATCTCCCGTCCATTCTACTTGGCCGATCGTATGCAGCCTATTCCACTCGTCCAATCACGAATGTAAGCGCGTCAAGAACAGCGTCGAGTCAATCGCTGACCTATTTCACTTCTGTCCAAACGACGCGAAAGTGAATTAAAAATAATAATCGAAAGAGGGACAACTCTATGCTCCGTATATAAGGTTACTTGTTGAATGCTCGGGATTCGACGTGGGTGGGCGATGCGTGTTACGAAGTCTCTTGTTGCTCCGTGGAATTCATCAAGTTTATTTACAATATCGTTAGAATCGGCGAACAGAGAACGTGGAATGAAATGGATTTTGATCGATTATAAAGATTGGCAACGAATATTTCAACGATCGTTTAACGCTACATTAACCAAATTTTACTCGATGAATTTTTCCAAATGAACGAAACGAGAAACCATGCAGACGCGAAGAACGACTCGAATAAATATTTTGGCATTAACTTAATTGGAGGAAAAATTAATTATAAGATCATTCTACGCGACACGTTGTTCGATCATTCGTATTCCCTCTCGTATTTTTTCAAATTTTGAGAAAGAGAACTCTAAATGAACGAAACGAAAAACTATGAAAAACTATGGATAAATTAATTATAAGATCGAGACGAATTCCACGTTGTTCGAGGATTCATATTTCCTCTCGCATTTTTCCAAGCGGCGAGAAAGGGAGAGAAAGAACTCCGAATAAACAAAACGGATCGGATATTGGCATCGCCCCAACGAAAAATTAATTATAAGATCGATTCTTCAACGTGTTTCCACGCGTTCGAAATAAATTCCTTCGCCTTGGACGATCCATTTAAATTCGAGAAGTTTAAATAAACGGAATGGAAAAATCGTATCAATGAGAAAAAGTGATCGCTCGAATTTCAACAATTCCCCTCCTTTCCCGAATTCGAAAAATTCCATCCATTTAAATCCGAGAAGTTTAGATAAACTTGGAATGGAAAAATCGGAGGTGAGAAAAAGACGATCGATGTTTCCATAAATATCGAACGAGTCGAATTTCAACGCCAAATTAACTTCCCGAATTCGAAAAATATAAATTCCTCCTCCATTTAAATCCTCTAAATAAAGAGCGAAACGGGGGCAGAAGTCTCGTTCGAATTAAAGAAAAAAAGAAAAAGGCAGGTACGTGCGTCAATATTGTCGTTTAATTCGCATCGTGATATCGGCTTTTTCCAGAATGTATGTTAATGGACGAGCCAGCCACTGGCTCTCGCCCCTCTTCCTCGCGTTCCTTTCCCCTTCCCTCCCCTCCATCTTGATCAAACTGTTGAAACCGACTCATTAGGAAAATTGAGTTGGAAATATAATCAACGATGATATTCCTCTGCGAGAATTCACCACCAATTAACCTTGCTCCACTTATGCGAAAAGGAAAAAGCAGGAATCAGATGCGAATCATCGTGACAACCGGAACGAACGTGAAACTCGACGATGATGCATCATCGATAGGTTTTACATCGATTTCGTTTTGTTTCTAAGTTTCTAATTTTGAACTCATCGGTCTAATAAGAGATACGTTTGAAATTTTACTCTTTATCTTCTTAAATATTTATTCATTCAGACTCGTTTCAAATTCAAATGGAATATTCCTCACGCATTTTCGTAAAAAGAAGAAACTTTATCGACAATGTCATCCTCCCAATCATCCACGAACTCGATGAGGAAGATGGCCCCGCTTCGACTCCATTCGATTATTAAAAAATTTACTGTTCGATCGGCGAGTTTATGAGCGAATACATGGAGGAATTGATAATTCATAATTGGCACTCGTGTTTGGCGTCGATGCAGGAAGGGAAATAATTTGTTTTGTCCCCTCCCCCTCGTTTCTCGAATCCAGTTGTTTAAATTATCCACGCGTGGGATTATTAAATGACGCTCTATTCGTTTGGTATCGATCTTCTCGTATGGGGGACTATTGGCTGGCTCGTTTCCCTGCATCGAAAATTAGGTCGAAGACACGAGCGAATGGAATGGCAACGTTCGTCGTACAATAAAAAAAAAGGCTGTGAGCGGAAACTTGGAAGGAGTTGTCGAGTTTTGATAGATTCGACTGATTGGAAGAAGGAGAGTTTCTTATTGCGAGTGAAAAGAGATGTTTGTGCAATGTATCTTTCGAGGTAAACATCGAATCAGAGGTGAGATTTTAAAGAGTTTAAAATAAACTGTTAAACTATTGCGTTTAATCTTTATGTTAATTCAACATCGCCATCGTCTTCATCAGTGATGGTCTTTCAAAAGATATTTGTAAGTTATAAATCAAAATATATATATATTTTTTAAAATCTAAATTAAAATTAAAGTTTATTTATAATCGTTGATGATTGAATTCTAGAATTTTAAATTTAAATTCACTCTTCTTCTTGAGTGATTTAAGATTGTTTAAATGTAGAATGGGCCATTCGACGAGTATCACCTGTTAGCCAATCGCAGCGAGAAGAGTCAAATGATCGTAAAGGATAAAATGACGCAATCGAGGACTTAATTAATAACCTGAAACGAGGCAGGTTTCGATCGATACGAGCCTTCGATAAGAATCGTCATCGATAGATCGAGATTTCGAGTTTAAGTTATTTTTACGAGGGAACTTCGAACACGTGAAATTGTACAATCAAAGTATTACGTGAACTTTTTGTTAAGTTTTCTCGTTGAGTTTTCCTTTCTCGAAATTTTATTTTTCTCTCTCTACGATGATGTGTGATGAATAATAAACGAGAAGAAACGGACGTGTTCGAGTTATGTCGAGGGATGGATAATTTATTGTGTAACGATTAATTTACTGCTGTCCGCTTTTGACTCTTAGTAGTCGTTAATTATTCCAAAGATAATTTTCAGTTATTAAATGTGTCCAGCCATCTTTCAATTAGTCTCGCTGGATAGATTAAAGCGAAAATAAGTGGAAATACACTGAACACGCTAATCGAAATAAATTCTAATGGATGTTATTTTTAGTTAGAAAAAAAAAAAAAAAAGAAAAAATACTTTTTGCGATCCTTCCTTCGTTATTCGGGTACGCTATATTTTAAAGCGAAATCTGCTGGCTCCACAGTGTAATAAAATTACGCGAAATTTAGAGCGAAGAAAATATTCTTAAATTATTTTATTTCACGTATAAATTTCAATAATCGCTGATAATTGTAAATGAATTTGAATAACATTTTAACGTTAAAGAGATAGCAAGCAATATTTTTAACAGTTTATCCAAACTTATCTCAGACTGCATCGAAATGATTCATGACGAAAATACGATAAAAGCACGAGCCTTGTTATTATTATTATTATTATTTGAAATATGGACGTGTAAATTTAAATCGTTCATTGTATTCATCAATATTTACGGCATCGTCGCGTGTAAATAATATATGGAAGTATATAGAAAACAACACGCGATGTCTGTCGGGTCAATATCAATCTTGATCCCTGTAATACGATCTATCATTATTTCCAATTGAAATAATTCCTTTATCGAAATATAATATCGGCCATTTTTCGGTATATAATTAACGAGAAGTTTGTGGATCGCGCTTCGTGATCGAATATTCGCGCCGATTTCCAGATGGAATATCGCTTTATGGAAAACTTACTCGATGAAATTATCGATAACGAATCGAACGTTACTCGACTCTACGACTTATCGAATACTTAAACAATTCTCTTGAACGATACTTGGTTTACAATTAGCGCGCGTTCGCGTGTAAGCGATGAAAAATTAGATTCAACTGTAGGTGATAAACGAAGGAAATTCTTCGAAGCGATCCACGAAACGGAAATCCACGAGAGAAGAGAAACCTTGCGATCCTCGCGTACAGTGACAAACGCGACAGAGCTTTCACTGCGACAACCTGCAACCGTCACATCGATTTCCCTGCGCTGAAAACTTGCTCCAACCCTCCCCCGTACCATGCCCTAACCCCATACAACCCCAAACATCGCGCTCGACTTCGTTCTTCCCATGCATCGCAAAGTACGACGTACCTGTTACGCCAAGTCGACGAGTCCCTTCTCCTCCGATCGGGCGCCGAGAATCACCTCCTTTCCCTCCTCTTCCTTCCTTCCTCCGAGCAAGGACCCCTCTCTCCCTCTCTCCTCGAGGACGTAAACACAGGAGTCGGCGAATACGCGATACGGTCGAGTGAACGACCGGGGAACGAGTGCGGTGCGTGGACGCGGTCGAAAGTGAGGCGAGCGTTCGCGTCGCGACGCCGCTCTGACGGACGCCGGCGTTCCGTCGCCTCGACCCGGCCGTACCAGGCCTTGCATCTCTCCTGCCGCCCCCTCCACGCCGCCCAACTCCTCCTCCGCGCATGCGCGCTCCCGTGCACTCGCCGCCGCGCCGGCCACTCGTTCCCACCTACACCTCGCCGGGAACTCGGATGACGTGGATCCCGGAGTGTGGGTGCCGGGAACCGGCGTCATTGATGCCTCGCGTAAATTCCATCGTGCGAGATCCACCGATGCGAATGAAAAAATAAAGGCGGCTCGGTTTACGCTGTCGTTTTCCGTGTTTTTTATCTTCTCTCCCTTCCTTTCGCGTACTCGCACGCGACGAACGGATACGAAGGGATTTGTTTTTGATTCTTTTTTTTTTAGATTTTAAGCAGAGGAGTTACGAGCGTTAATACGTTCGCAGGGAATCGTGATAGTTAAACGGATCAAGTAAAGTGATTATTGCAATTTTTATATGCTTTATCGAATTCTACTGCGTTTCGAAACGAAGGAAGACGTTCGTACGTGCGTATGTTTACATTTTTATGGAATCTATGCTTCGTGAAAAAAATTCCACCGTGCGAGATTCGATGCGAATAAAAAAAAGGGGAATAGGTGGTCGCCTATTCGTGCTGTCGTTTTGAATGTTTCTTCTCTCTCCCTCTCTTTCTCTCGCCATTCGTATTCGCACGAAGGGATGAAGGGATTTGTTCTTTTTTTGTTTTGCTTGCCGATCCCGGGACGTTTGAAATTTAGATTTTAAACGGAGGAGTTACGAAGTTAATACGTTCGCAGGGAACCGTGATGATAGATAATGCAAAGTAACGCGATTATTGCTGTTTGTCGATTTTTATCCCCTACGTTTTTACCGAGTGGAATTCTAAATTTCGAAATGAAGAAAAACGCGTACACTTACAACGATTATTTTTATATAGAATAATCAATGTTAACGAATAATCCAAATTATTATCGTTTATCGATTTTTATCCTTTGTGTTTTATCGAATGGGATTATAGAAGAAAGATGTGATTCGTGCATCGTGCATACTTACAACGATTATTTTTATAGAATAATCAGTGTTGTGTAAAAAAAATTCCATCGTGTGAGATCTGGTACGAATAAAAAATGTTGTTCGAATCTCTCTCTCTCTCTTTAAATTATTAGTAATTATATAATAATGTCTTACTGTAACTGCAAATTCTGATGTAACTAAAATAAATGAATTTAATAAAGGAATTTCTATTGGATCAAAAAATTTGATATCTTTAGAAGGTCATAGTATATCAATTTCAATATTTGGAGAAACTGAGGAATGAAAGAATGCTCAAAAGAAAGATACAAAAAATATTAATTCTGAAATAATAAATAATACTATTCTAAATTTTAAAAAATTAATAACATAAAGTATATGTAATCCTTGAAATATCTCGAAATCAAAGTATTATAATTACTATTGTATTAACAAAATTTAAAATTATTAATAATATGTTTGATCTATAAATTCAAATAGCTGTTCTAATTAGTGAGTTTATTAATCTAAAAATGATAAAATAATTGGTCAAGGTCTATTTGTGACTATATGGAATGGAAAATCTCTCTCTCTCGCCATTCGTATTCGTACACGTGCGATGAAGGGATTTCTTTTTTTTTGGCGGGACATTTGAAATTTAAATTTTGAGGGATGGAATTATGGAGTTATAACGAAAGGACGAAAGCGTTTGTTTAACGGATAAAGCAAAGTAACGCGATTATTTGTCGATTTTAATCCCCTATGTTTTATCGAATGGGATTATAGAAGAAAGATGTTCGCACGTGTATACTTGCAACGATTATTTTTATAGAATCGGTAGCTGTGTAAAAAATAATTACAATAAGAGTAATCTTGTACGAGATTATTTGAAACGCATATATCGATCGTATAATGCGTATAATTATTTGTCATTCGTCGTATATTATTTGCTCGTATTACATTAAGATTAGACATTAAGATAATCACATAATCGTATCACAAATTAAGGTACAAAGGGAGGATGATTTTAGGATCTAGACGTTTCTACGATGAATAAATACAGCTTGTTGTTTCACGATCACGTGATTTTAAGGTCGACCGCATCGATGATTAAAAAAGAGTTAACGTTTTGATTCAAGTTGAGACGAAAATTTTTTTTTCAGGAACGAATTACACTCATCAAAATTCACGTTCTTATTATCGATTAATCGTGCGACGATGAAGCAATAGATCCTCGATGTAGATCGACTCTCGTAATCGGTGTGGTAATTTCGAATGAGTATTGAATTAGGCTTAGGAAGGGGAGGAGGGTCGTGTCGTATCCAAATTAGAGACGGAGTAGCACCGATTTCGATATCAATTAGGCTACAACCTGGCCCACACTTGGAGGCAACGATTAAGTCTCGGTTTAGATCGCGTTATGTTTGGATTAGGGATCGATTAGCCACGGTCTCGATGTCACTTAGCTCTCTAACCAGATTCTCGAGTTTCTCGAGCCAAATGAAATTATCTTATGGTTCACGCGCCATTTAACCCCCCTCGGAGTATCCTCAGAGTATCCTCAGACTCGGCCACATCTAATAAATATCTATTCCGCTTCGACTGTTGGAAGAAAATTTCGCGAGCTCGATTCCGTTCCTCTGTCCCTGGCTCGTCAGGGAGGATCAATCGGATCATAGTTCAAAATCTATTTCAAAAGCGTGAATTTTCAAGCGTGGAAATTAATTTAAATATCATTTTCGATTATTTCACAGATGTCCTATTATAATTTTGTCGTCTATTGTAATTAAATTTTAGAATTTTTTATTAATTTAAATTCATCTAATAATCGAGGGATAATAATTATTTCGTTAATTCGATTCTTCGATTAAAAGGCAATTTATTATTCTATCTTCGTACGATGTCAATGTACCGCTATATTTAAAATTTAAATGGAGCAGATTAATCTAAAATTATAATTCGTAAGATATTGTTTTTGAATAAATAAACAGGGGAAGAATATATTTGCCAAGTTCAATTATTGCTGTTATTTAAGAATTTGAAAAAATTGCTTGAGAGTTTCAGAGAGTAAAAAAATTTTAAAAAATCAGATTAATTTTTTGGCTTTGATATTTTTAGCCACGAATGTGTGCATTCTGACAGGTAAATATTTATTTATTTCCTTTAAACTATATAATACAATAATTATACTATTATTACTATTCAGTAGTTTGAAAAAATTGCTTAAAAAATTAAATAATACGTTTCGAATAATACATTTCAAAGAACAAAAGAATTGCTTCATTTAAAATAAAAAAAACCCGATTAAATCTTCTAATTTTAGCCACGAATATCTGCAACCAGATTTATAAGCGAATCTTAAATTGTTATAAACATGTTTTCGATTAAAGGTGAATAACATATTTGCCAATGTTCCTTTAAACTATATAATAAACAATTATATTTTTATTACTATTCAGTGATAAAACAATTTTGAAAAAATGTTTAAAAGATGGAATAATACATTTCGAATAATAATAATTTCAAAGAACAAGAGAATTGCTTCATTTAAAATAAAAACACCACGATTAAATCTTCTAATTTTAGCTACGAATATCTGCAACCAGATTTACAAACGGATTTTAGTAAATTGTTGTAAACATGTTTTCGAATAAACAAGTGAATAATTATTACTTTTATTACTATTATAATAAAACAATTTTGAAAAAATTGTTTAAAAGATGGAATAATACATTTCGAATAATAATAATTTCTAAGAACAAGAGAATCGCTTCGAGGTTTAAAAAAAGAACCCGATTAAATCTTCTAATTTTAGCCACGAATATCTGCAACCAGATTTATAAGCGAATCTTAATAAATTGTTGTAAACATATTTTCGATTAAAGGTGAATAATATTTGCCAATGTTTAAACTATATAATATAACAATTATATTACTATTCAGTGATAAAACAATTTTGAAAAAATGTTTAAAAGATGGAATAATACATTTCGAATAATAATAATTTCAAAGAATAAGAGAATCGCTTCGAGGTTTAAAAAAAGAACCTGATTAAACCTTCTACTTTTAACCACGAATGTCTGCATCCTGACAGATTTACGAGCGAATCTTATTAAATTGTTTCGAAACGCATCTCGCCGTAAATCTATCGGGCCGTGATAAAGCGTGAAAGTGCAACCAAGGCCACTCGCGACACGCAAGGACACTTTCGTTTCCACGAACGATCTCCCTTTTCCAGAAGAAACATCTCCTTCCTTCCCCCTCGAATTGTCAAGCGCGAAGTTTAAGGAGAAAAATTGTTTGCAAAAATTGTTTCGTTCGACGAGTCGCGTTTATTCTCTCCACGATTTCCATCTGTAAGGTTGCAGTGACACGGAATCCGCGGGGAAAAAATATTCCTTCTTCTGCTCTTCGCCAGGGTTTCGAAATAAAAAATAAAAAAAGGAAAAAAAATTGAAACCTCGAAACTTTCTCCCTCCGTTTCTCCCTGGAGTTATCTTGAATATTCAGAGGGGAAATATTTTCCCCTCTCGATTCGTGGAACACAAAATTTCCAGGTTTTTAAATATGAAAATGCGAAATTTTTTTTCGAAAAATATTCGAGCTGATGAAAGAATATTCCTTTTTCTTGTCGAGCATAATTTTTCAGGTCGTCGGTTCGAGAATTCGAAGGATGTCTCCCGATCAAGTAATTGTCTCCGATTTCCTATATTTTATTTCTATATTACTGCATAATTGAGTGGTTTAAAGACGGAAAGACAATCGTTCGAAAGGTTTATCACGATACTCCTCGAAGGATAATTCTCGTTTCCATTGAATCTTCCTTCGAAACGAAAGAGAAACAGAAACGTGGCGATATTTTTAAGCGACTCGGAAATCGAGACGATTTCCCTTTTGAAAACTTGTCGCGAAATTCTTTTCAAAGATGGAAGAGATACGAAATTCTTTCGATACCTGGCGAAACTTCGAAAAAAAAAAAGAAAGAAAGGAAAAAAGGAGAACTTTACTCGACAACGAGTTTCCCCTCGATCGAAATAAAAAGGAATGAAAAGTTCCGGTGTAAATCATTTCACCGTTGAAAAAAAAACTAATCCTTTGCAATTTCCTTCCCCCTCTCAGAGATAAAAGAAGAAGTAAAATAAATAAATAAAGACAAATAAAAGATCCTTCTCCCCTTTAAAGTGCTCTATAATAAAAAGAAACGAACAAATCCTTCGATCCTCCTTTTTTTTCAGATACTATTTTCGAGAGCGCTCGAAAAGAATGGCCCTTTCGACAAATGAGAATACAAGAGAAATAAAGAGACGAGGAACGATAAAGAGATCGAGCAAAGTTCGAGTGGAAAACACGGAGTAGCTTCGATTAAAATCGGATTTAGCGAAAGAAAGAGAAAGAAAGAGAGGACGAAAGGTTGCAAAGGCCGTTTCCGCCTCGAGCACGTAACGGATAAATCCGAATAGACCTAATTTCCAGTCGAGAAAGATAGAGAAAGAGAGAGAGAGAGAGAGAGATAATACTTGGAGAGAGCGTTGCAAGATTTGCGGTTGAATGGGAGAGAACGGTGGGCAAAGAGTAGCACGTGGAGATTGGCCACGTACAGGATTTCTGGGGGATGAAGGTTAGTGCTTTCCGCGGTGTTATCTTTGCTCGCTGGATTTGTCGATGTGACGCGTGAACAGCGTCGAACGTCTTGCATCCGCTTATCCACGTAAATGTTGGAAGACGCAGTTGAAATGGAACAGGCATTAACCCGTTAAAAATAAAGTTTAGATAAACTTTAAATAATTTGAAAACAGTTGATCCGCTTTGGCAAGTAAGCGAAAGATAGTAGAGTCGAGCATTGATTAATAAGTGGAAAAAGTAAAAATAGTTAAAAATTTCGAAACGTTTGAGTAACGTTTACTCATAATTATTACGATTCGCGATTGGCATGTAAATATTTAACGGAAGACGCAGTTGGAAATGGAAGATTTAAAGTAACTAGTTGAAAAATTCGAATAAAGTTAAATCGAGTGATTATTTACTCGAGTAATATTTGGTATGTAAATATTGAACATTGAACGGAAGAGGGGTTGAAATGGAAGGGACAGATTTGAGGATTAATAGTTAAAAACAGTTAAAAATAAAGTTACTTTAAGTAATTTGAATAACGTAGTTGTTATAGTTGATCCGCTTTGGCTTGTAAATATTAGATATTGAGCGAAAGATGGGAGCAGCATTGATTAACGAGTGGAAAAAGTAACTAGTTAAAAATTTCGAAACGTTTGAATAACATACGTGATTATTATGATTCGCTTTGACATGTAAATATTGAACAGAAGACGGGTTGAAATGGAAGGGACACAGCAGATTTAACCTATTCAGAAGATAACTAAAAAATTTAATAAAGTTAATTCGAGTGATTATTTACTTGAATAATATTTATTCGTTATAAGTATTATCATATCGAAGTAATTTCAATTATTAAAATTTGTTCATCATTGGAAAATATGCTTTTGCATTTTGTTCGTCGTCTTTCTTCGATCGAGAAAACGAAAGAACACTCGTTCTAGTAATTATTTACTAAAAGATTCCCTACTCAAATGATCTTCTAAAGAATATAAGTGTAATTTCGTTTATAAACTTTACGTAGAACATATTTTAAACTGATCGTTTGAATTATTTCCAGTGTTTTCTTTTTTTTTTTTAAAGCTTAGTCTGCTCCTTTGAATATTGAACTACGTTGGAAATAGGATAAATAAAACGAGCTTTGCGCGCTCGAACGGAAGAAAGTGATCTGAAAGTTCGGATTTATTCCTTTTCGACAACTTGAAAAAAATTACGCGAATCGAGTTTGTCGAAAAGTAAATAAGAACTTTTTGATTTTTTATCTCTCTGTTTGTATCCTATAAATATACATTCATTCAAACTAAAAAAAAAAACAAAACAAAAACAGCATTCATCAAGGAAGTTTATCTATCGATCTTTCTGAAGAATCGGTTTCTTCCTTTAAGGTTTTTTAAAAAAAGCAAACATGAAATCCTCGAAGATGTTCGATTCCTCGAACGGAAAAGAACGAGATCGAAAGCCCTCGATATCCTCAGCTGAACAATGCTATCGAGGCTTTCGAGCCAACGCTGGAATCCCCGTTGTACAATCATTTACACCCTTTCTACGGTATCATAACTATGAAATCAAACCGTTCGAGTATCTCGACATCGAATTCATTGGAACCGATGTATAACTTTCAACAACGCCAATTCTTATCGCCAACAATTTCCATTAACCTAAACTCAAGATTAATTTACGACGTAAAAATAATACAACTCGAGGGGGTAGATGCACATTTTGGAGATCGAATTAACGAATCCTTGCGGGAAAAATAAAATTATAAAATAAGGAGGAGCTTTTCGAGAAATTTTCAATTTTTCGTGAAGGAACGAGGACGAGGAGGAAATAAGAAAAAGAAAAAAAGAAAGGAAGAGAAACGAAGAATTCTGAATATTGCGCTCTCGCAAGATTTTCCTCTCGCAAATTCTTTTCTTCCCTATCTCTGAACCGTGCTCTGATCCTCGAGTTCCTGGCGGACATTTGCCAGCTTCGTTGCGTTACCGTGGCAAAAATGCGGGCGAGGAATACGGAATCGGGGATGATTTTCAGAAAAATTCGATCGGGTATTTGAAATATCTTGCATAATATATATCGTCGCCAACGAACGAAAATAAATAAATCAATCTAAATATCTCACTTTCTCGTAGAGATAAATTTATTCATCCGTTCTAAATATACGATTTTTAATTTTTAACCGAGTCTAAAAATTAATACATGCAACGAGATAACGAATTAATGGATTAACAACGATAACTTTTGGAAACTACTCGTAAATTAAACTCGCGAGCGAGCGAAAATAGATAAATCAATAAATATCTCACTTTCTCGCAGAAATAAATTTAAACTTTTAATTCAGATATTCCACCTAAACATACCTAGCTAACCGAGTTGAAAAATTATTCAACGATTAACAACCTCTGAAAACTACTCGTACAAAAATTAAACGCGTATAAGATACTTGTTAATAAGTTAAGAATCCTTGATCCTCCTCGCTGCTAAATCGGCAACCTTCCTCCCTTCGTCAAACAACTGAACCGTGTGTACGCTGCGATCAATATCCCCCAATATCAACAAGTATCTTGGAGAAAAGGCGCACGAAGCCAACACCTTAATTGCACCCCGTATACCACTGCTCTCTCGGGCTCCAAGGCTTACAACGATCGATACATCGATGTGAACAGAGGGAAGATCGATGGCGCGGGGTGGATCGAAAGGGGCGGTTTCCATCGAGGGGAGGTCTATGGAGGGTGGATCGGTTTGCCGTGGGGGACGTTGGACGGGCCAGTTATTGTCCCAGTTAGGCTCATTCCGCGGGGAAGGGGTTGAGACGAAACCAGATTCGATTTCGTGGATCCGCGTAGGAAGACGTTGCGAAGCCATTTTGGAACTTGTGTCTGATAAAATTGGGGGGTATTTTGTTTCGACACGCGAGAACAGGGTGGGATTTTCTTCTAATTGTGAAAATGTATTTTTAAGCTACGTATATTTATTTTTTAGGGTGGAAATATTGATGAAATGTTCTAGTATTTCGAGTGGAATTATTATATGATTTTCAAACTGTAGTAATTTAATATCTCAAGATTTTATTACACAAATCAGATAGAAGATTATCGTCTCGGTTTATTTCGATCTTTCCGATTCAACGTTACGCAAGATACAGCGTTTTCTCTCTGTGGCGCACAAACCATTTCATTAGCTTCGACATTGCTGCGCAGGAAACTCTTCTTAAAAAGAACGCTCTTTCGGATAGCGCCACGAACGATAAAATTCGAATTCGATGAGAAATTATAATCGCAGAAAAGAGGAATTTATTTGCATATCCGATATTTTCATGCTTACGAATATTTCCATACAAATAAAATAAAAGTAAGCGTGTCTTCGAGAAGCTTGCTTTCCAATCACCGTCTCGCTCGAGGTTGGGAACCACTGGATAAGAAACTCGAGACACGAAAATGGATTAAAAGCGAGGAGTAATGCTGCTTTGGAAACTGCTCGTGGCGCAAGCACTCTCCAACCTCTTTCCGATACTTTCCCTAACGCGACGATAATTAATCATCGTTAAATTGGGTCGTACGATCATAGGTTAAGGTAAATAATTAACAAGGATGGCATATAGGAAGGATATAAAGGAACGGTTAATTAAGAGAGAGAAAGAGAGATAAAATACGTATGTATCAGGGGTTAATTAAGCGATGAATGAAAAAGGGTGGCTCGCGAAATATCACGATTTCGATCGTACCGCGCGATTCTTTTCAACTTTTGCACGGATAAATTTGATGTTGGAAGGACAAAAGTGTCCCATCGATTTCCCTCCTTTTCATCTTTCCAACGGCTATTGTGGATAACGAAGAAAGAGAAATTCGTGGGATCGTTCCAGGATTTTTCGTTCCCTTTGTTCCAACCGATGAACGCCGATGTTTGTGTCGCAGCAATGGCGATATTCTATTGATTTTGAAAAATAGAAAACTTGATTCGATTTTATCCAGCGAAGTTAATTATATATTAGAATTTTGTTGGAAATTTTATATTCGAGAGTTTGCAAAGAAATTATTCTCTGATTGACAACAATTGACAAGTCGATAATTAAGTCATTATCAAGGTTTTTAACTATATAACGTATCTTTGGAAAATTACACTGCGCAAAGTGGAAGGAAGAAAAATTTTAGTGTTAAACAAATTTAATATCAATTTTATCGAAAAAAGACGAATTACATTAGTGATTCAGTTTTATAGCACGATATATCGCGCGTACACACAACCAAGCGTGAAAGAGTCAATAACGAGTTAAATCGGCTCTGATCATCCTTATGAATAATTATAGGTAAAAAAGGAATTAATACACGATTGATAATTATTCCACCACAAGTTTGAATGGAAGTTTATCCAACGAGCAAATTAAATTAGATCTCGAAGCGATAATGAATTTCTCCTATGATAAATATTGTAATATTGTAATTCGATATAACTCAATATTGTATAACATTATTTCGATGCGGTGATTTCCTAGAAAAGTAATAATATGGCTAATTAATCGTTGAAATTTCAATGGATTTAATGGAAAACCTGGCGTGGATGGATTTCACGTGGGTTTGTGTAATGTATTGCTTTATCTTTAAGCCGAATCAAAGGATCGGTTACAGGGAAGAAAGGTCGTTCGTTTCTCGATTCGTCGAAAGAGAAACAATTGTTCAACGAAATGCAATTTACTTGGTAATGGATACACTCTATTTCTAAATAAGTCGTACCTAGTCGAGATTTAAATTTATTTTTATTTATATGATCTAATTGGGATTAAGTTGTATTCTATATCTTATTATTATTATTATTGTTGTTATAGTCCCTAAAATTATTTTATATCCAATAGAATTTCAAGAAATAATTGAAATGTACGCTAAATATCGTAAAAGCGATTATCATCAAGATTTTGTCCTTTAGGAGGTGTAAAATAACATAACGTAAAATTGAAGAATGAAAGATTTCACATGGGATTAATTTATTTGGATTATTTCATATCACGTATATAAAAATTCCAATGAATAAAACGATTTAACTTCACTGTTATAGAGAATGTGTCGTGAAGCGCTATTTCTCTGTTATAATTCCACACCTTTAATATTTATGGCGCATTTGCACATGGCGAATGCAGATTACAGAATTATACGCAATAATTTTTAACATGAATCAACGATTGATCGAATTTCATCGCGATCGAAGAAATATCGCGATTTATCATAAAGCAGAGAATCGAATGCTCGTGAATTTTCTGTAATGTGGACGAAGATTTCATGTAATATTCATACGACTGTTCGTTACTGGCGGGAAAAATTAAAATCCCATAGCCGGAGCATCGATTAAAATTGACACGAGTGAAACAATTGCACCCGAAATGCAACGAAATATCCAATTGCGTAAAGTTCCAAATTTTTTATTATAACATTAAAAAAAATCTCAATTTTCTACGAGAAAATTCATCCATTATAATAGAAAACTTGATACTTAATTAATTGAAAAAAATGATAAGATTTTAAGATTAAAATACAGACTAGATGTGATAATAATTCTCCAACGATACTTCAAGTTTATCCCTTAAATCTCCTGATACATATGAACGAGGATATATTTCGACCCAAGATCTTATGAGAAAAACCAAGACCTGTGCAAACAATTTACGAAAAATAAAATATATGCTTAGGAATGATCCTTTTCGTGATTCTCCATAGATAAAAAAGGACACCAAAATCATCTTAAACGTCGATTCGCGTCCCTAACCTCGTTAACCATCATTATCTCCTTCCGAAAGTTAAGATTATCATCGTTTCACGAAACTTTTTACCGCGTTGAAACAGCGAGCGTCCATTCTGGAATAAATAGAGATCGTAAATTTTGTGTTTCGTTGTGAAAGAAAGCCTAAAAGTTCGCTCGAAACAAGTGGTTCCTCTGAAATCACTCCCCTACCCCGAGAAACTTCGTAACTACGCCTTGGACGATTTCTCACGTGTAGACATGTAATAGTGGAAGAACAAAAAGAAATAGCAAAATATGAAATTGAAAAGAATAGCGTGGAATTCTAAATGGTTCCAACTTCTCTTTTTCCTTCATTGCAATATTATATGTGATATTCGTGTTTATATTCATAGTTACAAAAATCTCGAGACACAGAAGTCCTACAAAGATAAGCCTGAATCATAAAAATCAAATATTCGTGCAATAATTAAATTCTTCATTCTCTAACTATATGTTATACGTAAGAGAATAAATGGGAAAAGTAAATAGTAAGAGTAAGTTAGAGACTTTTAATATAACCTAACCTAACTTTTCTTCGTCAAAAAATTTTCGTCTTTTCAAACACTCTGAGAAACTCTAACAAAGTGAAACACGCGTTGCGCGTAGATATAACTTAACCTAAAACCGTGACGGATATACGGATGTGTACAAAATGTGTATTATATAGTCTCTAACAGTTCCACTGAGCGAAGCTTATTGCCGCCGGTACACCGCATGAATACTGCATGCACAGTCACATCGTAGCTATCTTCTCGAACAGTGTCAGCTCCTTTCTAGTCCATTCACACTGCCTCGATTTATCGATATCATCGAAACGGTCGGCAATCGCCATGGTCACGGAACCACATTATCCAGAATCGATTAACCGACGAGAGATAGAAGTGGATGTAAAATCGATTAATCGAGATGGAATAGTGCGGACGGTATAATCGATTAATTGGAAGAGAACTAGATAGGTTAGAATAATAGCAGTTAACGTTACGCGTGCTTTGAACGAGTTAAATGTTTTTGCTTGTGTTCTAATATTGATATACTAATATAGTTACGTAGAATATATAAAATGATTCATTTAATCTCTATTATTTTTATTAGAAAATTGATTTAAAACATCTGATAAAGAAAAGGTTAAATATTGCTGTTACAGTTGACATTTTTATGATCAGATAAGAATAGAATTTTTTCTTATTTTATACTATACTTCTTGTATGTCTGCATTATCTATAGATTTATCTGTACGTTTAAATTTTCCATAAATGGATAAATATCTACAGTCGTTGATGATTTAATTCTCTTTATCAATATGTATCATTGTGATTAATTGAAATGTAATGAAGTTAAATATTATCATATACCATCCATAACCTATAAAATTGCATTAAATGTAAACGAAAAAATAGAAGAAATATCCTTCATGGTTTATTTTACCAGAATCATTTAAAATTTCCAGATTTAACCAGATTTCACGACACGTTGTTCCACAACGAGTGACGTTAATTGCCGCGCAACTGGCAACCATTTCCGGTCCAGTTAATAAAATCCAGAGGAACTGTTTAACGATACAATGCCACGTTTCTCGGTGGAGGAAGCTTATCAGTGGTTCCCGTAGGCGTTTTAATCAGTCCATCTCGATGAAACTATTTCAGAGTTTTCGAAACGATGGGTCTCTGGAAAGTGGAAGTGGACACGTTTCAACAGGTATGCTATACGAATGATCGAGTAACGAAGAGGGATTACACATCGGATTTCTTAGCTGGGATTTGAGAAATGAAACTTGGAAACCGGAACACGGTGAAACGAGCTAAACTTCCTTGTTTCAGGAACGTAGAAGAAACGTTTTAGTCGACGAACATATTGACTTAGGATTAAATTGGTCAGTTTAAACAACAGGATGTGAAAGTTACATGGAAACCAATTTGCGCATCTCAACTTCCTTTGTGAACCAAAACGCTTCAGTCCTTTACAGGTTGTTCCACACTGAATACGACCTATTAAAAAGTTATACACTATATAGAAAACATTGAACATATATTAACATATATTAAACTTATCTTTTCAGGAATGATGAAGTCAGGCTTGCCTATTCGATTTTTATTACTGGATTTACATCGTTTTTCCTCTTTGGCCTTTTTCAAAAATTCATGCATAAATATCACTTGACAATCCCATATCACTTAAATACAATTTCTCTCGTAAATTGTATCGCAATGGACGCTACATTTCGCTACAACACGCTCGAATGGGAGCTACGTGTACAAAAACAAATAAAAACGGATAGAAACGAATAGCTGCGTTTACATTATTCGAAACGGTAGCGTCGTTACAGGATGCTCGATAAAGGACTCGGTATCCTTTCCACTGTCCACCGGCCAAATGTTCTGATAAAGGCCACCATCAAAGCATCAACTCGAGCGATCTTGCACCGCTGTTATAGGAATGATAATCCAAAGGACGAGTTATCAGAGACGCCTCTGCCATCAACCAAAGATACGTTCCACCATTCTCGATTGGCTGAAATTCAACCTCCCGTATCTGTGAATTTTCTTTCGTCCATTTCGTTGTTTTATGCGCTCGAGCTTGTGAGATCTGTTCTTATCGTTAAAAACCAATGTAATTGACAATGAAATGCAAATTATTATTATTGTCGATTGAGCTACTCGAGTATTTCTGCAGTCAGAAAGAAATTCTTTCAAAAATATCACTGGCAAAACTAGTGACAATGAGCGATTTTTTATGCAAATCTATCGAGGGAAAATCGATTGAGAAGGCGATAAGTATGAATGTGAGATGCGAGTAATCCGTTATGGAGGATTGGGAGGATTTTGAGGACTCGACGATCTGAGAAATTGAAGGATCTTGATTCGATTGCCGATTATCGCATGGAACGGGATGGTGTGAGTATGATAAAATACCTTTTATCCAGGCTAGATTTAACTTTACATTTACGAAATCTGTCGTTGACAAAGTATAATTCTTCCAGGGAAAATTGCATCGATTTGGAATAAGTGGATCTGAAAAGAGTAAATGAAAATCATCGATTTTCGATTCGAATGCCGAGATTATCAAATCGGCCAATCTGTTTTATTTCGTATTTTCACAAATAAGAAACATTTCTATATAAATTTTGAAAAACAAATGTTTAATTACTTCTTTATTTCGCGTAATTTTTATTTAACCCCTCGGTTATCTCGCAAGTGGCATTCGTGCTTGTTATTTTCGACTTAACTCTCCTGGCTTCCGATAGAAACGGAGAGTTTAAGGGACCGAGGCGCGGCATTTGCATTATTTAAATTGCAAGAAGGATATCCGGCCCAAGTGGCGCGTTTCGCAGCGCGGCCATTTGTTTTCCAAAGATAGAAACGTCGGTAGAAAACGTCGTTAAAATCGTCCGTGTTAAATAAAGCGTGTCTCGGGATTAAGTAGGGCGAGGACTCGAATCCTCGAACACGTTCGTCGAACTTGATGCGCCATTTAATCGATAAACGAGGGGAAGAGCCTTCATCGAACTCGAGCTTAAAAATGAAATATTCAAATTTCTTTCTTAATTCTATCGGCACGAAACTCATGGAGGGGAAAAATTCATTTATTGTAACATCAACTTTTGCAATAATTTCACGATATAGTTCCGTCGAAACGAAGAATCTTGATTTTACTTTTCACGAGTATCTCGAAGAGGCGAGGAAGAAATTTTAGATTTCGCGTCAAGGTTAATAAATAAGGTTGAAAATAAGGACTAGGGAAGCTAAGTTTCCAAGTTTTGAACCGGAACTCGAGAGGTTTTGACACTATGCAAATCTTCTTGTCGCCACGAATGAAATTGAGGTTCATCAATCTGAGCCGTCGGCTTAAATATTTCCACCTGTTTCGGGACCGAATATATCCACTTAAAATGCAACGAAAACGGTGCGCATTTCGAGCGTTGTTAATCTTCGTTTGTGCCGCCATTTACATCCGCTATGCCGCGATTAAGAATGATTCAAGAACGTAATTACGTCAGCCAGGTGTTAAATGTACGAATTTTCGAACAATCTCGATATATATTTCTTTTTTTTTTTTTTTAATGAAGAATAGATTAAAAAAGAAGAGAGAGAGAGAATCCTACGATTTTAATTTCGAAGAATCGCTACTATACTATAATTTTAATAACATTAAACCTTAACTTTTCGATCTTAATCCTTCGAACTTTGCTGAAATTTGTCGATTTTAAGCTTTCAAGTTGTAAATTTACTTTTTTTAGAAATTTTAAAATCAAGATATTTATATATATATATATTCTTCTCGAAATTGAAATCGTAGAAAACTTTAAAGTCGACAAGATTTAGAAAATTGAAAATTTCTTAGAATTCAGCGAAAAAAAAAAGAGAGTTTACGACCAGAAACTTTCAAGAAAACTCAGAAATTTATAAACGTACAAATTTTCAATATCAAGATTCTTCAACTTGTTCCTTGACAAAAATTTAGAAGCTAAAAAAGAATTTTAGAAATACCGAGACGATTCATCGAATGCACCTGACCTCGCCAATCATTTTTATTCCACGTTTTTAATATTTCCCCTAAGTATACAATAAACGATCCTCTTTACGTGTCATCGAGATAACGTCGTTTCAACAAAAGAGGATCCCGATCCTCTTCGCTCGAACGAGGCGCAGCGCGAAAATGTCTCGAGGGATCTCACGGTTAGGTCGACACGTGGCAGTGGATTTCATTCAGCTGCGAGATAGAAGTAGCTCCAACGAGCTGACGTCCCGTATACTTTAATATTATTAACGTGCTCAGCTCGAGAATCGTCTTCCTTCGACGTGACGGCGGCCATCTTTGCCTCCAGTTGTACATATATATATCGAGAATCTTGATACAGCGTAAATACATAGCTTATCCTTCAAATATTAATTCAATTTAGTCAAGATTGTCGTTATTATTAATCTAATTAGGATATTATTAATATCGTTAATAAGTCGAGTTCAAGTTCAAGCTTTTTTAAGAAAAGTTAGCAAGAATATTTTTGGAAAAAGAATTTCATGAAAATTAATAGAATAGAAGAATTATAATGTATATATTTTTTTGCAGGCTCGAGTTGGAAGATTAGCGAATAGATTGGAAGGGAAATATCTTCTTTTTTATTCGATCGGGGAGAGAGGTTACGCTCTCGAAATCTAGAACATTCGGCGGCGTTTAATTATCGTCTTCGTGCGACGATCGTACAATTATGCTGCGCGTGCTTACACGGGGACGTTTACTCGCTTTATTGCGTAAACAGATCGCGATAATTGGTTGGGATGACAGTCGAGCGAGCAGGCGTATCACGGCCCAACGAGCATTCGATTCCGCCTCTCGGAATCGTTTGAAAATTCGGCGAGACGCTCGAATGAACCAGGATCCTCCTTCTTTCGAGAAATTAAATCAACGTTTCACGCTCTTGCAACTTTAAACAGTTGTTCGGAACAGAATCGAAGCAGGTTTTTCTCCTTTTCGGGATAAAATGAAAATTTGATCGCGATCGATAACATAATTCTGCCATTTGAATTGTTGAATCACTGAATCGTTAAAATTAAACGATAAATAACGGCTTTTTATTCTGATCCGACAGAAATTCGTTTATTATTACACGATAAGAGATACTTGGGTTTAAAATTCACGTATTATCGTTTATAATAATATTTTTATATAAATATAAAGGTTGAAATGAATTAAATTTTCGAATTTAATTTGTATCAAGAATAAATTTAAGAATAAATTTGAAACTGAGGGCTGAAAACTGAACAATCAGAATAATTTTTTTAAATGAAAATAGTTTGATGAAATCGTCAACGATCCTCGAAACAATATAAAATACAAAGAATATAAGATATGGAATATAAAAGAATATAATGTAATAAATAGAATAAAAATGAATAGAACAAGAATATAAAGAATATAAGATATACAACATATAAGATAAAGAATATAAAACGTAAGAAGAGGAATGGTCAATTCAAGAAATTCAAGAAAATTAAGAATTTCAATTCCAATCGAAGATCGACAATCGAGACTCCACACTTTCTCCAAAAACATCCAAACGGCCTCGAACAATCACCCCGCGTATCGCGTATCGTTCGAATATATTTTTCTATGCGTTAACGAACCGTGGAAATCGGCGGAGAGAGAGAGAGACAGAGAAAGGAAAAAAGGAGATAAAAATCGCGCGAAACAATCGGCTCGTTTCGAATTCGCTTCGGCTTCCCTGCCGAATCCTCGCGGGATCAGGCTTCGATGCACACTTGCCTATCTCTCCGATAAAATATCACCTCCCCCTCTCCCCTCCCCCTTCTCGTTTCCAACGTTTTCCATCCAGAGCGCGAGAACGAGAGAGAGAGGAGGGAGGAGGTTTGTCGCAATTACGAGCGATTTGGCGCGAATTTGCGGCGGATACAGCGTTAAAGCTCGGCCGAATTTTTCTTCTTTTTTTGTTTTTTATCTCCAAGAGAAGAATCATTGAGGGGGGGAGAGGGGAGGTCGAGGGAAATTGGAAACGAAATTGTGGAAAATTGGGGAATTAAATTATGATGTGTCGATGTTTACTTTACGTTTTCGTGATCATTAAAGGGGGAGAGGGGAGGTGTTGCTCGAAAATATCAGAGGAATTGCGAAATGTTGTTGTAACGGAATGGAGAATGATAGGGGTTGATGGAAATTAAGTCGAGGAGAGATAAAATCGAGGAGAAACTCGTGGACTGGATAAAATATTTAAAATATACATATCCAAGGATTGAAAATTGAGGAGGGATAATTTGACAAGTATTTGGGACAAGTATCGTGTCGACAATGATATAATTCACTTGCTTGAAGGCTAAAATTTTTAATATTAATATTAAATTAAGTTGGGAGAATTTTTAATCATCTTTTTAAGTTACATCGATTTCCTTTCTATAAATAATTCTGGGATCTCGATCGAAAAATTGCAAACAAAACGGATACATGAATTTGAGGGATGGTAAAATGTTTAAAATATACATAGAATTGAAAACTGAGGAGACGTATTTGGGAAAAAGTATCGACAAAGAGTTAAAAGACGAAATTGGAAAATTTATAAAATTATAAATATAAAAATTCGCCTGACAGATAAAATTTTTAATAGAAATTAAATTGCGAGGATTGCGAGGATTTTTCATCATCTTTTTAAGCATCTGCAGAAGGAAAACTAGAGAAGGAATCTCGATCGAAAAATTGCAAAGAAAACACAAAGTTGAGGGAGAAAAAATTCTATCCTTATCCTTTCTCTCTGCTTCTTATCTTTCTTCCTATATATTTAATTATTTGAATATCGCATCTAGGATTCGAGAAAAATCCACAGAGGATCCTCCTCCCTCTTTCCTGCCTATCTTAAAAAGAATTAAAAGGATTCTCGCGATCAAGGAACATTTTCAAACGCTGAAAAAAATATGAAGATACGAGCGAGAACGAAAATATCTGTATTCGATTCGAGGTGGAATCACGGCTGTTTCAAACGACGATCGGCTGATCGAGCAATAAAGAAAGGGTGTATGGGTGGTAAATCGATGAAAAAAATGGCGTTATTTGTATCCAGTTTGCGGCCTCGTTTTTCCACGAGGTGGAGAAAAAAAAAAAAAACAGGAAGGAAAATAAAGCCGGGAAAATCCCAACGATTCGTTTGTCTCGGCCAACTGATTTAGCCTCGGATCCAACGTTTTCATCTTCTCCCGAATCAAGACGCACGATCTTTCCAATTCTGTTTTTTAATTGAAGAAAGAGGAGGGGAGGGAAGAAAAAGACACCAAAGCAAAGAGGCGTTCCGAGTGTGAGCAAATTATATTGGCCAGAAGAATGAGCGCATATTTGATAATGAGCGTCAATTTTGAACAAGTCGGATCCATTTGGGTCAAAACATAGAAGCAAACCGACGTAGAACGGCAAGTTAAATCTTCGATGGTTGAGCGATTCATTTCGTGTTCATTTTCGAATTAAATGTGCACAACAGGTGAATTTACGACGCTTTTGAAACCAACTTTACATAGAATAAATGGAAATATGAAATGTAAAAGCGATAGGCCACTTTGTTGATGAATCCTGGAAAGAAAATTCTCAAATCCCTTCTACTAGATATTTGCTTTGATATTAGATAAAATTATAATTACAATTCAATTTTATTTTTAATCGAAACGAGCTAATAAAAGAATTTTAAAGAAGGCATTTTTATTATCGAATCTTTTTTTATTATTGAAACTGAAAAAAAAAAAAAAGAATCGTTTCGACTGCAATTACGAAATAAACTCGACCGATTTATTTTCACGATTTATCGAAAATATAGGGACGCGTGATGGAGGCCCGAACATAAAAACGTGGAACAGTTTTTTGCCCGTTTCGAGATAAGCGATATCAACCCCGCATAAACGGACCTTTCAAACGGTGCTCTGTATTTTCCTGGAGCGGAGATACGCTTTTCTGCCGGTTTCAACCAGGCCGTGTTTCGGGAGGCCCGAAAATTGCCCCGGTTATCTATTACATCGATTTAAACGAGACGGTCGGGCGTAATATCCTAATCTCGAATATTCGACGCTTGTTGTTATACCAGAATATACAAACTTCCATTGCCTTCGCGTGTAACGTAAATACGCAAGTTTTATGGAACACGCGTTGGCTTGAGTTTATGAGAATATTTAATCATATAATATTTAATTATTTTCACTTTCGAGAAATGGATCTAAATTTTCTTCGACAAGAAGATATTCGTTAATTTGATTGCTTACATAGACTGTGAATGACTTTTTCTTATGTTTAAATGCATAGAAAAATATTGAAAATAAAAATCTCTATTTAAATTCATCTTTGTCATATTCGTAGTGTAATTGCTCGTGTGATATCCAGTGATGGGGAAAATTTAATAAATTATATACGAATAAAATTACCTCGATAAATTTATCGTTCAATATAATAATAATAGCATAATAACTTCGAATAATGGCAAAGATTATTATATTGTAGGATGATAATGTTATTCAAGCGTTTTAATTTAAGTAATTATTAGGTGTGCAAATAAGTTCCTTTTTTCTACGATCGTAATTACTCTACCTTTTCTTTTTAAGAAGAGTTTCCTGTGCAGCGATTTCGAGCAATGCTTACTTTTTTGCTTAGGAAATCGGGTGTCGAAGCTACTGAAATGATTTGCGCGCTACTTAAAAAATGGTGGACTTAAAGCAAAGAAATTCAAAGAAATTTTAATTCGAAAGACGACGATCGTTCAAAGAAAGTTCGATTACGAAGAATCGCTCGAAAATTCGATTCAGACGCGAGAAGAATCGACAAAAAAATTGGATGCCATGCGAAAAAGCGTTCTTTTTAAGAAGAGTTTCCTGCAGCAATGCTTACTTTTTTGTGTTCCAGCTTAGGAAACCTGTTTATTCGCCAGTGGGAGAGAATTCTATATCTTACGGAACGCGCAGCAAAGATTCAAATTTGAAAATTGTAATTTGGCTGCATCGAGAAAGATTGGAGTCACACAATTGGGTATTCTTGTACCTGATTTATGTCATAAAATCTTGAATTTGGAAAAAAAGGGAGAAGGAAATAACTTGGGTCAATGCCCAACTCTGCCAACTGTATCTAATCAAGTCAAATTGTTCGAAATTGTTACGAATTTTCCAAAATTTTCATTTACTTCCTAAATCCAACAGAATTTCTAGATCTGGAATTTCATTTCAACAAGCATACTGAATAATTCCATCTAAAAAAAAAATTTATTCACGATAATTTATATTACGCCGTTTATTTTCATTTTTATTTGGGGTACGAAGGTGGTTCCATTAATTTACAAGTGAAATAAATCACCCATTTCCAACCCGATATCGCGTCCAATCGTTTAATTTGCGAAAGACGATAAAAAAAAAATAAATAAACGAATCTCGGTATTCGTGTGAACCAAAGGCGATACCTCCTCGTTTTTCGAATGGGTCGGGGAAAATTTGAATTTTAAAATTCCGAAGATGAAGGGCGAAAGTGGAACGCGCGAGTTGGAATATTAAAAATGGAACATCAATGGCCGGCTCTTTTGTCGGTCAAAGGGGGCCGAGGGAACAAATGAGAATTGGAGGATGCGAAGAAGAGGATCGAGAAGAAAGGAGAAGGACGGAGAAAGGGGCTGTTCAAGAATATTTGCTCGCGTCCCTCCCCCGGTTTTTCCCCCCTCTTTGTTTTCGATGCGCCAAACTCGCTCGTCGTTCGACTCGTTTCCACAGGGGAAATTAGGCGGCTGTACGATGCAGTATATGCAGCATCAGGATAGATTTCAACGCTGTTGATAGCCGATTTACGAACCCCAAAAATTCCCCAGTCTGTTTAATTCTATATTTTATATAGAATAATTTCAAATATTTTTAAGTAGCGGAGAAGACGATCTCGAAACAATTGTAAAGTGTCGAAAGAAAGATCGAAACTTTTGGATCGATAAGATTTCCAAACTTCTCGAATTTTAACCTTCTACTCCAAACATCGCAGAGGTGTGAAATAAAGGATCTACGAGGGAGGGAAAAAACTGTCGCCATTTTTACATCGTCTCGGAGGAAAACCTAGAAAGAATCGTCTGGCAGAAGATCGAAAAATTATATTATCGATCTGAAAAACTTTTAAAACCCATTTTTAATCCTCTCCTTTAAATGCCCGTTCTCCCAGAGGAAACGATCCCAAGACAAAAGAAAGCCAAGATCCATTACAAAGATTAGAAGAAACCTTTTAATCACATCCCTAGGAAAGAAAGAATGGCAAGAAACGATGTTTCGCTGATCCAGGAGGGGGGAAATACCTCGAAAATTGTTCGTTCGATTCGATTAAACTTTCCTTCCTGAAAAAAAGGATATGTCGAAAATCGAATTACGATCGAACGAGGAAATCTCTGCTTCTTGCTCGCCATTGGAGAAATCACGCGAGAAGAAGCGAATGCTTCGTGGATTTATTCTTCTTCCCGATCCAACTTCCACGCAACCTATCGTATCTCTTGGCGTGACGCGTACTTCCGGTTTCCATCGAGAAAGAATTGCCATCGACGAGCAAATTTGACCGTCACGACACGTGTTACGATACTTTCCTTCGATATTCTCGATTCGGAAATTCACGGATTTCGAACGGGTAACGAGGTTAAGTCGGAAGAAGACGAGATCCGGGAATAAGTCGTTCAAGCTTGGAAAGAGAAATTACGTAGAACGAAGGTGAAGCTTTGCCGGTTTAATAAGAGGGGTTAAAGGAATAAGGAAGAAGCAGAAATTAAAGGGATGGGGATAAGAGAAGCCAAGGTACATTTTACGTAATTTCGATTCTGGTATCTTGGTTGGTTATTTTGTTTTGTAAAATTACAGGAAGAAGAGGGAATATTAAGTAAATATTAATTTCATTTTAATATCGATTTCCGCTCAAGATTCGATGATAATTAATAAAACGAAAAGAGAGAAAGAAAGAAAGAAAGGAAAGAGAGATTGAAGGATAATCGTATTTTTCTTTTTTTTTTCATTCCCTCCAAGATTCGATGATTACGAACAAATTCGCAAGAGGATTCCATTAAGATCAAAAATGCTAAAGGTAATTTTCCTTCTTTTTGAAATTTTAATTTCGTTAAGTTACATAAAAAAAAAATAATTTCTACAACGTTTCAGTGAGTCGGTCCTATCGCGAAGATCAAAAGTATATAATTGCACGTCGTAAATATTAACGAGAATAGTCGCTCGATTGATTTTTTGCTACGAGTTCGTATGAAATATCCTTTGATCGAGATTTCCGGTATAAATAACAAGCTTGGTTTATATAGATCAATAAATTTCAGCTTTGTGACTCGAGGAATTAAAAAATTACAAATTGTTTTGAGCGGAGAAAAAAAACAGCAATTTAAAAATGCTCGCCTGAAACGAGATTCATTCTTAACAACAGTAGCTCGTAAATACGTAAAATATTGCAAGAATGTTGTAGTTTTTACTTTCATGGCCATGTTAAATCATGTCGTGGCCAGAAGTAGAATAAAATGGCCACAGTCGGACGGAAGTAATACAAATCATTATTTTAGCCGACCAAGTATCAAAGACGCGGATCAACAAGTATTAGAAATAAACCAAGTCAATCCTCGTCTGACAAGTGGAAAAAGACGAAATTTTAATAGAACGTTCGATGAATCAAATATCCTTTCGCTAGAACGGATCCTGTGCACGTTGTGCGTATTTTATATCCGTATAAACTGAAAGCTGGAACAAAACGATCGATAAAAAAAAATCCACAAATAATCGATCATGCCCACGGATGAAAATTTCTTTCTTTTCGCGAAAATGGAGGAAACACGGGCGTGGCCTGCTCCAATAGAGAAAAGTAAAGGTGGAGCAATTTCCGTTTCGCACGAGCCGCATAAATAAAGAAGAGTCGCGCAATTTCCTGGCCGCCATAACGAGAATATGATTGTTCGCTTTATAGCGCCGCGGCGCGGCGTTGCGTTTCGACTACGTTCCCCCTCTTCGAAGAAGAATCGCGAGAAAGGCACGCTGCTCGTAAATACCAACGTTCCAACTATAAATTGGTCGTCTTGAAGGATGGGTAGGACGCAATCGTATCGAGCGAGTAAATTTGAAACTTTATTCTCGAGAGGACAGGAGAATCGAAGCTCGATAATAGACGCGTCGATGATACGTATGATATTGAGATGTGGCGACGTGTTCGATTTCCGTATGGAGGAATTTTAATGGAATTCCGAGGATTGTATGAAACGGGGATTAAAACGAGGAATATTCGTTCGGTGGCGAGGCTATCCGATTGTTACGGTCGATTAAAATCCAAAGCCGTGTTAGGACTGCTTACCGCGAGAGGCGCTACGATTAAATTTGTCGGAATTTCTCTGAAATCCGATTCGAAGTTGAGAAAACTATGCTCGCTCGAAATTGATTTTCGACGGATCAAGTGTTTGCGAGATGAGAGCGAGGTTATCGACTTGTTTCTGGCCTCCGGTTATTATCAAAAATTTACGAATAACTCATTATCAAATATTCAACGTCCCGGTTAAAAAATTCGATCGATATACAAACTCTTTTAAGCTAAATCGTATAGGTTAGAAATTTTCATTAACAAATTTATTGCAGATCGATATAGTGCAATTGATTTTCTAGCACGGCCGGCTCTTTTAATCGAGTTAATCAACGCGTTACGAATTTACGAGGAATTGAACGTGGACGAGACGAGAATTGTAATACTTATTGTAGACGCGTGTTTCAAATTTCAAATTGTCGCTCCATAAATTGCTATGTTGTTGCACCGATCGACCATGAAATAAATACATTGGAAGCATTGATTTTACAGCTTAATCAAGATATACGTGAACGTACGAGTTTATCTGGCCTGTCTGACATTATTACGCCCCTACTCTACTGCGTCGATTCAGTCACGAACGCGTTTCTCTCGTTCAATCCGATACGCCTGTATTTCACTCTGCTTAACTACGTCGTGTCTCGATAGTTTGGTTAAGTTTATCCCATTTCTGTTAATGGATACAAATATCAACACTTTGACTTCGAGTCACAGAATCGAGTACGAATTTTATTAAATTATTTTTATTAAGAAAGATAGAATGTTTCCTTTAATTTCGTTATACGATAAATAAATTTTTTCTTTCTTATATCTTTACCTTATATTTCTCTTATATCGTGGACCATCGAATTCAATAATATTTCTTCGCACGATTTATTATCGCAATTCTCTGTTTTCTCGCCGAATACGTTATATTTCGCTAAAACAAAATTAATTTCAGAAAATATCGTTAATACGTCGAAGAACTTTTAACCGTTTCCGTAAACGTTTCGAGTATATTCTCTTTAAAGCAAACAAGCAACTGGTCCGTTTAATCACGAATCGTCGTGATTTGCGTTTAGCACTTGTCTATTTGTCATGGAGGCAAGCATTCGTGACGAGGCGATTGCTCGACCGCGTTGATTTCACGCGCCACTACCAAAGCAAATTTCCCGAATCCAATATTTCCGTATGGCTTCTGTACAATTCACCGGAATAACGCGTGGATAATGAAGCTTATGACCAGCCTCTACGATAATCAATTTCGACATAGCGAGCCATCTTTCTTTGATCATGCACTATAGTTTAATCAAGCTTCACCGATTTAGACGGAAACAGAATTCGTTTGTCTTTGAGGCTTTAATTGTCTCGTCCAATACTAGTTTGTACGATACAACAATTGTTACGAAGTTATATCGTGTCATCGACTCAATATCGAATCAATGAAATAAGAAAAATGAAATTTTTATATTTTATTTTATCGTTTGTTATAGAATTATTGCAATCAAATTATCCTGGGATTCAATTTTTTAAATCTGTCTCTAATTTTTCAAACTGAAGAAATTTATTAACGACAAAAAATCTTAAGATTTAATTTGAAGTAATTCAAAGCACGTAACACGGTTATGTGTTATGTGTAACTTTATGTTGGCGAGTTGAGAAAGTGAATTAAAAAATTAAGAAAATAATTTGCCACTGTAAGCGACGAATTCTGTATCGGTTAGGAAAGCGATACTTTAAATAGTGCGTTATCGTTTTCAATTTAAAAAACCGTGAAGAATGAAAAAACAGTACAAGAGGGAAATAAAAATTTACAAGAGAACCGCGGCATTTTGCCAGGGAATGCCCGAATGCCCACAAATCAACGTCGACTTTACATTTTAAACAGTTTTCGAGGTAACTACCTACGAACTTGACTGGGAAATTCCCACGTTAGCCAACCATCAGGATCTCCTAGGATGTCGTGGACTGTTCCTGACGGGAAAACTAATCCGACAAGCTTGAAATATAGTAGGTAAGTAACCATAGTGGAAATTGCGGCTGGTTTCCTCTGTGTAATTGAATCCATGCCTTGTTAAACTTTTGGAATTTCCCTTACTTTTATTCCTTGCTCGTTCATCTATTTCAATAGATCGTTTCGAAAAATGAAAATTTTATGAGAGATTAATATTATCTATTCGAATACTTTGTAACGTGATATTTGGGAAATGATAAAAATATAGGTTAGATATTTGTTCAAAATTAAGTAATCTGTTAACGTTGTTCTTTTAACGTTTTAAAAACAAATTTGATATTGGATAATAACGAAAATTCACAATAATTATTTCATATTTTTTTCGAGATTACAAATCTCTTAAATAGAAAAACACAACTGAGTCAAAAAATAACCTAAAAAACGAAGCAGAATTACATATTCGCATATATCTATCAGTCATAAATATTATTGTTTTAATCAATTCTCATCTTTCTATCGATTTAAAAAAAAATTTAATTTTTAAACTTCCAAAATTTTCAAACAGCTATAAAATAAAGTTCAATAGAATTCGAACGAAAATTCTTCGATAGATGTCAATAACACGAATATTTTACCTTTCTGTGTGATTCTGCAAAAATTGTGGTTTGTGCAAAAAATGGCGTAAATGTTTGTCACAGATTATCGCAAATAAATATCAAACAATGATAATTGCTCGTGGCTTTCAGGAAAACCACGCGAACACGCCATTTCCAGGCGTACCGCGATATTTTCGAAAGAATGGAATCGTCGTTTAATTAACCTGTCAGAATACAATCTCTGGGACACTCTCGTCGAGTGCATTCGTTTTGCGAGAATTATTACGTTCCGTATATAGTTCGTGTCGAAATCTTAAATCGAATCGTTTCTTCTGTCGAAATCGAACTTTCGACATCTCGAAAATCATCGTCCACGAAACATCGAAGGCAAGTAAGATACCACGAACGAATTAAATTAAATCCTAGAATATGAAGAAGGCAAACTTCGTTATCGGAATGTTTTATTTAAATATCGTCACGTTGAAATGAAATGAAATTTAAACAAATCGAATATCTTAATTGTAAAACATCTCGTGTCATTATCGTTACAAAAAAAATAGGAAAATTTAAATTATTTCTTTTGTCTATGAATAAATAAAAAAAAAAGAATTCGACATAAATTAAAAACGAAACATGCAAAAGAATCATCTGGAAACATGTTGATCTATTGAATATTTCATAGTAGCCTGCGTGGATAAAAAAAAATTGAAATTCGATAAAGAATTTCAATATTTAGTTTCAACAAAGAACGTTCACCGAAAATAAACGAAGAAATAAAACGAAGCGGAAATGGAATAAAATAATGTTGAATGTATTTTAATGTTTGTTCAACGATATCAAGATAAATTTTCCAGAAATAATTTTTTTAATTTCCACGCTAAAATGTTAATGGAATAGTCGGGTATGTTAATGGGTAAAGAGATTTGAGCCGCAATAAACGCAACTCGGGTTAATCGAGTTTCTGGTTTTCCATACTCGAACTTGTCTACTTCGTTATAACGACATAATTACAGTGAATCACACTTATTATACACAAGGATGGAGGCTTGCGGAATTTTCAAATTAGCCTACGCTTTACCGACATAATCCGATTATCGAACAGTTACAGTTCGCTTCCTACAATGTATATATCCCTACAATTTCGTTCCTGTGAATATCACATTACACAGCTGCAATCAACTAGGTTACACGCTGTGCATTTTGTATGCTGTGTAAATAACACTTCTGTATAATGCAAAAAAAATTCATAATTGTTTCTCGAAATAATTACAAAGGCGTTTGTTTCGATAATTTTATCATTGATTAAAGTAGAACGGTTTAGGACTCTGAAGTGAGGTACAAACTACATACTAAAAAATGCAACTTCAATTCGTTCTTCGGAGAACGCTTCTTTTCTATATTCATTAATTCTTATTTTAAATTTTTGAAAATTTAATTGTTATTTTTTCCATTCTATTATAACACAAATGTTGTTATTGTGAAATTATTCTGAATAAAATATATCCAAACACGAAATAAAGACGAATTATTTTTTAGATAATAATTAGCTAATAAATGTGACATTTAAAAAATCATGACTCACAAAATGAAACGTCGATATTCCTTTTCGATCTTTTCCATTATTTGATTTTGTTGACATATTCAATTGAATGTGAGTTAACTGATGAAGAGGATGGAAAACGCGCTGACATCTGAAAATACAAATCGAAAGAAATTGAATAAATCTATTAACAAAGTAAAAATCTAATCAATTTCTCAAATAATTAGTTATATTATTGTATAATTTATATTAATAATATTAAATGTGCAATAATAAATATTAAATTATATAAAAATTATATAAAAAATAATTATTATCTTCAATAATTGATATTGTAGCAATAAAAAAAGTATAAATTGCAATAATTAAATTCATATTCTTTTTAAAGCTATTAATATAATATTATATATTAATTTTAATATTTATTTATTGTATAATAATGACGAAAAAAGAAATTAATATTTAATTTTATTGTAATAATGTCTAATAAATTATTAAATAAATACATATTATATAAACAAGATTAAGATTATACTGTGAAAAAATCGTACCAAGAGAAATAGAGATTTATAATTGAGATGAAATATGTCGAACAGGATGAGACACGTCTTACACCGTCGATTTTCAACAATAAAATGACATCATATGTACCGGTATAGCAAAAGCAATGTTCCATTTCCTATTGGCTAGAAACATATACACCGGTTTATTAAACAGTTTTTCTATTGGTTAGAACAATATTCACCGGTTCGTTAAGCAATTTTCTTATTGGTTAAAGCATTGCGGTTTTTTGTTCAAAATCACGAGAATATATTACGTGTTAGTAAATTTTTCTAGCGCGATGAATTATAATATATTCATTTATAATCGTACTCATTTTAATTTTTTATATATATATAAATATTTATAAATCTGATTGTCAATTTTATATTCTCAATATATTTTTAAATATTATATTTATGGAGATCGAAACACCATCTAACGACAATAGATGTAATTAACCATCAACTAGTAAAATCAAAAAATTCAAATTTCTCAACTTCTGGACTAAATTTCTTCTAAATTTCTGAAAGCTCAAATTAAAGATAAGTCTCTAAAAAATACTTTGAAATTAATTTTTTCTAATTTTAATCAATTACATTATATAAACGAGGTTATATGATATAATTGATATAGTTATACACAAATATCGTACAATTTTTTCATTTTTTTTCATTTTTTCACTGAATTTTTTTACTATAATTATTTACAAAAGATACAATATTTTTAAAAATTTCAATTTTTAATTTTTAATAGTCGCATATTTTTTAATATTAATATGGTATAAAATAAAATGCACGGATCATTTTTAAAAATACATTTTATGAATATTTACAATTTCTGTCATATTTTCTCATTTTAAAATAGTAATGACATTTCATTATTTTAGCATTTGTAAAGTAATTTAATAAAGAAAAGATTGAATTTATTTTTATATAAAGAAATTGCTCTTATACGGATTTTCTGTTTGCGTAACACTTTATCAATAATAATTATTTTTTATGAATATAATTTTTTTAGGAATAAAAAAACAAATTTAAATAAATTTCATTTCTAAATTCTTCATTAAAATCGATCTTCTATAAAATATTAAAATATTTTTTCATTATTTTAAACAATATTTTACAATACATATTTCACCAAAATGTTACAAATATTCATCTAATATAACTTGTTACGCAAACTTCATAAATAATATATATCCATAAAATAAAGCGGTATTAATTAAATGACATCATATTATATGATACGAACTTATTTATTAACCGCACGCTTATCATTAAACGTAATAATTAATATTAGTGTCTGTATGTAATAAAATGTACAACCTGTAGGAGGTATATTATATCATATATCATATCTCGAAAATCGTACACACTAAGATTCGGATAAAATATCCTCCAATGTTTTATCATCGTGAAGTGGCGAATGTCCTAATGTAGGATCGCTTTCCAAAAATTCTCGAAGTTCCGATTCTAAATCTGGAACTGCAGATGTTTCTGAAGTAGTTAATAAAGACGGAGGCGTTTGACTGTGTGTCATGCCAATTTGTATTTGCATAGGTGACTGATTTGTATTTACGATATTAATCGATTGATTTTGTTGACTGGTTGGACTGAGCAAATTAGTGCTTTGAATTGGTGAAGGAGCCGATAATAAATTCGACGGAACTTGATTATTACTAGATTGCGATAATAAATTATTTTCCGCAACGATTGTTGGATTATGAGTAATCGGTTCTACTTCCATAGGCTCTGGCCCGCCAAGAGGTGCAATACCCATAGCTCTTCGCAAACCATCTACAGGAGCGATTGCTGAGGGAGGAAGTTTTTTTGCTATTTCTGTCAAATTATCCGTAATTTTATCGGCTATTGCAACTTCTGTCTCTGATGGTTTAGAAACATTCGACAAATGAGCTGGCGGTGGAACCGAAAGTCGCTCATGTTGTACTTGTTTTAAACGGCCTAACATTTGTGATGTATCATCTAACCGATTTTGTAATGCTGTGCGTTCTTCGTTGAGTTTTAAGTCTTCCTCTGTAAAATAAAATAAGATTTAGAATAAAATTTTATTATTTTGTATTATAAATATTTTATTTTTCAAATTTCTTATAATTACCTAAATTTTCTAAGAAATTAACATCAATTCCTAACTCCGATAGAGTCTTTAATTGATCGATATCAACTTTAATGTTGTCCAAAGATGGAATATTACGATTTACATCTTGCATTGGTTTTTCTAATAAATGTTTTATTTTCTCTTCTTCCTCTTTGAGTCTTCGTTTTTCCTCAAGGAACTTCTTAGTCTTTCTGTGATCCCCTCCTGTAAGAATATCCAACAAATCGTCCACCATAGTTAACGTATAATCACAGTCTTTAGCAAAATCTAAAATTGACTCTGCATATTGTACAGCAGTTTCATCACCATATGTTTGATACACCAAGTCTGTTTCTTCCTTCGTGAGATTAGCAAACGTGGAATCGTAACTTGGAGCATAAGAACCAAAGGCACCATAATATAAAGGTTTTACTGGTTTCGACATATTTCTCCTATCTTCACGAAATCCTGCTAATGCTCCCGTACCATGATTCAATTTACCTATAAGCTGTCCTAATGACACTGGTCTTTGATTAGTTCCTGGAATCACTCCGTCTCCTGGTACTATTATTTGTAAGCTAGTCGTTCCGTCTTTCTTTTGCCTTAGAAAACCCATCTTGGAATTCAATCTTTTTAACGTTAACTTTTCAGATGCTGTTTTCGCGGCTCCTCGGGCTTGTTTCAAGATTTCCTCTGGTGTCATGTCATCCGGAATAGCTTCAAATTTACCCAAATTTGCTAATCTTATTTTTCTCTGATTCTCTTTCCTAAGTTCCTCAGCTTCTTCGTTACGTTCTTCTTGTTCTCGTTCTCGTTCAATTTGTTCTTCCGTTACAGGAATATCAGGATTATTAGGATCTTCTGTACCCAATTCGAATCCGAGTTCTTCTTTCGATATGTCTTGCATATATGTCAAAACAGGTCTTAATTGTCGAAGTTTATCGGGTGTTACCATTTTTAGGCCAACATGTAATAATTTCTTTGCCGCCTTGTAATAAATAGTGTCTGGATGATTGTACGTAGTGGCATTATCACACATTAATTTGAAATCTTCTACGAATTCATTTAAATTTTGATAACTGTTATCATCTATTTTTTGTTTTATAGTACTAAAATCCATAGGATTCGTAATGATTTGAGAATATCCAGGTGCAATACTATCTGTAACTGGCCAAGCAAAAAATTGCTGAGGATCACGTTTCTCCATTGACCTAAGAAGATGTTCTAATAATCGTTGAAGAGGTGTTCGTTCGGCGATTTTCCTAAGTACACAAGTTCTAGGTTCACGATGAGGAGAAAGAGAACTAATATGGCTAGTAATGCCAACTCTGTGTTCTCCACTAGATGGTGGTCTTGGAGGTAACAATTGATGATTAGGAATTTTTTTAGGAATTTCAACTAAACTTTCATCAGCATCTCCTACTGATTCTTGACTTGATTCTTCTCTTCTTCTTTTTTTATCTTTGTGATGATGCTTGTGCCTTTTATCCTTCTTTTTCTTTTTCTTTTTAAGTTTTTTATGCCCTATATACCTATCGTATTCAGATTCTTGCGTTACAGAGCAATTGAGACCCAACTGTTGTTGGTAGACACCCAAATGTTGGGATAACATTGTCTGATTTGGAGATTCGTTGCCGTATTCAGGTGTTCCACTACTACCCCCAATCTTTAAGATTAATTTTAAAGTGGGGGGTTTATCCGTGGTTGTATAATGTCCTTCTGTTAAAAAAAAAATAAATAAAATATATTTATAATGTATCAAAATTTCTTTAATATTTCTTAATTGTATGAAGACGTTAAAGCATTAAGCTATAAATAAAATCTAGTACATGCAACAAAAATGTCTTGCAGAAAATCATACAGAAGTGCAGAATAACAGCATAAGTGTTGTAATGCAAAAATATAGTGCTAAATATTACATTATATATATGATACTAAATATTGCATTATATCTTGCAGGATTATATGAAAAAAATAAATATAATTTTAAATTATTAAAAATCTACAGGATATCGATAGAAAGGTAGTGGGAGAAGTTGATAATAATAATAACAAAGATGATTTTATAACAGGACAGTGACCTTGTTTTCACATTCAACAAACTGGAAGCGAGATGGAAGTAGCTTGATTTAAATTAAATAAACCTTGATAGAAGTATGCAATAAAATAATTGTTGTTGTATTGATCGATTGAATCTGTAGGAATAATCAAGGAAGGAGCAACTGTTGAAATTGTAAATACCTCATAAGAGGTAAAGCAAAAGCATATATGGCCTCTGATGCCATAATAAATAACAGCCAGGGAACTAAGTGATTGAAGTGCAACAGATATAATTATATCTCTATATAGATCCCTGAAATTCTTTAGAATAAAAATAGTGGCAAATTTGACTTATTAAAGATCTTGTTGCACTTCAACTAATTTTAATAGACAAAAAAAAAAACTAAAAGGTTTTGGAACATCTGAGTAATTTTGGAAGCACAGCTAGTTCTGTCGTGCAACCAGTCCATGTCCGTTGTTACACGTCACTTACTTCCACGTCGCACCTGTTGCTGTGGAACCTTCGTTTATACTTTTGAATCCACCTCACTTCTACTCCAACCTCACTCTCAGTTTGTCCGTGGTGAAAACGTAGTCAAAATTCCTGTGCATTATTAAACTATGAGTACAAAAAGGATTCCAATGAAAATTTTTAAAAATTTCAACCATTAAGGTCCTTGTACTCTGTAAATCTCTCAAAATCTATATTTTGTGCATATTCATATTTTGTGAATAATTTTTTCATTTGAATCCTCATGTGATTGACATAAATGTCAATACTAAAGAATTATAGTGAGATAATCCAATAATGTCAAAATCGAGCAATAAAAACGAATACAAAAAAATACAAAAATAGAATAAAATGAGGATAAACGGAGTATTTGAGTAACCAAAGACACCCGTTACTTCAATGTATAGTGCATCAAGTGAGAACTCAGAAATATATTATTTAACGAGAACACCTGATAACATAGCAACGAGCTGTCAACGCGAGTGCGATTCGATCAACAAACATAAAAACAAATATCGCATCGAAACGACAGTCGAAATGCCTTTTCAATTTGTGGCGCGACCGGTATTTTGTTCGAAAATACGATATACAGCATGATATGCTATTCAAAACGCGACATA